>NC_063164.1:69859299-71059299 GCF_023159225.1 Perognathus longimembris pacificus | reverse complement strand
TTTATTATCAAACTGATGTACAGAGACGTTACAGTTTCATATGTTAGGCATTGGATACATTTCTTGTACTGTTTGTTACCTTGTCCCTCATTCCCCCTCCCTCCTCCCCCTTTCCCTTTCCCCCCCACTGAGGTGTTCAGTTCACTTACACCAAACAGTTTTGCAAGTATTGCTTTTGTAGTTGTTTGTCTTTTTTTTACCCTGTGTCTCTCCATTTTGGTATTCCCTTTCAATTTCCTAGTTCTAATACCAGTATACACGGTTTCCAATATACTCAGATAAGATTACAGAGATAGTGTATATACAATCACAGGAAGGTGATACAAGAGCATCATCAATAATAGAAGCTACAGATACACATGGGACATTGAAAGTTGTTACAACTGTGATATAACAATCGTTTCCATAACATGGAGTTCATTTCACTTAGCATCATCTTATGTGTTCATAAGGGTATAGCTATTGGGCTCTTGTGACCCGCTGCTACGACTTGCCAAAACCTGTAGTAATTATTGCCAATAAGGGAGACCATAGAGTCCATGTTTCTTTGGGTCTGGCTCACTTCACTTAGTATAATTTTTTATTTTCTTATTTTTGGCTTTGAAAAAGCAGTTTGTGTTAGTTTAAGAGGAAAACAGTACTTCTGAAATTGGCTCTGTGGTTTCCTTCCTGGGATCTACAATAAAAACCAATGATCTGTGGGAGTGCTCATGGCAGTGTGATTGCCTGCTTCCATTCTGGACTGCATGTCTTCAACCCAAGCTTCCTGCTTTATGGTTCCCAAGCTCCTTGTTTCTACCCTTTGCCCCTTTGTCTTATTTCTGCCTCATTTTCCAGATGACTCATTATATTAAGGTGTCAACAGCAGGATCCTCCCTCAGAACAGTCATCATAAGCCAAAGAAATGATTTGAACACATGTCCAAATTTTTAAGGGCAAAACTGTTTCCCATAGGTGTTTTCAGAGCTGAGGTGATGCAGCATGTGACTATGCTAAGCTAAGTGATACAATCTTATTAAGACTCCTGATCAGATTTGAATTAATGTTCTAAAGATGATCAAACTTACCTCATTATGATAACCTGGGTCATCCAGACAGCTTGGTGGACATGATATCTGAATCTTTCTCAATTAGTATATTTCTGTCCCCCAAAAGAGTGACATCTAATCCACAGAGGGTTTTCCACAGAAAGCTGAGAAAGATTATGTTCTCCTTCCTTCTGCTGAGCTGAGCTAAGACATCTGCTCTCCATGCTTCTGGTCCTCAGGACGTAAGCATCTTGATTGGAATCTATACCATTATCCCAACAGCTCTCAGGCTTTTGAACTGCACAGCAGTTTCCTGGGTCCACAGATTAAAGATGGCGGATCATGGCCTTCTCAGCCTTCATAACTGCATTAGCCTGTTGCAGTAGATTTCATTATATGTATGTAAAACAATTCTCTCTCTGTTTCTGTCCCTTCTTTCTCTCTGTCTGTCTCTGGCAGCACTGGGATTTGAACTCAGGGATAACACTTGCTAGGTAGGTGTTCAACTACTGAGTCATATCTCTAGTTCCTTTATTCACTGGTTATATTTGAGATAAAGTCTTGCTTTTTTCCCAAGCCCTTGCCTAATTTAAATCTGCCTGTTTACACTTCCCACAAACTTAGGATAGCAGGTATATGCACTTGTATTCCAGCTATTGGTCAAGACGGGCGGGGGGCAGGTGTCATGAATTTGTTTTCCCCCAAGGTTCTTATTGAACCACAATCATCCAGAAATTGTGTGTGTGTGTGTGTGTGTGTGTGTGTTATTGCTTCTGTTTATCTAAAGAACTTTGATGAATATATGAATATGAATATATGAATAAGAATTTCACTTATACTAGCTGCTTTAAGAGGCAACATGCTAGTACTACATTTTTTAAAAAGACATCATTGCTGGGTGTCCTTGGCTTATATCTGTAATTATTTTATTTTTATTTTTTTGCCAGTCCTGGGCCTTGGACTCAGGGCCTGAGCACTGTCCCTGGCTTCTTTTTGCTCAAGGCTAGCACTCTGCCACTTGAGTCACAGCGCCACTTTTGGCCATTTTCTGTGTATGTGGTGCTGGGGAATCAAAACCAGGGCTTCATGTATAAGAGGCAAGCGCTCTTGCCACTAGGCCATATCCTCAGCCCCTATATCTGTAATTCTAACTACTCACGAGGCTGAGATCTAAGAATCACATTTCAAAGCCAGCCCAGGCAAGAACGTCCACGAATTAACAACTGAAAAGCTAGAAATGGCACTGTGACTCAAATTATGGAGCACTAGCTTTGAGCACAAAAGCTCAAGAACAGCACCCAGGCCCCAAATTCAAGCCTCAGGACCATTAAAAAAAGAAAAGATATTGTGCTTTGAAATTTATTGTAAAATTCACTAATTCCTATCTAGAAAGTTGTTGTTATTCTGTGCCTATGTGTTGATGTTTGAACCCCACTGCTTTATGTTCATTGTTGACTTCTGCTTTGTGCTTTAGTTTATCAGAGCTTCCATTGAAATCTTAATATTTAGAAACATAGTAGCTGCTTTTCTAGGCCTTGTGCTATCATTAGATTGACAAGAAATATTATCTTCATTAAAATGGTTGATAATGTTAAACAATAAATAATGACAGAGGTCTGCAGCATACCAATGAACATTTAATATTGAGGGTTGTCTGTTAAAAATATCATTAGGAGCTATAATTGGACACTGTTCAAAATAATAAAAATGTTACATATTGTCTTGTTAAAATCTACATCATGTATATAAATCCACTTGTATAATCTACTGGAACATGTCACATTGGAAAAGTGATTGTTAAGCAATATTTTACCTTAGATTATCCATTTTAGACTGAACTATTCTTTTACTTCTGTTTATCTTCACTGTTAACTATTAATTTAGAGAGACATTCATTTGTGAATCTTCAATGTCTAACATAGTATTCAATAATAACATATTACTAGTCCGGCATCAGTAGTTCATGCCTATAATCCTAGCTACTCAGGAGGTTGAGATCTGAGAATTTCAGTTTGGAGCCAGTTTGGAGCAGACACATCCTCCAGATTATCATCTCCAAATAATCAGTTAAAAGGTAGGAGTTGAGATGTGTCTTATGTGGTCAAGTGTCAACCATGACCAAAAGAGCCTTGTGAGAGCAAGAATTCTTGACCACTAATACACACACACACACACACACACACACACACACACACACACACACACACACAGAGGATTCCTGCCTTCAAAGAATTTTGTGTCAAGAGAAGGGGAATGATTTCTTCATAACACTCTATTGATAATGCATACAAATATGTATTTGTGTTCCATGTTTAATAAAGATGCCTAGTAAATACATGTTTAAAAGAACAGAGAACTGTTTGGTGAGCTCAGGGACAAGTGAAGTAATGTTGAACTTGGACCTGACAGAATAAGGAGTCTATCATTTGTTTTAGGAAGATGTTAGAGTATTCAAAAGAGGAAATGAAGCTTCTATTGGTCAGTTAAGTGGAGCATGGATTCTGAGACAGGCTTCACAGCTACCATGATCTCTTGATTTCCAGACTTGTAGCACTTAGTAATGTTTTCTGTTGCCTTTCTTGCCTTTTTCAATGACTTGACTCACAAAATTACAAACTATGTCTGACTTTTCACTTTGGTGAGGTATTCAGGCTAGCCAGGGAAGTTCACAGGACCTCCATGGGGCTTTCATCCCAGGGATTCTACAAAAAGCAGTGTAATGGTGACAATAAAAGATCTACAGGCAGCCATATAGAAGTGTACACATGATGAAGTTTGAAATTAGAGTAGCATTTACACTTTAAATCAGTAGTAACTGGCCTGCCACACACATTTCACCACCTAAGACATCCAAACATGTTTACTTTGAAATGTGACATCTATTTTCATCATTAGTTGAGTTGTTTGCCCAGATTTGAAGTGGATCATTTCAGCTGCGTTTGCATTTGGTAGAGCATAAGAAATGGTGTTTCTGTGATGATGTGTGGAGAGCAGAGGAACCAAACATGCAGCTGGGGATTGGTGGGCTGCAGGTGGAGTTGACAGCATTGGTAGAGAAAGGCCCCAAAGCTCATGAGCTGAGGGAATGTCATCAGTTTCACACAGAGAGTAAAACTGGAAGACACATATGCCAATTTTTTTTTTTTTGCAAATGCATTTGGAATTACATTTGGTGGGTGAAATGATTTTATTTTTTTACATTGTTGGATCTGTATTTCTAGGAAGTATGTAGCCAGTTGGCTCAAGTGTTAACCCAGAGCTGACTAGAATTCTGTTGTTAGTGTCCTGGTAGTAAAGAGAGATGCTTATTGTATTTGGTTTCTGCAGCTTTTCTTCCATCTGGCCCTTTCCTCCCGTCTCTATTCCCCATTCACTTTGTTTCTTTGGAGTCAGAAATGTTGCTTTCCTTTTTTTGTAAAGAAAGTGGATGTAAATTACCGCAGGCAATGAAACAAGTCATGCACTGCTTTTTTGGCTTTCAGGGCAGACGTTTTGGGAGTCAACAGTAGGATGCTTTGCATCGGGATATGCATGGGGATGGGAAGAGATGGCTGATGCTCTGTGAGCAAATCTTATGCCTGCCGGGCACTTCATTATCCATTTCCCGCAATGAGCAACTTCAGTAGGCGGATGTGTGGAAGGCTTTTCATAGGGCTGATGATGGCTTAGCTAAATCAGCCACCCGATAACAAGAAAGCTCCAACTGTGTTGTTCTACACAACCTGGCACTGTCTGTCTCCTGGATTCTAGACATTCATTTCTACATCTGAAAGCAAAAAGCCCTAAGAGGGAGCTAATATTTCTTGAGCATTTATTATATGACAGGAATTGCAAAACATATGTTGTCGCTAATTCTTTTTAATTCTCACTATGTCTTATAATTTGTTTCTGATCACAGCTTTCCTGAAATTTAAATGCACTTTCCAGATAGTAAGGGAGAAACTAAGATTCTAAGAAGTTAAGCCTTGGGCTCAGGTTAAATAGTATTGAGCAGTTCCTAAATGAAGATCAGATTCTAAGTTTAGAAGCAGAGCAGATATCTCAGATTCCAATTAAATCCAGAACTCCTTGAGTCTTTTTTTTCTTTATTACCAAAGTGTGATACAGAGGGGTTACAGATTCATATGAAAGGAAGTGAGTACATTTCTTGTTCTACTTGTTACCTCTTTCCTCATTTCCTCCTTCGCTTTTCCCCTTCCACTCTCCCAAGAGTTGTTCAGTGGTTTATACCATATGGTTTTGTAAATGTTGCTTTTTGAATGGTTTGTCTTTTTGTTCTCTGTCTCTCGATTTTGGTATTCCCTCTGCCTTCCCTAGTTCTAATACCCATATAAACAGTATCCAGGGTACTCGGATGTAATACAGTGGTAGCGAGGGTACAACCACAGGTAGGGAATACAAGAGAAACAAAACTAAACAAACCAATCAGTAAAACAAAAAGACAAGGAAAAAGAGAAAAAAGACTAGTACGAGTTCACATGGCATGTTGAGAATAATTACAACAGTGTTTTAACTCTTGTTTCCGTAATGTAGAGTTCATTTCACTTGTCATCTTCTTATACGGTCATAGGGTGTAGCTATTGGGATATTTTGGTCTTCTACCATGACTAGCCTATTCATGTACTAACTATTCCCTATGTGGGACACCATAGGGTTTACATTTCTTTGGGTCTGGGTCACTTCACTTAGTATGATTTTTTCCAAGTCCTTCCATTTCCTTACAAATGGGGCAATGTCATTCCTTCTGATGGAGGCATAAAACTCCATTGTGTACCGCATTTTCCTGATCTACTCGTCTGCTGAGGGGCATCTAGGTTGGTTCCATGTTTTAGCAATGATGAGTTGTGCTGCGATGAACATAGTTGTGCTGGTGGCTTTAGTGTGGTCTTGCTTGTAGTCTTTTGGGTAGATGCCCAAAAGCAGAGCTGCTGGGTCGTAGGGGAGCTCTATGTTTAGCCCTCTTAGGAACCTCCACACTGTTTTCCAGAGGGGTTGAACAAGTTTGCATTCCCACCAACAATGTAGTAGAGTTCCCTTTTGGCTACATCCTCTCCAGCATTTGTTATTATTAGATTTCCTGATAATAGACATTCTTACTGGGGCGAGGTGGAATCTCAATGTTGTTTTGATTTGCATTTCTTTTATGGCCAGCGATGTAGAGCACTTTTCCATGTGACTCTTGGCCATTCTCATTTCCTCTTCAGAGAAGTCTCTTTTTAGGTCTTTAGCCCATTTGTTAGGAGGGCTATTGGTTCTTTGACTGTTTGTTTTGGAGGAATTTATCTTTTTGAGTTCTGTGTATATTTTAGATATCAGGCCTTTGTCCATTATATGGCTGGTAAAGATCTTTTCCCTATCTGTGGGCTTTCTGTTTATCTTGTGAGCTATGTCCTTTGCCCTGCAGAAGCTCTGCAGTTTGATACAGTCCCACTTGTCTAGCCTTTCTTTAATTTGTTGTATTTCTGGGCATTTGTTGAGGAAGTTTCTTCCAGTGCCAAGGAGTCCTAGAGTTTCTCCTATTTCTTCTTGTAGAGTTTTCAGGGTGTCTGATTTTATTTCCAGGTTTTTGATTCATTTGGAGTTGATTTTGGTGCAGGTTGATAAATAGGGGCCTACAGGTGTTGACCTAGTTTTGCCAGCACCATTTGTTGAAGAGGCTGTCTTTGTTCCAACCTATATTTTTAGCTTCTTTGTCAAAGATTAGGTAGCCTTAGGTCTGTGGGTTCATTTCTGGGTCTTCAGTTCTGTTCCATTGGTCCTCAGGCCTGTTATTGTGCCAGTACCAAGCTAACTCACTGTGCTCCATTAGGTTGGAGATTTAGTACTAATGTCCAGGTTGAAAAGCCATTAAGCTTCCTGCACAACTTTTGATGGAATCATATAGCTAGTACTTCATTGTTCTTAGATTCAATAATGTCACAGATTTATTTTTCATCTCTTGAAAATCTTAAGATACCTTAAGGACAACATCTTGTCCTACTGAGATTTATAGTCAGTACAAAATTAACTGCAATTCAAGTCTCTGTCACTTTTCTACTCCCTCCCATTCTAGGAAATGAAATGTTATTACTGAAGTCTTTGAACCCCCAGGAAACACCAAAAACAACTTTGGCTTTGCCAGGCAGCCTCTGCTCACAGAGTGAAAGAACTTTCTCTTACGGCAAATCCAGATGGGCAGCAAACTCACCTTGCTCTTGAAATTTCATTTTCTTCACATTAAACTCAAGGAACTTCTTCAATGCCTTTTTTCCTGATATGAATATTAATCATTATAATCTTCTAAGCCTGGTTACTGTCTCTCTTATGAGCTTCTAGAAACCTACCAATAGTGAATATAGTCTTCTCTTTCTCAAGCACAGTGTATCTGTCTACTTACTGTAGCTAAAACAGGTCTTATCAATAAATCCATCAAAGGCCAGTCTGTACAAAATGTGCTTTCCACCTTCCCCAGCAGAATGAAAGGCAGCCTTTTAGAAGTTGGTGGAGTAGAAATTCCTTTTTAAAAGTCACTTCAAAAATGAAAATATACATCTATCAGTTCCAATCTTGTCTGGTTACTACTGTGATCAGGAGATTATTTATTGCTTCTTCCTGAGCTAAATAATTGCTTTAGTTTCTGCTGGATACAGTGATGTCAGAATCATTGGTGGGTGGCAGGCAGGACACAGGAGTGCATGCTGGGAGGCCTGCTCTCCTGCCCACAGTCATGCTACAATGTTGGTCACTGAGGAACAATGGAGAGGGCAAGTTTGTACATCATGTTACCAGGCTGGGGGATCTAATTCTCTTGGCATAATTATCTTTGATAGAAATTAGAAAGTGCTGCATTATGCAGATGGCTTTTTAGAAGCAGCACAAGATATTTTACCTCTTAAACCAAGTCCATTCATCTCAATAACTCTTAGCAGCTAGCTGGCAGTGCCTATAACTATTGTAAAATCCAGATCTTACACATCAGTGAATTACTCATGAAGCAGAAAGAGCTGTGTGATTTATTAAGGAGATTTTACATTCCTAACAGAGGTGATTAAAAAGACAGACTCTAGTGCTCACATCAGCACAAATGTTGCTAGTTTAATTTTCCCACAGATTTCTAACTGAAATATATTTGTGTTACCAGTGTAGGTGAATATCTAGAAGGTCATTTTGATTTGTTCTTTTTAAACCAGACATTCTGGATAGCCAAGAATTCATGAATTCACAGAGAACTGCTAATTCATATGCTAGAGTCTTCTTGCAAACAAAGCCACATTCCTCTCAGCATCTTCCATCCTTCAGTGAAGATATGTGTTGGCATGTGTGACATCTGTCTTTTCTCCCACTTGTCTAAATTAATGGTAAGAACCACCATTATTGATTTAGAATAATTCATAAAAAAAGAAAGCCAGGCATCAATGGCTCATGCTGGTAGTCTTAGCTACTCAGGTGGTTGAGATCTGAGCACCTCAGTTCAATGCCAGCAGGGGCAAGAAAGTCTATGTGTTACTTTTTTCCATTTAAGCAACAAAACACAAAAAGTAGAGCCATAGCTCTAGTTAGTAGAGTACCAGCCTTGAGTGAAGAAACAAAGGAAAGAAAAACCTTTCAATCCAAGTTAAGACATAAGCAGATATAGCTTCAGAAGCGAAACAGAATTTTGTCACCTTTATGTATTTTTCCCAACAATGCGAAGAGACCCAGAAAGCCTGTCTCTCTGTAAGCTGTGAGAGGGTGGTTTACCTAACTTTTCTCCAGAAAATATAAGCAGTGTTTGCTGTCAATGAAGAGAAATGTTCTTGCTTCAGCTAAGATGTCTATGTTGATAAATGTAGTTAAGGTGCTGGCAGGCCTGTATGGAAAAGAGAGGAGGGCATATTATGATTGGAGTACAAAAAGACAGATTTACTAGTGGGCTCTGTTGGCCTATTATTTTCTCCTATACCTGATTTGGCAGGCAAGGCATCACTGGTACCATGCTATCTGCTGTTCTACAAGCGAGAGCTGTCCAATTTAATGATTCCATGCTTCTGGGTCATAATTCTTTGGTAACAGTAAGAATTCCATACTGGCCTTACGTCTCCTCTCCATCTTTTGTAAGCATACCCAACCTTTCCTTATGGTAGGTTTTGCTTCAGATGCTAATGTTTTCTGGTTTTGTTTGAGCTTTAGGAAAATTGTCCAAAAGGAGACAAAAACACGGGGGGTGAGGAGGGGAGGAAGAAACAAACAAGAGTTGAAATATGAAGGAGTTTGATAGACTACTAACCAGATCTTCTTGTTAGAAGCTACTCAAGTTTTATATGTACAAGCATAGGCTCATTCAAAGCCCCTCACTTGCTCCCTCCTGGCTGAGTCCCTGGTATTGGGCTTGGCCACAACATTGGCCTGCTTAGGGTGTGTATAGACTGGCTGCGCTACAGGTATCATAAGGGCTTACAGGGAATCCAAGTGCATGAGGTGATTTTTGCTCTCTGAGCTCTTGGCTGCCCGATTAAATGAAGCTAAAAAGGCCCTTTCTCTGGCTTCATTTGCTCTGTGACTTTAGACCAGGTTGGTCCTGACTCCTCTCTGTTTTTGACTGGGGTTGGACCAGATCAGTGGCTTGTTAGATGTTATAAGCCATGAAAGTCAATAGTCAAGTGAAATTTCCTTTACAAAGCAATTTTAATTCTCATTTAAATGGAGATAAAGGAACAGAGTATGGCATCCTTATTATATACACTACATTTCAAGCAACCTGTGGCCCCATCTCTAGTCCAACCTGGCATCAGGGTGCCAGTGCAGCAAGTCCTATTTGACTAAGGCAAATGCAGGAAGTATTCCCTTTGTCAGTCCTGCATCAGAGACAGAATTTCTTATGAGTTTTAAATCAACCAGCCCCCAAATGGCTTAATTCATCTAAATCTGGTAAACATTAGTCATCCTTCTTTTTCCTAAGCCCTGTTCAGAACAACCAGGACCTTTTAGCTTTACTTTTGTTCAGTGATGTCAGTTGAGCACATGAATCTGGGCATCAGAGTCTGTCAAGCACACCTACTTCACTGTCTGAGTCCATTGGGTCCTCATCTACCCATATATGGGTGCCAGAATACCAGATACCTCCTCTCTCACCCTTTTAACCCCCGCCACAGGACCAACTTTCTTCAGCTCTGCGCTGATCATGAAAGTTTCCATTACACAAAAGTCATATTGCTTGAAAGAGCAAAAACTCAACTTTTGATTTTCTAAATTCTCAATGGCAATTTATTTTTTTCTATCAAACTCATCTTTCTACCTGCTTGCAGCATACATACCATTTCACTGTCTATTATCATTTCATTCCCTCTCTGTTCCCTGCCTCCAGATGTGTGCTCATGATTTTTACCCATCTTTTCTCCCATGTATGACATATATACATATACACATACATGTATACATATGTATGCATACATATATACATATATGCACACATATGTCTATATACATATATGTATATATGTACATATATATGCTTATGTATGTATTTATATATGTATGTCACTCACCAAATATCCTTTAAAAGTCATCCTCTAAGTCCCATGTTTCTTTTTCTCCCTCCCATGATTTACACACACACACACACAAACATAAATATTTGTGTATGTATATATGTGTGTGTACCTATGTTTGGGTGGGTCTATTATAAATACACATTTCTTTTTATTTGATATATAGTAATTATATATTATTATATATTATTGTGATACAATGTGATATTTCAATATATATGCAATATATAAAGATCAAGTCAAGGTAATTGGCATATGCTTTGCCTCAAACGTTTTTGGTTTCTTTGTGTTGTAAACATTCAATTCCCTACCAGCTATTTTTATAAAGACAATTAATTAGTGTCAATTATGATTATCCTTAATGTTCAGAACACTAGGGATCTTTATCTCCTATCCAATTCTACCTTGTCCCCTCTCCTTTCCTATTCATTTAGCCCTGCCCATCCTCTAGTAACCACTATCTCTACTTCTATTAGAATAACTTGTTTCAAATTTTAAAATTTGACATAAACATTGTCCATATTTTTCAGGTACCATGCAACATTTAAATACATGTATATATCCAGTAACGTTCAAATTAAATAGACATATTTGTCTCCTCACATATTTATTTGTGCTTAAAAAATTCAAAATTCTTTCCTCTAGATTTGCATTTGACTTGTCTTTCTCTACCTCTTTCAATATCAACATTTTTATATTCCATGCATTAAGTGAGAACATGTAGTATTAGTCTTTCTGTGTCTGACGTGTTACCCCAAACAATGAGGATTCATATTTCTCAGCTGAATAGTATTCCATTTGGTATATGTAATGCATTTTCCTTTTCCATTGAACTGGTAGTAGATCCCTTCATTCAGTTATTAATAGTGCTATTATGAATAGTGTTTCTTTGACTATTTTACCATCTGCCTTTCTCCTATACAGATTGTAAATACTTTTTGTCACTTACCAAATAGCCTTTGTAAGCCACCCTCTTAGTCCCATGTTTCCTCTCCTCTCTCCCATGTTGCTTAGCAAGAAAGCAGCATTGCATGGCAACAAGATTACAGAGTAGAGGGGAGATATAGTGCTAAGAACACTGCCCTAGAATCTGTGACTTACCTGGAAAACACTGTTGGTTAAGAAATGGGGTTAAGCACTACAGATGAATAGATTCCAAAAATGTGGTAGCTGTACACAATGGAATTTTACACTGCAAGTAGAAATGATAAACCAATGGATTCTCAGGGAAATGGTCAGATCTTGAATAAATAATGTTGAGCAAAACAAGCCTAGAATACAGAGAACAAAGACACATGGTCTCCCTGATATGTGGATGTTGGGGGGTGGGGGGAGAGAACAGTAGAGATCGTGTCAGTATAATAACAAACTTCTTTTTAAAATGGTATTTCCACATGTTTTGGTCAGCGACTTTACATCATGTCTCTACAGCCAAACAATTACTAAATAAACATAAAAATGTCTAGGGTAGACCTGTCAGAGGATAACAATAGCTCAACAGCTATGTACACATAATTATATAAGATGAGCTAAGCAAAATGAACTCTAAGAGCTGGAAACAGGAGGATTTTATTGTTGTCATTATGTGAATTTCTTATGTCATACCCCCTGTGGTCACTGTATATGATTTTGGTACACTGGATATCGTATATATGTTTATCTGAGCTAGGAAAGGGAAAGAAAAATGAGGGAGGGTGTAACAAATATGACAAGAATGAGCTAGGAAAGGGAAAGAAAAATGAGGGAGGGTGTAACAAATGTGACAAGAAATGTACTCACTACCTTACTATGTAACTGTAACCCCCTCTGTACATTACCTTGACCTCAAATTTTTATTGTCAAACTGATGTACAGAGAGGTTACAGTATCATACGTTGGGCATTGGATACAGTACAAACAGACAATAAAATTTTTAAACAAAGAAATAGGGTTAAGGGGCTGGGAATGGCTTAGTGGTAGAGTGTGTTTGGCTAGCATGCATGAAGCATTGGGTTCGATTCCTCAGAACCACATAAACAGAAAAAGCTGGAAGTGGAACTGTGGCTCAAGAGGTAGAGTTCTAGCCTTGAGCAAAAAGAAGCTAGGGACAGTGCTCAGGCCTGAATCCAAGCCCCCAGACTGGCAAAAAAAAAAAAGAAATGGGGTTAATTAAGAGATTGGGGCTAACCCACCTCACCATGAGTTGTCAGAATCAAAAGATACACTATATGTGAATGCACTTAACTTATTTTAAGCAGTCTACACTTAAAATTTTTATTGTTTTATTACATTTTTAATAAGATACTTTTGTGAGGTATTACCACTGTCAAATCTCACAGTGCTTAATTCTTTTTATTTAACTTGCACCTTTATCTTTCTTCTATGTCAGTACTTAATAGGTTTGGTCCCTGAGATCTTGAATGGTCCACTCAAACATTTTTAGTTCTTTGTTCTGTCTTCCTCTGCATGTTCTAAAATATCTTTCATGTCTTCAAGCTCTAATTTTCTGTCTTCATTTTGACCCAGTGTACTGGAGATTTTCAATTAGGCTTTTTACTTGACTTTTTAAACTTTTCATTTCCAGGATTTCAGAAACTTTACTGAGATTCTCTCTGTTGCTCTCACTTTCTTCTGTAATGCACCAAGCTCTTTATTAGAGCTCCTGGAATCTACACAGGCATTCATTCATATTCTCTTTGATCTTACTCATCCTTCCTATCATCTTTTTTTTTCAGTTCACTATCTGAGATTTCATCCATTTCACTGTAGTTTGTTATTGTGGAATTGTTAAGTTTTGGAGAAGTCACGTTGCCTTAGTTTTTCTTTTTCTTTTTCTTTTCTTTTCTTTCTTCTTCTTCTTTTTTTTTTTTTTTGCATTTTTGCATTTTTGCATTGGGATTTTGCATCTGAGGCCCAATCATTGGCAAGAAGTTCTAGTCACTTGTGATATTTCAGTAGAACTTTTCTCAGTCACTAGGTAAGACACTGTATGGGTAATGGATAATGGGCAATTTCTCTACTGGACTGAGAGTCTGATTCTGTAGTGAAATACTCATGCTCAGGGGACCTGGCCTGATCCTTAGAGCTTCTTAGATTGAGGACAGATACAGTTGTCTACTTCTGGGCTACTTTCTCAGCTATGCCTGCTGGTCTCAAATGTTTACAAACACCATTCAGCAGTTCCCTTCTTCTGAGAAGATGGCTGTGGAAGTCTTATGGTTCTGAAGATATGAACTTGAGATCTCCATTCTTTCAGGGAGAAAACACAAGAAAAACTGGGATGCAGTTGCCAGAGACAGGCCTCAGTGGTCTCAAACTCTGACCAACAGTTCTTGTTGTAGTGAGGAGGGAGGTATGGAAGTATTATGATTCACAAAGTCTGGACTTAGGTCTCAGTCTTGCCTGAAAAAAGAAACATGCTGGAAAATTATTCCTATAGATGAGCTTCAGTTTTTTTTCAGATACTGTCCAGCACTCAGTTCTCCGCCCTACATAGAGGAGGAGGCTGTAAATATCATTTTATTTATGGGCTCAGGTCTCTCTAACCCAACCAGGAGTCTGGCCCTTGAAACAGAATACTATGCCAATCATAGCCCCAGTGCTTTGTTTTTGCCATGACCTTTGTGCAAAGGGACTCTCTCATTGCCAGAGAAATAAAGGCTCTGATTACTTTATGGTCCATTGTTGGAGCTCCCTATTACTTGAACATCTTTACACAACCATGTCAGACCTTCTATTATCATGGTAACTTGTCCTTGCCATCTCTCACCCAACATTGTGCTAGGGCAGCTCAAGATTTCTTGGGCTATGATTGTTCCTCTTTTTCAATCCCCAGATCAAGTAAGTTTCAAAATACAGGTGCTATCTCAAGATGACAACTTGCTGTAGCTCTCAAGAAGAGGGGAACAAGAGAAAGTCTTTCTTCATGGAGGCTAACCTTTAACATTGGAACAGTTCCCATCTTACTGAATTTCTGCACTGGGCTTAAGACTTATGGGAGGATGGGCTTATCTTTTAACTAAGCTTGTCTTTTTCTTTTAACATTTTATTTATTTTTAATTTTTTTCCTTTATTGTCAAAGTGAAGTACAGAGGGGTTACAGTTTCATATGTAACGCAGTGAGTACATTTTTTGTTCAACTTGTTATCTCCTCCCTCATTTTCCCCCCACCTCCCCCTTTCCCTTTCCGCCCCATGAGTTGTACAGTTGGTTTACACCAAATGGTTTTGTAAGTCTAAGTCTGTCTTTTTCTAGGGTTGTCTGGTTTACATTGTGATTGTGTCTTTAGATGTGTCTTTCAGAGAGCTGGGGCCAGAGTTTGGAACTGTTTGCTGCTTTTCTCTGTTGCTTCTGTCTCTCCCTGGTTTTCTGCTGTCCTGCCACCTCTTTGTGCTTCCTGATGCTCTTTCTCTTATCAGAGTACAGTTTCTCCTGTGTTATGCATCTTTCTTTTTCACAGAGTCAAACAGTGGATGATTCTATAATGCTATCTTGCCTCACCTCTTTTTTTTTTTAAATTATTTTAACGGCGATGTACAGAGGGGTTATGGTTACATAAATCAGGTAGTGAGTGCACTTCTTTTTGAGCAGTATCACCTCTTTCCTCATTTTCTCCCTCTTTTTCTCTCCTGACTACCTCCCTCACAAGCTGTATAGTTCATTTTCAACATAGTGTCTGGTGAGTTTCACTGCTAAATTGTTTCACCTTTGTCCCACCATTTCTGTGCTTCTCCTTACCTTCCCCCAAACAGATAAACTTACATACAAGACAAAAGGTACAGAACTAAAAAACCGCAACAAAGTAGGAAAAGAAAATAAAACAAAAAAGCAAAATAACAAAAAACCCTCTTGTTTCCATTTCTCAGAGCTCATTTTGATAAACATCATTTTAATTATCATATGTGCAAATATTTTCATTTTAAAAGTTTATTTGATTAATGCTTTTTCCATAAATAAAGATTCTGAAGATAAATTTGTATCAACCATGCCAAAACATGATACTTCTCAGCCAATGCACAGCATAATTACTCACACCAAAGGAAGCTAACTACATGCAAGACATTTATCAATGTGTGGCAAAGCTACCGAACTTTGCCAAGTTTTCTAACATCTGTCTTTCTGTAGGCCCGGCAAACCCAAACTTGATGAGAGCACTTGAAACAGCTTCCCTTCACATACTATCATTGCCAAAAAGTATAGAAAAGGTTAAAAATATGAGTAGCAATATTTGTATGTATAATTGTCTACAAGGCATTATGTTTCTAAGGTTTTGAAATTTTCTTTGAAAGGATAAAGAGACAAGCCATTGCAATAGTGATACTTACAAAACCAATTGGTATAAACCAACTGTACAACTCATGGGGGAGAGGGAACAGAGAGGGGGGAAGGGGGAAATTGAGGGAGCAGGTAACAAGTTGGATAAGAAATGTTCTTGCCTTACTTATGAAACTGTAACCCCTCCATACTTCACTTTGACAATAAAGAAAAAAAGAAATTTTCTTTGAAGGAATTTATGAACAGCCAAGTTATTAAAATGCTGATTGTGGCTGTGACCATTGCTTTGCTGAGTTGAGATCTGATTGGACCTCTTTTTTTTTAAATCACTTCAACTTCCACTTCTCCCTCTTATAGACTTATGTAACCTCTTACCATATTGAGTTAATGGGGAGAAAAATGAATAATTATTTCTATTAAATCTGGGTAGAGCATGGCCTATGCAATTTAGAACTCACTTTCATCCTTATCTTCTTTGTTTTATCATCTAAGTATGATATGTGATAGGTAGGTTCTTTGTGCAAGCATTGTTTCTTCTTATTAAATCCATTGTCCCACAAAATGTTCTCCTTCCCATATTCCATAATTTTTAGCAGACGTTGCCCTGTGCTCAGCCCATTGATGGTGATGAAAGATTTTGTCATATGATGACTTTAAGAGTAGGGAGGCAAACAGCTCTTGGACACGTGTTCTTCCCATTGAAAAACATGGCATTATGCCCTGGACCTGATACATAGGCTTCTGGGGTAATCTGCAATGATATGCAAGATTTTCTCCCCCCATCTCCCCACTGTGGGCCAATTAAAGAAGTCGTCAGAGATAATAATGAGGCACTAACGCCCCAAACTAGAACAATCTTACAGTAATCTGGCAAACAGAAGCAGTGATTGCCATCTGCTGACTCACCTCTCACAGATGGAGAGCTGGGGTTCCAGGCAGGCCGCCCTGGCCTCCTGTAAGCTGGGAACATCACCCTGATTAGAGCAATTAGAGTGACTCCCCGAGCCAGTTCAGAATTTGCTTAATCATACTTCATTGAGCTATTGTTTGGGTTAGATTTTAGGAGAAATCAAAATGCAAGATTTGGCAGGAAAAAAAATCCACAAAAGAAATAATTTGATGGAGGGAAGTTAAATGGATTCTTTTCCTGAGTCAGTTTGAGATTGACAGAAAAGAGGACAACTAGTGTCCATATCCAGGTGTAAGTATAAGTCTGTTGATTTGGAAAAGTGTTTCTTTAAGGCCTGCTTGGGGAAGAATTATTGAGATCACAAAAGGAAGCAGCTGGTAAGTTCCAGAAAACCTTTTTTAAATAGAAGCCCCAAATTTGAATAATGCACAAAATAAACATTGCATATATTTATATATTTATGACCAAATGACTATCATTTCTTCGCCTGCTGTACTATGGTCCCACGACTTGAAACAATTGTTTAAAAATTATCATTGTCTAGATGGTAGGAAGGCATTATACAGAAGGAGATGAGAGTCACAGTAAAGCAAACAATGAAAATGTGGGATAGACTTTTACAATCTAAGCATATTCCTCTTAGCAAGTCATATTTAAGAAGTTTTGAAGGCAATATAGTCAGGGATTTAAGCAGAGAGGTTTAGAATTGAACTTGAATTTCAGTTTTTGACTTAACTAGCCTTTGTAACTTTGAGTAAGTTATTTATACTCTCTTAGTACTTCAATTGCCTCAACTGTTAAGGTGGAGATAGCAAGAATTCTACCTCACTGTCATGTTGTGTGAATTACATGAATTAATCCTGTTAAGGTGCCTGACACTTCTAATCCCTCAATAGATTATTAGTGAAATAATGGAAAGTAAGAGTCACTGAGGGCTGGCACTTAATTTTAGGAATGGGAACAGCAGACGGATGCCTGATACATATATGGTAGATTCCCTTTAATTAATGGTTGAAAATTTGAATAAATGGATTTAGTGTACTTATAATGTTAAAGTGGGAAATTAATTTAAATATGCATTTCAAATGAGAGGAGCACAATGATGGAAATTGTGAGAGATGATGATGAACTTGGCATGGGTGTAGTTTTCAAGCTTTAAGCCAGGAATATGTTATTCTTGTCATTTCCCATAGTATGGTTCCATTTTCTTCTCTAAAAGCAGATGATTTGGAGCATTCTGGGTTATTTTTTCCTGAGATATCTTTTCCCAGATCATTTTGCTCTTTGGTCTATAGACTGTGAAGCAGAGACATGGCAGGATGATGATAAACGCCCATTGAAACTGGGGACTGTCTTCTGTTTTCTCTCATTTACTTCTAGATCTTGGGCTTATCATCCCCCTTGTATCAGAAAATACATATGCAGAGGTTTCCAATTCTGGATTATAATTAGAAGAAACTCTATTTTCCCATTAAAAAAACAAAACAAAACAACTTGGATCTCCCGTTACTTCTGTTGTCCAGCTGTGGGCGGGTTGATTCTCCCTGCCTTGTCTTTTTCTGCTCTCAGGGTCCAAGCCTTTGTTCTAAGGGTGGGAAAAGTGATTGACATTCCCTGCCCTGCCCAGCCCAGCCCAAAGTCGTTACTCACACAAATGGTGATGAACAAATACTGCCTTTGGAGGAAGATGTATGAATTTGCCAAAGGAAGGAATGCAGCTCTGGGACCTCCTACCTGCAGGGTTATGTAAATCACTCAACACTAATAAAATTGAAGTTATGAAAGTAATTTCCATTTGTACCACAGCTAATTAGTCCAAAAAATGGTAACAGGATGCATTCCATAATTACTGAAGAGATAATGCTGGACAACTGGCTCCAGAGAAATGGATTTAACTGTGCTCCTTTCTAAGATGTTGCAGGTGGGTAGTAGCTAATATTAATATATCATGTCTTCCAGGCATGACTCCAAGGGCTTGAGGCAAATTGATTCACATACTTGAAATCATAATTGTTTATTATTATAGGAAGAATATGAGGCACAGTAATATAGTGATTTTTAAGATGTAATTCCATAGGAAAAGCAGAGAAGTAGACTAAGAATAGAAAATATATTTAGCATATTTATTAAACTGAGGATCAGGAACTTTTACTCTTAATACATAGGCCCAGGGAGCCACTGCATGTTTTTGTTTGAGAGTGGGATATGGATTCTTGTGAAGTCTAACCAAGAGGCTTTATGCTGCAGCAGAGGAGTGAGGCATCTCAAGGCCTCTTCATCTTGCCCACTGAACAGGTTTGGGACCTCAGAATTTTTCATAAGCAATTAAGTGTTTCTAACCTTAAAATGGGTAACTATCATCTTTTATGTACAGTTTATGTAAGTCTTTCTAAACATGGAATCTGAGGTTTGCAGTGGGGAAAAGACAGGAAAGGACCTTGAGGAGAGCAACTTTAGCACGCATTGGCCTGTTTAGAGAGAACTGGAATGGACATACCTTCTACTCTGACAGAAGGTAGTGTTCCCTTTCTCTTTCTCATCTGCATTATTAATCTGCTTTATTTCACAACTGTGGGCAGTACTTACCAAGATCACAGGGAATTTTACTAATGAAGTTTGTAAAATGTAATTAGGATGGTGAATTGTTGGGTACGCCTACCAAATATTGCATTTCAAAGTCAAACAAAGCCAAAGTCAAACAAAGCCATTTTGGTATTCTCTTGCCCGCCTGCCCTCCCTTTCTCCCTCCCTTCTTCCTTCCTTCCTTCCCTCCCTTCCTCCCTCCTTTCCTCTTTTCCTCCCTTCCTTCCTCTCTGTTACTCTCTCCTTCCTTCCTCTCTGTCTCTCCCTCCCTCCCCCTCTCCTTCCCTCCCTCCCTTCCCTTCTCCTTCCCTCCCTCCCTCCCCCTCTCCTTCCCTCCCTCCCTCCCCTTCTCCTTTCCTCCCTCCCTCCCCCTCTCCTTCCCTCCCTCCATCCCTCTGTCCTGTCCTTTTCTTTCTTTCTTTCTTTCTTTCTTTCTTTCTTTCTTTCTTTCTTTTTCTTTCTTTCTTTCTTTCTTTCTTTCTTTCTTTCTTTCTTTCTTTCTTTCTTTCCCTCCCTCCCTCCCTCCCTTCTCCTTCCCTCCCTCCCTCCCTCCCTCCCTCCCTCCCTCCCTCCCTTCCTCCCTCCCTCCCTCCCTCCCTCCCTCCCTCCCTCCCTCCCTCCCTCCCTTCCTTCCTTCCTTCCTTCCTTCCTTCCTTCCTTCCTTCCTTCCTTCCTTCTTTCCTTCCTTCCTTCCTTCCTCCCTTCCTTTCTTTTTTGGTTCCCATTCTGAGACTTAAATTCAGGGCCTGGAGCTGTCTATGAGCTTTTTTGTTCATGGCTAGCATTCTACCACTTGAGCTACACCTCCACTTCCGTTTATTTATTTTTTGGGGGGTTGTTAATTTAAGATAAGAGTCTCCCAGACTCCTTTCCTGACTCCTTTGAATCATGATCCTTAGGTTTTAGCCTTCTGAGTGTAGCTAGGATTATAGATGTGAGCCACCTGTGACTGTCTTGTTGTTCAGATTTTTCAAGCCAACAGACCATTAAAGAAATGTTGGGATTTAACCATATAGTATGTCAATAACCATAAACTATAAGTCTGATTTAATTATTTTGCTTAACTTGAATTTTTTGTGGTACTGGGGTTTGAGCTCAACCTTGGGCTTGCTAGGCCAGTACTCTACCTCTTGAGCCACCACTTGACCTTCAATGAATTTTTAAAGAAGTAATTTATTGTCTTTTTCATGACTACCTGGTTGTCTCAATTCAATTTCATAGAGTTTATCCTTACCATACTGGTTTCAGAAGCTACTTTTGCCATATAATAAATGACTACATGAATTTGAGTCCATTTCTGGTCTTTACTCTGTTCCCTTTGTCTATTTATATGCCAGTGCTGTACTATTTTAATTATCCTAGTGTTAGAGTATTTTAATATTTCCTAGGACGAATCATCCTCCAAATGAAACATTGTTATCTATTTAACTCATGTTATATAAAAATCGCAGAAAACACTTATTTCAGTCTAGTGTCAGATCAGGGAAAGGCCTGGTGACTTTGGAAACTGGCAATATAGGAATGAGAGTTGGTAGTGAGCTTGAGAGTGATCCTTTATACTATATAGCATAGTCAGGCAAGTATGTGGTAGAAATATAAAAGCTTAAAACTTGGGCAGGTGGGAAAAGGTAGAGCAGCCAAGGGAAAATAGATGTAGTCTTCATGAGTAAAGTTTGGTTATTCCAGCAAAATCAGAAAGGCCTACTGTAGAAAAGATTAAAATATTTCTTTCTGCCTTTACTATGGGAAGCTGATCAGGAATAGGAAGTGTGCTGTAGAGAGGAGGGGTCAGGGTAAAGTGTGTCAAGTAGGCTCTCCATCCTTTTGCTCTGATCAGTTGACAGGACTGAAGAGACAGTAACCCTGAGCCCTAAGGCTGCCAGTGCATGCAGATGTACTCTGGGACAAGAGAGTAAACCTTGCTGTGTGCTTCCCAGGAATGCAGTTTAAGACATCATTCTCCACTTGTTTCTAAGTGATAGTACCAAATCAACCTAGCAAAGCATCTCACTAGGACAGTGACTTTTGATGATAAGTTACTATGGAAATACATAGTAGTGTTTCACATAGGGAAAATTGCAATGCTTTTTTCTTCCCTTTGAAATGCTTGGATTTGCTAGGCTCTGTCTACACTTTCTTCAAATCTGAAGGACTGATAGGTGGGCAAAATGTGATTCATAGATCTGGATTCCAGAGTGTGAATGTAGAATTTCAGACTGAATGTAGAATTGCTGAATGATGACTTCATTCCCCTGAAACCTTAATAACCTTTGGCACAACCTGTAACCACCCCATCCTCAATTTCCTCCTTATATCCGGGCATGACTGCACCACACTTACCTCACAGCCGTGTGTGGAGGGTTAATTACTTTTGGATGTGAGAGTTCTTTGAAGGTGAACCATATACTGTAGTAAGTGTGCTAATTTGAGGCTTCACAGTCCTTGAGTTTGGATAATCATCTGCTGTCCAAGCCCAGACACCAAAGGGTAAATGGAAATTGCTCTATTTCATAATGAAGAGAATGGGCTTTCATAAGCTGAGTCAGAGCAAAGTCATCCTTAATCAAATTCACTTCCGGAGTGTCTGTCCTGTACAAAGGGTGGTGGGCAGCTGTGGTGAGTGGGAAAGAAGTAAAGCCCTGAAACACAGTGCCAGTCCATGATCACTGCTACAGTGATTATGACCCTCAGTGAAGAGCAATTGCCTGGAATTGTGATTCCATGGACTCAAAGTCTTTGGACATCACTGGCTATGAAGTCAGCATGGACTGCAATGTGCTCTATCTCAGGCATATTACAATATTAAGTAGGATCAGCAGTGAGTGTGTCCTCAGTCCTCTCACCACCCATGGATGCCTTTTGTACAAAACAGTCAAGTCTTCTTTTTTAGTCACTTTTAGTGAGAAGAATCATTGCACCAATTTTCAAAAGAGAAATAAAAAGATAAGAATTGCTCCTTTGGTGTCTGTGGTTACATGTCATTCTCAAAAAACAAAAAAAAGTACATTCAAGGTGTGTTTTGTTTTAAGCACAAGGTAAAAAAGGCTACTTTGGGCACTATCAAGGAACACTTTGCCAATAAGAAGTTTTATGGTCTGGAAATTGGTATAGAATATGGGTAAGATTTCAATATACTTTGTAAGCTGAACTTAAAAAATTTTTTTTACCTTTTGAGGTGTCATTGAGAGAAAAAGAGAGTAGAGGAACAGGAGGAGGAAGAAAAAAGAAGGAAGAGGAAGAAGAGGAGAAAGAACAGAAGGAGAATAACTTGAATAAGAAAGGTGAGTATAAGTACATGAAGAAGGCCCAGTAAAAGGCTTTCTTGGGCAAATGAGAAAACACTGCAAAAGGAAAATATTTTTAGAACAATGGAAGATGAGAGATGTAATTTAGTATTGTGTTATGCAGCTTTTCATTGCTATGACAAAATCCGTGAGAAAAATCAACTTCAAGGAGTTAAGATTTATTTTAGCTCATGGTTTCAGAGGTCCCCATTCATGGTCATTGGCTCTGTTGTATCTGGACTTTGGTGAGGCAGAACATTCAGCTCACCCTATGAAGACCAGGAAACAGCAAGAGAGGAATTGGCCAGGAGCAAGCCATATGCCCAAGGGCGTACCTTCAAGATTTGAGTGAAAATCTGGTACTTCTTGGTTTGTGTTTTTTCTAGCTAATACTTTTAGAGTCATCTGCTTAATTCCTTTTTCTTTTTTTCTTTTCATTATTGGAATTTAAGCTTAGGGCCCTGTGTTTGCTAGGCAGGTGTTCTAATTCTTGAGCCGAGTCTCTAGCCCATTGTTTTGTTGATAAAAAAAAAAGCTCTTAGGGAAAGAATAAGGCAAATCACAATTATATTAACAGGGATGTTAGTAATCCATGAGTTGTTGATATTCAAATAAATTTGTACTTCTACACATCTATTATATAAAATGCATTGAGAGAGTGTAGCCCTGGATATATTTTACTGATTTTCTGTGCCTCAGTAAGGTTCTGCACCTCAGTGAGGTTCTGCAGGGTGCAGTCATTTTCCTCAGCTGTTTCATTGAAAGTCAAGAGTATTTCACATCTCTTTCTACTTATTTAATGATGTATTTCAGTAATGACAGGAGAGAAAAGACAAAATTTTGATGGAGTTGTGGTATTCTCATAAGATATTCAACCAGATTTATCCTCTGATAGAGTGCTCAATTGTGTTTTCATTCTCTTACTGAAATCCTCTTTATTCCTTGATTGAATGGATGGCTGAATCTAGTTGGTTTCCTACCACCTAAGAGATCATACCAGTGGCTCTTACACTTTACTAGTGAAGAATCTACTCTTTATTCACTAAAGCTATTCCTGTAATAGCTCTGTTATAACAAAAAGCCATGACACTCAGGCCCACAGTGGCTCTTTTGCTGATGTTTAGAGGTTGATTCAAGGCTCAATTTGGGTCCTGGCATGAACCAAATGGCACGATCAAACTTGTGTTTGAGAGAATTCATAAAGGACTGTTCTGTATGGCACAGGCTGGATTTAGGAAAACCAATAATAGATAATGCCAGACTAAAATTAGCAGAAGATCCATGTCTTCCATAACCTTGACCTAAAAAACAAGAAGAGAAAGTGGTTACTAGCCTCTGGGAGTGCTGTAAAATAGTACCTGATGGGAGGTAGCCAGAAAATCAATACCCAGTATCAGTGTCATCCAAACATAAGTTTGTGCTCTTGGCCAAATGGAAAGTGAAATGAAAAGTGGAAGCCAGTAAAAAGGGGAATTGTGTGAGTGGATTTTACAGCTTGCCTTCTAAGCAGAGAACATAGAATTGAAGGAGGGATGGGGATGGGTCTGGAGAACAAAGGGAAGAGCCCAGCAAAATCATTTCTCTTTTACCAGATTGGCTTATCTCAGGAGGATATTATGGCTGTGGTGTGTTTAAGGCCCTGCCAAAGTCTGTATTGAGCCACATGCAAATGCACTAGGTCTTTGTTGGGAGGGCTTTTGGTATTGGAAAATGATTTTTCACAGTATCTGTAAGGCTAGCTTATCCGAGTGATAAAAGATCGATAACTTAAACAATGGAAATGGAAAGTAGAGAAAACATTTTCAATTGGCAATCCCAGTAGGGTTCTATAATCTCTGAGAAGCCCTCATCCTGTTTATAATGATGGATTGGAACTTGCTTTACCAAACAGCGCTAAATAAGGAAGAATTTTCTGTTGTCCACAAATATCCTCCAAGCTGTTTTGAGGCTAGATGCAAAGCCAGGGGCAAGTACAAGCATAAAAAGGTCTGTGAATGATATTTGAATTATATATATATATATATCAGGCAATGAAATAGTGATATTCATGAAGGCACAGAGCTTGTTGCTTGTTAAAGCACATGCTATAAGAACTACAGAATGTTTCTTATGAGTGTAGGCAAAAAAAAAAAAAGATATAGATTTATCAGAAAACCAGGCTTGAGGCATTATTCAAATGGTAGAGCACCAACTGTTAGCAAAAAAGTCAAGCCAATACAAGGCTTTGGAATTCAAGCCCCAGGACCTGGGGGAAAAAAAAAAATAAATGGAAATGCCATGAGGTCTAAACATGTTTCTACAACATTCTAGAGTAGATTTTTCTGTTGTTATTTTTAGTTTATCTTCAGAGATAATCATAGAATTTGAGAACTGAAAATATATATATTGAATTTCAATATTAAATCTTCAAAAGTATTGAAAGAGCTTCATTATATTGTCTGGTATGATTATCCATAAATGAACAGTAAGACTCTACATTTGGTGTTCTAATTGATTTGACAATTTGACCCAAAAACCAATGAGGTGGTTTTTATTCACTTAAATTCTCTTAACTCTGCAATATATATTAGGTAGATAGTACTATGATACTGTATATATAATACTATATATTATTATATAATATCTATAACTATATACCTATATCTATAAAAAGAGGAGACATATACATACAATAGAGATGTATATTATATATACATACGTGTGTATATATAACATATGCATATATTATATATAATCTTTATTTTACAGATGGGAATAGCAAGTTTTAAAGGAATTGAGAAGAACCAAGAAATGACAGTCAGAATTTGCACCCAGGCCTTGATATTTGCAAACTCCAATTTTTTTTTTCCATTATACCAAGCAGCCTTTTCACTTGGCTTACCCTTATAGGATTGTGAACCACATTGTGAGTTATTAAATGCCACTTTTCCAGTTGTAATTAAAACATCATTTAATGCACATAATTTTTCAGTTTCCCAGGAATATGAAATTATGCACACATTTATCTTTCTGTATGGAGAGTTTCTTCTGCTCCAAGTGGTAATAGTGACAATTTATAGAGCAAGTGACACACTATAACTTTATTATGTATGCAGGATGCAGAAATTTTTTTTCTTAGGACTGCTTTTATAAGCTTGTCAGCTTCCAGAGAGTTCTTTGACTAATCTGTTCTGGGATTTGTGACTATGCAAAAGTCAACACAATATTTGTTTACCATAGCATGCAGTTTTATGCAGAATGCCCTTCTGTTTCAAAACGATGTCTACACACCTGTCCTTCACTTGAGTGATATGGTTTTTGATGGATATTCAAGAGTAAAATTGAGCTGGTAGCTGCTTTATAAACAATGGAGAGTGACATAAAACCTTAGGACAGGAGAAAGAAGATAGGACACATGCATCATAATTGTGCTCCTACAAGTCTCTCAGTTGAAAAAAATACCTGGGTGTTTATGATTAGTAATCCAACTGAGATGACTGCCAATCCAGTCTCTTAAACAGAGTTCCAAGTATATTATTATAATCTGGCTTAAGATAAGTACTTAAGTAATTAACCCACCCAATAAAATACATATATGTATATGTATGTGTATATATACACATATCCATACTCACATACACGCAGATGAATTGATCACCTTTGATTTCCGCTTTTGCACATTCTGCCATATTAGAATATATTCAGAGAGATTAAAATAAGAAACACATCTCAATGAGTACTTTATTTCTGTGTACATTTTTCTATGTCAGCTGAGGTAAAAACAAAGCAAAAAACGTGAGTCATTACCTTACATATGGAATGACCCAGATGCTAAATTTTCCAGCCACATTTTGAGTACCATGTGTCCTTGGCACCATACTCTCCACTCAATAGTTGTAGAGTAACTGATCCTTAGCCAGCTGTTCAACATTTCGGCCTTGAATTCTATTATGAGAGCTTTGATTGATTATTAAAGGAATCCAGTAAAGCAAGCAAAGATATGGCACATAAAAACAATGTCTTCTGTGGGCATCCTATGTTGCTGTCTAGTTTAGCTCCATGTAGTTTTGCTCAACAATCTGCTTAGTCACAGCACAAAACATCTGTGTGCCTGTAGCTAGCTTGCAGAACTTCTGTCCAATTAGCTTTTTCTCTGAAGTTTAAAGATACTTCTCTTCCGTAGAGAATAAGATAAATCTCTCAATTACCTACTTATAACAGAAGAATCTCTACTGAATTACTTTCAATATTATGCCCCTGGCTTTTAAAAAGAACTAGTCCAATGACAGGTGTCTCTAGAGCTCTTCAAAGCAAATTTTAGGTTATGATTCTTAGGTCATTTGGTACCCTCTGTGTAATAACTCACAGCACTCGTCAATTTGAGAAGTAAGCATTGGGAAGAGTTGCCTTTTCTAATATAATGAAAATTAATGCCTTTCACATTGTCTGCCTGTGTTTCTTGGAAGTACACAGCAAAGGGTAGACAGCGTGTTCATGGAACAAGACCCCGTGTTCATGTGTGTCCTCTCATCCAAAACAGGTTTTACTTATCTTAGAATCCTTAAATGTGTACATGATTTTGCATAAACCTGCTGAGTCATTTATCTAAGCAAATTGGGACAAAGTTATAGTACTTATGTGGAAGAAATGTTCATATTGAACCAGCACATTATTATTATTACTATTATTTTACTTGCTTACATCCAGTGTTCTCCCACTTGAGCCATGCTTCCAGCCCAATATTTTTCTGGTTACTTGGAAATGCAGTCTGCCTGCGCTGACTTCAAACTGCAGTCCTCCAGATCTTAGCCTCCTAAGTGAATAGGATTACAGGTATGAGCCATTGGTACTCAGATAATCAGTATATTTTTATTAAGTGCTAGTTGAGATCTCTCTTTTTTTTTTTTCTGTACTCGCCCTGAGGCTTGAACTCAAGACCTGAGTACTGTCTCTGAGCAGTTTTGCTCTAGTAACATTCTACCACTTGAGCCACAGCTCTACTTCTAGCTTTTTTTTTTTTTGCCAATCCTGGGGCTTGAGCTCAGGGCCTGAGCACTGTCCCTGGCTTCATTTTTGCTCAAGGCCAGCACTCTGCCACTTGGGACATGGCACCACTTCTGGCTTTTTCTACATATATGGTGCTGAGGACTCAAACACAGGCCTTCGTTTTGTGAGGCAAGCACTCTACCACTAGGCCATATTCTCAGCACTACTTCTAGCTTTTTGATGGTTAATTGCAGATAAGAATCTCATGGACTTTTCTTGCCCGGGCTGTCTTCAAACCATGATCTCAGATCTCAGCCTCTTGAGTAGCTAGGAGTGAGCCATTAGTGCCTGGCATAGTTGGATCTTAAGTGTCCCTTAAAAGTTCATGTGTTAAAAAACTCAATCTCCAGGCTGTTGGGTAAAACCTTCAAAAGGTGGGTCCCAGTGAGAGGTCTTCAACCAATGAGTATAGAGGACCTCAGACAGGTTATCCTTTCTCTCTTTCGTTTTTTTGGGCCACAAGATGAGCCGTTTTGTTCCACTGAGATTCTCTTGCCACAGGTTCCCGAGATAAGAAAGCCAACTGATCCTGGCGTGAAACTTTGAAAAATATAAACCAAAATAAAGCTTTTCTGCCTACAAGTTCATTATCTCAGGTATTTGTTGTAGTGACAGAAAGCAAACTGATGTCAGTTCCTCAAGTATGTCCAAATAGTTAGATAAAATATGACAAACCAATACTGATTCTTACCACAGTGAATCTAGTTTCTAATTCTTCAACATTTTAAGCTTTTAGAACTTGTTTACTATCATACCTCTTTGGTGTCATGAAAACATTCTAAAAAAAGTCCCATATTTTAAACAAAAATATGTCTGAAAAGCTACTACTTTGGAAGCATCTGTTAGATTTTACTTAAAATTAGATTCATATTCAAAAAGATATCTTTAATTAAATGCTCTCAAATTGCACACTTATTTTCCCCGTATTAATTCAAAATTAGGTTTGAAATGGATTTGAATAATGAAATTATTTTAACATGAACACTATTTAGACATCATCTTTGATCATGTTGCATGCAATGGAAAAAGATTTGTCTTTGAGATTGATTATATTCTTGTTTGTGCTCTTTAAAGTAATGTGATAGGAACGTAAAATATTATGGAAACATTATATTCCATTTATGACTCTTTATGACATAACTGGAATTCTTCATTAATCTCCACCCTTAAAAATGATAGATGACTAGAAGTGGAAGGGATATAAAGTCATTTATTTCAACTTCCAACTTGGTTGCAGTAGACAGAAGTTCTGAATCCTTTTAAGAAATGAATGCACAAAACTCAACAGTGCTAACTATATTTGTTTCAGTTAATATGGGCTACAGATGGACAATTATTTCCCCTAATGTAATCTATACTCTCCCCCTAATGATGTCTAAAGAGGAGGAAGAGAGAAAGAAGAGGGGAATTAGGCACCTAAGTTTACTTGAACCAATGGCTAAAGTAGTACAGAACCTGCCTAGCAAGTATGGGGCCCTGAATTTAAACCCCAGTCACACATACACACACACACACACACACACACACACACACACACTTCTTAAATTCCATCTAAGTAAAAGATATTTTACTTACATAGTTACCCTTAATCTACACAATTTATCTGTATAACTCTAAACTTGAAAATCTAGGTTTTTCTGAATTGGGCCCTTTGCTTTCCGCCCCTCAAAGAGGATTGTAATAAATCTTGTCAGTCACATCTTATCAGTGGCTGACATTGATTTTTTTGTTGCCAGTAGTTTATGAGAGCACAAAAATTTAGTCTTTTTCACTGTTGGGTGCATAGTATGCAGCAAAATACTTGGTATATATGTGTAACTTATGATCTCTCTACTCTCAAGATGTGGACACACTAAAGTCCTCCATGTACCACAAACAGGGAGTGAGTCCACCCAACAAGGTAGAACTAATCTGGGAACTGGCTCCCAAAGGATGGAGGAAGTTAAGAACTGAATCCCCATTTCCCATGTAAGAAAGGGAGACTGAAGATAAATCCTATGAATACTCTTCCTAAATTAAAGCAGAATATCTCCATTCACCTGCTTGGTTTTATAGCCAGAAATAATCCACATCTTTGTGGGTAACAAAGCTTTCTGGAAATTTTCCTTTTTTAAAAGGAGTGCTTTTTCATCTGTTTCATTTTTTTCTTCTGAGTAAACTTCTCAAAACTCATTTTGAATTTTCACTTTATCATCTATGCTTTTTATAAGGGAATCCAGGCCTATCAAAGATTGTCATTAAAGTGTCTTACTGTGGGATAAGTGGTGGTTTCAGGAAAGTGTGAATGTGAGTGTTGATAGGTATATTGGACACAGTGAGCTGTTTCTCTGAAATTATCAGTTTCATTATGTTTCACTGGCAGTTGAAGTTGGTTTTGTGCTTGCTGACTCATTTTTAGAAATTGCATAAGAAATGCCAGTATTCACCATCTTACTTTGGTCTCTTCAGTTTCTATTTGAGGCCATCATTTCTTTATTGACTTTGGACATTCTGCCAATTCTTTACTGCCCACAATTTGTGTTTTATTCACTAAGAAAGTCACTTCATAGAGGTCATAGCTAATGGTGTTGGTCCTATTCCAGAAAGCATTACTGAGTCTCTGGCATGAGCTGAGCATGGGTGTGGGGGATATAAAAAAATACTACTGGTCAGTTTCCTACCTCCAAGAGGTCAGTGATGCACTGCTTCCCAAGGCCCCCAGTGACTCTCCACATTTTCTAGGAAAGTGAAAAATGCCACATGCAGGATATGAGACATTTTTGTGCTTCTGAACCAAATGCCATGAATGGACTTCTTTACACTGGGAAGTAAAGGGGCCCAAATCTCAGGAGAGGCTTTCTTAATTTACAAATCTGGCTATGTGCCATCTTGTAGATTGCCCATTCCTTCTGTGTCTCTACAAATATTCCTCACAGACAGCTCTTTCTTCTCTGGCTCCAGAAGCCCTCTGAATTCTGGAGCACAAGTTAAATCTTGCAAAGGGGAAATTCCTAAAACCCAGAGAAGAACAACATCATGCATGAGGGGCTTCTTCTCACAAGGACTATTACCTAATAATAAATCCTTCCTCTTTGAGGAAGGATGTTCCCAGACACCCTTGAGTTTGCTGAGCGTGTACATGCATCCCATCATGTGTGTGGGGAACTTTTTCTTAGGGTCACAATATGTAAAATATGTCTACCACAGGAAGCTAATTCATTGGAGTTATACTCTGAAACAGCAAGCAGTGGCTCTTCACCATTATGTGGGTGTCTGATTCTTTTGAGGTTCTCCGCCCCAGGGGAAACAGATCTGGATGCGCAATTCTGAAAATGACTTTAGGAAACTCACCGTTACCCCTTGTTCAGAGTGAAGAAGTAGCATTGATCCCTGTGGCAGCTTTGGAGAAAAAGCCTGAATGATTTATACTAAATGATAATTAAGATTTTTTTCCCTTTCTCTGGAACAAAATATAAGCTCTTCTGTAACCCTTATTCCAAAACACAGATTGCAGTGAGAGCCTACTCAGCAAATCTTGCCAAACAATTTTTAGTTCAGTGTCTTCATGAAATGATTCCCAATGTAAAACAACACTCAGTAACTATATTTAGTCATTTACTTTTTCATTATCCTAATGTCTTTTGGTCATGAAAACTGAATCAGTCATGTTAACACAAACCTATATGCTCAAAGAGAGCGAGAGAGAGAGAGGTGCTTGGGAGAAATGTACAGGGATAGATTGTAATGTTTGTTCTTTCTTTGTCTAGTGCTTCACTTTTTTTTCCTTAATGCTTTTCTTCATTTGACAGGTAACAACTTTGCAATGTTGGAGAATTTGATAGAATGAGGCTATACTGATTCAGTTAAAAATATAAATGAAAATATGTTTTCTCTATAGGAAAGTAACAGTCCATGCAAGCAGTCTACATGTTTTTTCACAAGTTCCCTCTTTTAGTTGGCATATGGAAGTTTTCTGACCCGAGAGTATGTTGGGAGTCTATAGCCAGGATCTTTATATGGATTGCCTCAGCCTCAGTTTGCATTATGGAAATGATCTTTTAGCCTCTCCAATGATGTTTTGAAGGATAACAAAAACAAAAAAGGAATCTAATTCTTACGCTTTTTATTTGTTCAGGTGTTTATAAGTTGGCTACCATCCCTACATTTATCCAGAGAAGCCTTTGATGTATCTGAATTCCATCTTCCTCTATTTTCATCATTATTTGCATTTTATTCTAGGAGCTAGAAGTAAGGGTAGAAGTTTGGGACCAGTTACTCTACAGAGACAATGTATTCTTGGTGCTTTTCAAAATTAGATCATAGAAAATTAAACAGTATATCAGTTCTTCTGACTCTGAAAATCTCGCCTTCAGTGCATGTATGATATGGCCTCATTGCTCCCTGACCATCCACACCCAACTTCATCTTGGGGCTCCGCTCCCAGGCGATTGCTTTGTATCCATTTCATCCTCTGGTCTATCCACTGTTCATATTTCTGTTCTACACGTGAGGAAGCTGAGGCTGGACGCCTCAGTATCTTGTCTAAGGCCTTACAGCTGTTTAATGATAGCAGAAGGATTTGAAAGTAGGCAATGTTATCTTGATATCCATAATCTTAGATGTACTCTCCACATTGTAAGAACACACGTGGACTTTTTTTTTTTTTTTTTTTTTTTTTTTTGCCAGTCCTGGGCCTTGGACTCAGGGCCTGAGCACTGTCCCTGGCTTCTTTTTGCTCAAGGCTAGCACTCTGCCACTTGAGCCACAGCGCCACTTCTGGCCATTTTCTGTATATGTGGTGCTGGAGAATTGAACCTAGGGCTTCATGTATGGGAGGCAAGCTCTCTTGCCACTAGGCCATATCCCCAGCCCCATACACACGTGGACTTTTATTGGAACACCATCATCCTGAGGTTTGGGGAAAAGGGATTAGTCTCTCCCTCTCAAAAGTTCTTTACTGACATATGGGGTGTTTATTCCTTTGTCATAGATTTATAGTGACTAGAGAGCAGACCAATGCAGACAGATAAAAGAGAATAAGCAGGTTTTGTACCTGTGTAACAACTTAGCTGTGAAGGGCAATAAAACTAGCTAAGTGACTGCTTCTTCAGAAAGAACATAAGAATCAAATTGAAGCCAGGTGCCAATATCTCACACATATAATTCTAGCTACTCAGGAAGCTCAGATCTGAGGATCAAGGTTCAAAACTAACCTGGTCAGAAAAGACCATGAGACATCTATGTCCAATTAATCAGCAAAAAACTACAAGTGGATGTGTGGTCAAAGTGGTAGAGTGCCAGCTTTTACTGAAAAAACCAAGCAAGAGCGCAAGTCCTTAAGTTCAAGCTCCATTGCCAGTGCATGTATGTACACACACACACACACACACACACACATACACACACACACACACACACACTCAAATTTTGAAATCCCAAAACTGTATCAGACAAACTTAGTTTTTGAAATGAACTAGAAAATATGTATTTAATATGTTTTGTTGTTGTTATCTGTTTCTTTACATCAAAGGCATCCTGAGTGACTCAGGTCCATATGACAAAAGCCATCTGTAGGAATTATATATTATGCTTACCTTTTGTCTAATATTCAGTTCATCTTGAATAGGAATTGGTGGACATTGTGATTCAGCATATTCACAAGAGGGAAAGTAGAATCCACACATTATTCCCTAGCTTCAAACACAATGTTCATGTGAATACATGAAGAGATCAAACCTTTCATCTTTGAAATTTTCCCTATGCCACTGAGTCCAGTTGAATAAGCAAGAAGAAAATGAGTTTGTGCAACATTATTGAACTCTAATATTCCAACGTCTTCTCAGAACTCTTATTATGAATGTTTTGATTTACACAATCCTGGGTGATGCTATCTGAGCCTTTATTTGATGCACACCATTACTCAAATGTGTGGGCAGTGTGGGTATTTTTAAACCACTTTACAGATGAGGAAATTGAGGTTAATAAAGTTTAAAGAGCTTGCCCAAGGTCAGGCAGCTAATAAAGAACAGAGCTAGCAGCTGAAGTTAAGTCTTTGGACTCTAGGTTACATGTTTGCTTTTGTTCCCTCATGTTCTCTCCTTTGTCAAAGAGGAGCTATCAGTGGTGCTACAGTAGATTTTCTCACTGGCAGGTTTGATTCTGAAGGACAGACACTCTGGGCCTCACATGGCATAGCATTTGATTCTATGAACGTGTCTGCTATTCCTTTGAGTTTCAGCCCTTTCATTGGTGACTCTTTGGGGGGGGGGGTGCACACATGCCACTACTGGGACTTGAACTCAGGGCCTAGACACTCTCAGTGTGTCTTAGCTTTTTTGCATTCGAGGCTCGTGGCACTGTAACACTTGAGCCACAGCTCTACTTCTGGCTTTTTGGTGGTTAATTGGAAGGTGAAAGTCTTACAGACTTTCTTGCCTGGGCTGGCTTTGAATTGTGTTCCTCAGAACTCAGCCTCCTGAGTAATTAATATTACAGATGTGAGCCGCAGGTACCCAGCTCTTATTCCTCTACATCTGTGTTTTGGAATCCAGCAGAGATTTTTTTTCCCAGACTCATTGTCTTTTTAGTCACAATCCTTCTCACTGCCCCCTAGTTTTATAGCTTCTTCCATGTTTTGAAAGAATTGTAGATTTGACAGACACTTGATTCAATGGCTTCAGGTGAACAGGCCTGGAACTGTGGTTGATTTAAGAGGTTTAGCACAGTCTAACAGCTAGCTTCAGGCACCCATGAAATGGGGAGTAGTAGGTCAGTGCTGGCAACTTGTTCTTCTTAAGGCCATAGGACATCTTTGTGAAAATTCAGCTGGCTAGTGCAGAGACCTGACCAGTGGGAGGCAATAACTTCCATCTGACTAAAAATAATGTTTACTTGCGGAGACTGGCTCCAAACAACAGGGAGGCGGTTGACTAACTTAGAATCATGGAGCTTTCCAAACAGAAGCAAAATATACTCTCATTGATATAGGAAACCTTAATAAGCTGAACTAGTCTGTCTTTTTCTGATAGACATATGAAGTTGACCTAATTCCTGAGGTCAGAATGCTGCTCATCTGTCATGCGCTAGCTGTGGCTGTCATCCAGATTTTTATCTTCTCAGAAAATCGGGCATTTTCCAAAAACATCAACTTCTACAATGTGAGGCCTCCTCTCGACCGTAAGTAGTGCCTGGCATCCTCTTTCATGCCTGTGGTTTCAGTGTCCACTTGAAGCCCCCTTTCTCTTTCCACCTATCATACTTGGCCTTTTCTCCAATGTTTGGTTTGTACCTAAAATAAAACAGAAAAGCTTCATCCCTTCTGTGGGTGACAGAGGGTTTCTCCATTTCCTTGAAACAGTTTGGCCTTCTCCTCATGCTGAAAGCACAATTAGAAGAAACAAAAATCTACTTTGAACACTGACCCCAGTGATTGCTTAGAAGAGGAAATTATGTGTTAGTCTCATCATTGGAGAAGGCTGTGGGCTATAAGAAGTTTCTTCATAAACAGTAGTCTCATTCTTTCAGGTGGCCATGAACAGTTTTGAAAACAAATCCGAATTTGAAATTTGGACAGTAATATGACTTGCACCTTCATTTCTGCTATGAAGAGAGCCACTAGCAAATATTACACAAGATATTTTCCACTAATAATTTAAAGAGACAAATATTCTGTGTTAACTATAGGATATGTGCTAATATATTTTATACACATATGCCAATATTTGTGTCTGTGTACATGTATGTATATTGTCAGCCCTTCCTTCTCTCTTTTAGACAAGTAAAACTTCCTCGATATGATTTATTGGAGAGAAATTTTAATAAAAATTACTTGTATACTTGTGAAGACCAATGGTTCCCACAGCTAGAAGAGTATCAAAATCATCACAAAGGCCTTTAAAATTCCATGTTACACACAGCACTCTCCTCAGACACAGTGGTCAACAGGGTGAAATGTGGGAGACTTTTTTCCCTCTCTCTTCTTTCCCAAAGCTCTCTGTAGACTACTGAGACACAGATGGGTGTTAACCACTCTCTTTTTGCTATCCTTAATTGAGGTCTCTAAACTTGCTGGGGTTTTTTTTTTTTTTTGCTTTCTTTTTTATTATTTAAGACACTCCTTATACAGAAATGACTAAAACATTCTAGTATATAACTAAGAGCTCCTTTGGATCTTGACATCATAAATGAATTTTACTTTCTTTTATACATATATATATGTGTGTGGCATATATGTGCATAGAAAGAGATGCAGAGAAAATAATAATTTAGACATGTAACAAACTGAGATGACATAAGCTTATTTTTACATTAGTTTTTCCCCTTTATACTATATTTTGAATGTTTTTCAATACCCTGGAAAAATTTTCACATTAGAAGTAGTGACATTGATCAAGATATATTATAAACTGCTTGGTTAAGTGGCAACTCCTTTGTACAAATATTTAAAGATAATAATAGTAAAAAATGTAAAAGTAAAGCAGCAGCATATGTGAAAGGAGACAAATGCAAAATTCTGTCTCTGCTGAGCTTATAACTGTGTGAAGTTACAGGACTATTTAAATGACAATAGTAAAATAATACATGAGAAAAGAGACATTCATATGTTAGTGGGATGTTACTAAATAGGTAATAAAAATTGGCATTGGTCCTAATTACTTAACAAAAACATTTGGATGGTATATAGGTTATTTTATCCATCTGATATCAGAAAAAAAATCACAAGCAAGTTAAGTGTTAAACTCATTGCTTCTTTGTTGAAAATCTTTTAAAACATACCTTTTCTTTCAATTAGCTAATGACCTTAGGATAGATTCTCTAGAATGACAACTACTAAATTAAAAAGGTTATATCAATTTATACTCTACACATTCACTATTAAAGATCACTATTTTTCATACTAGTTAATAGGTCAAAATGCCATTGTTTATATTGACATACCGAATGTACTTTTATGTATAGGCCAGACTGATATGTACTGACTATTTTTAATTTCATGTCCTCTGAACTTTTTTATATTTTCTCTGATTTATGCATCAATACTTTTGATCTGCTCATCTGAGATACCCAGTGCTTGCCACTTTCCACCTCAACTTCTGATTATGTTAGTAGGATGGTTTGGGAGATTGCCTTGACTTTTCTCTGTTTCATTGTCCCAAACGGGGAGACTTTAAAATTTTACACAGAGCCATATATCCTAGTCCCACTTAATCCTCACTGTACCTCTGCATGTTATGGAAATCTTCATTATGACTATTATAATATTGTAGAAGTTAAAAGTCTGGCACTAACTAGTGAGGAGATGAAATTCAACCAGGTTAACCTTGGCTCATTCTTTCCAGAAATGATACATGGGTCAAATTATTGTTTTCAGTATAACTACCACCATCTCCCATTTCTTCAACCACCAATTATTCCAAATTATAAGCTATCATAGAATGAGTCTATAGATTTTTAAACTATGTGTGGCATCATTTTCATTACTCTGTAATAGAAATTGACGGAAGTACCTAATGATAAATGAGTAAAGGAAATACCTGAAGGTCTGATGAGTAAATCTAACTTCCAATGAATTCATTCCTAGGAATGAATTGTAAAAATTATGTAAATTTTCTTTAATAAAGCTTGCTAAGTTGATGCTATGCGTGATATTTGAAATTGCCTTCTCATTTGACCTATTCCACTTTGCATTTTTCTTTAAAGCCACACCATTTCCAAACAGCTTCAAGTGTTTTACCTGTGAAAATGCAGGGGATAATTACAACTGCAATCGATGGGCAGAAGACAAGTGGTGTCCACAAAGTGAGTGTCCTGTGTTCAGATGACTCTTTCATGATCTGACTTTATTTATCTTTCCTCTGACTTGCTTGAGCAGAGATCCCTGTGTAGTAATCAGCACACCAACAGCCTGATGGTGTCCTTATGGCGTCTAGAAATTTTACTCTAAGGGCCTATTCAGACGTCAGACTATCTCTAGAGGAACTTGGAAACTGGCTGCAGCATAGCCTCACTTTGAGGAAGAATTTCTTAAATGGTATTTACCAAGCAGAACAGATTGACCATGGTGTTGACTAAGGCATTCTAACAATTTCAGAAATGCTTCTGGATGATACACTACAAGAGTCATACTTACTGCATTAAAGCAAAGGAAGCTTTCTCTATGCTTAAGGTACATTGATGCTTGGGAAACTCATTCTTTTTTATTTTATTCATTATTATTTTTATGTGATGTACAGAGGGGTTTCAGTTATATAAGTCAGGTAATGAGTACATTTCTTTTTAAACAGTGTTTGGCCAATATTTGAATCAACTTTAGTTTTGTTTAGTTCTTTGGTATACCATCAATACTGGGCTCTTATTAAGAACTCAGTAAGTATTTGTTGACAGAATAAATGGATGCCTTTGATTCAATATCTTTTCATTATATATATGAACTACTAAGACTATATATATATTATCTGAATATATATTAACTAAGAATATACCTATGTGCTCTGAATATATATATATAAAACACATGTTCTCTGACAATATATAGTCATACACACACACACACACACACACACACACACACACACACACACACACACACCTGAATGACTAAGATGAGCCAGCTAGCTGGAGATCTGTACAAAGTAGCAAATGTTAAGATTTCAAGGGCTAAGTGTTGGCTCATCTTTTTCCGTGAACAGTCAGGAGACTGGCCTGGCCACTGTGATGTAGTGGAAAGTGGAAAAAGGATCTGAGGAGGGACAAATGGATCAAGGATGTATAGCTTTTCTTTCTCTTATAGAAGAATGAAAAAAAGCAAAGGTGGACACCAAGTGGGGACTGTCAATTTTTTTCCAGTCAGATGATGGGGCCTTGTACCAGATTTTTCATTGTTGGAAATTTGAATGATTTGTCACAAAAAACTTAAATGTAAAGGAGACAGAATATGATATTGGAAGATTTGTGATTGAAAATATCTACTTAGAGCTATAAGAGATTGGGCTATTCAGATTTTTGAGCTATACTTTAAAAAAAAAAGGATTTCAGTTATAAAAAATGTAAAAACAAACAGTGAAACAAACTCTTCCAGAATTAGGGATTATTAGTGTGGGCCTATTATTACCTTAAATCTGTGGGAACTTTAGTCCAAATAATTTATAGCAGTGAAATAACCTTACTTCTCTCAAATGAAAATTATCTATAGAATGAGGCTTGAAAATCTTCCACTGTAAATTAGCACATCTGCCTGTGACATCTATATTGACAATATTTTTCATTATTTCTTTTCAAGAATAATTAGTTACCAAAGTAATTTTCTTGAGGCCCGTGCATTTCTGTAGAGTGATTACCTTAAATTGTGTACATGTGTGGTTGTGAGCATTTGTCTCTAGATTTTCACTGAAATTTATTGTTGTTATTTCAAACTTTTAAAGTTCATACCTTGAAAACAATACCTCTCTTTACGTGAGATATTGGCCTGTATGTCCTAGCTTACTTCTGAGAATAGGTATTACTCTTTGCCAAATCACATTAAATTTCCTTGAAAACTGAATAGAAAGGTTAGAATAGTTGTAAATTGGGGCACTGCTGTGCAGTCACTTGGACCTTGTTATTCTTTAATTGTCCCAGAAACTGTTCCTACTAGGTCTGTACATAATGCTCCAATTTGTAGTTCATTAACAAAAGCCATTGTAACAGGTAAGTAGTGTACATGGATAATTCTATGTTTTAGAATTTCATCTCTCTACACACAGACAAACAAAACCAGGACTATTGCTGTCCATCCCCAAGACAATATCAGTTGAGAAGGGTGCAAGAGTTGCTTCTGTATTGTTCACCCTGAGAAGTTAACCATAAAGAAATTGTCAGGGAGTGAGCCTGCATTCCAACACAGCATGACAGTTCCTTGTTGACTATCTGCCATTCAAGCTCCAAACACACTAACCATCTGGGATTACAACCAAGGGTGTCATTTCTGACTTTTCATTTTGTCATTGTTTAGAGGAGTGATAGTCAACCATTTTGTGGGGATGAACAGGCCTGAAGCTATTATTCTTTGTCATCTCAGGTTTCCTTGCTTCCTTATAGCTTCATTTCTGTGGTCTGATGGTGTTGTTAAAAGAAGTTCTCTATGAAACTGGATATAACAAGAATGACATTTCTTATTTTATTTGACTTGGCTCTTGTGCCAACTTGTTAAAGCTGTTTTCACATGTGTGATGTATGTGGGGTGTTCTGCATGAACTCATGTGGCTACCAGTTTTTAAATTCTTCTGTGTTTGGAAAATAAATGGAAAATGTTTTTCCAAAGCATGTAGTGACTTCTTTTCCTTCTGAATTTAAAGGTCACAACTCTTTTTTTGTATGTGTGTGTGCTGGAACTGGTGCTTGAACTTTGGCCTGGGTGCTGTCCCTGAACTTTTTTACTCAAGTCTAGCCCTCTACTACTTGAGCCACAGCTCTTATACTTCAGGTGGTTAATTGGAGATAAAAGTCTCACCATCTTTCCTGCCTGGGTTGGCTTTGAGATGAATTCCTCAGATCTCAGCCTCCTGAGTAGCTAGGATTATAGGTGTGAGCCACCAGCAACCAGCTAAGGTCACAACTCTTGCAGAGTGCTCTGTAGTACTGTCTAGTTTAAGGATCCTGGCAGGCAAGACAATCTTGATTAAGAACACAAAATGTTGGAAGTAGCTGGGATTAGAATCCTCCTTTCCACTTATGTGACCATAGGTAAAAAACAGTGCCTCAATTTCTTGATCTTGAGGCTTATGGTGAAGGCTGAATGAGTGAACTTGGGTTATAAGTGCCTGGTTGATGGTAATTCCTGGTACATGCTTATTATTGTTAATATTATTTAAAGCTTACAACATCCCTGTCAAAGTGCAAGCACACTAACAGGGATTTACTGAAAAGAAAATGAGCTTAAAGAATCTAATGTGACTTACTTGTGGCAGAAGCAGTTCTATAAGCTCAGTCTTCTTAACTTCAGTCCTGTGTTTTTTCAACTGTTAGTCACATTGTGTTGTAGTCCTTCATCTCTGAACTAAGAAGCAACTTTTTGACTTGAAGTAGGTACAGAAAAAGATACAGAAAAGTATGTGGTTAAGGTGATAAGGATAACCCTGAGTGGAAATGTGCAAATTATACAAAGCAGGGTTGGATTGGAAACAGGAAGCAAGTGTTAATCAAAGAAGGAAAAGTCAAATATGTTTGGAAGGATTAAAACATGAATAAGAACTAAGAAAGACGAAGCCTAGAGGAACCAAGTGTGAAGTAAGTTAGCAATAAGTAATTGACCCATTTCATTTTACAATCCTAGTTTCATCTTATTTTGGAGCTCCAAATACATGCTTCAGAGTTATGGAGAAGAGGCTAGAGACATAATACTTGCATATTCAATGAACAGGGCCACGGGGTGTTTTTTTTGTTTTGTTTTTGTTTTTTGATGAAAAGCTTACGCATTTGTTCCCCAGTTTTAGCTGACTCAGAAGGATGGGTGCCCATTTATATTCATTTTCAAAGCACATATCTGCTTTAGAAGCTGATGTATTTGCAAAGATATTACCTAGAAATGCTGTTTCTTAGCTGTTGAATTTTTCCCCTAAAAAACTAAGGACCATCCTGATTCTTAGTCATTTCTGAAGTGACTGTTGAGCAGTCTCTTTTCTCATGTGGAAAATGAAGTATTTTTGTTTCTTGTACATAGATACCCAATATTGCTTGACAGTTCATCACTTTACCAACCAGGGAAGAAGTACCATCACCAAAAAGTGTGCATCTAGAAATGAATGTCATTTTGTTGGCTGCCGCCACAGTCAAGATTCTGAACATACGGTAAGGACAGCATATGTGCATGTGTGCATAAACATGTGCAAAGTTATTGTCTAAGGTTTTATGCTAGTGATCTTAAGTTCTACACCAGAGGAGCAGCAGTAAAGATACACAATACAGTAGACATATTTTGAGAAAAGGTTCTAGTACAGTGCTGAAATAGAGAACAAAATAGTTGAAGTTCTGTCCTTCAATAATAGCTGCTAAAAATGGATGATAATTCCCATAGAATTTTCAATCCCATGGAATGTTATTCCCAGAGATCTGTTAGTATTCCCATAGAATTCTATGGGCATTATCATTCTATGGGAATTGTCTGAAACTCTGGTGGCTCAAGAACAAACCATCTATGAGAATGAAAAATATTAGAGAGCCTGGCTTATTGGTTTTGTTCCTAGCCAAGAATCACCAAGAACATGAGAACACTGCTCAGGGAAACTAAGAGGCAAAACAAAGAAAACGATGGCAGCTTTTCTTAAGAAAACCTTGTCTCACTCCTACCTCTGTCCTGAAGAGGAAGCGAGAGTCTGAAAGAATAGCTGAACTATCGATACATCTCAGATAAACTGATCTCTTTAATTTTCTCATGTTGTTAATCGAAGTGGGAAATCCCCAAAAACCTAGATGGTGTGTAGACTGGCTAACCTACTCCAGTGCTCTGCTCCAGGTAGAGCTGAAAAAGCTCTTCTCTTTTTGCTGTATTTTACCCCTTTCCTCTTCCTGTTAACTACTCTGTTCCCCCCCTCCCTTCTTTTTCTTTGTAACAGGAGTGTAGGTCTTGCTGTGAAGGAATGATCTGCAATGTCGAATTGCCCACCAACCATACAAATGCAGTCTTTGCTGTAATGCATGCTCAGAGAACGTCTGGCAGCAGTGCCCCCACGCTCTCCCTACCAGTATTTGCCTGGGTCTTCATGCTCCCACTTCTATGATGCCACCATCCCTAGGGGGACAGAGACTAGCCCTCTAAAGCACAAGGCAAAAACAGGGTGCACGGTGAACTTTGGAGTGAAGACCTATCTTAGTGAACAGTGCACACTGGACCCTGAAACAAGCTAGTGGTTTGCTTTGCTAAAACATTCCTGCATGAGTTCTCAGCACTGAGGATGGGGATAGTAAGGACTGGGAGGAACAACTGCCTCCCAGGCTTCCAATCAAAGGAGAAGTTCTACAAGGAGGACCCTGCCAGAAGCTTGGACATGTTACAGTAGCCTGATAAATCTTAAAAGACTGAAAGGACCTCTTGACCTCACTGACTCCCTCGGAGGCTGCTGGATCAGACTCTCTAGTTTCTACAATTAGCTCAGAGCATCTCTGCAAAATCTGACCCTTCCCCCTTTGCGAAAAGTTTCCCTAATATATCAGTTAGCTTTCTGTTACTATAACAATTATCTGAGATAATCAACTTATACAAAAGAAGAGGTTTACTTTGGCTCACAGTTCTGGAGGATGACATCCATACTAGTTAGCCCAGTTGTATTTGGGCTTGTGATGAGTGGAACCAAGAAAGAGAAGAGACCAGGATCTAAAATCCTCTTCAAGAACACACCCCCAGTGACCTAAAACTGCCGATTAGTCCCTACAGCTTAAAGGCTCCACCGCCTCCAATAGCACCACAGATTGGAAATAAAGCCTTTAACACATGGGTTTTTTGGGGGGTGGGGGGGAGGGCATTCATACTCCACAGGAAAAGCAACTGTAAAAAGAACATTTCCAGTTGAAATAATACGGAATTTGTTTGCCACTTGTGAGGGGGATGGGTGGGGGGAATAAAGCTTTGGATTATGCAAGTAAATGCATGCTGTGTATTTGTTGACTGACACAAAGGCCTCTGATGAAACATTTACCAGAGTCACTGAACTTGTGTTTCCACATACTGTGGCTGATCCACGCTAGATTGAAAAATAAAATTTCATTCTAAAGCGGCTTAGTTTGTTTTTGTCTTTTTTTTTTTTCTGAAGAACCTTTTAGGGGAAGTAAATATAAACATGTACACTGAGAAGGCCAGGAGACTTCTGTGATTCAGGGAGGTGATAGCTGGTCATGTGGTACACCTTCAGCACTACTGGCTTCAAGAGTCCTAGTCAGAGGAAATGACGAGAGACCTTCCCCTGTCAGGCCTCTTCCTCTCTGAAGGTCATGCCCAGCATGGAATCCCTAGACCTGGGGTGAAATGCTTAGTCTGGCTGTCTCTTCTTTTCTTTTTCTAATAGAGTCTCAGAATTTCTTTTTTGATTGTTACTATTAAGGTGATATTAAGATGACTAACCATTTCATAAGTACATTTCATAAGTAATGAGTACATTTTTTCTGGGACAATGTCACCCCTTCCTTCATGCTCTCCCAGGTTTTTTTTCCTCATATCTCCACCCCAACCTCAGAATATCAAATGAATATCTTTTAGCAGGGAAAAGAACCTGCTTAAAGAACCTGCTTAAAGAACCTGGGAACCTTCCCCCATCCCATAAACGTACATGCATAATTAGAATGCCGGCCTTTCTACAGAACCCACTGATGCAGCTGTTTTTTGCATGAATTCACCTGTGGCACGAGTTGGCAAACTGTCTTGTCAAGCCAAATTTAGCTCACCACCTACTTTTTGTTGACAAAGTTTTATTAGAACACAACCACCAACATCCATTTTTCGTTTATTGTCTATGTCTGCCTTCATTCTACAATGGCAGGATTACCTGTCTATACAGAATAGCGTATAATGTATATGCAAATTGTGTGCAGAAACTGTGGGTCAACAGTGTTTGAAAGCCTTACTCTCTAGCCCTTTAGAGGAAATGTTTGCTGACCCCTTACTACAAGAAGTGAAGACTGTTTACAAAGAGAGCCACATTCTTTGCAGGGTCCTTGCTGTTCATAAATGGTTACTTGTCTGGCCCATGATTTGCCAGATGCTTGTTTTGTTTCCTTTGTCCTTTGTATCAGTGAATTTTCTTCTGTTTTGATGGGTTGTCTATTTGTTCAGTTCTGTCTCTTGGTAGTTGTGTGAGATGTCAGAAGTTGGGCTGTATTTGTCTCCTCTTGCTCTAGGTGCACTGGGAGAGACTCTTTAGCTTCTCATAAAGCAAGGAGGGGCAGACAACTTATCTCCCTGTCTTGGGCCCAACCTTAGACTCACCTGGAAGCATCAGTTTTGAAACCTGATGTAAATTTATTCCACTTTTCACTCAACACCTTGAGGTATTTGTGTTTTCATAGCTTATGCTTGTTTGAAATTAAGTATATATGGCTTTCCTTAAAACATTTTAATAGCATCTTTGGTGTCTTTTTATTCCCCAGGGTTTCTTTTGACTGTGTAATTGACAAATTGTCTGTTAAGAAAAAAAAAAAAGAAACATTAGCAGACAGTAAATTATTCTTTTCTGATTTTCTTGCTGCTGCCTAGATTAATGAATTTTCTACTGTTTGTTCATGTGTGCATGCATGTGTGTGCATGCACATACATTTGAGGTTATTTTTTCTTTCCATAGAAAAAAATCCTATTTTTTTCTTCTTTACCCCACATATCATGTTTGTTTGGGATTCATTCATTTGCCCTTTCTTAGGCAAAGGAGGGGCTACACAGAGGAAGAATCTCCTGGGAGATAGCTGAGTGGGCAAGAGATGCCAGATTTACAAGTAAAAAGAGCCCATTAAATTTGAGTTTCAAGCCAGGCACTGGTGGCTCATGCTTGTAATTCTAGATATTCAAAAGGCTTAGTATTCAGAGGATTGTGGTTCCAAAGCCAGAAGAGGCACAAAAGTCCAAGAGATTCCACATCCAAAATAACCAGCAAAATTCTGGGCTGGAGACTGGGCATGGTTCAAGTAGTCATGTATCAGTCATGAATAAGTAAGCTGAACATGTATGAAATGCTGAGTTCAAATCATGATACTACAACAGTAAAATAATTTCAGAAAAAATAACAAATAGTTTTTCTTATAAGCTATTCATGAATTCGCAAGTCTGGTTCACCAAGGAAATGGTTTCAAACGTGATAAATCAGGATTTCCTGTATAATAATACCAAAGCAATCTTGAAGATGCTGCTTCAGTCGATCTCAGGTGATACCTAAGCCTAACTCCAATATTGAACTTTTAAAAAAGAAAAAAATGCAGATAGCTTCTGCATGATTCTGATGCTCAGCCAGATGTGTTCCCTTTCACAGAGGAGAACGGTAATTGAAGTGTAAATGAATGAGAAACATCTGTAACACCAACTTGGGTTAGGGGTGTTGTTCTCAATGAGGGGTTCCAAGACTGCCACAGTCAGCATCATCCAGAAATTGATTAGAAATGCAAATTGTCAAGCTTCATCTCAGACCCAGTGAATTAGAAACTCTGAGGGTTCAATCTGTGTATTAACAAGGTCTCCAGGTTCCACTGTCATATGCACAAGTTCATGAGCCACCAAACCAGACTCCCACGCCCAGAAAGTCATATTCTCTATTTCTAGATTGAGTCAGAAAAATCTGTATTTTTAACAGCCCCATCCTAAAAAAGTCTGACATCAGTTACCAAAGAAATGAATAAAAGATGTGGCAGATGTTAGTAACTAAAGGCTCAGAGTCAATCTTCTAACATTTAAGTTCTACCTTGATAACTATGATATAAGTTGACTCTGGGGTCTAAAGAATTTAAAACCTGGAATCCAATCAGGAATCGTGTGTGTGTGTGTGCGTGCGTGCGTTTTAGTTTGTTGCATAGGATTTTGAAACTGCCAAGTATCCAAGATCTCAGACTTATTTAATTTGTCCTTAGTGAAGAAGAAAATGAGAAATAATTTGGTTTCAGGATGTCTCCCCTCATCAACTCTCTTTCTCTCCTCTTCATTTTCTCTTTTCTTTTACAATAATGGAGAAAACTAGGACTTTAGTGCTTCAGTTTTCTACCACATGAGGCACATGCCCAGCTTATTTGTTTTTATCTTGTTTTTGAGATAGTCTCCATAATTGCCTAAACTGTTCTTCAACTTCAATCCTCTTCTACCACCTGTTGAACAGCTAGGATTACAGGCCTTTAGAAACACATTCATCTTAGTTGTTGGTTTTTGTTTCTCATTTCTTTATTGTCAAAGTGCTGTACAGAGGGCTTACAGTTTCATACATAAGGCAGTGCATACATTTCTTATCCAACTTGTTACCTCCTCCTTCATTTTACCCCACTTTCTCCCTTCCCTATATCCCTCCCACACATGAGTTGTCCACTTGGTTTACACCATATAGTTTTGCAAGTATTGCTGTTGCATTTGTTTGTCTTTTTATCTTTTGTCTCTTGATTTTGGTATTCCCTTTCCCTTTCCTAGTTCCAATACATGTATATACAATATCCAGGGTACAAAAATCAGTTATAGTGATACCAGGGGTAAAACCACAGGAAAGAAATACAAAAGAATAAGGGCATAATTTCACATAGTATGTTGAAAATAACAGCATAAATGATAAACCATTCATCTTGTTTTTGATAGAGTCTTGTGAACTTTTGCTTAGACTGGACTCAAATAGTGATCCTCCTATTTCTGCTTCCCAGTACATGAGATTACAGGTGTGTGCCACAATACACAGCTCAGTCCAGCTTTTTCATATCATATTTTCCATACTTTCAATCTTCATAATTCTCTCTTCTTCCTTGATTCCCCCATTGCATCAGCCTCTGTTTTGTCACATGATGGGACTGGAGTCCCCCCTGACTTTAGGGTGCAAGGAATGAGAACCATGGTCTGAACATAGCTCAATGCCAGAAATACTATTTATTAAATCAGAGAATCTGTATTTTAACAAGACTGTACAATTTCTAGGCCAAAAGGATCATATATCTCCTAAACCTCCACATGAGAACTTTTTAAAATAATTAATAAATATCAGTCCCAGTTAAGGGGTCAAAAAGAGTCCAAAAGACACTGTAGCATAGCAGGGCTGTGGGTGAAGAGTGTTCTTGAGAGGCTTGAGCCAGGTGGAAGCTCTGAGAAGGGAGATGGGGGTCCCTGCCAGGCAGGCAGAATGACTCCAGTTAAGGCCACTGGATATCATGGCTGGCCTTGTACATCAGTAAGAAGTGATACAAAGGACAAAAACAGGTCTAAGCATGGAGAAAAAATCAGACCCTCCTCCCTCCCAAGTAGTACCTAGATTCGGATTGGTTTCTGAAGGTCCTCAGTCCAAGAAGATGTCTTTTACAGCATGCTGTATCCGTTAGATGACTTCAGCTACAGGTTACAGAGATTCTCTACCAAGTTGACATAGATAAGTTGCTTGACTCATACAACAGAAAGTTCACTGGGAGACTGGATTTCATGTGGGGCTTAAGCCAGTGAGTCTAGCTGTAGTCTTTGCTATTCTTCTGGGTGTCCTCTCCTTCATGTCCTTTGATCACCAGATGCCATAGCTGGCCACACTGCCTACCAGTGTCCAAGGAAATAGGGATGCTGCTGGAAACTCTCCAAGAAAATAAAGTCTTCACCAAGATCTCAGCAAATAAAGCAAAGGAGGTGTGGTCACTGAAGAGGTAAAGTAAACCCCATTTTCAGGCAGCCCCCATTTTGTTGTCTAAACTATGAGTAACCCAGGCCACCAATTATCCTGGCTAGCAGGACAAGCTTATTAGGGCCCAGCTGGTCAGGAAACTCCCTGCTTAACTCTAACCGCCCCGGAATACCTCGAGCCCTGAGCCAATCAGATTTGTACCCGTATCCTAATTTTGCTTGAACATCTGATTGCTGTAACTTTGGGTTTTTGCCTTTATAAGCTCTGTGAAATCTCAGCTCGGGGCTTTCTCCTAACCTCCGCTGTGTCGGTGGGTAGGACGAGGCCCGAGTTGCAGCTCACCTGAATAAAGCCTTGCTTTTGCATTTCGGAAGGTCTGGCTCTCGGTGGTCTTCTTGGGGGCATGGCATAACAGTCACCCCTGTCTTAGTGCAGCCAGAAGGTGAGTGTAGTGACTCCTGAGGGCCGTGTGATGGTGAAAGCTGCAGGGGAGATAACAAAATAGGAAATGAGAAAGAACACAGGACATGATATGGGTGGTTCCCTAGAAATATGCTACCCATTCTCACGGTGTGAGGCTGTGTGGGGAGGCAGCTGGTGAGGTGGCAGAGCAAAGCTGTCGAGTGAGAAACAAGAAAGCTGTGCCATCCAGAGCTGTATAGACTTGCCCAGGCACATAGCTAGCTGGAAGCAGAGGAAGAGACAGTTGCTTGCCTGCTGACTGCAATTCCCATCGTGCTCTTTTGATTAATTTCATTGTAAATCTTCAAAGAGGGGAAAGAGTATGGAGTACTTCCCAAGTTATTCTCAGAGAGAACCTTTCCCTCATGGGGAGTCTGGTGCTTGCAGTGCCCCAGACTATGACAGAAAATATATAAATCCATGCTGGATGAATGAGTTTTAAACCTTCAGACATACTTGTCCAAGTCCAAGATACAAGGCTCCTCTGTCCTGTACAGACATGTTGCTATCATCTATAGGTGAGCAGAGGCAGAAAATGTGAAAAGTGACTTAAGAGGGGGGAGCTTCAGCTGTTTTCTTTGGTTTTGTTCCTATCTCTGTTGTGTATTCAGTGTGCTGATTTTAATCCAAGTCATGAGCACTACTCCTTTTATCCTGATTTTAATCCAAGTCATGAGCACCACTCCTTTGGGCTCCAGTGCAAACCAATCAAGAAGGCGATGTCTTCAGATTGTTTTCTCTTCCTCTTTTAACATATGTCCCCTGCAGAATTCCCTGAAGTAGTCATTTATTATGTCTAAATATGAAATCAATCTTGAGTCAGAAAAATATATGGGTCCTGAATGCTAAGTATTTATCCTCTTTTTGAGTAATGAAGTTAGACTAGAATGCCTTTTTGGACAGAAGTCTGGAAAGATTTTCAAGAGGTGTGTGTGTGTGTGTGTGTGTGTGTGTGTGTGTGTGTGTGTGTGTGTGTAAGTGTATGCACACACCAGTTCTGGGCTTGAAATCAGGGCTTGAGCTCTGTCCCTGAGCTTTTTGGTTTGCTCAAGGCTACTTGAGCCACATCTCCACTTCCCTTGCCTCTCCCTCTTTTTCTGTTCTTTTTCATGGTTAATTGGAAATAAGAATCTCACAGATTTCCCCACTTGGCTTCACACTGTGATCTTCAGATCACAGCCTCCTGAGTAGTATTACAGGCATGAGCTATCAGCACTCAGTTGGATGCACTTTTATATCCTAGCCACCAAAGGAAAATGATGTAAGTAAATTGGAAAGTACACTAAAAGAATAATTCTGGTGGTTCATGCCTGCAATCCTAGCTATGCAGGGGGCTGAGATCTGAGAAGTGAGTTTCAGGTCCAGCCCTGAAAGGAAAGTCCATGAGATGCTTATTTCCAATGAACTTCCAAAAAGTTGGAAGTGGAGCTTTGTTTCAAAGTGTAGAGCACTAGCTTTTAGCAAAAAGCTCAAAAATAGCACCAAGTTCTGAGTAAGTATGGACACAAAATTTTTAAAAGAATGATGTATTTTTCTAACTTTAGGTAAGCATACATTTCTTCTTCAGGGCTTGAACTCGAGTCCTTGAGCTCTCAGATGTTTTCATCATGGCTGTTTTTCTACTATGTGAGCCATGCTCCAGTCTAGCTTTTTGGTGTTAATTGGAAATAGAGTCCTGTGGACTTTTCTTCCTAAGCTGACTTCAAACTTATATCCTCAAATCTCAGAGGAGGTAGGATTTCAGGTGTGCACCACCAGTGCCCAACTTAAACTTATATTTCTTTTAGTAGATATTTTCTTTTAATCATAAATCCAGATGTTTATGGTTACCTTCAGAAAATGTTTTCAAGTTCTTACACTTTCCCACTTAACCTGGCTTTAAAAATTCAGGAATTTGAAAAAAAGAAAAAAGACAAGAAAGATTTTGATCATGTTTGCAACAATGTCTCACTTTTAACCTGAGGCAGAGAACAGCTTTTTGATACAATAGATTAGTGAAATGATTTTGTACGCCCTCTGTATATTTCTTTTTAATGCAAAGTCTCCAAGTGAAAAGTGAGTTTAATTAAATGGAATCATAACCCATGATTAAGATAATGAAGTACATATGGCAAAGAGAGGAATATGGTTAAAAACTTGGTTCATGTAAAGAAGAAAATAGTAAAGATAGTTTGAGATCCAACTTTCTTGGGAGGAGGGAAGAGAAAGGAAGAATGCTACTTAATCTATTTTTTTGAGCAAGGCATGGGGCAAGGCCGAATCTCCCGTTTCATTATCTACTGCTCTGGAAATGCAATTACCTGCAGTAGTTTGATGTCCCTTGTCAGATGTGGATAAGTGTTTGTGCTAACGATGCAAGGACAGTGCAGTGTGTAAGTGGGATGCAGCTTCCAGGGCACACGTGCAGAATTCTAATAAGCCCTGATTTCTTTTACATTGAGAAGTCTACGGTGCCTTAAGGGGAAGCATAACCGGAGATTTTCACATCCCAGAAGAGAGACTCTTCAGGAAGAAAGGCTTCTCAATGCTTGCTTTGCTGGGTTCAGCAGTACCCCAAATATGGGTGTCCAGTTTATTATAACTGGTGACACCTGGAACACTTTAGTTGTTGCAGCTTTGAGTATTTATAAGCAGCCACAGTTGAAATGGCTTCATCCTACACACTGGTGTTTTGGCCCAGAGGAGACACTTGAGTTCAGGTTGGTGACTGTGACTGGCTATTACTACTTGTGCTTCTCTTCAATGGAGGAGCTGCGGATGATGCTTGTATCATCCAGGTACGGTGAAAGGGACTAGATTTATTGTGGGTGGCACAGGAAAGGGATGTTGCTGACTCATACATGATATCCCATTTAAAATCAAATTCTTCCCACTCTCTATTTTGCTCCTGGGTAATCAAAAGTCCTGCCTTAAAAAAAAAATAAATTTCTAAAGCTTGGATATATTCACCCTTTGTAGAGAAGAGTTAAAAACTGGCCTCTGGCAGGATTTTTCGTAAAAATGAATAGGCAGAGAGGAGGGAAAATAAAGGAGGAAGCCTCTAGTCTAACCATCATCAGAGCTTCTGATTTAGTCTTTGAAAAGACTGGCCTGGGCATGTGACCAGATATGATTATAAATTAAACAGTGAGCACAAAGGATCCTTAATTGCCTGCTTCTCCCAGCTCCCACCATACGCAGCACCACAGGCACGCCACAGCTTTTCCCAGTGAGGAATGCCTGTGGCATGGGATCCAATAAAGCCCTTAGCCTCATCACCATTTGATTTTCTGTGTGAATTTCTTATTTATTCCTCTCCTACCTCCTCAGCATCCAGGAGTTTCAAGCAAGGACACTTTTCACTATTTGGTAGTCAGCAAGTACAACAAACAAATAGGAACTTACATTATCTCAGTTTTATTTCAAGTCAATTACTATGTTTTCTGCACTAACCTTTCTATTTCCTATGGTTTCTAAAACCCACTGAGAAACGCCTTCTGCACCCTACAAAATTGGCTTCATTTTCTTGACAGAGAGACTTTCATTTCTTTTGCATTAACTGGTTAGATTTTTTTCTACTTCTAACGCCTCATTTTTGCAAACAATAAGAAGTATCTGCTTTGTATTATCTATTTTGCAAGGCTTCCATTTAATGAATTGTTTGGTTAATTTTCTTTTAGGCAAATAAGCAAATTAATTTATCCAAGCTATTAATACCAATTATTAATGCTTTTCATTTTTTAGGTCTCAGCAACTTCTGCATGACACAGTCTGCAACAAAATGGAAATTGATTTCACCAAGTTTGGCAACTCTGCAGTGTCTGTAACCTTTGCAACAATGCTTGTTTTCAAGGCTCAGTTTAATTATCCTTCTTTTGCCTCCATCTCACGATGCTGATGATGACCACTTCTATTGCACTTGACAGTTAAAAGTAAATTCATTTTGAGTGTTCCTACACTGTCCTTGATTCTTGTCACATAAGGGCGTAGCAATGTGCCCATCAGAAAAGCTTTAACCCAGTTTATCTGTGCTTGAGGGTTTTTGTGTGTTGGAAGGAAGAAGGAAGGAAGAAGGAAGGAAGGAAGGAAGGAAGGAAGGAAGGAAGGAAGGAAGGAAGGAAGGAAGGAAGGAAGGAAGGAAGGAAAGAAGGAAGGAAGGAAGGGAGGAAGGAAAGAAGGGAGGAAGGGAGGAGGGAGGGAGGGAGGGAGGGAGGGAGGGAGGGAGGGAGGGAGGGAAGGAGGGAGGGAGGGAGGGAAGGAGGAATGGAGGAATGGAGGAATGGAGGAAAGGAGGGAAGGAGGGAAAGGAAAATGAGTCTCAGACAAAGGTCTTATAGGAACTATACCCCCTACCGAACTCCCTACATGAGCCTCTCTGCTGAGACTGGAACTAAAGGTACCCTGAAATTTAAGGCCCTTAGAAAACAATCAAGGTTGGAATTCTTGTCTACCTCAATACCCTTGCTGTGACTTTCCAATTATTCCTGGTTTGGGCATCTTTTCATTGCATCCCTTCTCCTCAGAACTGGCTTCCTGACTCTCTTTGTCTCATAAAGTGCAGCTTCTGCTTACTCATATGTTTGCATCATTCCTGACTCTGGCTCTCTCCCATTATTTCTTGATTACACATTCTTTCTATATGTGTTCCCACTGCACAATTTTATTTGCTCAACATTGCCTTGTTTTGGAAGTCATTTCCATTCCAGATCCCCATAGATGTTATCTCTGTGCAGCCTCAAGTTTGGCTCACCTGGCCCCTGAGAGTAGTGGTAGCATGGTAGTGGTAGCATGACTCACAGATGAGATAGCATGAGATCCCTGGTGCTCCTTTGTATGGCCACCGGGAATGGTAGATCTTCTTAAAAGTGGCCAAAAGTAGATTGGGTGCTGTGATTGATTGTCATTACAAATAATATGTCGGATATACCTTGGAGTGTTTTTTAAAAAACAGATATGGCAATATGAGACACCATTCTTTCTTAGTTTCTCTTTTTCACTTATAACGGCCACTTCTGCAACCTTGAATTTATTTCATCAGCATTTTAATTTCAATTAACAGGACCATAACTTGCCAATATCACCTTGTCTGTGGCTTGAATTTTGAAAGTAAGTGCAGGTGGGAAACTCTGTTTCAGAGTTCTGGGCAGAGGGGGCTATGTTCATACAAGGATACGTGCTACAGAGACACAAAGAAGGTCAAAGAGGTGACAGCCAGAATGTGTGATTTTCCTTTGGGGCTGACTCTTCATTAGCTACTCTTAGTTTTCAAATCAACACCTAGTGATGAAACAGAGCATGAGGCTACAAGTCCAGTTTCACCCTGACTGCACTAGGAATTAGAGTACATGAGATTATTCATGTGTGTAGCATCTAATTAACTCTTAAGGAGGTGACGTTCACCCTGAATACATTTGGGGTCTAAGTCCAAGCATCTTTGGCTATGGTGATAATTGATACTACAATCCTTGATCTCTCCAAGGTTCCATACTTGCACCAGAAAATGGATGTAGTTCTGGTTTTAGAGACTTATGATCCAAATATCCTAATGCAGAATTTCCAATATCCTGCTGATCTTGCTTGAAGATCTGTTTAATAAAACAGAGACTAGACTGCTTAAACTTGTTTTAAGAAAGAATAGTAAAGTAAGGAATAAGCAAGATAGCTTTTCTTTGGTCAATATTCAATTAGATCTTTTTGTCTTAGGATGAGTTTGTAGGTGGCAAGATTGCATTTCTTTAATACATTCCGGTAGGATTTATTTTTCCTGAGGGCAAATTTCTGAGAAATGTTTGAGACTGCAAGATGAGCAGATTTTTGAAAATCAAGCCACAGGGTAAAGCTGTTTGGTGAAATGATAGAAACAGTAAAAATCAAGATGTTATTAAAATGCAAGTATGCTTCAGTAAATCTTCAGGGAAAGGTCCTGGGAGGCAATGTGAATTCTAGAAGCCAAGTTGGTACTGGGAATTATGTAAGCAGCATTTCTCATTTCTCATTTCTGGAGGGCTTGGACTCTTTCTGTATCCTAACGTGGCGATCTACACAATCTTTATGTCTCTAGACACCAGGACTGCTTGCCTGCGCCTCCCTCCTCTTCCCCATTTCTGCTCTCTCCTGTGTAATGGATGAGAATTCTCCCTGCTCTTTACATTTGCCAGTGGGGATGGGGGAGGGGGCAGTTCAAGTGGAGGTCGCATATAATACCAGTTTTCTAGATCATTTGATTTATTTAAGTACCTAAAATGCCAAGGTCCCTGGGCATTCATCCAACCAACTGCTTATGTTTCCATAAATAATGTCAGCTCTGGGACTCAACTGAATTAGGCCAAGGCCTGGCTACAGCATCGTCTCCTGGGTTCCCTGAAGGTCAAGATATTTAGACTACCAATGTATTGCAGTTTTATTAGAAAAGTGATCCAAGATTAAAATTTTAGAAATAGTCTCATTCAACATTCCATTTTCAGAGGATTTCAAGATCTAAGTGGGGATTTTGTTTTAGCTAGCATAGAGCAAGGGGCTCTAGAAAGGGAAATAGTGGAGAAGCTAAGATATATTGATTAGGTCTAAGATTTACATTACAGGGCAAATCCTACCACCTATGTTTTCATATGAGAAGGTCATGGAGAAATTCAAGTATATATTTGAAAATTCAGATATTTTAAACTGCTTCTGAATCCTAAAGATAGATGTAGTAAATTCATTACAGTTATTTAAATAAGCAAATCATTAACCCTGGCCATTGCAATAAACCAGCACTGTAATAAATAAGTGGAATTTGTTTTATTCTTGCCCAGTAGTTGGGCAATAAGAAATGTCTGGGTAATATTTCTGATGGCCACTCAGAATAGCCAGCAGTTATGACTGGCTGGCCTGCTGGAGAAGGGTTTCAGGACATGTGAAGCCTTTAGCATCAGACAGAACACCCAGGTTCCATCTGCACAGGGACTTCTGCTGAAGACTTCAGTGAAACAGATCTGGAGAATCAGGATCAAAGAACGAGTCTCAATATTTCTTTTTTTTCAAAGCTCCCCTTTAGTGCTGTTTTTGGTAGAAACTGATTCCTCTGCCTGTCTGTTCCCCTTCCCCCCCCCCCCCCCCAAGTAGGACAAATTCTGCTGCTCTCTTACTACTTCTTCCTGTTAACACCAATCAGGCTCTTGTGATCCTATCTATGATCACAACTATTCCCTATGAGGGAGACCATAGAGTCCATGTTTCTTTGGGTCTTATGAATGCATAAGATGATGCTAAGTGAAATAACTCCATGTTATGGAAACGACTGTTATATCACTGTTGTAATTACTTTCAACATGCCATGTGAAACCGTAGCTTCTATTGTTGATGATCCTCTTGTATCCCCTTCCTGTGGTTGTACCCATACTATCACTGTATCTTATCTGAGTACATTGGAAACTGTATATACTGGTATTAGAACTAGGAAAATGATAGGGAATATCAAAATTGAGAGACAAAGGATAAAAAGACAAACGACTCTAAAAGCAATACTTGCAAAACCATTTGGCGTAAACCAACTGAACAACTCATGGGGGGAGAGGGAAAGAGGGAGAGGGAAGGGGAGAATGAGGGAGGAGGTAACAAACAGTACAAGAAATGTACCCAAGGCCTAATGTATGAAACTGTAACCTCTCTGTATATCACTTTGACAGTAAATAAGAAAAAAACAACAACAATCAGGACTTAGACATCAGGCATGCTCCTGCATTGAGTCTCTCTTCATCTGGCCTGGAGGAAGTAGAGTGCAGAGTAATCAACCATTGATATAGTGGTGGCTGCATGGGGTCGCCCGATAGGACTTGCCACCCCCTGGCTTATCACTCTGTGCCAGCAGCCAGTGCTACCCATCTTCCCCCAGTTGCCAAGCAAGGACTAGACCTATGTCCTCAACACCGTCAGGAGTCCATCATTGTGCATCTTAAGGAATTATTTATGGAACAATTCATCTGTTCCTGGCACTCAGACAGGACCAAGTTCTTCCCCTCTTTTGCTTTATAGCCTATATCCCAGGCCTCTGTTCTGTTCTAGAGGCTGTCTCCTCTCAGCAGGTCTTCACAGGATATCTACCTCATTCGAGAGATCCATTTCCCACATTGATGATACAATGTGACCTTTACCTTTACTATATAAAATTTGTATTAGATAAGACTGGAAAACACTGATACTATGTCATTCTTTGACCTCTTAGAGTGATGTTAATTTGGAAAGTGGAAGACATAAATCAGAAAATAGGAAAGTTAGAGGAAGAAGTATGGGATAAGAATAGTGTTTGGAGCTATTGTCTTTCAGTGTTGACTCTCAAACATTTCTTCCCTCTGACAGCAGTCTTCTCTTTAAGTGTGTTTCTCTAGTCAACAGGCTTTACTGAAAGTGTCTGTGTGGAAAGAAGAGGCACTCTGTTGCAGCTGTGTCCCTTTATGTGTGTGGTGTGAATGCTGCTTGTGTGGCACCAGGAGAAATCGTGTGTGTGTGTGTGTGTGTGTGTGTTGAATAATCAGTGATTTTTTTTTGGCAAGTTGTAGGGCTTGAACTCAGGGTCTAGACACTGTTTCTGAGCTCTTTTGCTCAAGGCTAGCACTCTACCACTTTGAGCCACATCTCCACTGCCAGATTTTTGGTGGTTAATTATAGATAGGAGTCTCATAGACATTCTTTTTTTTTTTAATTTTATTTTTTTGGCCAGTCCTGGGCCTTGGACTCAGGGCCTGAGCACTGTCCCTGGCTTCTTCCCGCTCAAGGCTAGCACTCTGCCACTTGAGCCACAGCGCCGCTTCTGGCCGTTTTCTGTATATGTGGTGCTGGGGAATCGAACCTAGGGCCTCGTGTATCCGAGGCAGGCACTCTTGCCACTAGGCTATATCCCCAGCCCCTCATAGACATTCTTACCGAAGCTGGCTTCAAAGCATGATTCTCAGATCTCAGCCACCTGAGTAGCTGGGACTACACATGTGAGCCACCAGCACCAGGCTCAGTGAACTCTTGGTAGGTCTAGGCTGTGAGGTCATCCCTGCTTTCCCTTTTCATTAGATCTAAGTAGACATCTTCATTAGAAGCCAGTACTACTTTTCATTAATTATGATAGTTATCAATGCTTTGCTTTTACAATGATCAGAGCATATTGCCTATAAGATGGACAATATTATGGTTCAAGTAGACATTTTCAGATACCTCAAATAGTTAGCAGTTTCCTATAGACCTGTATATTAAGATACAGTGAGTGCAACAAAACCCATAGTCACTTCACTTACAGAGTTGAGTCTACTTGGAAGCCAAATGGACCTGGATATTAAATAGATATATGCTTCACTATACCTTAGGCTTATTTAAGTCTTACTCCACCCAAAAGACCCTGACATAAAGACTTTTACTCAAGTTGGTATTTTAAATTCTCTCTCCTCTTTCGAGGAGAACAGAGCCAGTCTCACAGATTGCCATGGCAAAGTGGAAAGTAGGACGAAGAAGGAAGAAAGGAATAGAAAGACCGTGCATGAGCAGGGTATTTGCCTCTGGCAACTGGAACTATTCTCATCTGAGAACTTCTTGGAGGCTGTGGATCACACCACAGAATTGTCTCCTTGAGGATGCAGAAGTCAAGGTGTCAGTTAACAACATCCAGGCCTGAATGGCTAAGGGTTATCTGGGGTGTTCCCATCTGGTCTCCCTAGGATGCCCAGCACACTGGCTAAGCCTCCAGAATGAGGTGCAACAGTCATGGTGTGTGCAAGAATTGTCTCCACATAACCTCTGGATGAGGCAACGACTATAGTGGGTAGCTATCACTTCATTTCTGAGGGTAGAATAGCAGAGCTCATTACTTCAAATATTCATATGAAATGTCCCACAGTCCCACTCTGTCACAAATAATACCATTCTTCCTTCTCTGATGTTCCCCTTCCTAGAATTTCTCCAAGAGCTCTGATAGTGTTTGCTATATCCAAGGATCTAGGCCTAGTTTGATCATCTTTTGTTGACAGAAATCCAAGAAACTGGCTCAGTCACTAGCAGATATATATATATATATATATATATTTTTTTTTTCTTCTTTCCTTTAGTCTATCAAAAAGCTGATGTCAGCCACCCAGAATTCTGCAGTGTTGTGGACAGATGTGCAGGCCTAAAGTTCATGAACTTAGCAGCTAGAATAATATACTTCCATTAAAAATGTTTTAGTGATCTCAGTTCCCTGACTATATCAGTGGTCCAGAGTTAGAAGTGAAGGGTCTTTTGGATTTTTTGCAGGGGGAGAGGGAGAAAGTACTGGGTTATGAAATCAATACTATAGTATTGCCTTGCACTTGGTAGGCCTGCACTTTATTACTTGAGCCATGCTTCAACATTGTTTAATTTAGGGGCTGTGCCACCTTTACTTTTTCCTAATGCCTGACTTGCACTGTGACCTTTCTTTCTCTGCCCCTTGTGTAGCTGGGATTATGGACATAAACCATCATGACTGGCTTGTTCTTAGAGTTTTGGGCCTGGGCTTGTCTTGAACCATGATCCTCCTTTTTGTGCATCATGAGTAACTGTGTTTGCAGGTATATGCCTGAATGCCTACAGGTGAATGTTTTTAGAGTTCCAATTACAGTCCTAGCTCAGTTCCCAGAGGCCACCTGTTTTCCATTATAAGTATTCACATTTCCTGTAGCTGTTCTGTGGTACAGTAGAAGATGGATGGATGGAGAGAGGTCTATTCTTAGCTGCATAGTACATCTTGAATGAACTCTTCCCCTACCTCATTGTTTCAGCCCCTTAAATCAAATATGTCCCTGGATCTCCAGTCATTCTTTTTTTACTCTGGGTATATGACATTATTCTGAGGCAAACCTCCAACTCCTTATAGTGTTCTGTTTCAGAGAGATGTGATAGAAAAAAAATATGATGTAGTCAACTCCACTCACGCTTAAAGACCAATTCCTATTCTTTCTGTCTGTATGAATGCTCTTCTTTTTAACTAGCAAAGTTAGAAGACTGTGAGAGAGCATAGGATAAATGGTGAACATGGAACTATAAGGACAGAGACAGAGAAATTTAGAAGACCCCTTGAGAGACTAAATAAAGGGAAAAGGGGGCAAGAGAGGGGGGTATGAGGGACAAGGTAACAAACTGTACAAGAAATGTATCCAATGCCTAACGTATGAAACTGTAACCTCTCTGTACATCAGTTTGATAATAAAAACTTGAAAAAAAAGAGAAAACTGTGAAGAAAGCTGGACAGATAATCACAAAAGAAGGGAGAGATACAGAAGAAAGAAGAAAAGGAAAAAGCACTTCTTTTTCTAACTCTTTACTATAATGAGAAAACCAGGATTCACATGAAACAATGTCTTCATATTTAAAAGGAAATGTAGACAGCAATGTAAGTATTGTGAGTGCAGAGATCCACGCATGGAGAACTGGAGACAGCAGGTCTGTGGTGGGCAACAGATGTTTTACCATTGTTACTATTTAGGCAGATCAGTGGTATCACTTTTGGAGGCAAAATCTAGAAGTTTCCCTTTAAGAATTTCTACTACATTGATTCCAATATGTCGAAAATACTACAGTCCACCTTTATTTTCTTACTAAAGTTTACATTTACATACAAACTTCCCTATTCTCCTTGAACCAAGATAAAGTTTGCTATTCTGTTTTCTATTTAAGTGGTTATTATATTGCCATACAAAATAGCAGCCAGTAGTGGAAGAATGGACTAGAAATTCCCAGTGGCTCAGCTGTAACATCTCTGAGTCACTTGTTGCCACAGAGTAAATAACTTTTCTTTTTGCATTTTTCACTGTTGAAGATTTTATTTACTCACCTACATGCTTTTTTATTGTAAAAGTGATATACAGAGGGGTTAGAGTTACATGATTCAGGTAATGAGTACATTTCATTTGAACAGTGTCACCCCCTCCCTTATTCTCTCCCAAGATTTTCCCTCCTAACTTCCCTCCCTCCAGAGTAGTATAGTTCATTTCCAACGTATTTCAGACAGTGGGTTTCACTGGTGAATTGGTTCACCCTTTGTCCTGCCATTTCTGTGCTTCCCCTTCCCCTCCCCAAGACAAAGGGCGCAGAAATTAAAAACATCAACAGAAGGAAATAAAGCAAAGATAAAAAGAGAGAAGAAAAGAAAAAAGAAAAAAGAACAGCAAACAGTATAATACAAATCTCTTGCTTTCATTTCTTAGAGCTCATATCAACTAGCATTGTTTTATATGATCTTATGCACATACTATTGAGCCCTTCCTTGTGATCCTCTCCTAAGAATATTCTCCCTTGTCCTCACCATGTGAATGTATAAACTTCTGTTTAATTAATCATGTCCAGGTGTAATTATTTGTCCTTTACTATCCATTGGGTTTTCTTGTAGATTTATAGGCATGTTCTAATTATTACAAATGAGAGAAACCATGCAGCCTGTGTGTCTTTGAGTCTGGCTTATTTCACTTAATATAATTTTTTCCAAGTCTTTCCATCTCGTTATGAATGGAGCAATGTAATTCTTTCTGATGGAAGCATAGAATTTCATTGTGCACAGAGTGAATTTCTGTGTCAATGAGTACTGGGCTTAGTTTAGTGTCAGTAGAGACCACTATCAAAAGCCCCTATGTTTCAAGAAATGCTCTAAGAACTTGTGTCACGTTTGGAGCTAGTCAACACTTTGGCAAATTATTGTGAGTCAATGGATTCTCTTTATTTTCTCTGTCCTAGAAGTACTGTACCTCTCTTTTTCAGGGCAATGCTATTCTGGACTCAGTTTAAAGAGTGAACTATTTTATTACTTATGGTATTATATTAACTCTTCCCTTTTATGAGAAGCCGAATGGAGAAGATAGACTATAATTCTGTCACAGATCCTGGATTCAAGGAGTTACAGCTTAGTTTTCTTGCCAGAAGAAATTGACTATCTTCTGCTGCTGCATACATCAATTCATGGAACATATCCTTCTTGAGCACCTGTTACTGAGGGCACAAACAATGTTTTATTGGTCATCTTATCCATATAGCCTAAGAGCAGTAGTGAAGATAAAAAAATAATAAAGACATCAAAATGCATAATGGTAAAAAACAAAAAGTCAGAGTCATGGAAATGGGCCCTACCACCTTACAAGTGTGACTAGCTTCTGCTTCAGAGGGTCCTTTGGGACAAATATGTATGCTATTATCATATTAGTGTGTTATCTTGTGTAATGAAGGACATTTTCTTTTAAAGTCATGCTACAGTTTGCTTACCTACCTTGAAAACATGAAGGAGGCTGAGATGCTTTGTTAAGAAGCTGCGCTGGCCAAGTTGAGTTCAAATTCAAACATGTATTCTCATTTTTAACCTAACTACATTTGGTCCAAAATATGAAGACTACAGTTACTTCCTTCACACCACATTTATAAACTTCATTTGTCCATAATAATCAAATTGCAAAAGTGTTTCTGGGTAGGTGCTTCTGCTTTTCTCATAAACAAACTCAGATTTATTGTGATTGGTAGAGTAGTCCCAAAACTAACTTCTTATCTAAATTGGAAAAGATCTCCAATATGTGCACACTGTGCAGCACTATTTAGCCATACAAAGGAACAAAATTATATTATTTGCAGGAAAATAGAACTGGAGAGCACAGTATTAAGCAAAATCAGCTAGCATCAGAAAGAAAGATATTACATATTTTCTCTCATATGTAGAAAGTAGAGCTGAACTAAAAATGATATGAACATGAATGGGGAGAATACTGAGGGTGCGACTGGGAGAGAGATGGGAAAAGAGGATGAGCAGAGGGAGAATTTTATCAATTTATACATGTACTGAAAGGCCATAATTAAACCTACTTTCCATCTCACCCCAGAAAGAATGTCCTATATCAAGAAAACTAACAATAACAAATGTTGGAGGGGATGTAGCCAAAAGGGAACCCTACTTCATTGTTGGTGGGAATGTAAACTGGTTCAGCCACTCTGGAAAGGGGTATGGAGATTCCTCAGAAGGCTAAACATAGAGCTACCCTATGACCCAGCAGCCCCACTTTTGGGCATCTTACCCAAAAGACCACAAACAAGAACACACTAAAGCCACCAGCACAACAATGTTCATCACAGCACAATTTGTCATAGCTAAAATATGGAACCAACCCAGATTCCCCTCAGTAGACGAATGGATCAGGAAAATGTGGTACATATACACAATGGATTTTATGCCTCTATCAGAAAGAACGACATTGCCCCATTCGTAAGGAAATGGAAGGACTTGGACAAAATTATACTAAGTGAAGTGAGCCAGACCCAAAGAAACATGGACTCTATGGTCTCCCTCATAGGGAATAATCAGCACAGGTTTAGGCTAGTCATAGCAGAGGATCACAACAGCCCAATAGCCCTTATGAACACGTAAGATGATGCTAAGTGAAATGAACTCCATGTTATGAAAACGAATGTCATATCACTGCTGTAATTACTTTCAATATGCAATGTGAAACCGTAGCTTCTATTATTGATGATCCTCTTGTATCCCCTTCCTATGGTTGTACCTGCACTATCTGTGTATCTTATCTGAGTACATTGGAAACCGTGTTTACTGGTATTAGAACTAGGAAATAGAAAGAAAGGGAATACCAAAATTGAGAGACACAGGGTAAAAAAAGACAAATGACTACAAAAGAAATACTTGCAAAACTGTTTGGTATAAATGAACTGAACAACTCATGGGTGGCAAAGGGAAAGGGGGAGGGGAAGGGGGAATGCGGGAGGAGGTAACAAACAGAACAAGAAATGTATCCAATGCCTAATGTATGAAAGTGTAACCTCTCTGTACCTCAGTTTGACAATAAAAATTTAACAAACAAAAAAAGAAAGATAAAAAGGAGGATTATGGAAGAAAGATAAGGAAGACTAATAGAGGGGCTGGACATGACTAAAGTACTTTATATACATGTGTAGAAATACCGTAATGAAATATCAACATTATATACTTTATAGACACTAATATAAATGTAGGAAATAAGGAAGTTACTATATTGACCTGGTTTAGGAATATGTGGGGGAACTTCAAACTAGATAGATATGTGACAGGAGTTTCGGTGCAGGGGGGAGAGATTTGTACAGATTAGATATTGCCATGAAGGTGAAGTTTATCATCCACCTACCCAAGCCTATGTCAGAGACCTTCAGAAGAAGTACACACCGTTTCCATAAATCATTTTCCTGCCATAAAGTGTTGAGCTAGAAGGAGGTAAATATTCAGGTCTAAAACTCTATCTCTGAATTCTCACCTTCTAAGAGACCTTCAAAACTTGTTCTATCATGTTTAATCCCTGTTTATTTCAGGTCCTTCCAAAAGTTGTATTATCTTTCCAGAGGCCATCATTCCTTGGAGTCTCTTCTATTTACTAGTTTTACTTGATCTCTTCCCTCTAAAGTTCTTCTTCTCTATCCAGTCTTTCTTTTGGTGCATAGATTTTGCCCTGCCCAGAGGCCTATGGTCCCTGGACATCTGAACACCTATTTTTTCAATGGCCATCTCAACCAAAAATTCCTCCTATATAAAGGTTTCTTCAGTATAGAATTTGTCAAACTGAAACCTTCATTTTATAACCTCACATGCTTTAATAACTCCTAACTCTACACCAGACTCATTGGTACATCTACCTTCACTGCACAACAAACTCATCATGACCTTCGCTTCAGTGGCCCCAACACCCTCACAGAGGTCAGTTCCTTTGTGCCTTCACTTTCTACCCTATCTGTCTAGCTGTTCCTCATCTATGGAGTGTCCAGGTCACACTAGTGCTTTCCTATTTTCACTTGTCTGACAGAACTTCCATCCACCTCCATTTATATCACCCAGTATAGTATAGAAATCATGAACACTGTCTTCATATTAGTACACAAAATACCCCCTGATCATTTCCCTAATAAAATCTCTCACTTAAAAGATAATAATTTATTCCCATCTTCTGTCTCCTGAAGTCTTTTAGTTACTTTCACACTTAGTCTTAGTTGAAAATATGGTGCATATTGCACAGAGAAATAAGACACTATTTAGTAGAGGTTTTTTTTTGTATTTTTCCACAATGTAGAAGTTGATCTTCATTTGTAGCCATTTTTCTTCTTCCTTCCTCTTATTATAGATTTACTGAACATGTCTTCTTTTTCTACATTTCCTCTCACTTCTGCACTTTCTTTCTCTTCTCTTCATCACAAAACTTAAAAACTCTGGAACTAAAAACCATATTATCTGACATGAAAATTTCACTAAGTAGATTTAATAGCAGATTGGAGATGATGGAATAAGGTCTCAGTAAGCCAGATCCAAAGAAACATAGTCTGCATGGGTCCCCTCAAGTGTAATAACTAGAATATGTCTATAAATATGCAAGTTAATCCAATGGATAGCAAAAGACAATTATTTATACTGGGACATGATTAATTAAACAGCACTGTAAGCATTTGCAGAGTGAGAACAAAGAAGGATATTTTAGGAAAGGATCACGATGGCTCAATAGCTATGCACATATGACCAGATACTTATCAAAATGAACTCCAAGAAATGGAAACAAGAGGTTTTTTTTATTGTATGGGTTGTGGTTCTTTCTTTTTTTCCCTTTGGTTTATTCCCTTTTGTCACTGGTTTTGATTTCAATACCCTTTTTCTTGTATTTAAGTTTATCTGAGTTGGGGAAGGGAAAGGGAATCACAGAAATGGTGGAACAAAGAGTAATCCAAGGAAACAGTGATATTCACTAGACACTAAGTTGGAAATGAACTTTTCAAGTTTGCGGGGTGGGGGGGTGAAGGAAGTTGGGAGGAGAAAAACTGAGAGAGAATGAGGGAGGGGGTAATACTGTTGACAAAGAAATGTACTTATTACCTGATGTATGTAACTGTAACCTCTCTTTACATCACCTTTACAATAAAATTTAAATTAAAAGATAAAATAATGATTTCACATGGAATAAAAAGAATAGATACTCAGTGGAATTGAAAACAGGTCAATAAAACACAATAAGTCTGGAAAGCACAGAGAACAAAGATGGATAAAAAGGGAGTAGGACTTTGGGAACCTATAGAAAAATATCAAATGGTCTAATTATGAAACTCAAGTACAAGAGGCAGAAGGAGAAATTTGAAGAAGTAATAGTCTAACATTGCCCAAATTATGAAAAATCTAAATTCACTCATTCAAAAAAACTTATGTCCCCAAGCAGAAAGTATACCAAAAAATTTCCACATCAGGCAGAATGTGGTCAACTTGGTAAGATCCAGGACAAAGGCAGTCTCCAAACCAGCCAGAAAAAAAATGCCACATTACATAGAGGACAACAACAGATGACAATGGAATGACACTCACAAAAACAGAACATAGGCATTGAAATGACATTATAAAAGGAGACCCAGAGAGAAAGAGATAGAGAGAGAGACAGAGAGACAGAGAGAAAGAGAGAGACAGAGTGAGGGAGAGAGAGGGAGGGAGAGGGAGGGAGAGAGAGCAAACTTCTTTATTCAATATTCTGTATCTAGATAGTGAATACATTTAAAACTGGTGGGACAAGAAATGAAAAATGTTGAATCTTAGTAATATGGGGACATTTGAGAAACAGTCTATGAGAGAGAGAGAGCAGGCAGGAAAGTGGGCATTTACCCAGATGTTAGCAGCTCACGTAGGTCATCCTAGCTACTCAGGAGGCTGAGATCTGGGATTCAAAGCTCAATGCCAACCAAGAGACTTACTTCTAATAACCAGTGATAAGCAGGAAGTGGAAATGTGGCTCATGTAGTAAAGAGATTCTGACAGAGGAAAGATTCAGTGTTAGTTTTCCATCCCTGTAACAAAATGCATGAGAAAATCAATTTCAAGGCAGACAGCTTTATTTCATTTTGTCTCATAGTCTCCACCCTGATTGACTCAGTTGCTCCTGGTGCACAGCATAGTGGAACAAAGCAGCTCACCTCATTGCAAACAGATGGGGAGTAGGGGTGGCTAGGAAAAGATATATGTTTAGAGACCCCAATTTTACTCTTCCTAATAACTTTTCCCTAATAACTCTTCCTAATAACCCATTCAACTATTCATCTATTGATGAAGTTGTGCCCTAAAACTAACCAGTCTCTTTTCAGTTAGGCTACCAGCTGAGCCTTTAGCACATAAGCCTTTGGGGGGCATTTTATATACAAACCATAACAGATTCTTTAAAAAAAAAATGGATTTCACTAACAGGAGTGGAGAAGCACTCCTACCCTAAGACAATATTCAAAAACTTAAACACATTTTTGTATATCACTATAATCATCATTTGTGGTAATGGAAATTGAAACTAGCTAGGGCCTTGTGCATGGCAGGCAAGCACTTGACCACTTAGGCTATGTCCTTATACCCCTTTTTGTTTTGTTTTTGAGACAGGGTCTTAATAACTTTGCTGAGGCTAAGCTCAAACTGAAGTTCCTCCTGTCTCTGGCTCCCAAGCAGCTGGGATTATAAGCATGTACCACCAGGTCCAGGTTGCATTAGTATTGCTTGAAATAGGAAAAAAATTGGACCTAACAACAGAAGGATGTATGTATTATATTTATGGTAATATACACAATCAACTATTATGAGATGTTAAGAATATTTGGGAATAATTAATTTCATGAAGATATGTTATAAGCCATGTATTCAAGAAATGAATCTGGCTTGGTACTGGTAGAACACATTTCTATCCCAAGAATCAGGAGGCTGAGCGTCAAGGTCAGAAGCCAGCCCAGACGGGAAAGTCTGTGAGATTCTATCTCCAGTTAACTAGCAGAAAGCTAGAAGTGGAACAGTGGCTCAAATGGAACAGTACCAGCCTTGAGCAAAAAACTAAAGAACAGAGCCCAGGCCCTGAGTTCAAGCTCTAGTACTAGCACTAAAAGAAAGAGAGATAATGAATCTGAATACACAATATGGTTTCACTGTGTAAAGAAAGTATAAGTGTATAGGTGTATACAGAGAGAATGTAAATATACTCAGAAACAGTAACAGTTATTATCTCTGAGTGGTAGGAATAGGAGGGATTTTGTTTTCCTGATATATTTCATTGTTGGATACATTTCTTTAGTGTCTTTCTTGTCTAGAAAATGAGTATGTATTAATTACATAATCAGACAAAATATATCTCGTTATTATGGCACATTCCACTTTTAATCTCTTTGTTAGGTTCTTTGACAACTTCCTTTCTTGACAACTGTTGTTTCCTTCTATGCCCTAACAATCATTTCTTTATCCTCCAAGACTCAGTTCACAGATCCCTCTCCTGTGCAACCTTTCCCCTTTCCCAATGCCCTGAGGTAGAAAGGACTGCTCCTGAGCTTCACATCACTCTGCTTGGGGCACTGCAGTGGAGGCCCCATCTACACTTTACCATAATCAGGTTTACAGATCTTCCTTCCTGATGTAGACTGAATGACAACTCCTGGAGAATATCCATTCCTAATCTCTTGTTTATCTTGTTTAGAATAGGGGTTTTGCAAATGTGGTTAGTTTTTCCATGGAGAAATTACACTAGATTATTTGATGGGCTCAGTCAAAAGGTTTTTAATCATTGCAAAGCAAAGGAATTCAAAAACAGAAAAATCAAATGTGACACAAGAACCAGAGGTTGACAGAGGATGCCACGTATATACTTGACCTCTAGAAGCCAGAAAAGGCAAGAATGGGGAATTTTTTTCCCCAGTGTCTCAAGAAAGAGGGTGGCCTTGCTATCACCTTGATTTTAAACTTCTATCTATTGAACTGAAAAGAACAGATTTGTGTTTGAAGCTGAAAAAAAATTGGATTTCATAGAGTTGAATGGTGGTTACCAGGGACTAGGAGGCATGAGAAAGGAGAAGGGGAAAGGACAACCAGTGGATAGATGGGTGAGGTTGGATAGGAGAAATAACTCCTAACATCTTACAGCACAATAAGATGACGGTGGTTGATCATAATTACATTCATATTTCAAAACAACTAGTAGAGAGGATTTTGAGTGTTCGGTCACAAAGAAATGTAGTTGGGAAACAGAAAGTGTGAAGTAGAAAATGGGAGATAAGAACTGCAAAGTGCAGAGGTGGAATGTGATGTGTTAGAATATAAACTAATGAACAGCCAAGGGTGAAATGTCCTGTTCTAAACTATCTCTTTGGTGGTTTGATCTACTTCCAAAGCTTTATAAGTCATTCAATGTTACTATACTTTCTAAAGTGTTTTAATTAGCAGGCTAAGTCCTCATTGAGTGCTGTCATCTTTATTTCCTGGCTATTGCATTTTTGCTCTGTTAGATTCACCCTGTGTAGTCTATGAGAAAACAGATTGTGAAACAAATACCTTTGAAGTTTTCTTAAAAAAACCAAACAGAGCAAAACAGAGAAAACTTACAAGGAAACCAAAACAAAAACAATAGGAGTAGGAAAATGAAGGAGGAGGTAACAAGTTTGATAAGAAATGTACTCACTGCCTTATGTATGAAACTGTAACCCTTGTGTACATTACTTTGACAATCAATCAATCAATCAATAAAATAGGAGTAGGGAAAGGTAGAAGATATAACTCTTATATTTGTCTCAAGTTTTTATTTGCTCAGGATTTATGAGTTAGCAATTGTTTCCATCATTGCACAAAAGGTATTAGATATAGGCAAGGCATTGAGTTCAAGGCTTTGGTACATTTGATATTTTTAAAAGTTTAAATAGACATTCTTATTATAATTTTACTATTAAGAACTTGACTTCTATATGTTTGCTATATATGTCTAAGATAATCTATTTGTAGTAGTTTACTCAGGAAATATTTATTGAATGCGTACTGTATTTTAGACTGTTACTTTTAGGTCTGACCAATAAACAAGTCAAAGTCCTTGCATTAGTGATATTTGTCTACTAATACAGGAGTAGGTAAGAAAGGGGAAAGTCCAGGAAGCCATCTTGCTAGGAAGAGAAGTAAAATGACAGATGGGGTATGCAGTGTGTGTGAGTGATGGGAGGGTGGTCCTGTTTTGAAGAGCAGCGTCAGCCCAGGCCTCTTTGGCAGGTGACCTTGATCAGAGGCTATTAGGTTGTTTTGCCTTTAAATCTACCCCCTCCACCCCAGCAGTCATGGGTTGGATCCTCTGGAAGTAGATGATGGAACAGACTTTGAGGTGCATGGTGTTAATAAGGGATTAGTACCTGCTAAAGGAAGGCAAGGAAGAGCAGGAGCGAGCAGAGGAAGATGTTGAGTGCGGTGCCTTGGATAGTCTGCATCCATCATGCCAGCCTTATTAAAAAGCATTTTTTCCTGGTAATAGCTTTCCTTGTTCAATCACTGATTCAAATAATCAATACACCATTAAGTGAGTCATTGAGGAAATACTTAAGACATATTAATTTTGAACTAAGCACTTTGATAAGTACTGTGGAAAGGAGAAGCATTCTAGCCTTGAAAGCCCTCACTCCTGGTGGGATAGAGATGTATATGAATTATTTTGATGTCATAGGTCTGAGCACACTTGAGGAGATGCCTAAGTGATTTAACTGGAAGCATGTTTTGTAGCTAACTGACCTTCCAGGCTCATTGGTATTCAGTCTTCTTCAAAAATCAAGTATTCTACAGGAACAATATTATATTTTGGAAGAGGTAGTAAGTTGATAAACCCTGCCCTCAGAAGCTCCCATATCTAGGACATCTTTCACACAGAACTCTCGGCCTTTAGCTGATTTGTTCTGGGCACATTTGAAGAGATAACAAATAAATAAAACTTTCAGGAAAGAAAACAGGGCCTATATTGGTTTTGTACTTAAGCCTTCACAGTTACATTGGCATACAATGCATAGATAAATAATTTCTCTATGCTTGACACTTTGTAAAGAAGCTACAAATAGAAACCTGGAAAATATTTGTATTAGACACATTGTGCATATCCTATCTTCATTCAATTACTGTAACTATTAGTTTTCTATGCATTTATTTTTCTTTATGCACATAACTGATTGAAGAATTCTAGAAACACTTGGAAAATAGAAATAGCACTGCATACAGTTTTGCAATTAGTAATGCCCATTATTGTCTTATAGCTTTGTTTCTATGTATCATATGTATTTCTCTTTATTATTTATTTTTATTTATTTTTTATTTTTATTTTTTGGCCAGTCCTGGGGCTTGGACTGTCCCTGGCTTCTTTTTGCTCAAGGCTAGCACTCTGCCACTTGAGCCACAGCGCCACTTCTGGCCATTTTCTGTATATGTGGTGCTGGGGAATTGAACCCAGGGCCTCACGTATACGAGGCAAGCACTCTTGCCACTAGGCCATATCCCCAGCCCTCTCTTTATTTTTAATTAGCATCTTTTCATGTCACTGTGTAATGTAGGGTGAAGGGATTTTTAGACTAGAGAGATACATAGAAGCAGAGAAGCTTTATTTCAACAGTTTTGAACTTGCAGGATGACTTGAAGATGAAGGTCAATGGGAAATGTTAGTATTGTTAGCTGAGGGTATCCCTGTCTTTAATCCTACAGAGAGAGTTGGTTAATGTCTAGAAGAGGATAGAATGGACTTGTATATTGAAAAGTTTGCTTATTTTTTTAATATGAGAGTATAGAGGCAGTTTGGGAATGAAATATTTATTACTGAAGTCATTTGGCTTTGGGATTCTTCTACTTTAAGAATCTTCCTGACTTACATGTTACAGCATTGAGAACACTATTGAGAAGAACACTGCTTGCATCAAATCATTCATTGTCTGGTGAAAATTGTTCTCACACTAAAATTACCTGACCATTTGCCAAACAATATACAATTTTAGACTAGATACATGAGATGTGTTCAAAGCAAACAACACAAGATGCTCTGGTAGTCTTTTTTCTTTCGTTTTGCCAGTCCATGGGGATTGAACTCAGGGCTCAAGGTTAGCACTCTACCACTTGAGCCACAGCTCAATCTCTGACATTTTAGGGGTTAATTGAAGATGAGACTCTCAGTGACTTTTCTGCATGGGTTGCCTTTGAACCATGTCCTCAGATATCAGCCTGTTCAGTAACTAGGAAATATAACTAAAGGCATGAACTACTGGTGCTTGGCTTATAGTAGCTTTTTGAAGCAATGATTGAAGAAAAATCAAGATTTTACCTATGTTTGTTCATCAGTCTTTTGATACACTTAGATGGGGCCCTAAAACCGTGTTTACCTTAGTGCTTTTCTAGGGATGACTGGAAAGATGTGACCTGTGAACTTTGCAGGTGGACCTGTAAAGCAGATAAATCGGCAAGGTCTTCGAAGGTAGGTGGACATCATGTAGTAATAACGGGGTCTCTTCTGAGACCTTAAGAGATATCAAGAGTATGGATTCCTTGCAAATTAGCTTTATAATACGCTGCACTAAAATCCTTTTATCTGACAGGTACAAAACTGTTCAAAATTTTTTCTCACAATAATTTATGTTATAAAATTGCTTTTCCTAGGAAGCACTGTAATATCTTCCAGTGACATCATGTTTTTCTTGCTGGCTGAAGAAAAGGAGCCACAAAGGGGATCACTACTAAGACACTGCATCCTTTTTGTTCATCTTGAAAAGAAAAGAATTTAAAAGATGTTTCAGCAGGGACCCAGTGGCTCATGACTGTAATCCTACCTACTCAGGAGGCTGTAATTTGAGGAACACGGTTCTAAACCAACTCTGGCAGAAAAGCCCCATGAGATTCTTATCTGCAATTAAACAATAAAAAAAAAAACCCCACAAGTGGCACTGTGGCTCAAGTGGTAGAGCACTAGCCTTGAGCACAAAGAGGCTCAGGGACAGCACCAAGGGCCCGAGTTCAAGTCCCTCAAATGACAAAAACAAACAAACAAACAAAATGTTTCCATTGATTTTTAAAAAATTCTTGGGGTTTTTGTCATTGTTGTTGGTGGTGATGGTGGTGCTAGTGGTGTGTGTGTGTGTGTGTGTGTGTGTGTGTGTGTGTGTGTGTGTGTGTGTGTGTCTGTGTCTGTGTCTGTGTGTCTGTGTCTGTGTTGTGGTGCTTGAACTCAGGGCCTGGGTGCTATCCCTGAGCTCTTTCTGCTCAAAGCTAGTACTCTAACACTTGAAGCCACAGCACCACTTCCGGTTTTTGAGTGGTTAAATGGAGATAAGAGTCTCACAAAGACTTTTCTGCCCAGGCTGGCTTCAAACTGTGATCCTTATATCTCAGCCTCCTGGGTAGCTAGGATTACAGGCATGAACCACGGGCACCAGCATTTAATTGTTTTTGACCAATGCAATATGGATCAAATCAAAATGCCTTGGTTAAAACTAGGCTAGGTCCAAGTGACAGAAGTCTGTGTGTTCATGTGGAGGTGAAGGGAGAGAGGCTGTAGAGCCAGCAACAGGAAGTGGGAGGAGGGGGAGGTAAGGTCAGATCATCAGCTGAATGCAACATCCCAGGATGCCATAAGACCACCACAGTTGGACAAAGCAGAGAAGCCATGAGAATGGGGGTCCTGGGAGGGGAGAGTGAGTGGGAAAGGAGTAGGAATTAACTGTTGGAAAGACCTTGGTATTGACTGGAAGAATATGTCCAATAGATTGCACATATCCAGAACCTCAGGTTGTGACCTCATTTGAAAATAGGACTTTTGTGGATGTTAAGCGAAAGTCATACTGAATTAAAAGAGGCCCTAAATGCATTGATGGCATCATTGTAAGAACAGAGACATGGATACATACACATGGAGGGCAGACAACCCTGTAAATGCCAAGGAAATACAAAAAATTGCCTGTTGCCTTGTTAAAAAAAATAGGCTAGATTGGGCTAGGAATGTGGTTCAGAGGTAGAGTGCTTGCCTAGCATGCATGAAGCCCTAGGTTCAATTCCTCAGTACCACATAACCAGAGAAAACCAAAAGTGGCACTGTGGTTCATGTGGTAGAGTGCTAGCTTTGAACGAAAACAGTTCAGGGACAGTGCTCAGGTCCTGCCCCAGGTCTGGCAAAAAAAAAAAAAATAGGCCAGATTAATTAGGAGAGAATGTGTTCTGTCACTCTGGAAGTACATTTATAGGTTTTCAAATGCAGCTTCATAAATGATGACAGAAGCCAAGGTCTGAGATAGAGTTAGCTCTGTCTCTTTTCTGGACACATTAAATATTCTTGGGAAAGGAAATGCTTTTCTAAAACAAGCTCAAAATGATTAGAAACCCTCACTTTAAAATATTGGAATTATTCTAGATTATGTTAAAAACTGAGAACCTTGTCTGATTCCCACTGCCATCTACATAATTAGAGGTGTTCAATTTTTTTTCAATGTGATAAGATCAAGAGTTTACATGTGTGTTCATTTCCTTTCCTTGGAGATTTTGGAATTGAGGCTCCCAGGGGTACAGTAATGGTGTCTGAGTTCTGTCTGAATGACCAGCATCCTCCTCTACCAAGACAACTACTGCGCACACACATCCTGTACCTTCTCCAAATGTTCATTTCCCCAGTGTTGGGTCTTTTCCATCTCACTGTCCTTGCTTAAACTAGGCATCAGACTTAAGTAAACATAAACTCTATGGTTTCACTCATTGGAAGTAATCAGTTTTTGTCTAGGATAGTCCTAGCAGAGGAGCACAATAGCTCAATTGCAATGTACACATGATGCCTTTTTCTTTTGTTTTTCTTCTCCATGATTTTACGTCTGATGGTACTGCAACTGACTTTGATGCACTGAGTAGTGTACGTACGGGGAAGATGGGAGCAAAATGAAGGAAGAGGTAACATATGAAACTGTAACCCCTCTGTACATTACTTTGACAATAAATAAATAAATACATTTAAAAAAAAGAATTATTTTCTCAGTTAAAAAAGTTATCTCCATGGGGAAGAAAGACAAAAGAAAAAGGCATAATTTTACATGGTACATTGTTGTTATTTTCAACATACCATGTGAAATGATGCCTCTTTCTTTTGTCTTTTTTACACCTGATGTCACTGTAACTCATGTTGGTACCCTGGGTATTGTATATACACTGATCGAAAGTAGAGAAGAAAGGGGAACATCAAAATGGAGAGACAAAGTAAAAGGTGAACCAACGCAACAGCAATACTTACAAAACTATATGCTGTAAACCAACTGCACAACTCTGGGGGGCGGGGCCGGCAACTAGGAAGGAGGGAAGGTGGGAGAAAAATGATTCAGGAGGTAAGAAATTTGATAAGAAACGTACTCACTGCCTTATGTATGAAACTGTAACCCCTCTGTACATCACTTTGACAATAAATAAATAAATAAATTTTAAAAAGTTATCCCCAAATTCAAAAACAGTGACAACAGAGAATAAATCAAAGGAAGAAAAAAATGAATGAAAAAAAGAAATAACTTCACATAGTACATTAAAAAACAAAAGCAAACAAACCTCTGTTTTTGATTTTGGTATCATGTGTCTTATATATATCTTTATCCAATTTGGGGAAGAAAAGAGGAATAACAAACTGGTGAGACAAAGGATAAAGGGTGAACCAATACAACAGCATACTCAGAAGAAACTATGTTGGAAATGAACTTTACAAGTTAGGGAGGAGAGGAATAGGGGGCGGAAGGGAAAGTGGGAGAAAAGTGAGGGAGGACATAATAATGTTTGGCAAGGAATGTACGCACCTTACTTATGTGACTATAACTCCTCTGCCATCACCCTTACAATAAAATAAAATAAAATAAAAAATAACAACTTAAACCAGCAAAAATGTATCTCCTTCCCTACTCTTCATTGTCTGTTATTCCAGTTAGAAATGAAGATTTAATGAGAAAAATATAGTAAGAGTATATTTTCAGGACAAGTGTCAAAGCTTTGGTTTAGGGATGTTAGTCATCATACTGTACCAACAAGGAGGAAAGTTGAGATAAGACAGTGAGTATTTCCCTTTAGGTTGGAAACACAATGAGCTTGAAGTGATTCAGCAGCACCAGCCATTGGGGATTTTGTTTGTTTCACAGTGTTTGAGGATAGAACTCAGAATCTTGTATGTGCTAGGTAAGTGCTTGACAGCAGTTACATATGTTCCCATCAGAAAAAGCAATGTCTTGGAATAAAACAAAGATTTTTAGCTATATGTGTCTTTGTGAGCCGTTTTTTTTTTTTTTTTTTTTTTTTTTCTGGTTCTGGGGCTTGGCTTGGACTCAGGGCCTTAGCACTATCCCTGGCTTCCTTTTTCTCAAGGCCAGCACTCGACCTCCTGAGCCACAGCACCATTTCTGGCTTTTTCTGTTTATGTGATGCTGAGGAATTGAACCCAGGGCCTCCTGCATGCTAGGCAAGCACTCTACCCCTAAGCCACATTCCAGCCCTTGAGCCTTAAGATTAATCTTTGGGGACTTTGAGGCTTTTTAGTTTAGGGAAATATCAGGTAAATTTTGGAAATTGGATGGTTAGTTTGCATGAGGCAATATTTCATTGTTATGATTTGGAGAATGAAGCTAGAATAATGTCTGAAGACATTTATTCTTGAATTCTTAGCTTTAAGGGAATAAATGTCATTAGCTTGGACACTCAGGCTAGATTGTGCTTCTCCATGCTTACATGCTCACCTGCATGTGGATGCACAGGCTTTGGTCAGGGCAGAGCTCCTGCCAGGTACTGAAATCTGCTGTATACACTCTGCTTTAAAAGGGACTGTGGATAGAGTGGTGTCCAATCACAGGATCTGTGAATATTGTGAGTTTGGGGTCAAGCTTGTTACCACCATGGCAGATCTACAACTTCCAACTTGAGCTGTGTGCTCAAAAGGCAGGCATCCTCTTCTACTTCTGACACCTGCAGAGCAAATGCATTTTTCCTATCATGGACATACACTGAGGGCTGAATTATGGCAGGTAGTTTGTTGTCTACACAGCAGCTAGCTCACATTTTTCTTTGCTCCCAGAATACTTTATGAATGGCAAGTTGCTCAGGGAAGAGACTGGCTTCCCAACTCTCAAGGATCCTAGGAAAGGCTATTATCTAATATGTCGGGTGAGCATATATGCCAGTTTTCTTAAGATAGTGTTAGTTTATGCACATTGCCTTGGTACAATTAATCATAACTCCTTTTTTCAAAATACTAATGTACTCTATGTCATTTCTGTGAGTATGAGAGAAGTCACTGATGCACCTTTCTTTCCTTCTCTGGCAACATAAAGGGCACACATGGGGTTAGAAGCAGGGGGTAACAATTCTTGTAGTATAATGGCCAAGAAAGAACTGGGTCTAGAACCAAGAAATTCTGAACTTCAGTGACTTCAGGCTAGATAATAAAATTGAAGAAAAATTAAGTCTTCAGTTAATTTGCTCATGCATATAGTCATTTTACAAAAATGCTCTGAGTGCCTATTTTTCCAGGAGTTCTAGACGCTAAAAGTAGAGCTACAACAAAGCAACATCTCCACCTGTGCGGGACTTCAATGGCAGAGGGAATTTCCATAATATTGAGAGATTTTTTAACTATTTCAGGCACTGAAAAGCACAGTGAGGACAAAATATCAAGGTAAAAGGATAACATGTCTCATTAATGAGGATATTTTAGATATGGCATATTGAACACCACCATAACGGCTTTTCAACAAGAAAGAAAGAGCTATTCTTTTGTAGGTCTTCCTCTCTCTTTCATTTCTCAGTTCTCTTTCTTCCTCTGCTGGCTTCCTTTCCTCCTTCCTAATTTTGCAATTGCAGTTAGGGTAGATAAGGCAGACTCAGAGATGAGATCTGGAATTTTAAAGAAGTTTTTCTTCACAAGAAAGTCTATTTGTGGTGAGTATTTTATTATTGTTTCAAATGAACCAGCTCAACATTGCTGAAACTGGCTTTACTTGAAATGAATAAATATCTTTCAATTTCTACCAGCTCTTTTTCTTCATTTCTCAGTTCCCAAAGGTGGCTGAAATTGGTACTGTGTGTTCTATGACTTTAGAGTTTTTGCATTATCATACAAATATTGAGCCTTTCCTTGGCCTGTGTGCCTTGTCTTATCTCCATTTTTGAATAGAAGTGTAATTAATTTTCAAGTGCTCTTTTTTATTTAGTCACAAAGCTAATGATGTTGAGGATAAAAATACTTCTTCTAAAATGAAATTCAGTGCCAGTTCACTGCTGTCTGAAGTTCTTCACTATCAGATGTCTTTTTGCACTGCATTTCAAACTAAGCTTTTAGAAAATCTCCTTGCCTTTATTTATTCCAGTTTTGAAGGAATAATCTTTTTTTAAATTAATTAATTAACTAAATTGATTTATTTATTCATTTTTGTCTGTCAGAGGCTTAAACTCAAGGCCTGGGTTCTGTCCCTGAGCTTTCTCACTCAAGGCTAGTGCTCTACCACTTTGAGTCACAGCACCACTTCTGCATTTCTGGTGGCTACTAGGAGAAAAGGGTCTCATAGACTTTCCTGCCCACACTCGTTTTGAACCACGAACCTCAGATCTCAGCTTCCTCCATAGCTGGGATTACAGGCATGAACCAATGGTGCCTGGATCACCTTCTGGATTTTGATAGTGGGAAGGAGATATGGAAGCCCGAAGGACTAAACCCCTGAAAGTAGTCAACCCAAGTTTAGTTGCAGCTCACATCTTGGGAGGATAGGACAGGGGTCTAATGATTACTCCAAATTCAAAGTTCTGAAGGAGTAATCTCTTAAAAAAAAAGTTTTCTTTATTGTCAAAGTAATGTACATAATAATGCAGTGAGTACATTTCTTATCAAACTTGTTACCACCTCTATTTTTCTCCCACCTTCCCCACTTCCGGTTCCCTTCCCACCCTCCCCTGAGATATGAAGTTGGTTTATAACATATTGTCTTATAAGTATTGCTCTTGCATTGGTTTGCCTTTTATGCTTTGCCTCGCCATTTTGGTGTTCCCCTCCCCTAATTCCAATAAATGTGCATATAATACCCAGTGTACCAAAGTCAGTTGCAGTGACATCAGGGGTAAAACCATGGGAAGAAAGACAAAAGAAAAAAGGCATAATTTCATAGGGTACATTGGAAATAACAACAGCAAAGACAAACCACTTATTTCCAAATCTTGTAGTTAATTTCGCTTAACCATCTAATGTGATCATATGTACATAGCTATTGAGATATTGTGCTCCTGTGCTAGGACTATCCTAGACAAGTACTAATTGTTTCCAGTGAGTGAAACCATAGAGTTTATGTTTCTTTGGGTCTGGCTTACTTCACTTAATATGATTTTTTCCAAGTCTTTCTATTTCCTCATGAATGGAGCTAAGTCATTCCTTTTAGTAGAAGCAAATAATTTCATTGTGTATATGTACTGCATTTTCTTGATCCATTCATCTACTGAAGGGCATCTAGGCTGGTTCTATATTTTAGCGATGGGCTCTGTTACAAAGCTATAGTAGTAAAAACAGTTTGGTACTGACACAAGAACAGGCCTGAAGACCAATGGAATAGAATTGAAGACCAGAAATGAACCCACAGACCTATGGCCACCTTATCTTTGATAAGAGCGAAAAAAAAAATAGGATGGAAGAAAGCCTCCTCAACAAAGGGGGCTGGCAAAATTGGTTAAACATCCGTAAAAAACTAAAGCTATATCCTTATATATCACCGTCCACAAGAATCAATTCCAAATGGATCAGAGACCTAAAGGTAAAAGCAAATACCCTGAAAACATTAGAGGAAGGAATAGGAGAAACACTAGGGCTCCTTGGCCGAAACTTTTCTTAATAAAGGCCCAGAAACACAGCTAATCAAAGAAAGGTTGGACAAATGAGATTGCATCAAATTGCAGAGCTTTTACACAGCAAATGATATAGCTAACAAGATAAAAAGAAAGCCCTCAGAAAATCTTTATTGGTCATGGAACAGAGAAAGGCCTCATATTTAAAATATACTCAGAATGGAAGGAATAATCTTAAAGGAACATTTTCATGTGATTCTAACTTAACTCACCTACTAACTTCAAGGTTTCTGATTTATGAACCTTGCTAGTATGTATTTATATACATGAGTAATTCCTTGGCCCTTAAGTTTTCCTCTGAAAATGTGCACATACCACTTTCTTGAGATTGCTACTGACCAGCGTCTGGGCATTTATCATGGTCTTAAGTGACATTCACATTATTAACATTAGATAAGTGCATGGACAATGATCTCATTGTCTTCTTGCCTAAGAATATAGGGTAATAGAAAAAAGGTAACAAATAGAAGGGCATCTGCCTGCATATTTTCTGACTAACAATATATTCAGTAAATAAGATAACAGTGGGGGCAAAAAAACCAAACAGGACTCTTTTTTGTCAGTTGTGGGACTTGAACTCAGAGCCTGGGCACTGTCCATGAGCTTTTTGGCTCAAGGCTAGCACTCTTCCACTTTGATGTACAGCACCACTTCCCACAAGAATATATATATGTATATATGTGTGTATACATATATATATATATAATTTTAACCTTCCCAATGATGAAAATTACTATTGTACTCTACATAACTTATGGAATCTATAAACTTTAACAATAAAATAATTTCTTCCACTTTCAGTGATATCAACATTACTTTCCTTTTGTTTAGTAACATCAGTTCCCTCTTTCAATCTTTCCCTCCTTCCCATCCCGCCCATGAGTTGCTTAGTTGTCTTTCATTAATGTCCAATGTAGCTGATGGTCCCCTCTACTATATTATTATTATTTATTATTATCATCATTATTATTTTCACTCACTTTCCATTCATTCCCAAAAAGATTCTTTTTATGCTTCTCTATTATTTTCTAACTAGTCTGTTATCATTCAGATACTGGTAACCAATGCTAATGGTGGCAGATAATTTAAAAACATTTCTTAATCCAACAACAAATTTAGTTTTGAAATGTACATTGGTGCTTCAATTTTCACATGGCACAATGAAGATTCATAATATTTCACACGCCTTGTGATATTAATACAATTGTGTAAGGAAGTTAAATGAGCTGAAAAGGGACAAAATTTAGTTAGAAACATGAATAGCATCAGGCACATCTGAATTCAGTCAAGGATCTGCCATTTGAGCCAAGTGACCTCAGTCAAGTTGTTAAAGTTGGAATATGGATCATTTAAAAAGTAATAAAAGAGAAACAAAGTCATACATTCTCATAGCAAGTCTCTCAGATTATGGTAAATTTCTACTGTTGCATATTATTATTGTCATTATTTTTGATAATTGTCAACTACTTGCCATGTGCAATGGGTTTTTGAAAAATCATAGAATGAATTTCATGCTAAAATATTTAAAAATATGTTATTCTTAGACTTTGGAGAAAATGTTACCAAAGACAAGAAACCAGGCAAATGCCAAGATATTGAAATTTAAGAGTTATATACATACTAACAAGCTTAAAAGTGGAATCACCCAGGAGTTGATGCTGGGCCCAGTCAGTGTTGTGTGTTTCATTAATTGGAAGGCAAAGTATATGCTGAAGTTACTAAGTTTGCAAACAGAGAGAGAGAAAAAAATCAAACCTAGGAATTTATAGTAGGCATTTATTTTAGAAAGCTAATAACATAAGGTTCTGAGACTATCCTGAAAATAAGGCAGACAAGCCTCAATGTGGCAAATACATCTAATGCATTGTTTATAACATCTATGGAAAGTGAGCTAAGAGTTTTGATCTAGACCAGTCAGGCCAGCAGTAGCTTATTTTCTTGAAGACATCCATAAGGCCATGGAAGGGCTGAGCATGAGAGGGAGAGCTGCTCAGTTAACATGGAGTTTTCCTGCTGCATATTATAATCACTGCATATTAAGACACAATGTGAGTGGAACAGGCCCAAAGGAAGCTAGAAAGAAGATCAGAAAGCCAGAAGGGCCCAGACACAAAATGATGCTGGCTCTGAATTTTCTTCAATTAAAATATTAGCATGGGGACTTCTGGGAAGACAGTGGAGGAGCAGCAGAGCCCTAGCTGAGCTCCCTCTGACATCGCAGTTTTCCCATCCAACAGAAACTTTTACCCCTAGAAAGATAGCAAAAGTAAGTTATTATAGTACAGGGATTCTGGCAAGGAAGGAAAAATTGACTTTGCTTGGCTGAAAACTAAGAGTTGAGCTCAGGGCAGTGTCCCGCCGCCATGCCAGTGCTGGCGCCGGCACCCACACAGCACCCTGCACTCCGCGCAGCTAAAGCACTCAACGGAGACCGGGGAGAAATCCTCCAGATGGCTGCGTACAGAGAGATCGCAGGCTGAGCACAGATGGGCCGAAATCGCAGAGAAAGCATGAGTACCCCCACGAAAGTCACTCTCACTCGTGCCCACAGAGCAGCTCCTCCCCCACCGCCAGAGCAAAACGCCATCTTTGACACTGGCATAGGGTCAGACCAGGAGCTAAAGCCTGCCTGGGGAAAGTGAGGACAAAATGGCCATCTTTGAGAAGGGCAAGGGGGACCAACCAGTGAGAGCCAGCTCCACCCAGGAGTATCCCCTGCCCAGGCAGGAGGGGGGACTTGTCCTGGGGCTGGGCTCAGCTAGAGGTGGCCTTCCTGAACTGCTGGAATTCCTCAATTAAAAGCAAAAGTGGCGAGCAGCTACCATACCGGTTGCACAGAACAGCCACACAGGAGATCAAACAGTTCCGGAGACAGAGAACAGTTCCATATAGAAGCCCAATCCCCAGCCCGAAACGGAGATAAATTCCATACCCTGCTCTACCCAGGAGGCCGCCCCACCCAGGAGGGAGGAACTTCCCCCAGGCGAGCAAGCCTCAGCTGGGTAAACCAGACCAGAGGTGCCCCGCCCTGCTGAGTCCACAGGTTATTCAAAGCCAGGTAGCAGCCCTACATCAGACGGGTGGAGCCACGGTTCCCAAGACTGTTCACGTCCTCATCTACAGAGGATGCCCAAGTCTTACCTGCAAGCTGTGTGAACCACAGAGCCCTAGGATTTCACTGACAGGGGAAGAGGGTCAGAGCAGATCCAAGCCCTGCGAAGTGAAAGCAAGTCAAACCAGCCAAGTGGCAGAATAGGCAGCAGACCATCGCAAGGAAACCAGAGACTGTAGAAAGCCCACCCAAACAAGGAAGACTCCTTTTTATTATTTTATTTTTTCTCAAACGTTTTTAAAGCTTTTTTTAATATATATTTTTATTTCTGAAACATCATTGGTTTGTTTTTGTTTTCCATTTTTATCCGTTGGTTCTATCAACCTCTTTTTTGTTGTTTTTTTTTTCCTGATGTTTTTCATTTTTCCTTTTACTTTTCTTTTTTTTTTTTTTTTTTTTTGGCCAGTCCTGGGCCTTGGACTCAGGGCCTGAGCAATGTCCCTGGCTTCTTCCCACTCAAGGCTAGCACTCTGCCACTTGAGCCACAGTGCCGCTTCTGGCCGTTTTCTGTATATGTGGTGCTGGGGAATCGAACCTAGGGCCTTGTGTATCCGAGGCAGGCACTCTTGCCACTAGGCTATATCCCCAGCCCTTCTTTTTTTTTTTTTTTTTTTTTAATAATTTTTCTCTGTTAGGTGCATCTGCCTTCCAGTATTTTTTCTTTATTTCTCTCTTTGCATTCTCTTTCTTTAAAAATTACTTTCCTATGAATAAGACCTCCACTCTTTACTGTTAACTCTCCATTGTCTATCATTTTAACATTGTTCTTTCTACTGATTCTACCCTCCTCCACATTTCCACGTCACTGGAATTAAACCAAAATCATCACACCCCCCCCGCATACATTCTCTTTATTATCTCTAATTTACCCTCCTGACTTACTTCTAGGACCTCCAGATTCCACTGACTCCTGGTTACTGGATAGAGGGTATCCCTACTTATTCCAAGTGAATCAAAGGGGTTCATAGAGAAAGCCAGTCCAAAAAGAACTTAATATAAGAACAAGAATTGCTCATAGGGTTGTAACAGTAAATAAGTAACTACTGATTACAGGGCTCGGGATTGATTGTTATATTGAAATTGTATTCTTTAGGAACACCAAATATAATTTTATACACAGGTATAAAAGGTATCCATATATAATTGTGAACTTCTAAGATTTACACAACGGTGCTTGGGAAGGTCTGCTTTGGGTCTTAAATGGTGCTCACAGGTGCTTGTAGTTTGGCATTCCTAATCCAAATGGGCAGAAGAAACACAAGAAAGATGGCAAACAATGGAGTATTATCTCCCAACTCAAAACAAGCAGGAAGCAGAGCAGTCAATAAAAGACATAGAAAAGAACCCTCAAAATGCTCTACAAAGTTTACTGATAAACATGATAAATGAAAAGTTAGAATCTCTTCAGTCAATTATTCTAGAGTGTGTGGAGGCAAAGCAAAAATTAATGGAGAATTTCATGGCTTCCACAAATAGAAAGATAAATGAACTTCAAGAGTCAAATGAAAAGATAACTACCTAGCTAAAAGATTTGAAAGACAGCACCAAATTAATGAAGTTAATGAAGTAAAGAAGTCCATGCAGGACCTAAGAGGTAATTACAGCAAGAACATGGAAATCATCAGGAAAGACCAGTCAGAAGGAAAAGAGATTCGAAATCAAATAGCTAGCCTACAGTCCCGACTAACTGAAGCAGAGGATCAAATCTCAGGAGCTAAAGATTCCCTAGACTCTATGGAGAAAGATCAACAAGCAATACAAAACCAATCCAATCGACAAAACAGATCGTTCCAGGAGATTCAAGATAGAATCAGAAAGCCCAATTTAAGGATAATAGGTGTTGAGGAAAATCTGGAGAAGCAAGTTAATGGAATAGGCAACATATTTAACAGAATATTAGTCAAGAACTTCCCAAATATCCAGAAGGAAAGGCCTATACAGATACAAGAAGCACTTAGAACCCCAAACTGGCCAGACCAGAATAGGACATCCCACTGACACATTGTGATTAAAACAGGATCAATAGAGTCCAAGGAAAGAATCCTTAAAGCTGTTAGGGAGAAGAAAACAATCACATATAAAGGGAAATCGATCAGAATTACCCCAGACTTCTCAGCAGAAACCATGAAAGCAAGGAGAGCCTGGAATGAGGTATGCCAAACCCTATATAAAAATAACTACCAACCAAGAATAGTGTACCCAGCTAAACTCTCATTCATAGCCAAAGGTCAAATAAAAGTCTTCCACAGTAAGAAAAAAAATGAAACAATATATCTCCACCAAACCAGCTTTATAAAAAATCCTCAAAGATGTACTATACAGGGAAAATGATCAAGATCCCAATGCAGACAGAGAAATGAAAACTAAATAGTAAACCAGAATATCAGATCAAGAAATGGGAAGACTCAGCCTTTAACAAGATAGGGATGATGAAAGGAACAAATGATCAGCTCTCAATCCTAACTCTCAACATTAATGGACTTAATTCTCCAATCAAACGACATAGGCTCATAAGTTGGATCAAAAATCAAGATCCATCTTTCTGCTGCCTCCAAGAGACTCATCTATCCAGCAAAAGTAAACATCTTCTAAAAGTGAAAGGCTGGAATTAAATCTATCAAGCAAATGGCTCCCATAAGCAGGCTGGAGTTGCAATCCTAGTATCAGACAAAATCTACTTCAAATTAAAAAAGGTAAGAAGAGACAAAGAAGGTTACTACATACTAGTAAAGGTATCTCTCCTACAGGAAGATATAACCATCCTAAATATCTACACACCAAATATAGGAGCACCCAACGTCATCAAACAAACACTACTGACTCTAAAAACACTCATAGACCCAAACACATTGATAGTTGGGGATTTTAACACTCCACTGCCACCTCTGGACAGATCAACATGCCAAAAACTGAACAAAGAAACCACAGAAGTAAACAACTGCATAGACCAACAAGACTTAATCGACATCTACAGAATATTCCACCCTGCAACAACAGAATACACATTCTTCTCAGCGGCACATGGAACATTCTCCAAAATAGATCACATCTTAGGGCACAAAGAAAATCTGCACAAATTCAGAAGTATCGAAACCATTCCCTGCGGGCTGGGGATATGGACTAGTGGCGAGAGCGCTTGCCTCGTATACATGAGGCCCTGGGTTCGATTCCCCAGCACCACATATACAGAAAACGGCCAGAAGTGGCGCTGTGGCTCAAGTGGCAGAGTGCTAGCCTTGAGCAAAAAGGAAGCCAGGGACAGTGCTCAGGCCCTGAGTCCAAGGCCCAGGACTGGCCAAAAAAAACAAAAAACAAAACAAAACAAAAAAAATCATTCCCTGCATTCTCTCAGACCACAATGGAAGAAAATTAGAGCTCAACTCAAACAGCCACCTCAGAAAATCCTACAGTTCATGGAGACTACAACACACTGCTGTACCATGAGTGGGTCATTGACAAAATTAAATCAGGAATTCAAATGTTTATGGAACTCAACCAAGATGAGGACACAAAGTACCAGCTCCTTTGGGACACAGCAAAGGCAGTATCAGAGGAAAATTTATAGCTCTGAATGCATACACCAATAAACTGGAGAAAGAGCAACTCAATAATTTTAGGAAGCACCTTAATTTCCTTGAAAGAGAACAACAAGCCAAACCAAAAGTCAATAGACAGAAGCAAATAATTAAAATCAAATCAGAATTAAATCAATTAGAGATGAAAAAAACCACCGAAAGAATCAACAAAACAGAGTTGGTTCTTTGAAAAAATCAGCAAGATAGACAGACCCCTGACAAACCTGAACAAAAAACTAAGGCAGGACACTCAAATAAACAAGATAAGAGATGAAACAGGTAACATCACCACAGAAACAACCAAAATTCAAAACACAATAAGGGAGTGTTTTGCAAACCTTTATGCCAACAAATTCAAGAACTTGGAAGAAATGGATTATTTCCTAGAAAAAATTGATATTCCCAAACTCAACCATGAAGATTTAAACCTTCAGAACAGACTGATATCCAGTATTGAAATAGAAACGGCAATAAGTGATCTCTCATACAAGAAAAGCCCAGGTCCAGACGGATTCACAGCAGAATTCTACAAGGCCTTCAAAACAGAACTCACACCAATATTTCTCAAACTCTTCAATGAAATTGAAAGAGAATGTTCACTACCAGACACTTTCTATGAAGCCAGTATAACCCTCATCCCAAAACCAGGCAGGCACTCATCACGGAAAGAGAACTATAGACCGATTTCCCTGATGAACATTGACTCAAAAATTCTCAACAAAATTCTGGCCAATAGACTTCAACAGGTCATCAAAAGAATCATACATCATGATCAAACTGGATTCATCCCAGGGATGCAAAGTTGGTTCAATACACACAAGTCAATTCATGCAGTTCACCACCTCAACCGGAGCAAGGTAAAGAACCACATGGTCATATCACTCAATGCGGAGAAAGCATTTGATAAAATCCAGCACCCATTTATGCTAAAAGCCCTGGAAAAATTGGGATTCCAGGAAACATTCCTGAATATAATCAAGGCAGTTTATGACAAACCAACAGCCAGCATAACTCTAAATGGTGAAAAACTAAAGCCATTCCCTTTAAAATCAGGAACAAGACAGAGATGTCCATCTCTCCCCTTCTCTTCAACATAGTACTAGAATTCCTAGCCAGAGCAATCAGGCAAGAAGAAAATATAATGGGGATCCAAAAGGGAAAAGATGTAGTTAAACTTTCTCTCTTTGCAGATGACATGATCCTATACCTAAAGACCCACATAGACTCTACCCCCAAGCTACTAGAGCTGATCCAAAACTTTGGCAAAGTTGCAGGATATAAAATAAACCCTCAAAAATCAATGGCCTTTCTCTATGTTAACAACCCAAAGACCGAGGCTGAAATCAGGAAAGCAACTCCTTTTGCAATAACCTCAAAAAACATAAAGCACCTGGGAGTAACATTAACCATAGAAGTGAAAGACCTCTACGATGAGAACTTTAAAAACATGAGAAACAAAATTAAGGCAGAACTAAGAAAATGGAAAAACCTCCCATGCTCCTGGATTGGGAGGATTAATATAATCAAAATGGCAATATTGCCAAAGGTTATCTACAAATTCAGTGCAATACCCATTATTATCCCAACACCATTTTTTAATGAAATAGAGGAAGAAATCCAGAAATTCATATGGAACAATAAAAGACATAGAATAGCAAAAACAATCCTTAGCAGAAAGAACACTGCTGGAGGAATTACAATACCCCACTTCAAGCTGTATTATAAAGCTATAGTAATAAAAACAGCTTGGTATTGGCACTGGAACAGGCCTGAAGACCAATGGAACAGAATTGAAGTCCCAGAAATGAACCCACAGAACTACGCCTACTTAATCTTTGATAAAGGAGTTAAAACAATAGTTTGGAAGAAAGATATCCTCTTTAACAAATGGTGTTGGGAAAGCTGGTTCAACACATGTAACAAACTAAAACTAGATCCTTATATATCACCCTGCACCAAAATCAATTCCAAATGGATCAAAGACCTAGAAATCAAAACAGACACCATTAAAACACTAAAGGAAGGAGTAGGAGAAACACTTGGGCTCCTTGGCACAGGATGGAACTTCCTTAACAAAGACCCAGAAATGCTACAAATCAAAGAAAGGTTAGACAAATGGGACTGCATCAAACTGCAGAGCTTCTGCAGGGCAAAGGACATAGCTCACAAGATAAACAGAAAGCCCACAGATTGGGAGAAGATCGCACTGGCCATTCAATGGACAAAGGCCTCATATCTAAAATATATGCAGAACTAAAAAAATTACTTTCCTCCAAAACAAAACCGCAAAGAACCAATACCCCCCTCATCAAGTGGGCTAGAGACTTAAAAAGAGACTTTTCTGATGAGGAAATGAGAATGGCCAAGAGACATATGAAAAAGTGCTTTACATCACTGGCCATAAAAGAAATGCAAATCAAAACAACATTGAGATTCCATCTCACCCCAGTAAGAATGTCCTACATCAAGAAAACTAACAATAACAATTGTTGGAGGGGATGTGGCCAAAAGGGAACCCTACTCCATTGTTGGTGGGAATGTAAACTGCTTCAGCCATTCTGGAAAGTGGTATGGAGATTCCTCAGAAGGCTAAACATAGAGCTACCCTATGACCCAGCAGCCCCACTTTTGGGTATCTATCCAAAAGACCACAAACAAGAACACACTAAAGCCACCAGCACAACAATGTTCATGACAGCACAATTTGTCATAGCTAGAATCTGGAACCAACCCAGATTCCCCTCAGTAGACGAATGGATCAGGAAAATGTGGTACATATACACAATGGAATTTTATGCCTCTATCAGAAAGAATGACATTGCCCCATTCGTAAGGAAGTGGAAGGACCTGGAAAAAGTTATACTAAGTGAAGTGAGCCAGACCCAAAGCAACATGGATTCTATGGTCTCCCTTATAGGGAATAATTTGCACAGGTTTAGGCAAGTCACAGCAGAGGATCACAGGAGCCCAATAGCTATACCCTTACGAACACATAAGATAATTCTAAGTGAAATGAACTCCATGTTATGTAAACGATTGTTGTAACTGCTTTCAACATGCCATATGTGATTGTAGCCTCTATTATTGAAGATCTTCTTGTATCACCTTCCTGTGGTTGTACCTACACTTTCTCTTTATCGTATCTGAGTATATTGGAAACCGGGCATACTGGTATTAGAACTAGGAAATTGGAAGGAAATACCAAAATCAAGAGACACAGGGTAAAAAAAAGACAAACAACTACAAAAGCAATACTTGCAAAACTGTTTGGTGTAAATGATCTGAACAACTCATGGGGGGGGGAGGAGTAAAGGGGGAGGGGGGAGGGGGAAATGAGGGAGGAGGTAACAAACAGTACAAGAAATGTATCCAATGCCTAATGTATGAAACTGTAACCTCTCTCTAACTCAGTTTGATAATAAAATATATATGTACATACATATATATATATATATATAAAGATAAAAAAGTAAAATGTTAGCATTGAACTATAGAACCTGGGAATTGAAATATGGAGAGAATATACCAAACACATTGACAAACTTATGAAATATGAAAATAGTTGTGTCAATTAAAGTTGAGTCTGCTAGGATGGATGGAATGCTCCTTGAGTCTGAAAAATTTAGAAAATATAAAAACAGGTATATTTTTCAGAGTAATAATGAATAATATATAGAATATATAGAACATGTTAAATCAAATAAATGAAAGTAATATAACTTCAAGTAGGTAAATTAATTAGTAGGTGAGAATTTCAGAATAATTTATTTAGACAAAAAAAAGACCTTTCTGTAATGAGCCCACAGTTAACATCTCCACCCTATGACTTTTGGTGCCATTATATGCCCCTTATATTGAATTGTACATTCTTCTAATCCAGGGAGGCAATTTCTCTATTACTTTTTGATTAAGTCAGTGGATTGAATATCTTGATTTCTTTTGTGAGAAGATTGGTCAGGTGGGACACAAGAAGAGACATGGGGAGGTTCAGGAAAGAAAATTTGTTGCACTCACAGGTCTTGGACCACACAGATTCCACATGGGATCAGATGTAGACAGCAAGAGGCCCTGGCTGTCAGGAGGCTGGAATGGTTGGGCCTGAGCCTTTATTGGGGTCCTTTCAGATAAAGAGTGAATAGTTTAGCATTAACTAGTTTGAATATTTTGGGCAGGTTTTGGGCTAGGTGTAGGGGTCAAGGATGATTAAGGACAAAAATATAGTCCAAAGGGGTGGAACAATTCAGGTAGAGGCTCCTGATCCTCTAGCCTGCAAAGTAACTAGGCTGGCCCCTTCGCTGTCTCTAAGAACTGACTAGCCCTGGGATGGGCAGTCTCTCCCCAGCTAGAAAGGCTATAGAAGATGTCAATGCAATATTTGTTTTTTCTTTTTCTCAGTCATTGGGCTTGAACTCAGGGGTGAGGTTCTAACCTTGAACTCTTTTGCTCCAGGCGAGTGCTCTACCACTTTGAGCCACAGCCCCAATTCCTACGCACAATTATTATGTTCAGAAAATGTTAACGCCTTTACAACAGAGTAAAAAATCTATTTTAATAACAGTTTAAATTGAAGTATATTCATGCACAGATCAAAGTGACCATTTGATAAACCAGCACTAAGTTAACACACTGACTTAACTACTACCTACACCAAGAAATTCAACATTTCCAGCATTGAAGCTTTTTCCCAACAATCACATCCTTTCTCTTCCAGCTATGCTTCTCCTCCCTGACCACTCTCATAGCCTCGAATATTACTCATTAATCTGGCCTGCTTTTGGGTTTTTCATGAAAGCAATCACATAGTATATACCATGGTAAAGATTAAATTTGGGGGAAAAGTAAGGAAGATTTCTTAAGCTGCCTTTCCCACCATTGCCTCATTGATCATTTTTACACATTGGAAGCTGTCTTTTTTGCCTAATGAAGCAAAGAGCCAATTCGTGTTGCTGGGTCAACATGCAGAAGAGGAACACATATCCTGAGCTTGTCAGTGTCACATATTGGACAGTTTTAGATGTGGGAGTTTAGTAATTCTGTGAATATCCTGTTATTTTCATGCTATTTGCTTGCATCAGACCACAGGATTTGTTTTTACAAGTGGGTAAGCCTACTTCTCATTAACATCTTTAGAAATGTTTCCCAGTTTTTGTTGGAATCTGTAATGTCTAGAAGTGAACTATTTTTCTTTGCCTAAAAACAGGATAAATTTGAACCTGGCAGTTTCTGAGATTTGAAGTTTCTGAGTGATGCTGGCTTCTGTGTTGTTACTAACATGAGATGATCAGACTTTGACAGTCAAAGTCTTGTCTGCTCCCAGGCTGCAGGTCTGGGCTTCCAGATAGAGGTAGGGATGTCATAAAGATGGAAGTGGGATGATATAGGATGGAGGTAGGGAAGTAATCCTTTCACTGACTGTTCTAATGTAACTAAAGTATTCTTTGATAGAGTAGTTGATATCTTTAAGAAGGGAACAAGTTAGCAACTCCTTAGTTGGGCTTGTCTATTTGATTCCCCAAAGACTGATAAACTCTAGTTATACTGCAAATATCTCATGAAACATAGAAACCTATAGCCAAACTTGATTTTATATAAAATTTAGTTTTCTTCTTTGAGACAGTATCTCACTGTGTAATCCTGCCTGGCCTTGAACTCAGGATCATCTTGACTCAGCCTCTCAAATGATATCCACAATTTTGGGGAATTGTCTAAATGTTTTATATGTATAATTTAATTTACCTTTCCAAGCAAACTTATGATGTGGATGCTGCTGCTATCTTTTTCTGCTAGATGAGACAATGGAGATTTATAAAGGTGAAATACATTTCTCAATGGTAAACAAGTAGTAACACTTGGTGGCAGAGTTAGAACTCAAGCTCAAGTTTTCTTGGACTCTGTTATTGAAATTATGGGCCATTTAAAAAATATTCTCTATATGCTTTCTATTTGACTGTTATTGTGATTCTTCACTTATTATAAACCTAACTATGCTTCTTGGTTAATAACTTGGCAGCCTTTTGGTCTCTGTCCTGTAGTACCACCATTTATTACATTCATTATTTCTGTCTTCCTTCAGTTATTGCTTCAGAATTTCTTCAGCTAAAAAGAGTGACTCTGCCTATGAGATTACAACCAGGAACTGTTGGACAAGGTCATATCTAATGTGCAGTTCTCTAAAGACTTCAAGTTATCAACTGACATCTTAAGATCAGAGCCCACTTAGGAATGATACTGCCAGCCATAGTGTGTGAATGGTTGTCATGACATGGTCATATTATCTGGCACGCTAAAATCTGAGAGTTATGTATAATATTAAGTACATTAATTAGAGCCTTGTAATTATGCTATCAGAGGGAAACAGGTATATCTGCCCCATTTTACAAATGAAGGATCTATAGGTCACAAATTATAGGACAAAGATTCATGCCCAGATTTCCTGATTCCAATATTAATGTTCTTGTTACTCTATCATATTGCTTTTTTTTCCCCAGAAGGTAGAACCATGAAAATAGCAAAACAACATTAAGTTCACCTGCCATGTGATGTCTTATATTTCCACATGATATCTTCAAGGCAATTATCACTTAAGAAGTTCTAGCCAGTTGCTCATCTTTTAATTAGATAAACTAAACCGCAATTGAATAAATTACTTTATTTATAAAACAAGAAAGAAACAAAGTGACCCAAATCTAATTTTCCTCTGTCCATTTCTTTGGTGCTATAAAACAGGTTCTCCTGTACCTAGTAGGTTTTTCTTTATTGTCAAAGTGAAATACAGAGGGGTTACAGTTTCCTATGTAAGGCAATGAGGACATTTCTTATCCAACTTGTTATCTCCTCCTTCATTTCCCCCCTGCTTCCCCCCTCCCCATTTACCTATCCCCCCATGAGTTGTACAGTTGGCTTATACCATATAGCTTTGTAAGTATTGCTGTTGCATTCATTTGTCTTTTTATCCTTTGTTTCTCGATTTTTGTCTAGTAGGTTTTTTCTTCTAAAAAATTTAGAAAGAGTTTTTAATTGTAGTAAAATATATCAAACAAAATTAGCATCTTAATTCTTGTACAGTTTAATTTAGTTAAGTGTATTTCCATTGCTGTGCAAAGTGTTATTTCCTCTTGAAAAACTGCAATTTATTATCCATAAACCTCTACCCATACCCTGTCTCCATGAGTTTGAATATGCCAGGTAACTCATGTAAGTGAAGTCATACAATATTTGTCTTTTTGTAATGATCTTATTTGACTTGGCATGAAATCTCCATGTTTCACTCAGTATAATGTGTCAGAATTGCCTTTCATGTTAAGGTGGAATGTTCTATTAGATGTTCATACTACATTACGTTTAGCCTTCCAAGTGTCATTAGGCACTTGGTTTGCTTTCATATTGGGCTATTACAAATAATATTATTCAAACTATGGATATACCAATCAATGTACATGTACTACATTATGTTTAGCTTTCTAAATGTCAATAGGCACTTAGGTTGTTTACACATTTGGGCAATTGTGAATAATATTATTCTAAGTATGGATATACCAATGTCTTTTGAGATCCTGCTTTCATTCCTTTTGTACACAGAAGTGAAATTACTGGACCATGTGGCCATACTATTTTTCTTATTTTTTTTGGAAAATGCCAGAATTTTTTTGATGTTAGATGTACTGTTTTATATTCCCCACAATGCACATAAGCCACAATTTCTCCATGTCCTTAGCAGCCTTTGCTGTTTTTGTTTTATTTTTTGTAGTGAGCACCTCATGGGTATGAAGTAATATTTCAGAGGACATTTGCTTTACATTTCTTGACATTTGTAATATTAAACACTTTTTCAATTGCTTCTTGGCCATTTATCTATCTTTCAAGTCCATTGCTTATTTTTAAAAATTGAGTTTTTGGGTTTTAGCTGTTAAATTGTAAGTGATACTTATCATAGATATTAACTCATACTTGCAAACATTTTCTCCTGTGTTGTGGGTGGCCTTTTCACTCTATTCATTACGTACTTTGGTGCACATAAGTTCTTAGTTTTGATGTAATCACATTATTTAACACTTTTTGGCTCATGTTTCTTTTAAGAAATCAATAAATAGATCATCTCCAAAGGAAACTTACACACACACACACACACCAATGAAATTTCATATGCCCATTCATGACATGTTCTCATTCTTTGGCAACCACCCATGGGAATTTAGAAGGAATTTTTGAGCATGCTCAGTTGAAGATGAGTTTGCTGGGGTTGGCACAGATACTGAGTGCTTAGAGACAGCTCCTATTCTTCCATGCTCTGAATCCAAACCTGCTGGATTCCTGACCCTGCCCTTGAATTTCCTCTAGTGGAGAAAAGTTAAGACTGTAATTCTTAGAATTACCAGCATTTAGCTACAACAGTGGAAAGTACAGATGTGTAGGTGATGGCCGGTGTACGTGGTAGTCAGTGGAGATGTTGAGGGGTGGGGAAAGATGGAACGGTGCTCATTTTGGAATGGTGGCTGCTTCTGAGGAAATACATCAATCTAGGTTCCCAGGAAAATGGAAACTAGTGTGAGTACTGAAACAGAGAACGCAGAAAATTGTTTTTCAGGAGGGATAAGAGTGGAAAAATCAACTAAGGAACAGCATGTCCAGGATCTAAGAATACTATCTAAAACAAAAAAGCATAGGAAAAATAGTTCAAGGCAGAAAGAAAGTGCAGTAACACACCTGTCTCTGCCTTCCTTCAGCCAGCATTTTCTACATGACAATTTAGCCAGAACCAACTGACCTAGAAGCCAGAAAAACAGAAGAGCAAGGAGAAGGACAAGGATGCCCAGATAGCTGGTGCATAGAAACAGCTGAGCTATGGAATAGCAACAGCCTCATCAGTTCATTTGGAATACTTCAGACCTTTTTGCATATCATCTGCTGGACTTAGTGGTACCTTTTGAAATGTGCTGAGCAAATTTCATGGTTTAGGGTGTCATCAGTTTGAAGGGATTTGATAGTTCTTCTGTTTGAGCAGGACTGTAAATATTGTAGATGTTGCACAAACTAATAAACAGCAGCCTAATCACTGCTCAAGACCTTGGAGTTACATAATTTGTCACAAAAAATTGATTTGTAGATTTGGGAAGGTTGGGAATGGGGTGCCCTTAATAACACATCAAGGAGGGCATAATGGGATTTTTTTCTTTTTTGTTTGTTGTTATTGGAGTGTGTGTGTGTGTGTGTGTGCCTGTGCACGCGCGTGTGCTGGTCCCAAGGCTTGCAAACTCAGGGCCAGAATGCTGTCCTTGAGCTTCTTTTGCTCAATGCTAACATTCTACTACTTGATCCAGAGATCCACTTCTGGTTTCTTTTGGTAGTTTATTGGTCATAAGAGTCTCACAAAACTTTCCTACTTGGGCTGGCTTTGAATCACTAGATTTCAGACTCCTCAGTAGATAGGATTACAGATGTAAGCCACTGGTGCCTGGCTATGGTGAAGGGGTTTTACATTTTGAAGTGAATTTCTCTGTGCACTGTGAAGTCAAAGGCTTTTGTTCATTTCTCTTCTTTATGCGTCTATTTTCTTATATCCATTCCTTGAATAGGGCCACAGTGACTTCACAAACACACAAACATACACATCTACTCTAAAAATAAACATTGTCATTACCTTACTTATGTAAAAGTAACTCCTCTGTACAACACCTTTACAATAAAATTAAATTAATAAAATAAACATTTTACTTTTAGGCCATTATAGAGTATAAAGAAAAGTGATCAGAGGGAAATAGAAGGTAAAGAGAAACTGGCTAGAAAAGGAGCAAAGAGAAATGCAGGAGCTTTTAAAGAAAAGAATGGAAAAGTAATATCCAGATATTTATCAGAAGATAAATAGAAAAATGAGGGGCATTAAAGAGATAGAGTAGGGCTATGGATAAGAGGCAGAGTTTTTCAGGGGGCTTTAGTTGAGTTGTTGAGTACCAGTTACATTAAAGCATTAAAGGCCTTACAACTTTAATTCCCAAGATGCTCTGTTTTCATAACTCTAGTTCTTATGATCTTTCAGAACTTGTACATTCATCTAGAAAGAACAAGGATAGCATGAACAGCTCAGATGTGTTGAGTTAGCAAAAGGGTTCAGAGCTGAGGATTCAGAGCTGAGAGAGATTCACTCACACCTATCTCCTCGATACCACAGTCCTTCTAAGAAACCAGGTTCAAGTTCAATTCCTTAGGCATAGCCTTCAGTTCTCCACTCAGGATGCTATGCTTATTGGTTAGCATACGTTTTGGATCTTTCACCTGTATTAATAACTGTTGCTATAACCAGCACAGAAGGATTATCCTCTGAGATTTAGTTGTACTGACCAAGATGTTATCACACTGCAGAAATATTATCACACTGAAATATTATCACACTTAAAGATACTAGAACAGGTAGATACAGTTTGAAGGCCAGCCATTCCTGACTCTAGCCTAAAAAATGAAGACTAAGAAAAACATTTCAGTGGAGCTTGAACTTCAGTAGCACTGAGTCTAAACAACACCCCATCCCATCTCATGTGATGATTTGATCTCTTTAAAGGAGTCAAGCTCCTGATCTAATCCCTCACACAGAAATTTACTTAACAAAGCTCCAGACCTGAGGAAAACATAAAAGAGAATTATAGGTTGGCTCTATGTTCTAAATCCCTGCCAATTTTATGCAGCCTGTGGGGTGTGCATGTGTGTGTGTGTGTGTGTGTGTGTGTGTGTGTGTGTGTGTGCCAATCACTTTTCCCTCAGCTGCTACTAGCTGTGTATTATCAGTAAAACTTAACAGTTATATTTCATTAAAATTAAAAGTTGCCACTTTGTTATAGTCTTATCTCCATAATACTTAGTCCTTCATTCCTTTTCATAGAAATTTATTTATTTATCTGCAGGGTTGCCCCAGATTCACTTTAAGCAAAGAAGGTTAACCATTGGTTTTGTCAAGAAGTCTTTGTTTTCCTCTGAAAAGCACCACAGAAGTCTGATATCATTTAGGTGTTATGTGGGGTTGGTTATCTATAATCTACTTATCTGTTGATTGCTTCTCTTTTCCTCACTGAAATTTCTTCCTTCCCTGCTTGGGTATTTCTGTGTTCTGTCTGTCTTCTTAAACTATGTTCTCTTGCAGAGAAATGTGGTCTTTCGTAATTTCCATACAGGGATGCAAGATGAAATCATACTTTTGCCCTAGTACACACACACACACACACACACACACACACACACACACACACACACACACACACATCTTAGGACATTGTGAGTGCAGACAGTACCTGGAATCCTGGTGTCAGCAGCAGCAGTAGTTTAGGATAATTTCCCACCCACTGTTATGTGGGCCACATTTGCATGAGGAGAAAAGACATTCAAGAAGTGCAATTTGACCACAGGTGGGCTGTTTCTGTGAGGGTTTCTCTCTGAGTCCTATTGTGCAGTTTTCCTGAACATTTAACCATCTTGCCTTCCCTTAAAAAATGAGTAGACTGAATGTCACCTTATTCTGTCCTTGCCAGAGAATTTTTTTTCCTAAGCTACTGCTATTCTTTTTTTTTTATTCAAATTTTTATTATCAAACTGATGTACAGAGAGGTTACAGTTTCATACGTTAGGCATTGGATACATTTCTTGTACTGTTTGTTACCTTGTCCCGCAAAGAGAATTTTGAGGAGACTGAAGTGAGGGACACGCAACTACAAACTTACCTTCTATAAGCTTCTATGCAAAAACAAAGCAAAACAAAAACCTGTCAACTTGTATGGTTCTTGCTGGTGTTAAGAGTAGAAAAATTCTGGTGGCCTGGGAAGGATAGAGGCCACAGGGCCAGCGGGGAAGCCCCACTGTGGAAATGGCTCTGCCTGTGTGTGGAGGTGGGCATTTCACAGGTGAGGAGGTGGCAGAGGTCTCCACACAGAGATCCTGCTGACAGTACAGCTGAAATTTGCCCTCAAGTCCAGTGAGCAAGCTTGTTTAGGTTTAGACTTCAAAGTACTAGCTTTTATTACATTTTAATGATTGAAGTAATATTTTATTCATAGAGCTCAAGCTAAACACCCTGGATTAGTATTAACACAAGGTTTCTATTTCACTCTGGCCAGGTTCATGGGAAAGTTTGAAATTGGAGGAAAGATTTGGAATGAAACATCCATATTAAAACTGAATATAGGGCTGGGGATATGGCCTAGTGGCAAGAGAGCTTGCCTCGTATACATGAGGCCCTGGGTTCGATTCCCCAGCACCACATATACAGAAAACAGCCAGAAGTGGCGCTGTGGCTCAAGTGGCAGAGTGTTAGCCTTGAGCAAAAGGAAGCCAGCGACAGTGCTCAGGCCCTGAGTCCAAGGCCCAGGACTGGCCAAAAAAAATAGAAAAAAAAAACTGAATATAGAGGCTTTGCTGAACACTGACAGCACAGTTGTTAAGGGAAACAGACTTATTATGAACCCTTTGATGGCTTGTGTCGAATATGTGAATAAGCCACTTCTCATTTGCTTGTCAACTAACCTTTTATTAACTTGGATTCCAAGATATCACAATTCATCTTTAGTAGAAATACCGATCCTCCAGGATTTCTCTACAATCTTGAAAGTTCTGGAACATTCTCTGTTTGGGAGAGAAAGAGGGTGAGAAGAAATTGGAGGGGGAAGAGCAGAGAAAACAGACAGAGAGAAAGGGAAGGGAGGGAGAGAAAGGAAGAGAAAGAGCAAGAGAGAGGAAAGAGAGAGAAACTGGGTTGTCTTCCATTTCCAGATATAATGTGGAGAAGATTGAATGTGGCTCTAATTCATTTTGTAGGAAAGACTGAAGAAGAATTTAATTTCCTCTTTTCCCTGCTGCTAGATGCAAGTAATGATAGGGGGTGATTAACTTTTATGTTTCTGAAGCATTTTCACATGAAAGTCATTTTCAAAGAAGCAGCAAGTAAGCCTGGTAATTTAGAGTTTGTTTGGGGCACTTTCAAAGTGACCTCTGTATTTCGGGGGAGATTAAGACAACACTGGTGGATGGGGGGGTGACACTGAGATGTATAATTGACATTCAGTTATGGAAGATTTATTTTATAAATCCACCTCTGGCCAAAACAAAGCCCCAAGTGTGGCTAAGGTTAACTTTTCTCTTTTTTTTTTTTTTTACATTTTGTAGCTATACTTGAAGATCAAAGGATGTTGCTGGAAGGAGACCTCTAGCTAATGATGATAACAGTTGTTCAACATCAATTCAGTGCCATTGGTTTTTCCATGATCTGCCTTAATTTGGGGTCATTTTCCTGTATATTTAGCAGGTTCCCTATAATTATTGCAAATAAATGGATGACTAGAACAGAAGAGCACAGGAACAAAATACCTTCTAATTAGCAAATAATCCAAAGCCATTTTCTTGGCTGTTGCAAAGCATATGTGATTGCCTTTTTTTTTTTTCTGCTATAGATTTACTTCTTTAATTACATTTTGCTTGGGCTAATAGTAAAACTCATGTATTTTAGTACTTTCACACTAATTATGTGAATTTACAAACCTAGGCATACTAAATAGCCAGGAGAGAGCAAGAGTAAACTAAAAATGTTCCTGAGATAATTCTTTTTTTTTTTTTTTGGCCAGTCCTGGGCCTTGGACTAAGGGCCTGAGCACCATTCCTGGATTCTTCCCGCTCAAGGCTAGCACTCTGTCACCTGAGCCACAGCGCCCCTTCTGGCCGTTTTCTATATATGTGGTGCTGGGGAATAGAACCTAGAGCTTCATGTGTAGGAGGCAAGCACTCTTGCCACTAGGCCATATTCCCAGCCCCTGAGATAATTCTTAAGTAGACAATATACTCACATTTTTTTGAAATGACAACAAAATGTTATCATCCATATTTCATTAGCTCCTGTTACCCCGACTCTTCCTCCCCAAATCAGGACTTCAGTAAAAGAAATGATCTCATCTTTATGACTGGCACAGAATCTGTGCTTTAATTTGAAGTTCTTTCCAACTCTATTTTGTAGCCTTCTTGATTTTTGAAACATTGGAGTTCTATAATTATTCAGTTTAAAATGACTGGTAGGCCTCATTTGTAAGCTTCAGTTTTCTTATTTGTTCCTTGGATTTAAATGGATTGTTGAGAGGATTGCAGGAGATAAGCTTCACAAAGAGATGTGGAGAGTTGGGTTGGTGTCTCATCAATGGCCAGCCCCACTGGCATCTTTATCATCACTCTTATGACTGCTTGCACAGTCAGCATTGACTCTGCTTTCCTGTCAACCTGTTGGTGACCAGAATACCTTCATTCTAATCACACAAGCTAGTGTTGCAGACTTTCCACTGCTAAAAAGCTCTTCAAGCCTTGCAGCACAAGTTTATTATGTAATTAAAAATTAATCAAAGATATTTAACAACCAGTTGGAGTTTTCAATTGATGTGACATAATCAGTGCTACAATAGATTAATATAATTCCAGCTGTTTGGAAAGTTAATACATACTTTTTTAAGCATTAAAAACAATGACTTGTAATTGCTCAAAGATCTTAATAATTACCTTCACTAAATACAGCCATTTTAAAATAGTGATTTACCTTCCCTTTGTATTTCTATAGAAAAGAATGTTTGATAGAAGGAAGTGACTATATGTTCTACATTATACAACAATAAATAGTTCAACCCCCTTTTTGTAACAGATGAAGAAACTTAAGCCCAAGTTGGTCATCTGATGTGTAATGTTAGAAGAAGATCTGATTGCAGTTACTTTGTGTTCTCCAATGTTCCTCATGAATGCTAAAGGAAAACAGAATCATTCTATACAGTTTTAACATGATATTATTCAGAAGCTAGAGAATTGATTAAGGCCTTTTGTACACAATCACATAATGATGACAATAGTAATTGGGTAGCTCCTATGCATCAGCCACATGGTAATTTATATTGTAATTTGTATATTAATATATGTATTTATATTTACAAGGTTGGCAGTATTATGATATGTACAACTGTATCACAGTTGTAACACTAGAACTTAAAATATTTTTATGACTTCAGAATCTTGTGAGCCAAGGTTCAAAATGAGGTAGCCATAAGTCTAGAAGAATCTAGGTTCTATTCCTTGACTACTCCAATGACCCCATCCATGTACCTTATCCGGGCATGTAGGAGGGAAGGTGGGATCTGGTTTCTATGACTTTCTCAGTTCAGGCTGCTGTAATGAATCACAACAAATATTTATTTCTTGGTTATAGAAGCTCAAAGTCAGAGGAATCTCATGATAAGGTTCTCCCAAGGGCATGCTTCCTGGCTTGCACCTGTATGTCTTCTATATCTTCACAGGGTAGAAGAAGGTGAGACAGCTTTTGGGGGACCATTTTAAAATGGCACAACTCCTATTCCCCAGGTCTCCACCATCATTTATCTCCCAAAGTAGAATCTCCTAACACTGTTACTTTAAGTATTATGATTTCAACACAATCAGTCCACAGCACTATTTATCTTGAAGTACATAGGAAAGTTATGTAAGTAAAGATAAAGTCATTGATTCCAGGATGTAAAGTGAAGGAACTATATTTATCTTATGCTCATAGTTCAGGGCACTTGTCGTCTTAAGCTAATGAAAACGTCAATAAAATATTACTCTACCAATAAAAATTCTCCTTAACTCCTTCACACTTACGTTACAGAATCTTTTTCTGCATTCAAAATTTTACTGAAATTGGAATTATTATAATATTCAGCATAAAACAAGGGAACTTCCTCCTCCCAGTTTAATTGTACTCATCAATTGAATAATCCATCCCACTTCTTTAGAATATTCGAAATACTCACACACACAATTTGTTTTTCGTTTGCTTATTTGTTGAGACAGGGTACCACTTTATCGTTCAAGCTGGCCTGAACTCATGATTCTCATTCCTTAGCCTCCCAAATGCTGAGATTACTAGCATCTGTTACCATATCCAGTTTCTTACATAAGTAATTTCTGCATCATTTCATCAATATATTTCTTCATTTGTATTAGTTTCTATGCCATTGGCATTTATTTCTATTTGGCACATAATGATTGTACATATATGTGGGATATGGTATGATATTTCAATACATATAATAATAAAATTATTTTTAATTTGTATTTCCATCCTATCAAGAACTTTCAGTTTTTGTTTGTATTAAGAACATTCAAAATTTTCTCCACTAGCTAATTTGAAATCTACAATTGTTATTAGCAGTATTAGATTATTTCAACTATTGTTGGATGTGTACTTAATTTATACATAGTCATGTAATACTGCCCTAGGTTTCTAGTTTCCTGATCTTTAGCAAATTATATAAAGTATCTGTGAGGCTTTTAGAAAGGTGCATAAATAGACCTCAAAATGCCTGATTAGTCTGGCTACAAAATATAAGATAAAGATTACAGGGAGTCTTAAAAACTCAGTCAAATAAGTTTAGGATTACTTAATATAAGTCCAACTTCTTTAAATATCTCAAACACTTTTGAGACTTTTACCTAATAGCTGATGTTCAAAAAGAACTCAGACTATAAAAATAAAGATGCACACACACACATAGAATCAGAGCCTCACCTTTGGACTGAATTGGGGCATGGTGAAGAATGAAAGAAATTGAGGCCTACCTAGTATTATCCTGCCAGCTTGCTGTTAGTCATAAGAGTCAGGCCCTATTTATGATCTGTACAAAATATAGAAGAAGAAGTAGGAATACATTTAAATAAGCTCAAGAGCCAATTATTTAACAAGCATGTCAGTTTCTTTGGAAAACTGCTGGTGGAAGCATTCAAATTTTGAATAGCTTGTTCTTCAGCATACACAACTACCTGAACAGGTTATTATTATTATTATTATTATTATTATTATTATTGGCCAGTCCTGGGCCTTGGAATCAGGGCCTGAGCACTGTCCCTGGTTTCCTTTTTGCTCAAGGCTAGCACTCTGCCACTTGAGCCACAGCGCCACTTCTGGCCGTTTTCTGTATATGTGGTGCTGGGGAATCGAACCCAGGGCCTCATGTATACGAGGCAAGCTCTCTCGCCACTAGGCCATATCCCCAGCCCCTGAACAGGTTATTTTTAACCATAGGTACAGGGTTCACAATCTTAGGTGAAATCCTAGAAGAACTCAGATTTGACATGTCTATAACAGCAAACTCTACCTTTTCTATTAGGTTTTCCTTCCCTGAATTACCCAATTATCACAAGTTCTAAGAACAAGTGATGGACCCTCCTTGCCTCTGACAGTCTCACACACAGCTTGTTTGCTCATTTGATTCCACTGAAGAGAATCTTGGACCAACACGGAAAGAGCAAGGAGCTAAACTGAGTCAGAGAAAGAAGAGCGCAACCATAACCAGTTATTCAGTCACATTTAAAAATTGAAAGTTAGTTTGTATGCAATCAAACATACAAATCTTAAGTAGTTTTTTGAGTTTTAACAAATGTACATGTAACCAACATCCAAGACAGAAGATGAAAATTCCAGCAAAGTCTACTTCACTAGAGAAGCAACCACTCCTCTGATTTTCTAACATCATAGATCTGTTTTCTCTGTTTTGAAAACTCATATAAAGGGAATCGCAATATAGTATGTACTTTTTTTTTTTGTTTGGCTTCTTTCAGTCATCAAAAAGTTTTTAATATATATCTATGTTGCTGTATTCCCAATAATTTGTCTCTTTCATATTGCCGAGTAATATTTCCTTGTATAGATATCATAAACATTTTAAAAATTCACACTCTTGTGGTATTATTAATAGTGCTATATATATTCATACATGTCATCTATAGACATATGTTTTTATTTCTCTAGGTTAAGGTGCAGCATTAGTATAACTGTATGTTTAATAAGTTCCTGTCATAATTTCTTACAGTATTGCCCTTTTTAATGTCTGAACAGGAAAGAAGAATTCTGGTTGTTCTGCATCCTTCTTAATATTTGATATTATAAACTGTGTTTATTTTATTTTCCAATTGACAAATACTAATTACCTATTGTTGTGGGGTACAGTGTGATGATTTGGTGTCGGTATAGTTAAATCAAGATTAAATCAAGCTTGTTAGCATATTTTCACATTACCAACTTATTTGGGTGTGTGCGTGCATGTGCACGAGTGAGTGTGGTAAGAATGTTAAAAATCTGTTCTTTCAGCAATTTTGAAATATATGTTATTAACTGTGGTTGCCATGTAGTGTAATAGGTTACTCAAATTTATTTCTCAGTGTAACTAAGATGTTGTGCTCTTTGATCTCCATTTCTTTCTCCCCATCCTTCCTCCTCTAAGCTATTTAATTTAAACTACTCTAATGAGTTTGAAGTAATATCTCCTGGGTGTTGTACTTGCAGTTTCCTGATAACTCATTTTGTTGAGTACTTTTTCATGTGCTTATTCTACTTCTTCTATGAAATGACTTTTAACACTTTTGTACTTAAAAAAATTAGGCTATCATTTTATTGTGGCATTTTTACTGCTCTTTTGTGATGACTTGAAATGCTTTTCTTTATGAGTTAGCACATATTTATAATATACAGGAGTTTAATTGTGATTTTTTTACATGCACACATTACATTTTAAGAAATTCATGGGGCTGGGGATATGGCCTAGTGGCAAGAGTGCCTGCCTCATATACATGAGGCCCTGGGTTCGATTCCCCAGCACCACATATACAGAAAATGGCCAGAAGTGGCGCTGTGGCTCAAGTGGCAGAGTGCTAGCCTTGAGCAAAAAAGAAGCCAGGGACAGTGCTCAGGCCCTGAGTCCAAGCCCCAGGACTGGCCAAAAAAAAAAAAAAAAGAAAAGAAATTCATCCTCTTTACCGTATTCACATTTTAAAGCAATCTTTACACATATAGATGTGCATCATTGATTTGATGTATTGCAAATAGACTTTTTCATCCTGTGGTTAAACATATTAGTTTTAAGGAGCAGAATCATTGAAATTTGATTATTTTAATCTATTATTTTCTTCCTTTGCATAATGCTTTTTTCTGAATGCAAAAATATGGATATCGGTGTAACTATGTACCAATCTATTGTCTATCTATCTATCTATCTATCTATCTATCATCTATCTATCTATCTATCTACCTATCTATCTATCTATCTATCTATCTATCATCTATGTATATTAGAAACATTTAGCTGAGAGAAGCTCAACCACTGTCTGAAAATAATAGTTTAGTACATAGTGCGCTAAGATTTTACTTCTATGCATTTAAAAATTCAAACAAAATTAATCTATGATGTTAGACAATCTCAGAAAGGTAGAGGTAATTAGAAATGACATGAAGGATTTCTCTGAGGTGACAAAAAAATTCTTTGTGTTGATTACATAGACTGCTTCCGTATGCTACAGATATTCTCCCATGTTTGCTTTCAAAGGTTTTTAATTTTTACAGTTAGACACATAAGCTAACTCAGATTAGTATACATCAATGGTGTGAGGTATGGCCCAGATTTTCTTTTATCCATATAGATACTCACTTTTAGCAGCATTTAAGGGAAAGAGCTTTTATTTCTCTATTGACTTAGTGTCTTTCATATATATATATATGTATATACATATGGATATATGTATATATTCATATATTGTATATGAATATATATTATATATATAATTGTTAAAAGGCATTCCTGGTAGCCATTACCAGTTAGTTATCTAACAGTGCTCTCAAATTAAACATAGCTCTACACTGAACTCTGTCTTCCCTGTCAGACCTCTTTCCCATGTTGCTTCCTCACTTCAAGTTCCCATGATTCCATCCTTCTGGTCATTCAGGCCCAAAGTCTTGGAGCCATTGTGGATGCTCCAATTTTATTATCAAGTCTGCCATCAAAATATATCCTATTTTCTCAGAAGGTTGAGATCTGAGGAGTGCAATTTGAAGCCAGCCCAGGTAGGAAAGTCCATGAGACTCTATCTCCAGTTAACCACCAGAAAATCAGAAGTGGAGCTGTGGCTTATGTGCCAGTCTTGAGCAAAATGCTGAGGGACAGCACCCAAGCTCTGAGTTCAATCGCCAGTGATGGCACGCACATGCACATACACACACACATACACACACATACACACTCACTCATGAGCACACACAAGATAAAAATACACGAAATATTTTGGGAAGATTTTCAACTAAAGAAAATTAAAAATGGAAAGTGTAAATACAACATCAGGCTTTAGTTACTTGCTAAATACATGGTATTTTCCAGTGCAAACTATTGAGACAATGGATTTTATATGATTTTCAGTAAGGTTAGTGACTCCACCTACTAGAGCCCAAACCATATGCCATGCAATGTGCACACCCTCCCAATAAGACTGTGAGATAGATAGACTATGGGACTATATCTACAGTTTTGAGCCTTCAAGAGGCTGAATGATTTGAAGGAGACCACTAGCTATGCCCATTTATTTCCTTAAGAGTTGAATTAATATTGAAAGATAAACTTTGATGGAATTTCTGAGACTTTTTGTACAAGGAAAGAGGTTCTTTAAAGTCCTATGCCAAGATCCTATGCCAAGTCTTATGTTAACTGCAGCCAGATCTAGACTTGTTAGGGCTATTATTAGTGATTTTGAGTTTTCCAACCAACTTCCAGTTGCAGTTTCCCAGGATTAGATAAGATGTTGAGTAATAACAGGAATAGCAACTTTGGGATTTCCTTATTCTCATCCTCCTACTTGAGAGGAAATTCTCCCTTTACTCTGGAGCTAATAGGAAGATTAATTTTCCCCCTTGGATTTGTAGATTCACATAGAGTTGAATGGAAAAAATGCATGAGTTTCAAAAGGAAGGAAGGAGGGAATTTTTTTGAAAAAAAAAACCCTCAAAAATGACTGTAGCTTAATTGTGTCGCTTTTAGGATTTATCATGTAAAGTCTTCTTCAAGCTTCACCACCTATCCACATAATCAAGGAAATAAGATGTACATCAGCTCATAAACATTTCCAGGGTCATAAACATTATAAGATTAAGCAAATATGCCTTAGTCAGAGGAGGTAGTCTCATTTTTGGTCCTGTTGCAAACTGCTTAACCAGTCCTGGGGAGTTTCAGGTGTGAGCTGTTATATGTGGTACCTGGTCTTTGAAGCCTTGGGTTATTTGGCCCATGCAGACAGCTATGTTGCTCTTCAGAAGTCCTTAATCCTCAGCCTCTGTATAGACAATTCTCCATATAGCTCATTGACTTGTGATGACCTCCAATTTCTTCTCAATCCCAGAAATGGGCTCAGGCTTTATTTGCCCAATTCCCTAGCTTGAGGAGGGGTAACAGTTTGTTGCCCCCTTTCTATTCCTCCTGTCTCTCTGGGTCCATTGCTGAAACTCAGTTACCATGGCAGCATATTGGATTTTCTTAGGTCATTTTAGGTTCTGACTACTCACCCAGAAGTTCAATTACTCACACGCATATTCTGTTTATTCATCCTGAGTAGATGTGTAGAAGGCTCCAGACAAAGGCAGCACGTGGCACATAGGATCTGGATTTAGGCACATAGGATCTGTCACTAACCATAGTGACAGCTGAAGAAAGTGAGAAAGACATGCGGTGGGTAAGGCTTGATTTCATAGAGCTCACACGAAGAGGATATTTTTTATTTGGTGAAATAGAACCATAGGAGATGCTTGTATAAGGGAACAAAAGGATGAAAGCAAAACTTTAACATGATTAGTCTAGCTGTTATGGTATGTCAGATGAATTGTAGGCAGAGAGACTGCATTTAGCAAGGTTTTATACTAACAATGGAACAAAAATCCATGGAACAGGCTTATGGAAATGGAAAGAAAAAGGCAAAAACTAAGAAATTCTTTAAAGGAAGAACAAGTACGAGATGGTGACTGGCAGATTTTATATGCTAAGAGATGGGATAAAATGGAGACATGTGGTTAGAAATTCAAATGTTCTCTTAAATTTGTATTCAAGCCTTCAATGTTAAACCAGTCATTTAGGTATTTTTTTTTTTTTTTTTTGCCAGTCCTGGGGCTTGGATTCAGGGCCTGAGCACTGTCCCTGGCTTCTTTTTGCTCAAGGCTAGCACTCTGCCACTTGAGCCACAGCGCCACTTCTGGCCATTTTCTGTATATGTGGTGCTGGAGAATCGAACCCAGGGCCTCATGTATATGAGGCAGGCACTCTTGCCACTAGGCCATATCCCCAGCCCAATTTTAGGTATTTTAATGATACTTGTTTTCTGGCAATTGATTGCTATCTTGTAGCAAAACTGCTATGAATCCTCAAATTTAACATTGTTTAAGAACAAGCTAAGAAATTTTGACTGGATTCAGGAGCTAGTTAGTGTTGATATTAAACTGTAAGGGTGGTTTAAGCATAGATCTAAATATACTTCAAAATTAAATTTAGAAAATTATTTTTAATGGTAAAGTTGGGCACTGCTGGCTCACATCTGTAATCCTAATTACTCAGGAGGCTGGGATCTGAGAATCATTAATTGAAGCCAGCTAAGGCAGAAAAATCTGTGAGAATCTTATCTCCAATTAACCAGCCAGAACTGGAGATGTGGCTGAAGTGGTAAAACAACATCCTTGAGTGCAAAAGCTAAAGGAGAGCATGAGAGCATGAGTTCAATCACCAATATGGGGGAGGCTCTCTCTCTCTCTCTCTCTCTCTCTCTCTCTCTCTCTCTCTCTCTCTGTCTCCATACTCCCCACACCCCCTCTCAAGTTCAAGAATGAATACTTCTGATGTGTCTTGCTTGCCCCAGCTTGCCCAGGAATAATTTACAGTGGGCTATTAACAAAGGAATGTGAATTTTATGTATTTATGATTCTGGCTTACAGAGGGCTGGATCAGTAAGTCTTGTTCTGTTTCTTAAAGAGTAGAATTTGTTTGGAGACAGCATGGAATATACAGGTAAACAGCTCTTTTGAAGTTGGGATGAGCTGTGTACTAATTTCATCTCTACTATTTAGTGGCTTTGTGATTTGTTCTCCTGAGAGGTGATCCTTCTTTATTTTCAATACAGAGATAAAAGCACGCAATTCACAAAGTTATTGAAATAGCTATTGTTATAATGAGGATCCATGAAAAACACACAATAAACGCCAACTCTATTCCTTGAAAAACTTAAGAAGGGCTCATTTACTTAGTTGAACACTATAGAGGTATCTTGACTAAACCTTAACTAAAGAACTAGTGTGGGGTTGATTGGGGATAGAAAAGTTTGTTTACAGACAATTCTACCGAATTTTTATCCAATCAATATAGTAGAGACTTAAGTAGGAAAATGAGGGCAAAGAGAAGATAGGAAAAACCTCCCTTTACTCTTAAAGAAAAGTAAGAAACTCATGAAGGAAGTCACCCCAAAGAATAAATTATAATTCCATATCAGTTTAGGCAGATTTATTTCCATTTTTGGAGGAAAGTAATTGTATCAGTGAATACATGAAGGGTCAACAATACAGAGATGAAGACAGGACCAAATCACAGTAACAGGGCAATAAATCTGGAGCGTCTGAGAAGGCCAAGGGTACTTAATATAAAAACCAACAAAAGTAATATATCTAACCTTATTCTGGGAAGCAGCTGTTATTTTTACTCTGGCCAATTAAGAGCACAATGTGAATGATTATTTCTTTTGCTATAGAAAAAAGTGCCGATTTAGTATTTGAGAAATTCTTATTAAGAAATTCAATCTGTTTGCTGCAAAACAAGGACAAGTGATTAATAATCAAGCTGAAGGATGAAAAACAAGAGTCAAAACAAGTTTGAATAAAGGAAGAGAAAGAAGGCAGGAACTTATTTAAGGAAATCAGACTAAATTATGACCTTCAAGACTGCTTATATTGCTCTAAACAAGAATAGCAATTAGTGAGGTAATGGCCTAGTATTTAGTAAACCAATAACTTTTCTTCTGTGTATTCTGGAAATGTATACACACAGCACAATGCTATGAACTAATTCTTTGTTAAAACTGTATGAGTTTTACCTTAAAGCAAGGGCAAAATTAAGTCAAATAGCTCATGAGTCTATGCATAATTATATTATTTAATTTATCCAGGAGTCCATCTTGAGAGAAAGAAAGACAGAGAAAAACATAAATGACTGTGGTAAGAGTGTAAAATATAGAGAAGCAGAACATAGAGTGGAGAATATGGAAGGATGTAAGGAGGAATACTTCTCTGAAGACATTTTAAGACTAAGGATTGTTCCTTGATTTTGAACAGACTGAGGGAAGTCAGTATCATTTCTTGAGAATGGTAGATGTGGGTCAAGGAATGGGAGGAAACCATTTATGAAGATTTTATGGGAAGCAGAGCAATTTCTGATTTCTGTTCCTTGACAGCGAAGTGTATGTCTCTTTATTTATCTGTATGTGTCTGGTTCTCACTTGATGATTCTTTTGTGTATGTTCCAGTTCAGCACTTGATCTCAGGGCCTTAGGCCTTTTCTGCTCACAGCTGGGGCTCTAAAACTTGAGCCATGCCTCCACTTCTGGCTTTCTGCTGGTTAATTAAAGATTAAGTATGTATTAGATTTGACTGCCTGGGCTAGTTATGAACTGCTATGTTCAGATCTCAGCCTTCTGACTAGCTAAAATTACAGGCATAAGCCCTGGCATTGGGCTATATTGATGATTTTTGAATGGCCCTAATCCTAGAAGTAAATCAAAATAAGATGATATAGAATAGGAGGAATATAATTTGAATAGTTTATTATAATGCCAACTATAAAATTAAGGCAAGTCTTAGGAGCTCCACTCACTTCTCTACTCCTTGCCTCATGCTATGGATAATATTTGATTTTTTTAAACTAAAAATTGATTAAGAGGACCATTCTAGTCAAAAACTGTGAATATGTCTATAGATATGAGAATGTATTCTTGATAACTATTGCTAATATTTATATGTGAAATGCCTAGAAGAAATGGAAAATACTATGTGAATATTGCATGGATACTGCCAATAGATGCCTTCCATGGGAAGGACATTGATCCATAGTCACATATACAGTGTCTGATTCCTTTACATGAAGGAGTTGAAGAGTTGTGTTACAGGGGTTTGTGTTCAAGGTCTCATGCTTTCTACCAATTGAGCCATGCTCCCAGCCCTTTTTTGTGCTTTAGTTCTTTTTCATATAGGATCTTGCTTGGGGCTATTCTCAGACCAAAAGCCCCCTACACAGTTGAAAGCACTATGCCTGCCCTGGCCCCAGTTTTTGAAACAAGGTTGTAGGCCAGACTGGCCTGGTGCCATTATCCTGCCTCTGCCTCTTAAATGCTGGGATTACAGATCTGCACCACAACACCTGGCTCCTTTACATTCTCATCTTACCAGGCGTCTAGCCTCCTTCTGTTTGAGGACTAATTAACCAAACTTGCTATCTGTGGGCAGGTAGGAACTAGTGGGGGATCCACAAGGAAACCCTCTTAGGTAATAGAGAGTTGGCATTAGTGATCAAAGTAAATTCCTGTCTCACAAAGTTTATGGATACAAGCCTACTTCAACATCAGACCTTCAAAAGAACATCACTAAAATCATTTTCACATCTCTTCTGAGAATTTAAGAAATCAGGTCAGAAGAGAAGCTGTGATGGGTAGTAAAATACCGGGGTCTGCATTGTATTAGGAAACCAAAGAAATGATTTGGTATATGTACAATTCAAGGGAAGCAGTGACAACTACCCCACAAATTCCAGGAAATGTTTGGTTGTCTAATGGCTTGTTTATGGGTCTTGCAGCCAGTCATATTTGCTCTGCCCAACATTTAGTTATAGCCACTATCCACAAAAACTCAGCAGTTGAATTCTTCCCAGTGGGGAAACAAACTTCTTTGCAATGTAGGGTAGTAGTTTGGCTGTCATCATGTTACTGGAACTAATCATTATTTGGGGGAACTGCTGAAATTATTTAGGAATCCCCTGTCCCTCAGGCAGACAGACATGCAGCTTTCAGCTGACCTTCACTGCTTCTACTACAGAGCAGTAACTCTTTCCCGAAGGCAGACAGCACTCGGATAATTTTAGAGAGGGAAAGGAGTAGAATTATAGGTTGTCTGGAAAGGGTTGAAAGAGTAGACCTCTGGAGAGAAGAAATAAAAATGAATCATGTTGAAGAATAACTACTTCTTAGGGTCAAAGTTTAAATGTCTGCAGCCAGTGTTTTGGTTTGACTTGCTACTGAGATAATTAATGTTCTTAAGTCCACAATTAATTGAAAATAAAACATTACATTCAAAGCAGATGAAATTCATTTCAAGAACCCAAAAGACATTCATTAAAAAGAATAACCTATCAGTCATTGGAAACACACAATACAAATGGTCTGATTTTACTTTCCTGAGGTAAATACTTTCCTTTCCAGTTTTAAATACAAATGGATATGATGGATTTTTTTTAAAGAACAAGAATAGTGAGAAGTTAGAAAAATAAATTTACAATAAGGTAAAGGAACCAATATGAACAATGGTAGGGAGCTAGGAATGTGTCTTAGGGGTAGAGTGCTTGCCTAGTATGCGTGAAGCCTTCTGGGTTCAATTCCCCAGCACCACATAAACAGAAAACAGCCAGAAGTGGTGCTATGGCTCAAGTGGTAGAGTGCTAGCCTTGAGCAAAAGAATCTCAGGGACAGTGCCCAGGCCTTGGGTTCAAGCACCAGGACTGAAAAACAAACAAACAAACAAAAAAAAAACAAGTAGGATAACATTAAGGTAGGCCCACAATCTTTCTTTTTTTGCGTATAACAGAAGTTATATATTCATTAATTCTTTCATTGGAAGATAATAGAAAAAATTGGAAGAAACTAGAGGCTTTGCCCATACTAAATAGAAGGTATAGACACTATGGTTAAGGAAGTTCATTGGGAGTCTATGTCAGACTATGTCAGTTTTCCTTAGAGGGCAACTGACTGAGTGGTTACTTAAAATCATTTTTCTCAGCTAGGCACTGGTGGCTTATGTCTGTAATCCTGGTTACTCAAATGGCTGAGCTTTGGAGAATCATGATTTGGAGCCAAACTGGGCAGAAAAATTTGCTAGACTTCATCTCCAAAATTACCAGCAAAATCAGGGCAGGAGGTATGGCTCAAGTGGTTGTACAGCAGCCTAGCATGCACAAGGCCCTGAATTCAAAACTTAGTACTGCCCCTTCCTTACCAAATCAACTTTCCCCTCAATAGTGAGTATGCTAGCTAATGTTTAACAGCCTACTCAAATATATTAGCTACTATTGGCTTTCTTAAAAAAATAATTAAAACAGTGACAGAGAGAAAGATATAAAATACCTTGTTATATCAGAAAACAGATGTAGCCTTCTGGTAACAAGGGTATTTTAATTCTAATCTTAACTATTATCTGAATTCAAATTGATGTTTGTCAGTGGGAACTTTTGGAAAGACAAATCTTTGCAGATGTTATATCTAGAATTCTGAAAGCACTTCTCATCCATTTTACCCTGTATAAACAAAAATTATGAAATAGAAATAAAGTTGAAATCCATATATAATTAAGAAGCATGTTGGCAAGTCATAGGTTCCAAAGTATTGGTCATTATTTTCATGTGTTTGCTGAGAATGCACTGAACTGAAGAATAGTGTTGTCTTTCTGGGAGGCTAACCTCCAACATTGCCACTCACAAGTAAGCTCCACCTAACCAGGAATGGATGGGTCTATCGGTTCTTCTGACTTTGGGTAAGCAATTCTTAGACTCTGATTTACTTTCCTCATTGCCAAACTTCTCAGAGCATGTGGAAAGTACAGTGAAAATGAAATCTTTTGTTATTATGACTCTCCATGGTGCTGTTATAGTTCCTTCTAAGATGGACTAGCTGAGGGAATGCGTGGCCTTGGTCATTGTCAAGCCAGCTGCCAGTGTAACAACCTTGGCCTCTAATGAGATCCCTCAGGAACCTACAAAGGACCTGGATGTCTGGTTGGTAGACTAGGCAGATGGAATCAGAAGAAATTATTCAGAAAATGCATAAAATAAATAAATACCAGAAGGCTGAGGGTGGGTCAATGTTATTTGCCTACCATGTTCAGAGTTCAGCCCAATCCCCACCCCACCTGTTTTGTTATGGGACACAGGAAAACTGGCTTAAAAACAATTAACTCTCCCAACCAAAAAACCCATAGTAAATAAAACAGCAAGAACAATAGGAACAATACACTACCTGTCATCAGCTAATTTCATCTGGTAACTTGAAATGAAATGATTAAAAGCCTTCTCTTTTCTCTATTATTGCTTTATTATATTGCGTCAATACTCTGACTCACATCCATATGAAAATAAACACTCTTACATCTCTACTTTTATTTTGCTTTTGTTTTTGAGTTTTTAGACAAAAATATTCTGCATAGCTTAGACTGCTCTGGAGTTTACTATTAGCCAACAGTGACTTTTTGTAAAAATATACTTTTTATTATCTTTAAGTAGTTGTACAAAGGTGTTACCATTCAGCCAAATAGTTTATGAATATAATGTGTCTTGAGCAAAAAGACTGGTTTTGAACTGGTGATCTTGCCTCTGCTTCCCAAATGCTGGGATTATAGGTATATGGTATCATGCTCCACTTGGGATTTCCACTTTAAGGACAATTAGCCAAAGCAGAAGATTTAGAGGACACAGAACTTTTATTTTCTTATGCAACCATACATTTCTAGGAAGCACTGCCAATATAGTTGCTCAAACCCAGTGAGAATGAAACAGCAAAACAATTACAATTATTTCTGTCTATTCACAGGCTTAAATCATGGCTCCAATGTGTCCAGGTAGCAGAAACTGGTAGTACCGTTGTTGTGGCTAGGACTCTGCACGTGCTTGCTGTTCTACTCTAAGCCTTACTTCATCTTGTTATTATAATTACCTTCCCAAGAGAGTTGCACCGTCTAAAAATCTAACAGATCTCTGCCTCTGAGGGAATTGATTAACTCGTAAGCTGTCAGAGTTAAGTTCTCTATGCTTATTAGAAGTAATTGTGCAAAGATACCTTCCTTGTGTGGATCCTGAAGGCCCATGCCAGGCATGGCATGGTGTTTAAATAAATCCTTTGATAACATAAATATTGAAGATTAAAAAGCAATTAAAACAACTGCCCATGACAATTAATTCAACAACAACACCAGAAGAAGAAGCTTGCCTTCTTAAAGGCAAAGAACTATGTGGCAGGAACTTAGAACCACCTGGTGTTCAGAGGTTTGTGGAACTGTGTAAACCTTCTCTCCTCCCAGAGAAGTGGATAATCTCATTTGGCTGTTTGTGGGTCTTTAATTATGGTGAGGCTGTTCAGTGTACCCCAATGGCCTCACTGCCTGCTCATTCCCATTAACTCTAAAGTTGTAGTCCAAGTCCAGAGCTGTTTCAGTGTGACCCTGAGGTCACCTGACTTTCCCATTTGTGTTTAAGTAAATAATTGTAATTGGTAATTTCCCCCTGGAACCTTTAGAGTATGGCAATTACATGAAATTTGCTTGGCTGCTTCATGCATGCTCAGTGTTGGAAATAAATGCACAAGGCATTTGGAATGGTAATTTCCAAGATATGCCTTTGTCCTTCAATAGCTCTGTGTTCCTGTTCTGCTTCATCAATATTCCCATTGTCTCTTTTAACTGCACAAACTCAAGAAGATACTGGAAAGGGAGGATATATTCTTTTAAGCCACAGAGAAGAAATGACTTCTGTTCTCTCCTGCTAAGGTGAAATCATTTATTTTCTTTGTGTATAAAAGCTAATGCTGGAGGCCATCTATTATTGTTTGACATTTTTTGGCTAAGAAATGTATTGATATTTCTAAAGCAAACTATGCTGTAGTTCACTGGGAGGCAGGCTGGCTTTTGAAAATGAATTAAATAAAATGTTATGTCTGAGTACCCACTTAGAAGTGTATTCACATTTTCAACCGCTCCTAAGAACAGGCAATATCTAATCAATAATGATGTACTGTTTGGTTCCTGTAAAAAACCAAGCCCTCTGTGTAAGAAGTACACAGATTTCTCAGAAATCAATGAACATTAACTTTATAGAACCATATGTCAAATTTATAACATGCAGGGAGAAAAAATGTCTTCATATATATCAACTTTGTAGAAACAGGATAAGTGTTTAATTATGCAGCCTATTTTGTTTATCTCATAGAAATTATAGAAGGTCCTGTATTCTTTAATACAAACCATGCTACAGAGTTTTAGCCTGACTAAGCCATAAACAAAACATGATAGAGTGGACAAAGTAGCAAAGGACTAAAAAGCTTACTAATAAACTCTGTCAAATCTTTGTTACAGAACTTAACCACCAGATATTGAGCGAGATATTTAATACCCCTGATCTTTAATTTCTTACTTTTGATATAGATATCCCAATGTTTTACTCAGATAACAGTTATTGTGAGGATAAATAAAATATTTACAGTATATTATAAATCATAATGTGCAATATTATTCTATCAATCATAATGTGCAAATATTATTATAATAATGCTTAGTATTCTGTGGCAAAAGCTCTCTAAGGATTATAACATTTGCGACCATCTTAAAAATGCTCAGTAGACTGATGATCTTGAAAGCACATATTTTAAATGTTCTAAATATTTATGCATGTAACTTGGGTCAAAAATTGATTTGAGTGACTAATACTTTAAATAGATATGGATAATAGGAGAAGTTAATTCAGTAAGACTTTTCTTACACATAGATTCTGTGTGTGTGTGTGTGTGTGTGTGTGTGTGTGTGTGTGTTAGTAGGTCTGAACTCAGGGCTTTGTATACTTATTTGGCTTTTTTCCCTTAGATTTTGAAAGAACTTATTAGAATCACCTTTTGGAGATAATACATGTTTTGTATAGGCATCAAAGACCTTTCTATATGTTGTTGCATGCTCATTTCTTTTTATTCAGCCTATAGAATTTCTTTCAGCAGTCACCAATACTCCTTGTACTAGTATCAATATCTTATGTATTTAATGTTTTAAAATGAAGGAGAAACTTGCAACTTGAAAAGTAAAGTGAAGAGCAATGCCACTTTAAAATGAATCGTTATATAAACACTATTCCACTACAACTTTGTATATAGAACTAAGACATATAGCAAACATATTAGGAAAAAAAGACTTCTTCTTTAGTATGATCAAATTATAATCATACACATCTACACACAAACACTACACATATAAACACATGTACACACATATGCATCTGCCTACATATATGCATACACACCTATGCATATAGGCACACATATACATGCATGTAAACAAAGACATTTATTACACACCTACACATGCACGCACATAAACATACATGCATACATATGCATACACATGCATAACTTGTAGGTTTGTCCATACACATATATTGAATCAAGTTTCTTTATATCTTTTTTACATGATTTTCTTGCTCATGGCTAGCAGCTGGTACTCTTGAGCCATACCTTCAGCCTGGCATTTTTGTAGTTAATTGGAGATGGAATCTCACAGACATCCTTGCCTGGGCTGGCTTCAAACTGCAATCCTCTAGGTTTTAGCCTTCTGAAGAGCTAGGATTACAGATGAGAGCTATTGGTAGGCAACACATAGTTTCCCTTTGAAGATGAATTTAAATTGAAAGCTATTAATGAGCTAATGTTGGTTCCCCAGCCAGTGCAGCGATAAAACATGTCCAAGGGCCCTGGATTGTATCATCACTACTAGAGAGAAGGGGGGAGAGAGGAGAGAGAAGAGAGGACAAGAAAGGGGGAGGGGGAATGAGGGAGGAGGTAACAAACAGTACAAGAAATGTATCCAATGCCTAATGTATAAAACTGTAACCTCTCTGTAATTCAGTTTGATAATAAAAACTTAAAAGAAAAAAAAGAGAGGAGAAGAGAGGAGAGAGGAGATGTGAAAGAGGAGAGAGAGACAGACAGAGAGGGAGGGGAGAATATTTATTATTGCCCTGCCATTGTTTTATTTATGTGATTGTTTTCAAACCCCTAGGTTTCTCAGTTTCCTAAGAAGCCTCATAAAATCCAGTTCCAACTGTTGAAGGGTTCTTTAGGAATAATTGATAAGGGAGAGAATGAAGGGAAAGAGTCAGGAGGATGTGGCTTGATACTCAAGAGCCAAACCCAATGAAGAGCAACTTCCAGTGGTGGATGAGAAGGAGGCATGGGAAGTTTCGCTTGTGAGTTCTCAGAAGGCAACTCCCACAGCAACTGAGGTGACACACACAAATCCAACGAAGGAGGATAGCAAATACTTTACCATAACTGGCCACTCATTTTCTTGCAAAAAACAAAAACGAACATCCCTAAAAGTCAGGCACATGTACACAATGGAGAAATAACCCCTGAAAGATGATTCTCTCTTTTATCATCTCTGTCAAGCCACTATGCACGTTGTTTTCAAACCTAGGGCATATCCCAGTGCAGCAACACATACCTGTCATCATAGCTGTGTTGGAGGCTGAGATAGGCAGAACTTGGGATTTGGGCCAGTGCTAGCAGCAAAGTCCTCAAGACTCCAATTCATTGTAACCACCTGTGGTATAGTAGCATTTGCCTGTTATCCCAGCTATGGTGGGAAGCAAAAACAGTAACAACAAAAATAGTAGGATCATGCTCCAGACATACCTGGGCAGGAAAACTTATTTCCAAATTATGTGTGTACAATTGGGTTGGTGGTATAACTTAATGGTAGAATGCCTGTCTAGCAAGCATGAGTTCCTGAGTTCAAACCCTAGTACTCTATAAATGAGTAAATGAATAAATTTTAAAAAATCTTCTAAGTAGTTTTATCTTCCTCCTACTCAATGTTTACTTCTGTAAGAGTAGCATATTGCCTGGTAGGACAGACTTCCAGAAGAAGTATACATTGCAAGAAAAATGTTAAGGTGACTTAAAAGATTTTGACATCTTTTTTCCTTTTTTAGTTATCTTCCCATTACCTGTTTTCCATAAATATCAGGCTCGCTCTCCAACTGATCATCTAAGACCAGCAAGGCCCAAAACTGTCATCAAGAACTAGAGACTAGCATCTAATGATGAAACTTCCAACAAAAATATGTACCCAATAGCCAAGGACAACTTTAATGGGCTTTCTTCAATTAGCCTTTTACTCTCCAAACGTTTTCTAGAAACAAAAGTCTTCGAAGTTTAACAGCTTATCTCTGGTACATATTTTTTTTCTCACATTTTATCCCATATGGGGATTTCCTCACACTTTTGTTCAGTAGTTAGTTTACCTCTTCCTACTTACTATCTGCTCTAACTTCTGTACACTTCTGTATACATACTTCTGTACACTTCTCACTTCAGGCATAGTTATCTTCCCTGTCACCACCATATCTCTGATGCCTAGCCCAGTATTTGGCTCACCATAGTTTTCAATAGTTGTTTGTTTGTTTTTTAAAGAATATACTACAGCTTTGAAAATTCCTGGAATGAGGAGGCCTATTTAGTGTGTTATTCTAGTTTAATATGTTATTCTACATGATTTTGTACCTAGGAAACCCTCACTCCCACCTATCCTTACAAAGTCCCCCCCTCCACTACTCCCAGTACATTATCTTAGAGTGAGAAAAGGCAATCTAGCAGAGGATAGCATTTTATCTTGATGTAGGTGATCATTGCACAGGTTGTTCATTCTTTGCCCATTCCCCAAGCCCCTCCTCCATCCTCCTGTACCCTGACAACACAGTCTCTGCACCTGAACTCCAGTGGCCTCTAGTTTCTGATTGAAGGGAGACAAAGTGAGACAATGAGATCTGTGGAAAGAATGCAACAGCAGTCGGACCATGACTTCTCCAGACTGTCTGCTCTGGCATATAGTATTCTAGCAGCAGTCATGTACATCTGTAATGGTTACTCTTCCAGCCATGGTTGCTCCTTTCATGTGGGCCCCTTCCATTGTTACAGCTCTTCCTGGCCCCAGTGGCAAATACCTTCCCTTTCTCCATCAATTCTCAGGTTGGTCATGCATTCCCTGATACTTTTCCTAGGATCCTCGGCATTGTCTATATATTTCCTTAATCATCTCTAAGCATCAGAAGAGATTTCCATTATAGTCTCTCTTGAAATCCTCAGAAAATATGCCTTCACTTTTCCCTCACTGATGGCTTTCCTAGTCTGGAATATACTGCAAGATGAAACGGAACACCTTTCTGGCAGATTCAGTGTCTCACATAGTGGTTTTGTGATTTTAATTGAAGTTTTAAGATTTTCCTGAATATTCCTCCACCTATACTATATGCCAATTAGTATAAAAATACCCCCCCAGAACAAAAAGCAAAGTGCTCTTATAAGCATCCATCTTTCTGGTTCACAGTTGAGAGATGAACAGTTTTCATCTCTTTCTTGCACATATTTGGGGCTTGAAAGAAAATACAGACTTATTCCTTACGGTCATCAATCCTCATTTAAATACAGTTCCAGACATGGTGGGCACTCATTGCCCATTAATTCAATTCGTGGATTCATTTACATGATGGCCACAGCTGCTGAAAGTAGATGAAGTGGAGGCATCATCCATTAGCCTCAGTCTGGAGGATAACACTTGGCAGTGCAGTGAACAGAAGAAAGACAGACACATTTGTAAAAAGAAAGTGCCAATCCCTAGGTGCAATGCTGAGCATCCTTCTCTAAGATAAAGATCAGACTGATAAATTTACTATTTCTTCTTTTTCCTTTTGCCAGTCCTGGGGCTTGAACTCAGGGCCTGAGCACTGTCCTGGCTTCTTTTTGCTAGCACTCTACCACTTGAGCCTCAGCACCACTTCTGGCTTTTTCTACGTATGTGGTGCTGAGGAATTGAACCCAGGACTTCTTGCATTCTAGGCAAGCACTCTGCCACTAAGACACATTCCCAGCCTTACTGTTTATTCCTATGGTCCTAGAAACAATGAGGATCTTTTTCAGTGGTGGTAGAATAATATTTAATATCACCTAAGAGTACCTAAGAAACTATTCCCTGTGGATGTGGTGATAATGGTACTACACAAAATATTGGTTTTCTAAACAGTTTTACTAGGTTTTTTTGCCTTAGAAATTAATGGAGATGGGTTACAGAAAATCAAATAACTTTGCAAAAAGAATTCCTTAAGTTTCATGAAGACAAAACTTTTCATTCTGATGATGTGACTAAAGAAATTAGTGCCTAAAAGAGGCCCTTTGTAGGATCTCTGAAGAGTCAGAAGGTTATGAGAAGAGGAACAGCAAACACAAACTTGTCCTTGAAACTTGTCCCCAAGTATGTCAGATCAGATACTAACCTTCTTTGTAACACCCTGGGAGCCTCCACTAACATAAGTTCCAATACTTAGGTGTTGGTTATAGGGCTTCTTTTCTATCAAAGATTTTTTTTCTCTTTCAAGATGCACTCTGACTGTGTGGCTCAAGTTGGGCTCAGTCTCATGAGCCTTCTACGTCTGAATGCTACCATTACAGGCATGCAACACCATGCTTATTTTCTATAGTTTCCTTTTTTAAATGTTCATGTTTGACATCACATATGTATGTATTTTGTAGCCCTTAGGATAGTCCAATCCGGAGTCTTCTGGCAAGTGCTCTACCATTGAGCTACATCTCCCATCCCCTTCAAAGATTTGGAGAAGAGTGAAGCCAATATTATCACTGCATTTGTTTCACATTCTTTTGCTCAATACATTAACCTAGGCCTTAGCTAATTTCTTCTTGGCATAGTTTCTATCACTTTGGAAATTATTTTGTAGGATAAATCAGTTGATTTTAGTTGGGTGATGGGGATTGAAAGTTTCTCCTTGATGGAACTTGTTCATAGGATTTTAGTCTAAACCTGTTCAAACATCTAAGCTTGTGATGCACATAATAACAGCTCAGTTCTCCTGGTCCTTCTTATAAGTATTTGTTTTAATAATCATTTGTTTATGTGATTATCTTCTCACACTGTTAGTTCCTTGACAGCTTGCCTCTAATCTTCATCTATTCCTACTAGTGGACTTTTTCCAGGATGTTTGAGAATGGAAATGACCTGACCTCCAGGAAAAGCCCCAGTCCTTGTTTTTCATCCCCTCCAGAAAAATTATAGCAGACTATACAAGACATTCATAACATCTAACTCACTCTGTCCACAACTCATCAAGTTGTAGCTTCAATCACAGCAACTGTGAAGCAGGATAATTTAAGAAAACTGAGGCCTAGTGAAGGCAACTCAGAAATGAGATATTTAGAAACACAGAAATGCTATATTTTGCTTCAAGGAGAGACAGTAAGATGCATTCACTCCTAAGGGATGCATTCCTCACCCCAAGAATTAACACTTGTCTGACAGGATGTATGCCTTCCTGAGAAAACCTTCTTCCCCAAACTTAAGTCACCTACCTCTTGCCCCAAAAGGCAGATAGCAAGGTGCCTCATCTCAAGAATAAAGATCTGTTTTATGGCAGGATGCATTCTTACCTGAAAACTCAGAAAGTAACACCAGGTGTGATTAGAGCAAAGACAAAGCACCTATCTTTGCATAACATTGAAGCCAGACTCCCTGCCTTTACTCTATAAATACCCCAAGAGCCCAAGGAGCTAGGTATCACTCCGTGTGTCTCCTTGTGTCTCTGTGTGTGTCTCTCTCTGGGTCTGCATCTCTGTGTGTCCCTCTGTGTATTTGTCTCTGTCCCTATGAGAGCACCCACATTCTGTTCAAGTGTGCCCCTGCCCTTTTGTGTGTTTGTCTGCCTTTTGTCTGTCTGCTTGTTTACTTACTCAATAAAACTCTGCTAAGTTTTCTTACCATTGTAACTTGTCCAGAAAGTCTTATTCTGCTTTTGGTGTCAAAGATAAGTGAAGAGTTCCTACATTTAAGGGAAGCTTCACTAAGGCTCACCTCTGTCCGGTGACAGCTGTACAGATACAGTGTTCTTAGTAGAACAAGTCAGCATAGCCTCTCACACTTGTGCAGTAACTATGGGAATATTTTTATCTGGCACATCTGTCCTGCAGTTTGCACCAGAAAGTAGGATTAAAATTAATTTCCAGTCATCTGGGATGGGCAGTCTTTCCCCAAGGCAGTGTTAACTGCGATTGGGCACAATACTACTGAGAAGATTTTAGTCTTCATGACATTGCATGGAACATGTTACTCATCCACTGCTGCCTCATTGTTTTGGTTCCTTGAGCCAGACCCTTCTGCGGTGCCAATCATGGGTCTAGGGAATGATGGGAGCAGCAATGCCGATGTGATCTTCTCCACATGGAAATGGTTGAAACATGGGCACTGTACAGTTTACACTTACAGGCCTACAACTGCTAAACTGAAGAAAAGTGTTTAATGGGTATGTGCAGGGTTGATGTTTGCTTCTTGAAACAAGTAACTAACTTATTCCTATTGGTGAAGATATCAAATGATGAAACAAAGGTTGAGGGTGCGGAAGAAATGAGAGAAACACTTCTATCATACACCTCTTTTTTTCTAAAAACAACGCAGATATGATAGCCATTGTTTCTGAAAGCTAATAGTAAATTCAGTTTTCTGGGCTGTATCACTAAGAAAAATGTATTAAAGCAGATTCTATGCCTCCCTGAGGGCCTTCCTTTTATATTTTTCCATATATTTTATAATATTTAATAGAAGAGAAACAATATCCTCTAATTCCTATTCCAATTTACTTTCCTATTGGGGAATTTTATTTTTACAACACCAGGGACTGTAGACATTCTAAATTTGGAATTTCCCAACTCTCATCAGGATAAGTCATATCTATAATGTTTCTTAAATATAGTGTTGAGACATTTAATTATACTATGCAAGATTAGTAAATAGCTGTTTCAAGTCAGAGGTGATTAAAATAGATCTGCAAGGTGTGGTGTTTATTAGTATATTTTCAGGCCCAAGCAAGATAGTATGCTGGCTCTTCAAATTGAGAGATGAGCAGAACCTAGAAAATGATATGACAGTGATAATGCCTAATGTGTAAGTATCAACAAAACAGTTATTTGATGATATCTTATGGAACTGATTAGGGCCTTGAGGGATTAACAAAGAGATAGCCACCTAAAGAAAATCTTCTTTTCTTTTCCCTTCATTCATTGTCTCAAACATATTGTGTGCCTATTCTAGACATTTGCATTTTCTAACACCCTTAAGATGACAACTGAAAGAGGCATTGATCAGAGAGGAGCCCAGCATTATATAGATAGTTTGGATAAGAAGCTAGGAAAACTGAAAAGAAGGCAAATCTTTGTGTTAGTTCTTTGACTAACGCCAGGGAATTACTTTCCTGTGATCTGATTATCATGTGTCAGAATCTCATGGTTGTTGATTACTTTATGTGGCAGAATACATGTTACTCTCTTAAGTTACATATGCTCATTTGTGAAAAGAAGGTACTGGTTGCAGTATATTCTAAAATTGTTGCCTTATTCTGTGTTTGCATGTTCCTTCTTGTCTTAATGTTCTTTATTTTTATTGTAAAGGGATTCTGTAGATACTTAAGTGCCCGACATCAGATGGTTTGTGAAATATGCCTTAATTCCAGTTATTTATGTGTGAAGGATATTTATCTTTAACATGTAGACTATCGATCCAGAGATTGATTGACCAGGGGAGATAGCAATTGAGCCTGATCAAAAAATTGTAATTCAACTGTATCTCAAGATTATCACCAGCATGCAATTTCTTTCATTCTTTCTCTGGCCACTATGTATATTACATTCATGCTCATACCAATTAGATTATATATAGAGATCCCCTTGGTAATTTTACTTAAAAATGTATTTTTGTCATCTTTCTTTTCTTCTCTTCTCATTCTCTCTCCTTTCTTTTCTCCCTTTTTCCCTTCCTTCTTTCCTTCCTTCTTTCCTTCCTTCCTTCCCTCCCTCCCTTCCTTCTTCCTTCCTCTCTCTCTCTTTCTCTTTCTCTCTCTGCCTTTCTTATTATTTTCATTGGTACTCAGGTTTGAGCTCTAATACCAGGATGTTTTTCTTATTTATTTATTTTTCTTTTTATTGTTATTGGGCTTTGTGTTTGCTAGGCAGATGCTCTACCCCTTGAGCCACACTTACAGCCCTTTTCGCTGTGGTCATTTCTGAGAGAGGGTCATGCTTTTTGTCTGGGCTGCATGATTCTCTTATTTGTGCTTCCTGTTTAGCTAGGATGACTGATGAGCATCCTTATATCCAACTATTGGTTATGATTGGGTCTCATGGACTACTTGCTTATGTGGCAAGTCTAATCCTGATGTCTGCTTTCTTCTGACACCTAGCTCTGGCTGCCCAAAATAACTGATCCCTTTAATCTGCACTCTGATTGGTTCAATATATGCATGTGGCCAAAGATAGATCAATCATAAATCCGTTCTGTAAGTTTTATATAAGCTTTCAAGAAGGTGATTCTTCATTGGAATTGCTAGGTAGGACTATCAAAAGTAAAAACTATCATTTCTACAATATGAGAATGCCTGCCTAAGAATAAAGTCAGCATGTAGAAATAAAAAAGCAGAGTCAGGAAAGAAAAAGAGAGAGGGAAAGGAAGGAAGAGGAAGGGAGGAAAGGAGAGTAGAAGGGAAAGAGAAGGAAAGATGCTGAGAGAGGGAAGGAGAGGGAGAGAGAGGAAAGGAGAAAGAGGGACAGAGGGGGAGATAGGCAGAGAGAGAGAGAGAGAGAGAGAGAGAACCAGTATATGCTTGTCTGCACCAAACCTTCTAGCCCTTTCAAGGTACAGGGACCAATAAATCTCCTTTCATATAAGCAAGTTTGAGTTGTGTTTCTGTCATAGCATCTGAAAGATTTCCAAATAAAACCTCAACACAAAATGCCAGTTTTTTTTTTTTTTGTGTGTGTGTGTGTTTTTTTTTTGCCAGTCCCGGGGCTGGAATTCAGGGCCTGAGCACTGTCCCTGGCTTTTTTTTTTTTTTTTTTTCCAGTCCTGGGCCTTGGACTCAGGGCCTGAGCACTGTCCCTGGCTTCTTTTTGCTCAAGGCTCAAGGCTACTTGAGCCGCAGCGCCACTTCTGGCCATTTTCTGTATATGTGGTGTTGGGAAATCGAACCGAGGGCTTCATGTATAGGAGGCAAGCACTCTTGCCACTAAGCCATATCCCCAGCCCCAACACAAAATGCCAGTATAAGTCTTGAATGTCATCTTAAACAAGAGAAGGTCTCGCTAGTTTAAGATTGAAATATAATGTCAGAGGTAGTATGAATTATGAATGAGAGAGGCTAGATTCCACCCACTTGGAAGGTGAAGAGAAGAAACCAAATGTCTTGCAGTGTGTTTTCTCACTAGCGTATAGACAAATCTCCTTCAGATAGGTTCCTAGAATTCTTTGCTTTTAGACAGGCTGTCACACCAACACTTCTGAGACCTTTTTTGGAAGTTTTAGGACTCTCATCTGATGTCCAGCTATGCATCAGTACCTATCTGGCCTTGTGATATGGGAATGAGGCTGGTCTTCCCTGGTTTACTTTCTCATTTCTTCCCAAGCCTAAAAGAACATCATCGTCTTCATTTGGACATCATTACTGATGTTTTCTTAGCTGTACTCATGGGCCACAAGTCCAGACCCTCTGTGATTGGCTTCCAGACTGATTGCAGAGAAAATAGACAGGCAATTTCTACCTTTCCAGGCAGGTCCATCTCCCAGATCCAAGGCTCATGGAAGAGAAGCCATTTCTCTAGTTCCTTTAGTCTCTGGAGCAGTTCAGCTCTCCATGTATTATAATTATTATTTATTATAATTATTATTATTATTATTATAATTATTATTTATTATAATTATTATTGTATTATAATTATTATTTGTTTATCCCAGAAGCAACTTATTCCCAATATAGAGAACACTGGAAGTGCCTTCTCCATGTAAGAAAAGCCTAACCTACCCACAGAATGTAGTCTTGCTCACTGACCACAACAGATTGATTTATCACATGCAGATTAACAAAATAGATAGCCTTCAATAACACTTTGTACAGCCTACAGCCAATCCAGTCCTGTTGAATTGCTTTGGTCAGTGCCTCTCTTCCATCTAGAAATGAAGATCATTTCTTAACCTATAGGATGCCTCATTAACACATATCTCTCAATACTGCTTAGAATTTAGTTCAAATTCTGGCTCTGCTGCCGGGTAGTGTACTCTTTCAAAAGTAACTTAATCACATGGACCTTTGCTAGTTCTTCCCTTAAAGATATGCCAAAAGATGAACTAAGACAATACAGTAAGCCTGTGAAGTCAATAATAAAGTTTAAAATGGAAAGAAATTTCAAAACCAAAAATTTACATTACATGACCATCAAGCATATGTGCAGCTCAGTTGATGCCAAGATGCTCTAGGTCCATGTTGCCTGTTGTGTATCAGTCATTGTGTCAAGTGCTTCCCTCCCCATACTCTCATGAATATGTGTCTTTTAAATTCAATAGTGCCCTTCAATGAAGGGGAACATGTCCTTACTTGATAAAGTGAACATGTAAGATTTGGTGAAGGTGGCATGTCCAGTGGAAGTTGGATGGCATTATGGAAAAAAATGAATTAAGCACCTGCAGTACAGTGCTGAACTCTATGCATATTGAGCATTTGCAGTTGTCCTTAATGTGGTCTTCTTGGAACCATATACTCACAGGACTGAGCATGGTCTGTTTGTGTCAGGTTCTTAGCCTATTGCTTGGCTGGTTAATTCTTGGTAGTGTTAGCCTCTACTATAGTCTGCTGTGCTTATGATCTCTGTGGGCTTTACCCTACAGAAGAGCATACCTAACCTCCTGAAAATGGGAGACAATTACAGCTAAAGTGTAATATACAGCTTGTCTAATGAAACACATGATTTCTAACCCTTAAAAGGGGGAGAGCAATAATGTTTGGAAAGACATTCTAATTATGCCTAATGGTTTAGATTACCTGGAACTCTTACCATTCATGTTAAATGTCTTTGTGGGGCTGGGAATGTGGCCTAGTGGTAGATTGCTTGCTTCCTATATGTGAAGTCCTGGGTTCCATTCCTCAGCATATACAGAAAAAGCCAGAAGTGGTGCTGTGGCTCAAGTGGTAGAGTGTAAACCTTGAACAAAAAGAAGTCAGGGACAGTGATCAGGACCTGAGTTCAAGCCCCACGTGTGGCAAAAAAAAAAAAAAATCTTTGTGTAGTTTAATGAGGATTTTAAAGTTTACTTATGTGAAAGTAAAGTAGCCTGTAAAAATTCTCCCTAAACCAAGATTAAAGCTATATTCTATTTCTAGAGAAGCTTATTGTTTCTTGCATTTTTTTACTTCAACTTCTAGCCAACCCAGTTTCAAAAGTCTTGATTAAAAGAAATGTATCCAATGCCTAACGTATGAAACTGTAACCTCTCTGTACATCAGTTTGATAATAAAAATTTGAAAAAAAAGTCTTGATTAAAGTACTCTATTCTGTGATAGTTAAGTCATCATTAGTGTGGAAACATAGTGATATCATTTTTTAATGGTAATAAAACTTGGCAACGCTTTATTGAGTAAGTAAACAAGTAGGCAAGCAGGCAAACAAACAAAAAGCAGACAAACAAAAGGACAGGGGCTCACTCTAGCAGAGTATAGGTGCTCTCATAGGGAGATAGAGAGAAACAGAAAAAGAGATACACATACACAAGGCAACACCCAGAGAGACACACCAAGATATCATTTTTTCAGAAGAATGGAGATAGTTTTGTGACAGAGTTTGTTTATTATTCATTGACTTCACTGGAATAGATTCTGTGCTTATGGGCTTTGTTGGGAAAAAAGGAGGGACACCCTTGCATGCATGAAACTTACAGTTGAGCAGATAGGCAAGAGGCAAGGAAGTGAATATGTACATGCTTTAGTGGCATGAAGGTAATACTGGGAGATGGTATTCATAATAGAGGTAAAGTTTTTCAAGGAGTACATGTTTAAGTTGGTTCCCAAAGACAGACAGACAGACAGAGACAGAGAAAGATTGAGCAGGTATATTGGGAACAATCAAATCAGGCATCGGCATGTGACTAACTTCAGTTCTAAATGCAATAGGGTCTTACACAATTGTGATACTTCACCATAGTATTAATTTCAAAAGATTACTATGGACTGCATATGGAGAAAAGACTACAGAGGCAAAGTTATAAAGAAGGGAGCAGTGTAAGTTCAAGTGAAAAATAGAAGTGGCTTATTTGAGATGATGAAATGAAGATTGATTGGTGATATATCTGGAGGCAAAACAGTTATTAATGGATATGTGTATGGAGTGGGAGAGTGATGGAGTCGAGAGATGGCTTATGCCATTTGTGAATGGAATGGTGAACTATCTATTGAAGTAAAGAAATACTTTGGAGAAGAGATGAGAATAAAAAGCTTGGTCTTATAAGCATGAGAAATACAAAATAGTTTTACATGACAAGTGAAAGGAATAAGAAGCAAGCAAATGTAACAGGAAGAAATTCAACTTGGAGTTATGGATTTGAGTATATCAGCACATTTGTGGTATTTAAAACAATGCAAGTGGATGAGACCACATAGGGCCAAGTAATGATGGGTCTCAGGATGAACCCAGTTATTAATGTTGAACTTTAAGGCAGATAGGTTGGCAAAAGAAACTGTGGTGGGGTCACTGAGGATAAAGAGGGAAAACCTGCAAAATGCAGGTTCATAAGTGTCAGCAGGAACATCTGTACAAGAAGGAAGTCTCAACTGTGAGAGATCAAATCAGAGAAGAAATCAGAGAAGTTAGTCGTAGTACATATAGAAGATGTAATACCTTGCCATATAAAGGAGAAAAATTAAAACGTTCCAGTTTTCCACAGAGACTATGGCTAAGACTCCTGTAACAGAACAGATGAACAAGAATGAATCTGATTGGATAAAAGGGGTCTGATACAATGGTAATAAGGTGAACAGAACTTAGCAAAATCTGCTCAGATTACGTTCCTGTGTCTTTGGAGATAAAGATATTAATGAAGGACTTCCGAATTGCTTCAGGATAGAAGTGAGGCAGAAGGTCAAAATTATGTCTCTCTGTGGTTTTCTTAGTGTCCATTGACTTCAAATACTCAGTGGACAAAGATACTGTATTCTGAGGTAACTTGTTCTGTTCCCTGCCATCTACATGAAGATGGTGGATGATCCTGACAAGAATCACTTGACTGGGGGAGAGTAAGGAACAGAAGACATACTATGAAAGTTAATGTACTCATCACCTGACTCAGACTATTGGAATCCCTCTGCATAGCACCTTTATAATAACAATAAAGTAAGTTTTAAAAGAGACTCATTTTGAAAGGTGGAAGAGAGAGGACAGATATCAGATTGGGTTGTGAGTGGAAGGGAAAGGAAGAAGTGGAGATGGTATACATGAAAGACTGTCTTGGGGAATTGATGAGTGAAGTAGAGAACAATAGTAGTCACTGGAAGAGAATATGGACCCTGAAATTATTCGCTTAGATAGGAAGGATATACAGTATTTACTGAAAATAATCAACTATTTTATTAGGTGAGAAAAGGCAAAAGATGAGTCAGGAGACTAAGGGCACAAGGTTCTTAAGAATAGGTAAGAGTGAGGAGTAGAAAGATTTCCGACATTCATTTGCAGATGTATACCAAACCTGAGGGGCTTTGTGACACAGTAAGTTTTGATTTACTGTTCTGGACAGAACTTGAGAGTCTGCATTTCTAGTGGTTTCCTGTGTGCTGCTGCTCATGTTGGTCCACAGGCCATTTTGAGTTGAAAAGTAGAGTTAGGAGTATGCCTTTAATCTAAGAAGAAATGGTATTTCTCTAGCTGTAAGGAGAGATAAGTCAGAGAAGATGTGCAGCTGAGACTGTAGGGCAAGCTAACCAACTTATAGCTTTGTATTTCTTAGTTAATTAAGAGAATAAGGGAGGAGAAAGTTGAGTAGGAAATTTAAGATAGAAATTAAAAGGGGGAGGAATATAAAAAAGCCATCTCACTGAGTGAAGAAGCACATCTTACAGAAAAAAAATAGGCTTAGATAGAGTTGAGAACCTCTTTGAAGTTTCTAACTATGGTTTGGTATGAAACCAGTCTAAATGCTGAGCCGTCTGGGTGGTCCCAAGGAGAAGATGATGATCAGCTTTCTCTGTTGCTGATGTTTTGCCAGTTTAATATGAGAGAGGCAGTGAGGAGTTAAAGAAGGGAAGGGCTTTAAAAAATTATTGTAATGATGACCATGGAATGTAACCCAAAAAGGATGGAGATGAACATATTGTTCCTGCCAAATGTGTGTCAGTTAAAATAGAATAGCATTAATTTCTGTGCATATACATGTCAAGGTCATTCTGGAAAAAAATATGGCTCATTATATAGAGACAAGCTATTATCTTAAAAAAAACAACAAAATATATCACTGATTCTAATCAAGAAATGAGAGGTGTAGGAGAGCTGTGGTTTTTCTGTGATCTAGGTGTATTAGTTAAGAACGTACTTAACCATGAAAGCAGATTACTCAATAGATGGTAGTCTAAATAGCATGTAACTTAACAAGAAATCTAGACATGAAATTCTTGTTTTTGTTCCTTTACTCTTGGATCCTGTTCCTTCAGAACTTTCTGAACTGTCTCCTGTTTCCAAGATGGCTGCAAGTCCGAATGGCCTCTCTTTGTGCACGTCAGGGTGATTGGAAGAGAGTTTTGTGTCATTATTGCCTCCTTTATCATAAATGTAAAGACTTCCATTGATATTTCACTGGCCAGAATTTCATCATGCATCTGTTTTTCAAGAGAGGTAAGTAAAATAAATATTCTTTTTTTTATGTGTGTGTGCTCTCAGTGGTAGAGGATGAAAAGAGAGACAAGTTAGGAATGGACATGAGACTCAGCCCATCTAGAAGATGTATTCTTTCAGTACAGTGTGGGAACATTAGGTATCTCTGTTTTAGAGCATTCAGTCCATCAACAATATCTCATTGTTAATAAATGTACTGTGCTCAATACTGAAGAACGGTCTTCTTTTCCCCTTGCTTTTCCTCTCACCTATCATGAAGTTCTGAGTTTGAGAAGGAATGTGGAGTATTCTGATACTGGCTACTCTCAGAATTTGTAGTGAGTCACAGTGGTTGTTTACGGAAAAGACAAGGTGGAGGGAAGTGACTACATTTCATTTTGGAGGAGCAATCAATTCTGGCTCACCTATCAATACATAACTTGTTTAAGGAATATCCACATTGAAAAGTGGAAACTATTTCTTTCAACTATGTCCTATGCTCTTATTTCTAAGGATAATTATGGGGATTTTCAACAGAACATAGTGGAAGTTCTGTTGTCAATTAATTAGGTTATTTAAAAGCTATATTCTGTAGTTGATAGAAACCAATAATGTAAGATTCTAAGGAGTTCTGAGGAAATCACTAGAAAAGTTCAGTACATACACTTTAATAGTACTAGTGGATACATTAGAATGAAGTCTCTTTCTTACACATAACACACAAAGCACCTAAAAGCCTCTCCTAGCTATAGCTCCATCTTTGTTTCATGAACTCTGCCTTCTGCAGTTCCCTAAATAAGATATGTTATTTCTCACCTCCTTTGCATCCACTACTGTGTTTAGGATGCTACATCATGAAGTGGCCCAGTGAAGTACAAATGGCACACACAGAAAGAAAAGGTGATTGAACATATTTATGAAGGTACACCTCATAGATGTGTGAAAGGAATAACAAAGCCAGGAGAGGAGATTAAGTTTTCTCCCTACTGCCAGCAACAGCAGGCAATACTACTTGCAATAACTCTTTTAGAGTCTTGCTAGAACCTTGGAGGGAATTGTTGTGTTGAATAGAGGAACATAGCTACTGACAAGCTGATTAGAGAGGAAACTGTGCTCTATTCTTTTTCCTGCTAGCCTTTGACTTGCAGTTGACATCTCCTCTTAGTGAAAACAAAACTAGAAGGAAGAGAACAAGGGAAGGCCAGGTGCATATAAGTCAAACTCTCAGAAGAGAGGGCTGAGAGGAATGTGGAAACTGAACGGTTTTTGGTGTGCCTCTACGATCCAAATACTGGTCTCCTAGTTCTCTAAACTAATTCAATGCCACCAATTAAAACACATATAGTTGTCCACTACGCTGTCTTCCTTCTTCACTATCCCTCAAGCTCTTCTTATGTAGCTACCTACACATAGACTGACTTCCCCTGTGCACTCATCATTCAACACAACATTCCTTATTGAACGGGTTAGTGCCCAGAGAATGGCTGAACCATCATTGTTATCTCTCTCCTTTCCAAATAACAGAGATTTAGTTCATCTGTACTAGAGCTCAGCTGTTGATTTAAGTCTTGGGCTTTGCACAGTAAGGTGTGTATCATTTGTAATTAAAACTTAAATCTCAATGCTCCAAAAGTTCCAGTCTGCTTAACTGTAAAGAGATATGATGTCCTCCTATGCCCCACTCCACTACTGGAGTTGTTGCCCCTGGTTCTCTCATTCTTTCTTCTCTAAGGGTTCAAATGGAGCCTCTTTACCTCCAGAAGCCTCCAGTTGAGAAAATGTCTTATAGATAATACAGCTTTGTGCTACATACCTCTGCTTCTGCCTCTTCTATTTTATGTTTCTGCTATTACTTGGCCATCCTCTGGACATTGCCCTTGCTGAACTGATGGCATCTGTCTAACTGCAGGAAGCGAATGGAGCTTTCAGCACCAAGTATACTGCTGGCTCCTCCACCTGCCCAAAAGAACACTGACCTCTACCTGCTCCCAGATTCCTGTTCACACAGTACCTGACTTTCTCTAACCCATAGCTTCTCTTTCCTAACAATCTCTAAGGAGATAATTTCTGTTTTTTAAAAATGTATTTATTGTCAAAGTGATGTACAGAGGAGTTACAGTTTCATAGATAAGGCAGTGCAAACATTTATCCAACTTGTTACCTACTCCCTCATTTTCCCCCTGCCTCCATTTCCCTCCCCCACCATGAGTTGTACAGTTGGTTTACAGCATATAGTTTTGTAAGTATTGCTGTTGCAGTTGTTTGTCTTTTATCCTTTGTCTCTCCATTTAGATATTCCCCTTCCCTTCTCTAGTTCCAATACATGTGTATACAATATCCAGGGTACCAAAATCAGTTACAGTGATATCAGGGGTAAAATCATGGGGAAGAAAGACAAAGGAAGAAGGCATAATTTCACGTGGTATGTTGAAAATAACAACAATGATAAACCACTTGTTCCCATAACTTGGAGTTCATTTTGCTTAGCATCATCTTGTGTGATTATATATACATAGTTATTGAGCTATTTTGATCTTCTGCTAGAGATTATCCTAGACATGTACTAATTACATAGCCTAGTAGTAGGGTGCTTGCCTCTTAATTTCTGTTTTGACTGGCCAAATATTTGGAAGAACTTCCCATGTTAGAGCTGTAGAGCCTCTAAGGGCAAAATTCTCGGTTCGTTATCCATCTCCTGCTTACGGAAGCTATAGGCATGCTCTGCTGAGTCTGGGTGGACAAGTGGGCAACTTAATCCCCTCAACTCACATGTCATCTCCAGTTGTTCAGCTGGCTACACTGAATAAATGTCTTCCTTCATGGTGACTTTCCCCCAGGATTCAGATTCCATTTTTATAGTGTGCTTTTTTTGAGGCTCTTTAGTTTACCCAATAGATCTGTAATGTGTGAAGCTGCATTGTACAAAAGATTCACATTTTTTAATGTGGGGCTTCGTGTTCCATATGCGTCAAAGGAAATCAGAATGGTCTGTCTCAAATATCATTGAATAGTATAGGGGACTTAACAATAGTATAGGGAACTTAAAAAGTTCACTATCTACATCAGGAGGCTTTCTGCTTAAAAAATCCAAAAGTCATTTAGAAACTAGTGATGCTTAACCCCATACTACCCTGTCTCACACGCAGCCCGACCAAGACATATTTTGATGTCTGGCAACATTCATACACTTTAATTCTACTCATGTTGAATTGGTGATTTTTACTTGTCACAACAAAAGGCCAAAGCTAGACCTGATATAAATCCAGTAATACATGAATAGCTGAACTTAAAAGTGAGTTTAGTATTGCAAGCCACTGCTACCCACTGTACCTAGCCCACCCCACATCACTCTCATATAATAGGTCTACAAACCTATGGGTCTGTGACCTCCAACATAGTGGAGTCCCCACTCCAGTCCCATAGATGTTCACAGAAAGAATCAGAGAAAGCAGCTCCTCCTTTTGCTTTTCAAGTTTGTGTGTATTATTTGACCTGCAAGTTTGTTGGTTTGGTAGGAAATACCATCTTGAATGAAGAGAGATTTGTCATTCTTGGCCATCTTTAAAACTAGCTCAGCCCTCCTGATCCCATCTGGCATTGTCAGTTCCTATTAGCTTCAGTCAAGTCAACTAAGCTCCGTGGTACATTTTGATGAGTGAAAGAGATGATAAATATTCAGGTGTTTGAAGATTTCTGAGTAAGCAAGAGTTTAGCAAAAAGAAGAGAACTACAGAACTTGCAGTGATCAAGTCCTAAACCTTGCCCCAAAACAACTGCCCTTCATCCACATGTCAAACTTTAGTTAACTGATGGTCAATGAGAGAAAGGCTATGCTTTGCAGAATATACACTCAATATAAGGATTAAAGGAGAATGAAAACAATGTTAGACAAACAAGCTAAAGAAAGAGGATCATGGCAGTAATGGCACTGATGAGAGGCATTAGTGAAAATTCTGACCACTTCACAATCTTAGCCAATACTGACATCATGGAAGAAATAATAAAAGATGTGTGTTTGGAAGTGAGAAGGGCATGGTTCAGACTCCAGAACAGATCCTTACTAATTGTAGCTCCCTTCACAACTTAATACATTCCTCAAATCTTTGGTGCTTTCTTTTCATTGATTAAAAAGTATCTATCCATCTATAAAGCTTCATTTTTAATTGATGCAATGACATAAAGTACCAGTGAAATAGCAGATACTGAGTTAGTGATTTGGGGCAGAAAGATGCAGATTATAACATTTCCCATAGAGCCGTTGTTACCCGTAGTCCTTCAAGAAGTTCAGAAAGGAGAACTTAAAAGGTCTGTAAAAGAATCTTATCTTTTGCAGTATAGATAAGATGAATAAAAATGCATTGCTAAATCCCAGTATACTAAGAACATAGATTCAAGAGCCACGTTGTACAGATTCAAATCTCAGCTCTGCCACTTGGTAGACCATTTTGGGAAAATTACTAAACATTCCTGTGTCTGTTCCCTCACTGTAAACTAGAAATTATAACTATATTTTTCTATAGTAAAATTTACATGATTAAATGATCTCATATTCACACACACATATATATAGAAGGCCTTGAACAGTATCTAGTATATAAGACAGTACATATATATGCTGCTTTTGTTACTATTAGTACTGCTACCACTATTGTTTAATTATTTATATTTTTATATCTTTTGATGACCAGATATTGATTTGGATGTGAAACATTCAATAAATATCTATTGAAACGATTCTTCAAGGAAGAGATATGAGTACAATTAGGTGGTAGATAATAAGACTTCCAATGTTGATTATAAATGATACTGATTCTTTATCTCCGGGACTAAAGTCAATAGGAAATCCCAGTATTATTTTCTGTTTGTATTCAGAGGAGTGAAATCCTGGTGTTAACTCATGCCAGATCACTGAACATTTTCAGAAGAGTAACATTGACATATGCAAGCCTACAGCTGTCTGGAGGTGCTGTGGATAGACCTTACTGCAAGGACCCCTAACTTAATTGGGACAGCTCCACTGGAGCTCCGCATCATAAAGTAATTTAAAGTTTCATTGCTTTCAAGTTTTTCAGACCTCATTGTGCTAGATAAATGAAGAAAAGAATATACACATACATTCCAGTATTTGTAGTTCAGTCGACCGAGAGTCATCACCTCATGTCATTCTCTGGTAGGTCTGACAGAGTGACACATGGAATGTCCTTGGATTGAAAACCAAGCAAACAAAATCCTTGTCTAACTACCCTACTTCCATCCATCTCCTTGTGTTTTACTTCTCCCTGTTCCTTTTGTGCACCAGTTATGCTATGCTTTTTCCTTTTATGTTTTTATGGCTGCTGAGGTTACTTTCAAAGGGATACCATAAGACAGCAGAAAAATTAATGCATTGAGGGACTTCAAGCAGAAAAATCCATCTGACCTGGTGACAGTTGGTAAGCATTAGAGAAAATCTCATTTATTTGAGAACCATAACTTTGGCAATTTCATTTCGGTTTACTTCACTGCCCTTTCCAAAGCTGTGGTTCAATCAGAGAGGAGGATAAAAGCAACTTTGCTGAATTTGGCCAGAGAGAGAGAGCTTCGAAGCCCACAGCAAGGCTGTCCAGAAGGGTGGAAAAACTCTAAGAAAAATATCTCATGGTTGCTGGTCCAAATACAACTTCCTGGCTCTTTGTTTCATTTTAAGAAATACCTTAAGCCATGTCTCAGATTTTCCTTTGCAACTAATGGATGAGAAGCATTGCTCCATAAGAAGGCACATGCTCTTTCTGCCTTTTTCTACTTCCAAGTGTATTATTGGGTGCTTTATCTCACCCACTTATTATTGTTTTGTGATGAAGGCTGTATCACAGCTCATTATAAAATGGAATGTGCTTTTCCAAATGGACAAGGTGAAGGAGGAATGTCTCAAGAGAGAAAGGGTACAATTTGTCAGTGATACAAACCAGACAGAAAGGGGAGACTGGTCATTCACAAAGGGATACAAAGAGGTTGTAAGGTGAGCCAGACAGCGTCTATCAGCAACTAGGGTCATCAGCCTGCAATTTAGTGATCTTGTCTCTAATATCAGGGCAGATAGAACCAGTGGCCTGGGCTGGGCTGTGCACTATCCTGTGCTTTAATGATTGCAACAGATACTAGGAGTTTCATCAGAAGTCATGAAGACTCTTTCTTGGGAAGACCTCTGACCTGGGCCTTGTTCTCTATATTTTTAGTCTCCCACCTGTGCCAAATCAAACTCTTCTCAGCAGTCTTAAGGAATAATGAATAATTCTGTCCTTCTTAGAAGCATAAAGATAGACTAAGGTTAAAATGAACCTATTTGCATTTCTAAGAGAAAGACCATTTCAGCTCTACTTTCCTGTGATATCACTATCTCTCTAGAGTATTGTCCTTTCTGATCACACAGAGACTTGGAAACTTTACAAGAAAAGTGTTTTTATTAGATGACAGCAAAAGCTCAAGGGCCTACATTTGGTGATGGCCTTCTTGCTGGCAGAGTTCTGAGGGGACTCTGGGTATCACATGGTGAGTTTTGTGTTATTTCAATGAAATGTCTGAGGTAGCTGACGGTATAAGAGAAGTTGATCTAAGTCACAGTTTTGGAGACTGAAAATCAAAACAGAACCAATGAGAGGTTTCTCTGGCTCTGGTGAGGGCCTTAGGGTGGATGGCTGATGTTAGCTCACATGGTGAGCTAAGAAGCAGAGAGTCTGGAAGAGATCAGCCATGCTCTTTTTATAACAACCTTCTCAGAATCCAAAGGGTCACAGCAGAACTGAGACTACATTAGAAGTGACTAAAGGACACAATGGATACTCTGGGGACTAAACCCCTAACCTTATCGACTCTTGGGTGATACCCAAGCCACACACAATCATAGCATGTGGCAAAAGACAGAAAATAGATGTCTCTTCTTGTCTTTTTACCTTTTCTTATGAAGGCTCCAGCATTCAGTCACTTGCTCCTCTAATGATTCCCAAAGTTCCTGCCACTAACACCACAGTTTTCACCTGTTTAGTTCCTCACAATGACTATGAAATTTTAGTCTATGAACCATTAGAGAGCATACTCAAACTACACCTAAACCACAGCAGTTTCTTGACTTTCTGGCTTTGTTTGTTTGTTTGTTGTTGCTGAGCTGAGGACTGAACTTAAGGACTCAAACATGCATTTGTCAGGCAACTGCCCTTCCACTGAGCTAAGTCCCCAAGTAATTTTGATAATAAGCATTCTATTATTTTCTGTGGCAATACCTAATTTTTTGGGGAAAACTAAGACATAATCTAGTTTTGTTTTATTTTTGATGCATGGTTTAAACATGAGAGTCAATTAATCGTTGGTTATATAGTTGTGTGGCTATTAAGTACTTAAGATTATTTTAATTATAATGGTATGCCAAAGAGTTTTTAATACTCTTTGTTCAAAGGAGTTTAAAACTGAGTTGGGGAACTAGAGTAATCTCAAATAGCAATTAGTGAGAAGACAATGTGATAATTAACTATATTTTATAGTGACAAAACAAAGTACTAAAAAGTCAAGAACAGAGAAGAGAGGGGTAGAATGAAGTGTTAATTACAGAGTGATTATTATGGAACATCTTTGTGAGAGAAACTACTGGGAAGGCAGCACTTGGGTAACATTTAAAAAATCTTGTACTTAGTAGTATTGCATTACTCTGGAAGTACTTTATGATTCTTGTTATCGATCCTCCTAGTCATTCCAGTGTCCAGGGAGAAAAGAAATATGCTAATAGAGTATTGGCTACTGTGTTCTGGGATGAGTTTCAGAGTTTCTGGAAGGTTTACCTTAGAGAGAGGTACTAATTTAAAATCTTGTCAAGCAGTTTTTATCCCATGGAGTCAACCCATTCTTCTCTCTTAAGAAGGTTTCCTATGAATTTGTGGATTGGTTTCTCTATTTCAGTGAAGAATGTGGCTGGGATTTTGATAGGTACTTCCATGTTTATCGCGGCACAATTCACAATAGCCAAAATATGGAAACAACCCAGATGCCCCTCCACAGACGAATGGATCCAAAAAATATGGTACTTATACACAATGGAATACTACATAGCGATTAGGAATAGTGAAATATTGTTATTCGCAGGGAAATGGTCAGAACTCGAACAAATAATGCTGAGTGAGACAAGCCTAGAACACAGAAAACAAAGGGGCATGATCTCCCTGATATATGACTGTTAACAAAGGGAGACGGAGAGACAGTAGAGACCAAGTCTGTGAATACTGTATATGTTCTTGATACATTGTATATTGCATATATGTCTACCTGACCTAGACAAGGGATAGAAAAACAGGTCATAAGATTTCACAAGAAATGTACACACTGCCCTACTATGTAACTGCACCCTTTTTGCACAACACCTTGTAAAAAAATTTATGTTCAATTAATAAAAAAAAGAATAAAAACAAAAAATAAATAAATGAGAGCAGACTGAAAAAAAAGGTTTCCTAGTTTTTCCTAAAATGTCTAATGATATCCAAAAAGATAGGGGACTTAAAAAAGAATTGATTTTGTTACAAGATTATATTTATTGTCAACCATGTTCCTACTTTAAGTGGTATGAAACAATTCTCTTCATTCCTACTCTTATAGGCACTGAAGTGTGTTAACATTCCCTTTGTGAATAATTAGGATACTTCGGTTGCTTTCACCTTCTCTTGGGGAAGCTGCAGGAAACAAAAATAGCAATATGAGTGGACTCAGGTAAGGAGACCTTCCAAACTTTTCTACAGAATCTGAATTAGTCCATGCCTCATGCCATGTACAAAGACCCCAAAGCAAATCTCTTAGTTCTTTCTTTAGATTTCCATCCAATTTTCTTAAGCATTGATTCTAAGGCTTTCTGGTAAGTCTGTAAAGGATAGAATGGGATTTCTGCAAAAATCACAGTTAATCTTACATTCTGATTAGTGAACAGAATGGAACTCATGGCATTAGCATGTTTCTATTCATCTGGAACTATTAATACAAATGTACATTATTTGACAAGTTGCTAGGCAATTCTACAATTCTTTGGACTATATGATGAAAAACACTGACTTCGGTTCATGGTGGTAATGAACTGTGTTGTTTGAGAAGAGAATACTGTCAGACTTGATCCCGTGTGGGTGGACTCTTTAGTCTAAGTAGGAAAGCAGACCCTTTTTCTCTATTTTCACACTTCTGATACCAAATGTGTGAGAGTTGAGTGAAGGGGCCGATTCTCACACCAACCAATTTTTTTTTAAATTCTCTGAGTAAATATTGCGTCTTGAAATTCAATTATTACACTAACTACAGAACCCATACTTTAAAGGTTTAAGTCTTGCAAGACTGCCCACAAGTTAGGTGTCAGTTGCAAATTGTGGCTTTCCCATATTCTGTTCAAATTACATACAAATGGAATGTTCCTATAAATCCATCCTCAGGTTTGATAATTTGCTATTATGACTAAAAAATTCAGAGAAAATTATAATTTATCAGGAATTATATAGCAATGTTACTGTTGTATAAAATGGAAAAAGGAAAAACTTTAACCATGTATGTATTGGAATTCATCAGTGTTTCTAGACCAGGGCAATCAGAAATGTTCTAAGTACATCATTTGAATTTCAGGAACTGAAGATATGCCACTTAACGGACTTCAGTGGCCCTGAACATTCTTGCTTTTGAATATGCTCCTCATGTCATATTAAGCATATTAGAATCCACTAACAACCCACATTTAAATAATCAAATGAATACTGAAATATAAGAGCTGGATTGTAGTTGCAGGTTCTCACACTATATTTTTAGAAATAAAAGTGTTAGCTGTAATTTTGTGATGTTTTTCTTTTTACTTTTGGAGCTAACCCATTTCTTCTTGCATTTCTCAAAAGTTTTCACAGGATCTTAGAAACTTGGAATGCCCCAGGTGTTCATGTTTATGGTACCTAATGGATTAAGGGACCTACCCAGATGGAAAACTAGTGGTCAGATGTGTGGTCTCTGTGGCTGCTGTCTTGTGCTCCTGCTCCTCATAAAAATAGCTGAGTTTACAAGGTGAAGTGATCTTAAGCTCGTGTCAGATTCCATCAGTTAACATGAAACAACCTTTCCTTTCCAGAAGACCTAAAAGTTAGTTCAGATCAGTGGAAGGAATACAAATAATTTTATCACTACAGTGTCCATAAAGAAATTAGAAGGTTTTATTTTTCCCTTCCTAAACCAGAGCACAAATGAATTGATCCTGGGACTAGTTATTTATGGCTTTCAAATACAAGGGCATTATTATTTGATCAGATGCATCTTATAAGAGTATATAGTCACTCCTTTTCAGTTGGTAAGTTTAGGATAGTTTACAACAGTGAAATGTGGACAAGGATAGTGGTCATAGTGAGGAGAAAAATAAATTTGTTTTTCTCTCTCTATGGAGGATGTGGATATCATTGCATCTCTTGCTCTAACAAGTTTCTGTGTATAGTGAGTGACTTGGAATAGATAGTAAATCTTAATCATTTACAATGTACTTTCATGATTAAAGCTACTCATATTTTTCTTTACATTGGTTAAAATCTTTGCTTTAAGACTCTGAGGAGACTTTTGCTTTTAATCAATATGGAATAACAGAGAGATTTACTACAACCTGAAACAACTAAAAATATGAACAAGAGATATGAAGCAGCATTGTTCTTATATATGTTCTTATAAAACAATTTTTATGGTCTAATATTTATTACTATTAAGTAGTTGTACAGAGAGTTACAATGCCATATCTCAGGTTTTGTGAGTACAGTGTAAATCAATTCTACCTTTTCCTTCATTCTCCCCTCTCCCAACTCATCAGTACGCTCAAGTTATTATTTTTTTTTTGGAAATTTTTTATTTATTGTCAAAGTGATGTACAGAGAGGTTACAGTTTCATACGTTAGGCCTTGGGTACATTTCTTGTACTGCTTGTTACCTCCTCCCTCATTCCCCCCTCCCTCCTCTCCCCTTTCCTCTCCCCCCATGAGTTGTTCAGTTGGTTTATACCAAATGGTTTTGCAAGTATTGCTTTTGACGTCGTTTGTCTTTTTATCCTTTGTCTCTCGATTTTGTTATTCCCTTTCACTTCCCGAGTTCTAATACCAGTATATACAGTATCCAGTGTACTCAGATGAGATACAGTGATAGTGTGGGTACAACCACAGGAAGGGGATACAAGAGGATCATCAACAATAGAAGATACAGTTTCACATGGCATGTTGAAAGTATTTACAACAGTGATATAACAGTCATTTCCATAACATTTCATTTATCATCATCTTATATGTTCATAAAGGCATAGCTATTAGGCTCTTGTGATTCTTGCTGTGACTAGCCTAAACCTGTGCTAATTATTCCCTCAAGTTATGTAGTTCAATTTTTACATAATGAAGCAGTATTTTTAAAATGTTAAGTATGAAGCAATAAAGGTAAGTGATACCTGAGAAAGAGAGAGAAAAATAAATGAGGTGAGCTCTACCTTGTTCCAATTTATTTTCTGGAAAGAGTATCTGAGCATGGCACAAGAAATGGTAACCTCAGCAAAAGCTTGAAGCTTCCCTCAATTGAGGAAATTGAACTGGGAATCAGAATGGATCAAAAATGCTAGAAAGAAAACAACTGAACAGTGAGAAAACTATAGAGATGCTACAGTATTTAGCTATATGAACAAAGTTTGCATTTAAGGAGGTTACTTACTATTATTTGAAAATGCTCCCTCAAAGGTCATGTGTTACTACTTTAATTCCAAAATTCAGTGCTAATCATATTTTGAGATGGAGCCTTTTTCAATTAGAGCTAGAAGAGATCATAAAGATAGGAACCTTGCAATGACATTCATACAAGAGGAATAGGACTCAAGTTAGTATAGTCTCTCTGTTTCATTATGTGGCATCTTCACCATGTTATAATAGTGCAATATAGACTTTCCTAGATACAAAGCACATGCCAATTCTATGTTCAATCAATGGCACTTTCAGACAAGTAAACCTATTCTTTATAAATTATCTGGGTCCAGATATTTCAGTATAGCCACAGGAAATGGTCCAAGACATTACTCAATAGTGGGGAAAAGAATCTTCTGAAAGTACCAGAGGGAACCTTTTTTTCCCCCCAAATTTTTATTATCAAACTGATGTACAGAGAGGTTACAGTTTCATACATTAGGCATTGGATACATTACTTGTACTGTCTGTCACCTTGTCCCTCATACCCCCTTCCCTCCTTCCCCTTTCCCTATCCCCCAATGTGGTGTTCAGTTCACTTACACCAAACAGTTTTGCAAGTATTGCTTTTGTAGTTGTTTTTTTTTTTTTTTTTTACCGTGCGTCTCTCAATTTTGGTATTCCCTTTCAATTTCCTAGTTCTAATACCAGTATACATGGTTTCCAATATACTCAAGATTACAGAGATAGTGTAGGTACAACCACAGGAAGGTGATACAAGAACATCATCAATAATAGAAGCTACAGATACACATGGGACGTTGAAAGTAGTTACAACTGTGATATAACAATCGTTTCCATAACATGGAGTTCATTTCACTTAGCATCATCTTATGTGATCCTAAGGGTATAGCTATTGGGCTCTTGTGAACCTCTGCTGTGGCTTGCCTAAACCCGTACTAATTATTCCCAATAAGGGGGATCATAGAGTCCATGTTTCTTTGGGTCTGGCTCACTTCACTTAGTATAATTTTTTCCAAGTCCTTCCATTTCCTTACAAATGGGGCAATGTCATTTTTTCTGATAAAGGCATAAAATTCCATTGTGTATATGTACCACATTTTCCTGATCAATTCGTCTACTAAGGGGCAAGAAATGCAAATCAAAACAACATTGAGATTCCATTTCACCCCAGTAAGAATGTCATATATCAAGAAAACTAACAACAACAATTGTTGGAGGGGATGTGACCAAAAGGGAACCCTACTTCATTGTTGGTGGGAATGTAAACTGGTTCAGCCACTCTGGCAAGCAGTATGGAGATTCCTCAGAAGGCTAAATATAGAACTCCCCTATGACCCAGCAGCCCCACTTTTGAGTATCTATCCAAAAGAACACAAACAAAATCACAGTAAAGCCACCAGCACAACAATGTTCATCGCAGCGCAATTTGTCAGAGGGAACCTTTGTGATGACAAAGACCAGCGAGTAGACTCTAGTTCCACTGGCCAGTCCTGATAATTAATGAGCACTGCATATTCAGAATGGTAGTGTCTCAATAGTAGGAAAATTTAGCCCCAAATTTGGCTCTGATATCACCTAACAAAATATCTTGTAACACCTGGCAGGAATAAGCTGTTTCCAAGAAACTTTATTAAATGTTAGAATAATACTTATTTTAAAGTTCCAAATATCCAGACTCCAATGAAGTAAATTTCTGTGGCTAACCAGAAGTTCTCAGGCCTGCAAAAAAGCATGAGGAGACAGATCAACCAATCAAAACGATCCAGAACTAACACAAATTATAGAATTTATTATGAAGGACATTAAAACATGTTATAACTGAATTCATGTGCTAAAACTCCAGAGGAAAGAGTAAAGATTGTTATAGAGAATTAAAAGATGAAAAGGAAGCCAATCAAACTTCTTCAGGTAAAAACTACATATTTTAACATAAAAGTACTTTGGGTAGGATCAATGTCATATTGTACATTACCAAAGAAAAATCAACTGACTATGAAGACATAGGAAATAGAAACTATTCATAATGAAACATAGATGATAAAAAAGTTGAAATAAAGAACAAAACTCAATTAATTGGGAAAAAAAACTTTAAGTAGTCTTATAAATTGTAGTCTCCCACAGGGGCACAAGAAGAAGCAGAAGACGCATGTGAAAGAATAATGGCTAAAATGTGTCTAGATTATATGAAAGATATGAGAAGTTCAATGACATAGAAATAAGGCTACATTCAAGTTACACAATGATCAATATGTTCAAACCTAAGGATAGAGTAAAATTCTAGATACAGCCAGAAAAATTTGATACATCATCTATAGAATAGCATGGATAAGGATGACTACAAAATTTTTAAAGGGAATAGTATGAATGGAAGGACTTGGAAAAAATTATACTAAGTGAAGTGAGCCAGACCCAAAGAAACATGGACTCTATGGTCTCCCTTATTGGGAATAATTAGTACTGGTTTAGGCAAGTCATAGCAGAGCATCACAAGGCCCAATAGCTATACCCTTATGAACACCTAAGATGATGCTAAGTGAAATGAACTCCATGTTATGGAGACAATTTTTATATCACAGTTGTAACTACTTTCAACGTCCCATGTGTATCTGTAGCTTCTATTATTGATGATGTTCTTGTATCACCTTCCTGTGGTTGTACCTACACTATCTCTGTAATCTTATCTGAGTATATTGGAAACTGTGTATACTGGTATTGGAACTTGGAAATTGAAAGGGAATACCAAAATTGAGAGACACAGGGTAAAAAAAGACAAACAACTACAAAAGCAATACTTGCAAAACTGTTTGGTGTAAGTGAACTGAACACCTGGGGGGGGAGGGTAAGGGGGAGGGGGGGGTATGAGGGACAAGGTAACAAACAGTACAAGTAATGTATCCAATGCCTAACGTATGAAACTGTAACCTCTCTGTACATCAGTTTGATAATAAAAATTTAAAAAAAGAAGATAATGGGAAAAAATCCTATAAAGTACTAAAAGAAACATGTACTTAGAATTTTATGCAAGACAAAAGAAAACAAGGCCAATATAAAGGCCTGGTTTTTTTTTTTTCCCAGAGGTAGAAAATGTGGAGTGCCAATGGCTCATGCCTATAATCCTAGCAACTCAGGTTGCTGTGAGTTATAAGTATCTCATTCTGTTCAAGTACATTGTACATTGTTTGCACAAGGACAAAATGGCCTAATGACACATCTTTTAAAATATATCCCTGTCATTAAGGGATGCATGGTTGTATATCAATCCTAATCATTTATATAGCTAAGAATAGCGCTTTGAATTACATAAAGCCAAAACTCAAAACTACAAGAAGAAATAGACAAGCTCACAGCCATGGAACTAACCACCCTTCTTGCAACAACTAATGGATCGAATAGGTAGAAAATTAGCAAGAGATGCTACTACTAGCCTATTGACCTGATTGACATTTATGCAATATTTCATCCATTTAGAGAAAAATGCACATTTTTCCTCAGGACACTCAGAATATTTGCCAAGATACTGTCTTTTGGATTTTGAAACAAGTCTCGATGAATTAAAAGGTTTATTTCATGCACAGTGTGTTTCCTGACTATAAGTAAAGATGAAATCAATAAGGAAATTACTAAATAATTGGAGAGAAGAAACTTATACATTATCCAGGCATCAAAACAGAATTCCAAAAGAAAATTTTAAAATATTTTAAACCAAATGAAAATGAAAAAGAAAACAACTAAGGCACCAAACCCTTCATTAGGATAAAAGAGAAATCTCAGATCAATGATTTTAGCTAAGAAAAAGATGGATTAAAGGATATTCAGAACAAAGCCCTAATCTCTGTTTTGGCAACTATTAGCATTGTAACATGGGCAAATTTCATTCTCTCTACTCCTCCCTGATTTCATCACTTGAAGATGAGGATTATCAGAAACATCATTTTTCCCCAAATGTAGAGACTGCTGCATAAGATTCTCCAGGGAAGTTTGCTCAAACTACTACTTTCTAAGCTTTACCCTGGGTAAAGAGAATTAAAAAATTGGGTTAAGAGCTTAGGAGCCTGTGTATTTAAATACGAAGGTGATGTGAATGTCTTGAGAGGTATGACCATTGTCCTCTTTGGTTGCATTCTGTTCAGTGACATGATTTCTGGGGTAGCATGTAGGAAAGCTTATCTCTGGAAGGAGGGTTTTCAGTGTTAGTCTAATCCCTGACACTCTAATCCTCATGGGGTACCTTAAGACCTATACAAGATATTAGGTAGGGCCAGGATGGATTATTGATAGAAATCTTCTACTCATTTTATAGTGTGATGTAAGCCTCACAGATTTATCATATTTTCCTAAGTATGTGAAGGAATCTAATTATGAACTTAGGTTGGCTCTTAGCTCTTCTAGCTAAGTGGGAACTGAGGATGTGATTTAATTTGTCTCGTTTACATTTCATTTTTGCCTATTTCTGTTCTTAATTTATTTCTCTAATGCATAAGCATCTTTTTTCATAAGCATCTTTATTTATGCCTTTGATCCACAAAACAAATCCATTATGTTATTTTTAACTATTCTGTAAAATAAAATCTAGTTGAAGTGAATTATTCTTCTGAGTCTTTTGACACTGGCTGTCCTTTAAGAAACTAAACTTCTACTGTCTTTTGGAACTTTGGTTTTCAGGCTTTTTTTTTTTTTTTTTGGCTAGTCCTGGGGCTTGAACTCAGGGCCTGATCACTGTCCCTGGCTTCTTTTTGCTCAAGGCCAGCACTCTACCACTTGTGCTAGAGCATCACTTCTGGCTTTTTCTATGTATGTGCTCCTGAGGAATGGAATCCAGGGCTTCACGTATAAGAGGCAAGCATTCTACCACTAGGCCATGCTCCCAGCCCTTTTCAGGCTTATTTGGGCACCTTCTCTCAACTTTTCTCTCTCTAAGTGCTTGAAGGTTGTTTCTGTCTAAGTCAATCTTATTACTAACCCAGGACAAGTTTCTAATTGAGCTGTAGATATGCTGCACTTATGAGAGAATGAAGTCTACAGGTAGGTGGCTCAGATTCTGGAGGTCACATTTTTGTCTTTTGTTCTTTGTTTCCCAGGCTCACAGCTTCATTAGAAGCCATAGTCCCAGTAAAGTGGAGAGTCCTGAGCAACACAAGCATCAGGTAAGTACCTGGCTCTGCTCTAGATTTATTACATATAATTCCTGGTTCCACAGGGATGAAGCTCTTGTTCACCTACAAAGTCCTTTTTCTAGAACACAGGCACCCACAATTTATGTTTCCTTTTTGTTTCTGGCACACAGAAATGCTTCCTTTATACTATAGGATGGTTAGATTGTCATTTTTCTTCTTTCCCTTCCCATTCCACTTCCCCTTCCCCTTCCCCCTCTCCTTCTGTTATATAGTAAATTATCTGAGAAGCAACATTTTGAAGGACCAAAGCTTAGAGGCTTTATTAGAACATTAACAGACTGCAGGCAGCCAGTTGTTAGAAAGGCTGCAGTCTGCAAATACCCTTAACACTGTCAGGAAACAGGCCAGAGAAGAAAGAAAGAACAAACACAGTAACAGCAGACCAATTCAGTTCCTCTGTGGAGCTGACTTGGGATGCCATGGTGACTGGAGACAGGACACAGGACCTGAAGACAGATACATGTGGCATGGCATAATGGCACCTGGCCTGGTCTGACCCTAAATAAGGTCACATTAGAGTGCTGGGCAGAAGAAGATTCCAGTCCCAGGCACTTGACTGACAGGTTCAATAATCTATAGGCCAAGTGCCCATCCCTGTCTCCAGGGATTTGAGAACACCCATAACCTGGGAATGGGACTTCCTTTTGTATAGGAATTCAGGCACGCCCATCAAGACAAGATGTCAGATAGTACAACTCACTATGTGGCCAATGATGGCTTTGGCCATATCTGACCAGCCCCCTCCCCTCTTCCTCCTCCTCTCTTCCTCCTCTTCCTCCTCCTTCTCTTCCTTCTTCTACCATATTCATTCATTGTTTCCACATGCTCAGAGAAGAAAGGTAAACTTACTCCCTTTTGATCATTCTAAGAGTCTGAATTAATTCATTTGAAATTGTTGAATAAATGACATATTTCCCAAGCTCAAATCCCCAGAGTAAGATTCATATCCTCCACAATAATATAAGAACTCCTAAAAGGCTCCCACATATTTCTCCACTTGACAGTCTGAACATTGACAATTTCCATTAATGCTTGTGCTACATCATACATGTGTGGGGATTTCTTGATTTGTTAGAGAGTTATGTGCATACACACCCCTATTCTCCAAATAAACAGTTACTGCATGAAAGCAGCTATTATGATTGATCACGATTCTCCAGATGATATACTCTCCAGTAGCCACACACATTAACCCCATATATATATATATATATATATATATATATATATCAATTATCACATTAATTTACTCTGCACATCTCAAATTTCCTTTATTATTGGAGTACAATCTGATGATTAATGAAAATATTTATGCAATCAAAGGTAATGTTGAAGTACCAAAGCGAATGATTGCACACAATATACATGTTTGACATTTTCAGGGGTTAGTTTTCTTTGTGTGCTTTGAGGGTTACTGCTGCCTTGCCTTTCAACTTGAAAAACATTTTACAGTTATCTACTGTCCATTTCCCATTGATGTGGAGAGACAGAAATTCTCTTTGAAAGGGGCCTCCAGTTCTGCCCATCAGGAAGTCAGCTACCTGTGACTGGAGGGGCTGAGTACATTCTTTCTGGGAGCAGGTGTTAACTCCCTCCAGTTTCTTGAGAGCCTGGAGGGTCTTTACCTTTGGGAAATAAAAAGGCAGCCTGTGTGGGGTCCCTTCTCTCCTCCAAAGCCATTTTCTACTGAAGATACAACCCCCCTCCAGGAATCTTTCAATGCTCTACAAATTGTGGGCCAGAACAAAGCACCTGACCTCATTCAAAGACAGGGGCTGCACTGCCTGGGGCAAAGAGTAAAGAAATACAGAAAAATACTTCTTTTTCCAGGCCTTTCTCACTGCCTTGTATGGAAAGGCTCCTGTCTGTCAACCAAAACACTTATTAGATCTCCTCAATTTTTCTTTTTCATGCCAGTAAATTAACTAAGGCACACACCATCAGCTGTTCATGATCTGGCAATAGGAATCTTTCCTTTGATGATAAGATGCTGCCCAGTGTGGAAAAATGCAAAACATTGTAGCCTCTACATTTTAGATCATTTACCTCTGAGAAGAATGTTCTTTATGGCCCTCATTGAATCAGAAATGGACTTTGTGCTGAGCATGTTTTGTCTTGTAGAAAGGATAAAACACTTTGTAGAGTGGCATCAACTCAAAGGGAACAGATGTCTGAAGGGTGTTTTCACCAAGGGGGTAGCTGCTGATGACATGGGACTTCTGCACAAGAAATACAGGCTCTGTAGCCACACAGGTCTTCCCAAAGACAGCGGGCTTACTCAAAACAGTACTAGAAATCTGGCTCCTGCTTGACAGGCAATTTACTCAGAACTCTATCTATCCAATAGCACCTGCATTTTAATTATGAAATAAGAAAGAGAAAATGAAACCCCTGTGAGGTCACAGCATGCACTCACACATACATGTGCAATTTCTAGCTTAGAGTGCTACAGTGAGACAGGTGTGTCCACATATCTGTGTGAGAAAATGAGGGATGCTGAACAAAAATGTAATTTGCTAAGTGATTAAAAGGTTATCTCTGTACTTGGATTTTTCTTTCAAGTTTCCTTTGATTTGTTGTGATTCTGGATCTTTACTTAGGAAGTTTTGACCCATGCCTAGAAGGCCTACTGTTTCCTCTACTTCTTCCTTTAATACTTTCATGGTTTCTGATCTTATATTGAGGCCTTTGAACCATTTAGAATTGATTCTGGAACAGGGTGATATAGCTTCAGTTTTCTGCATGTGGATAGCCAATTTTGCCAGTACTATTTGTTGAAGAGGCTGTCTTTCTTCCATCTTGTGTTTTTGGCTCTGTTACCAAATATTAGGTGGTTATGTTTGTGGGCTTATTCTCGGGTCTTCTATTCTGTTTTATTTGTCCTCAGGTTTATTCTTGTGCCAGTACCAAGATGTTTTTTATTGCTATGGCTTTGTAATAAAATTTGAAGTTTTATATTGATATTCCTCCAGAATTATTCTTCCTACTAAGGTTCGTTTTTGCTGTTAAGGGGTCTTCTATTATTCCATATGAATTTTAGGATTGCTTTCTCTATTTCTTTGAAGAAAGTTGTTGCGACTTTGATGGGTATTGCACTGAATTTGCAAATTGCTCTGGGAAGTATTGCCATTTTTACTATGTTAATTCTTCCCAACCAAGAGCATGGGTGGTTTCTCCATTTCCTTAAATATGCTTCAATTTCTTTTTGAAATGTTTTAAGACATTTTTCTCCTTAGCTAAATATTCAAAGTTGAAATACATCAGTGAGTATTAGAGTATCCAGTACTGTTGACTATATTTGACAGAAGGATTAGATTCTTTTTTTTCCCCACAACACATAAAAAATCCTTTATTTACAATTGAAAATTTAAACATAATCTTGGTAGTTCTAGTCTATGTACTTCCATGGTCTCTTTATCCAGTGAAGCAGTGGCAGGCAGTGAAGCAAAACCAGGAACTCGAACATCATCTGGGGCAAGGGAAGGCCTGAAATCAGTCTTCACCTAGACTACATCTCTCCACACTGTGAGATTACCACAGGCAATTTAGGCTTATTGTTGGGGCCTGTAGGAACATTCTCAATCTTTTTCATCACTAGAAGTCCATCAATGATTTTTCCAAACACTACATGCTTCCCATCCAACCAATCACACTTGGAGCAGGTGATAAAGAACTGACAGCCATTTGTACTGGGGCCACTGTTTGCCATAGAAAGTAGGCCTGGAGCAGAGTGTCTAAGTTTAAAATTTTCATCTGCAAATGGCCCCCGGTAAATACTGGCAACTCCTGTACCATCTCCATTAACAAAATCTCCACCTTGAATCATGAAATCCTTTATGACCCTGTGGAAAGTGCTTCCTTTATATCCTATTGGAAACCCATCTTTTCTGAATTCTCCAGTGCAGAACTGCCTAAAGTTCTCAGCTGTCTTAGGAACAACGTCTGCAAATAGTTCAATCTTCATGCGTCCAACCTCCTGACCACCAATGCTAACATCAAAGAACACGACGGGGTTGACGGAGCTTGAATTTGCCACCCCCATGGCTCCGACCCGGACCAAGGATTAGATTCTTATAAAAGGGAAATCCTGAAAAGTAGGGGTTAGAGCTGGAGCTGACATGGGAAATAATTGGACTGGAAGAGTTTAAGGAAAACTATCATTCCTTCTCCTGTGGAGGCATAACAAGAAGTATGAGTGGTGTGTTGAAGATTCAATGTATTCCTCTAAACAGTATGGTGAAGCCCTGACTCCCAATATTCCAGAATATGACGTTATTTGGAGATAGGCTATTTGTAATTAGTGATTATGAGTCCACACTGGTTCTGTTTATGCTTCAATCAAATGATTTCATCCTGATAAGAGAAAACAGAGGAGACAAAAGACACAAAGAGAAAACTCCATATACCCAGACAGCAAAGATCAGATATATTGCCAAACTGAAAAACACCAAGGATTGTGGGCAGCCACCAGGAAGCTACTGGAGAGGCATGGAATGCACTTTCATCTAGGACACCTTGAATTCAGACTTCTGTCCTTCAAAATGTGAAAGAAGGGGCTGGGGATATAGCCTAGAGGCAAGAGTGCCTGCCTCAGATACACGAGCCCCAGGTTCGATTCCCCAGCACCACATATACAGAAAACGGCCAGAAGGGGCGCTGTGGCTCAAGTGGCAGAGTGCTAGCCTTGAGCGGGAAGAAGCCAGGGACAGTGCTCAGGCCCTGAGTCCAAGGCCCAGGACTGGCAAAAAAAAAAAAAAAAGCAAAATGTGAAAGAATGTATTTCTCCCATTTTATGCCACCTAATTGTGGCCAACAGTAGGAAGCTAATAAAGGAGGAACTCTACACATGAGGATGCTGATATTTTCACTTATCTATCGGCCTTTTAGCTCTTTGGAGACTCTAAATAAGAAATATATGAAAGTGTGAAAAATAAGTATATTGTTTAATGTTTCTTTAGGATCATACTGTATAGTCTTTAAAGTAACTATCTCATACAGATATTGGCAAAATTTTTGTCATTTCAATCCAGAGGGTAACTTTGTTCCCAGATAATCTGTGTGAGCAGCAAGCAGAAATCTACTAATTCTTTTTTGATGAATTGTTTAAAGCCTCCCTAAAAAATATCAGTTGCATGACCATTTTATAAAAGAAAGTTAGATGTTTAATTCCTCAGTCATACCTTCTGAGACCTTCCAAATTCCCCTTCTTAATATTCTCACATTTCATATTTATTTGTTAGATTACCTGATGAGTTATTTTGTCCCTCATTAGATTAAAAACTCAGTGAGTTATGCCCTCAACTATTTTTTTTTTACTTTATTTATTTGTGTTTGGCAAGAAATAATGATAGTTTCAATCGTGGGATCGGGATGCATGCTAGCAAGAAAGTTGAGAAGGGCTCTCTCAAACACATACCCCATCAGAAACAATTTGAACACACAGAATTATTTTCCCATGTCCCAAAGAAAAAAGGTGAGAAACTATAACGCTTAAATATTACAAAGCTTGGGACTGATAATAAAATATTCATTTTAACATCATCTTTCTTTTTTCTTTCTTTTTTTTTTATTTTATTTTATTTATTTATTTATTTTTTTTTTGGCCAGTCCTGGGCCTTGGACTCAGGGCCTGAGCACTGTCCCTGGCTTCTTCCCGCTCAAGGCTAGCACTCCGCCACTTGAGCCACAGCGCCGCTTCTGGCCGTTTTGCTGTATATGTGGTGCTGGGGAATCGAACCTAGGGCCTCGTGTATCCGAGGCAGGCACTCTTGCCACTAGGCTATCTCCCCAGCCCCACTTTTTTCTTTCTTTATCTAACTCAGACAACATGTTCACTTGAAAAATGCTCGTATTATCACAGCTTCCTTAACTATCACAACCAAGACACAGAGTGATCCTGAAAAGCAAAAGTAAGGACAGTGTTGGAGGAATATGAATAGCTAATTTAAAACTCTAATTAAAACACCTTGGTACTGACACAAGAAGACCAATGAGAACAGAGTAGAAGACCCAGAAACAAACTCACAGGCCTATAGGCACCTGCTATTTGATAAGGGAGTCAAAATATAGGCTGGAAGACAATGTCTTCCAGAAATGGTGCAGGCAAAACAGGATATTCACATGCAGAAATTTGAAACTAGATCCTTATATATCACTTTGCCACAGCATCAATTCAAAATGGATTAAAAAAAACCCTCAATGTTAGACCAGAAACTATTATTGGAAGGGATACGGGAAACACTAGGGCTCCTAGGCACAGGTGGAAACTTTCTAAGTAAAGATCCAGAAATAAATAAAAGAAAGATAAAAAATCAAAGAAGTAGTTGAAATATGGAATTAGAACAAGCTTAAAAACAAGTTTCAGCACAGCAAAGGACATAGCAAACAAGCTAAGTAGAAAGCCCACAAAAATAAGGGAAGATTTTTACCAGCTATATGCTAGTCAAGGGCCTATATCCAAAGTACACTTAAAGCTCAAAAAATTAGACTAAGAAAGCCCTTAAATAAGCAACTATCAAATTTATAAATTGGCTATTGCCTTAGAGAGAGACTTCTCAGAATAAGAAGTAAATATGTCCAATAGACATGTGAAGAAATATTCAACATCTCTGGCCATAAAAGGAATGCAACTCAAACAACATTGAGATTCTACCTCATCCTAGTTAGAATGGCCAATATCAAAAAAATTAACATTAACAAATGCTGGTGTGGGTGTGGCCAAAAGAGAACTATATTACATTATGGGAAATATAAGCTTTCTCAATCACTGTGGAAAGCAGCATGGATGCTCCTCAACAAACTAAACATAGAACTACTCTATGACCCAGGCATTTATCCACTAGAGCACAAACAAGGCCACACTAAAGCAACCAACACAATCATTTTCAATGCAGCATTATTTACCAGAGCCAAGATATGGAATCAGCCCAGATGCCCCTAAATGGAGGAATGAAAGGAATGTGTGTGTGTTTGTGTGTGTGTGTGTGTGTGTGTGTGTATACACATATATATGTATGTATAGTGTAACTCTACTGATCCATCAAAAAGAATGATATTGCTGGGAATATGACCTAGTGGCAAGAGTGCTTGCCTCATATACATGAAGCCCTAGGTTCAATTCCCTAGCACCACATATATAGAAAAGGCCAGAAGTGGTGCTGTGGCTCAAGTGGTAGAGTGCTAGCTTTGAGCAAAAAAAAAAAAAAAAGCCAAGGACAGTGCTCAGTCCCTGAGTCCAAGCCCCAGGACTGGCAAAAAAAAAAAAAAAAAGAATGATATTGTTCCATTTGGAAGGACACAGAAAGACTTGGAAAAAAATCACTATATTAAATGAAGCAAGCCAGACCCAAAGAAACACAGATTGCATGATTTTCCTCATTTATGATAGCTAGAATGTGCCTTTAAATCTATAAATAAACACACTGAATGGCATGCAAGGGGTTACAAATGAGTTACCTGAAGTATATTGGACTGTATGGAGAGATCAAATCCTTAGAAAGACTAGGTCAGAGCCCAACAAAATAAGTACCAGGAAATGGGTACTTGTAAGAGAGGAGGGTGGAGACAAAGGGAGAGGGGTAGAAGAATAAAGGTAGGAAGTGGGGAGAATGCAGGCAAGAAATCATTGTATATACTACAGAAGTGAGAAAAATAAGGAAGGGGTGAGTCAAAGCAAGGTGAAGATGTTGAAGGGATGACACCAATTAAGATGAATTGTTTACATAAACTGCTTTGTGAAATGGTGAAAGTATTCAATACATAACTTAAAAATTAAGAAAAGTGAGGGAACGTGTGGGTAAGAATATTGATAAGGGTGACATTGGTCATGATTCATTGTATGCGTAAACTGCCTTGTTGGATGGCAACTTCTTTGTACAAGTACTTAAGGATAATAAAAACATTTACTAGATGTGGTTTTGGAAATTTTTGGCCCCCTTAAACAGCAATTTCCAAGATCTCTGCTTCCTGAGCCATTAGCCAATATGCCTGCCCAACATATAAAATCCTAATTCTATTAAGCTAGGGATTAAGTTTTTTTTAACACACCTGGGGGGGGGGCATATGTAACCATAGCACTTTTCTTGCCATTTGATTAAGCTATGGTATTTATTAGATGCATTATTAGAAGCATGGTATTTATTAGATGGGGATGAAGTAAGATATTGATGGGATGACAGGAACTCAATGTCTTACCATTTCACTTTTTTGGCCCTGAGTACAGAAATAAAACCACAGGAAAAACATTGAATCAGCATGAGATTATCTTGGGTACACTGATAGAAGCTGGGAAAATAGGGATAATAACACATTTAGACCTTATAAAAATCCATAGTATCCTCTTTAGCTGACATATTTCTGTCCATTTCCCAGAACCCTCTTCTCTGGGCTCCTTAATATCTTTAATGTCAGGTGGTTATTAGGAGACAAGCTTATTTATCTGAAAAGTGTTTATAGAAAAAGTATAAAGCAATGAGTGTGGGAGGATTGGTCTCTGCCAGCAGCCGGGATTTCTGTTTCCTAGTAGAAAGACAGGTGGATAAAATTGAGTTTGTATAATAAATTCCACAACAGAAGCTTAGCTATAAATGATTTTTAAAAGTCAGTTGACTGTGCAAACTGGCTAGAGCAGAAATATTTTAATGATATTTCAAGAGCTTAATGTCAACCATCAGTGTCCAATAAATGAAAATTACTTTTACTGATATATCTGGAAATATGATGGCTTTTTGAGCCCAAGCCTCTCAAGCTTTGCATAAAATGTGGATTTTTATTTTTACTTAGTGCCTGTTGTATCAACTTTGGAATTTGTTAGAGTTAAAGAAGATAAATCAGATGCTACTTGGGATCTTGAAAAATGAGTAAAACATTAAGGCATATTAAATATATTGTTTGCTCATTGAGGGGAAAAAAGCTCATTAAAAAAAGAAAACAGCTCATTTAAGAGAAACAATTTTACTTAGGAAAAGGCAATATTTTAATGAGCAGCAAGGGACAGAGAAATATATATTTTGAGTTGGAAGAATATCTTTGCAGTAAAAAAATGTAATGGGCCAAAGTAACTACTTTCAAGGGGAACACACCCATTGAACATAAAACATTCTATTCCACTCCTGTAAGATCCTAACTTTCCCTTCATTCTCATGCGTTTATGCATTTAACTAATTTTTAATAAGTATCCACTCTGAGTGCTTGCACTGGAGGAGGCACAGGTGAATAAGCTAAGCATACACTGAGGGGAATATTAATTAACTCATGAATTCATATGTTAGGTAAAATAAACTTCAGTTCTGTGCAACAGAAAAACCCAAACCACAATGGTTTAAGTGATTGCTTCTTTTAAATGTAGGTGATCTGATCTCTGAGACTGCTCCCGTTATTAGGATAAACCTCAAGTTCTTCATTGTTGCTGTCTACCATTCTTCACTAGTGTATGCACTTCAGCCATTTGAGCCTGTTTCCTTTCATTTGGCATAATCATTTGAGATACAAAATGTTGCTTATATCAAAGATCTCCTCTTTGTTTTATTTATTTATTTTGTACTGGTTCTGGGGTTTGAACTCAGGGCATAGGTGCTGTCCTTGAGCTTAATTTGCTTAAGGCTGGTTCTCTGCCAGTTGAACCACAGCTCCACTTATGGCTTTTTTGGTGATTAATTGGGAATAAGAGTCTCATGGACTTTCCTGTGCAGGCTGGCTTTCAACCTTGATCCTCAGATCTTAACCTCCTGCATAGCTAGGATTACAGGTGTGAGCCATCTGTGCCTTGCAGTCTCCTCTTTATTACTGAGTAGTATATTCCATTCCATAGATATACTACAGTTTGATTATTCCTCTTTCAGGAAATTTTGCGTTGTTTTCATATTTGGGTGAGAGAATTGCTGCAAAAATTTGTTTACAGGTTTGTGAACATAAACCTTTTATTTCATTTTTTGCATTCCTATTAAAAATGTATGAAAATTTTAGTTGTTCAGCAAGTTCACCAGCACTGGGTATTGTCCCTTTTTTTTTCTCTTTCTTCCTTTCTTCTTTTTCACTCCCATTTCTCCTCTTACTTTCTTTTCTTTCTCTCTTTCCTTCCTTCTTTCTCTTTCTATCTCTTCCTTCTTTACTTCTCTCTTTCTTTATTCTCTTTCTTTCTTTCTCTCTCCTTTTTTGCTTTCTTTCTTTCTTTCTTTCTTTCTTTCTTTCTTTCTTTCTTTCTTTCTTTCTTTCTTTCTTTCTTTCTTTCTTTCTTCTCCTCTTTCCTTGTTTCCCTCTCAGCTATTTTAACACATCTAGTAGTACCTCCTTGTGATTTTGATATTCAATTTATGAGTAGTGGTATTGAATACCATTTTATATGACAAAGTATGCATTCAAATCTTTTGCTCATTGAATGGCTTTGTTTTCTTATTGTTGAGTTTTGCAGATACTACCTCCCAATTTATGCTTTCCTTTTCATTCTCTTCACCTTGTTGTTTGCAGGGAAAAGTGTTTAGTGGTGACAAAGTCCAATTTATATATTTTCTATTGTGATTTGTGTTTTTAAACTTTGTATCATAATATTATGGACCTTGAATTTTTATATGCTGAAAGTAAAATTTGTAAAAATAAAAGAAGAAAGAAAAATTACCTTCCAGCAACAACAGATTACTTATAAAAATACAAGAGCCATATTTCCTAAGTGGGAAATAAAGATATTAAGTAATTTATGCAAAAAGAATCATATTAGAATTGAGAAACACTAGAGAAGGATAAAATGGTAAAAATTTTTGTAGCACACAACTGAAGTCTTTTGGACCTTGTACAAAGCATACTAACACATACACCTTCTTCATGGTGTTTCCCAATATCTACTTCTTTGAAAATTATCAGGAAGCCACATGACCATGTACTTTGGTCTGCATGGAGGTATATATGAATATGATGAATGACGGAACCTTTAATAAATAACAGATTAAAACACAATTCAGTAGGAACTATGGTTGACCTGTGTTCAAGGTAAACCCTGCTTCTTTTGGTACTCACAGTGGTTTCATTACAATTACCTAAGTTGGGAAATATGTATTTGTGTGACTTAATGTCTGTCTCTCTCATGGCATGCTCCAGGAGAATAAATACATTACTATGCCTTTTCATTGTAGTTGGCACAAAGCAGTTGCTGGATTAATAGTCATTGACTAAATAGCAGGTAAAAATACCTGCTATTGAAGTACAAAGAAAAGGAGTTGCTAATTCTGCCACTGGCAGTTTTGGTGGCAATTGAAGTGAGTTCTGAAACAGAAGCAGGAACTTGCTGTTGAGGACAGGGAAGGGCAGCTTTCCAGCAGTGTGAGGTCTTACACATGGACATATGAGAGTCCATGGACAAAACGTGTCCTGTGGGGCAGGATGCTGAGGAGAATGTGAGGACAGAATGAGGTCAAAATGAAAAACCAGGCTCAGATGGTGAACGAAAGGCTATTGATTTGAACTTCATCAACTGGGGAACAGGACTTAATTACATGATCATGTTAGTTGTTTTCAGACAGAGATAGCGGTGTGGTGGCCCACTGGGATAGAATGGTTAAGGGTTGTTGCTAAACTAATGGTAAGGCAAGGTGAAGACCTGCCAGTGGCAATGCCAATGTTGAAGAGAGGCAGAGGCTACAGTAGAGAACAGAATTATGGGACTTGGTGACAAGATGTGAAGGGTGAAGTGGAACAGAGATTTATAACTTTAGATGTTTTCATGTCTATGGAGTTCTTATAATGATAGTTGATATAATTTTTAGTTTTTCTTGATATTACATATTCTTTAGAAAGTACATTAAAAACACAGAGGAAAGTAAAATTATCCATTATCCCCCAAATATAGAGATACCATGCAAACATTCCACAGGAAACCTTCCTATCCTTCTAAAATGCAGTTTTAAAAAGCAAGCCTAAGGATTCATTGTACAGGGATGGCTGGTCTCGTGAACTGTTTTAACAGCTCACCTTCATGCCGAACTTGTTAAATTTTACAAAATCTATAAACTAAATAATTTATTAAAGCGTTATTGTTTTTATCATTATACTAGAACCCAAGGTCTCTGGTATGCTAGAGGAGCACTCTACTACTAACATCTAGTGCCCCAATCTCTCCCTGCCGCCTCCTCTTCCTTCCTTCCTTCTTGCTACAATCCCTTCCTCCCTCCTTCTCCCTTCTTTCCTTCCCTCCTTACTTCTCTCCTCCCCACATCTCTGTTCTTTCTTTTCTTCCTCTCTCTTAAATCAAATGAACTGGATGCATAATCAGGAACTGCCAAAGACAGACTTTCCCCACTATTAAAGAAAACAAAAGGAATGGCAGCAACGACACCCTCTACATGCCTTATCAGTAACAGATGCTAACCTGCACAGGTAGACTGCACAGATACTAGGGGACACAGGCAGGTTCCGTTTGACCAGTTCATATGAAGTTCATTGAAAGTGATGAGCCTTACAGGAAGACAGCCACAGTGGAGATCTCTTTCCTTGTCATAGGTCCCAAAGGAGTGCTCATTATTTTTCAATGATCTCTGTGGGAAGTTGTGCACATAACCGAGAGAAAAGTGTCTGACATCCAGGAGATGTTTATAAAAGGTTATTGAATGCCAGACCCTTCCAAACAGAGAGATGGGGGAGGTAGAAGGTGGGTGGGGAGGGGGTAAGAGTATTTTTATATTAAGACTGAGTAGATTCTGGGGAAGAGTGGAGCAGAGAGATTCAGATACGTCTTGATAAAGCTCTAGGAATAGAAATTCCAAGGATGAAGGAAGAAGAAATTTGAAGTGGATCAATGCAGCCGTGGTGTCAGGTCACCCTGCCTCCTGAAGACAATCCTACAGGGAAGGTAGCAGATATACAGGCATTGTCCAGGCGGCTGGTCTCCAGTTCCCAATTCTGGGGCGTGCCCGTGGGATCCTCTTTCCCTCCAGACATTCTCTAGGACTTTTCTTGGTCATTCCATCAGCTCCTGGTGCTGTTCCGATGGCCAGGAATACGAATGACTTCCAATTGTTGAGAATCAAAACTGAAAAGTTCAGGAGCTTTTAAGCATAATTTACAAGGGAGAGAAAAATCCTCCACAGAGAGTTGGGTAGACTGGAGAAAGAGTGGGGAAGAGGGAGGAAGAAGATTGCTGAAGTAAAGGGTTTGGCAGAAGGTTGGAAAATGTCGCCTCTGGGAGGTTGCCACCAAATTCTGAAACCAAATTCCCACTTCTAAACTGCTTCCTCCATTGTCTGCCCAGAAGTTTGGGCCCTCTATTATGAACGTCTAGAGGCTTCTACCAGCCTTGCGTTTGGAGCTGGAGTTGCACTTCAGTTGAGGGGGACAAGTCTCATCCAAGGGCAGGGTAGGGAGAGAGATTTGGTCCCGGCTATTTGCTTCTGCCCAGGACACATACATAGCTGCTAGCCTGGGCAGGACCACCGGCTGGACGGAGGCCGGTCGGGTGGGGTGGTTGTCCACAGGAAGGAATCTACAACCTGACCAAACACTGTTAGCTCTGGATGATCTCTGGGAACAGCTTTGCTGAGCAGGTCCCAAACTCCCCACCACAGCCCTTTTCCGGTTCACTCTGGGGGGTGTAGCTCGCCAGGGTACCCCACCTGTACATGGTGGTCAGAGTTTGCTGAGTCTGAGCTCAGGCCAACTCTCCAGGAGTTGGGTCGCGCGCGCTGGTCCAATGAGCACGTCCTGTGGAGGGATCGGCTCCTCCTGCGCGCGTTGATTGGTCCCGCGACCCGCGAGGCCGGGCTGGCCGGCCGCATTCAGGGTCGGCTACGAGTGTTGGAAGCGAGTGGGAGTGGCGCGCGCAGTCCCGGGCCCTCGCCCCTCCCCGCTGTCTCCCTCCCGCCCTCGCCTCCCTTCCTCCCTCGCTCCCTCCCGGCGCTCCCTGGCTCCGGCCGCGCACTGGCGGGGCTCCGCATTGCACACTCTGGGGGCGCCGCAGTGTTCGTGGGATGGGGCAGCGGGCTGCCGCTGGCGGCCGAAATCCGCGCGCAGCCCGGGTGAGTATAAGCGGGCTTCCCGAGAGACGAGGCTGGTGCCAGCCGCCCGGGTTAGTGCGAGGTCTGGGCCAAGCCCGGGAATGGGGCTGAGTCGCGGGAACTGGGGCTCCGGGTCGCAGCCTCGGCACCACTGCTGTAGTGCAGTGAGCAGTGGGCAGCGAGCCCCGCGCGCCGCGCGTCGCGCGTCCGGGCAGGTCCGGAGGGGCGAGTGCCCGGCGCTGGAGAGCCGCGGGCTGGGAGGGAAAGGTCAGCGGCGGCCAAGTGCCAGGCTGGAGGCATCTTCCCCATGAGAAGTTCCACACCTTCCCCAGCCAGTCGTGCTTCCTCCAGCAACTCCAGCCCCAGAGAGTTCCCCGGCAGGCAGGCAGGCAGAGGAGTGGCAGCACTCCACATGTTGCTGCCGGGGGCGGCAGCAGTGGCCCGGCTACTTGGGCGACCCAGAGCCACCGCGTGAGGTGCAGTGTCGTGGGGGCACCGCCCCAGGGCAGCTGGATCACGCTAGGACCCTGGGCCACCTACCCTGATGACCCCGGTGGGACAGTGTGGGAACTGTCCGCCCGGGGGGGGGGAGTAGGGACTTTGCTTAGGCTGGACTTGGTGACCGTTTTTTTGTGTGTGTGTGTGTTTTTATTTTATTTTTTTTAAATTTAACTCTCTGGTAACAGCAGTTGGGTTGATTGATTCATATTTGGCTAAGCAATTAATTTCTGCCTAAATCCATCTGTTTCTCTCTCCCCATCTCAGATCCCCACTAAAGTCTCGTCATTTCCTGTCCCCGTTTATTCCCCCCCGCCCCCCCTCCCAAATATAGACCTTGGCCTTTGCTGTGCATTCCCAAACTTGATGTTTGGACTTTTTTTTTTTTTTTTTTTTTAATCAGGTGTGGTCTGTTACCTTTAGTGCCACAATCACCTTGCTATCCTATGGTACTCTAAAGATTTATTTTAATTTGGGGAAGTGGAAACCCATCAATTTGTAGGAATAGCATTGACCTCCGGGAGCCCAAGTCAAAACGCTTCTCCCTCTGGTAAACTACCCAAGGTGTGACCTCCAAAATTCAATTTTCTTTGTGGGAGGCAAGGGAGTTTAGATTCTCCGGAGGGAAGCTTATTTCTTGTTTAGTTGAGTTGCGGTGACATATACTGTGTGCTGCACTGCTCTGGCCACCATTGCAGATGCCGTGATATTAAAAGCAATTCCCTTAAAGCCATTACATTTTCTTTCCAGTGAGAGGAACTCCAAGTAGCTGTTTAAAATTTCGGATCTGTGCCTTATTTCTCTAGAAGGCACGAATGGTTACTGTATATGTGCTCACGTGCACCAAGTTTGCAAAAGATATTTGTGCAATCGCCCATGAAATGGCTTAATGCACGTTTATGTTAAACCTATTTAAATGTAAAACATCTATCTGTTTTCAATTTTAGTTTCCACCTCAACCAAAGGCAGCAGACTGAGACAGGACTTAAAAGAGGCTTCCTTGTTTAAACAGAGGTTTACAGCATGCTAGTTCTGAGAGCACCCAGTAAGCCTGCAAGCACACAGAGCTGGCTGAAAATTGTATATTGGGTCCTTGGGTTAGAAATAGCAGAAACCCATCCAAACCAAAAAGATAGACACAGTTGGTGGGGCTACATTTGGAGGCTGTTGATAGCTTAGTAACAAGAATGTTGTTAGTACAGAATGCAAAAGTGGGTGCATTGTAGGCAAGTAGTGTCATGTTAAAAAAATAAACACACATTGTTTCATACTGTATGGTTTTCATGGCACATGGAATGTACAATTAAAGTGAGAAGACATTTTTCTCATTTCCATTTTACAGATGAAAAATTGTATCTTTCAGTGAACGATCTGCGAATATCAGGGTTCAAATTCAAGTGGTTTCCAAGTCCCTTCCCCCACCTCCTTCTCTCCCTCTCTCCCTCCCCTTTTCCTTCCTTCTCTTCCTGCACTGCTAAATCTTTGATAGTGGCAAACTTCTACTTCCTGTTCCCCTTTCTACTATTCACCCTACACCTTTAAGGTCAGCATGTGCCTCTCTCAAAATGCCTTGCTCTCCACTTAGTGTCCCTTTGCTTCCTCATTGTATGGGCAAATAGAGATTTTAGAAGAGACTTAACAATGGTTTCAAGGAACCACTCTTTTTATTGTATTATTTTGCTACAGAGTTTATAAAAAGGTATAAGCAACCAAACTCTGAAGAATGGTCTCCTACTAGTAGTGTTTCATGCAAATCAAATGGCCAGTAGTGGCAGGGTTGTTTGAGAAATGTGTAAGTTTTCTACCATACCAGCAGAAACTCTCCATATGCTCTATAGTCAATTAACAATGAATTCCTAGGTGATTATTTTCTTAGTGCTATTCTTACTTTAGAAAGAATTGACTAAAAATACTTAAACCCAGAACCATTGAGTAGGGGTGGGAGAGGGGTATTCATATATGAAAAGCTCTTAAATCCTTTTTAACTATTTTAGAAAATTTGTAGAAGACATTGATTAAAAAGAAGTTACATTTTTTGCATAGCTAACAACAAGAAATCCTATAGATATCTGCCTCTCTGGTTATTAAAGGCCCAGCATTTGTGATCTTTTCTTGGAAAGTTATTGCTTATGATATTTATTTGTGACATTGTGTAATATTTATAATGGTACATGGGTTAGTTTTTGCTTGCATTAATGTGGATGGGTATTGAACTTACTAGTAGTAAGTCTTGATTAAGTATGTAGGTTTAGGGTTCAAGTCTGGGCCTCTCTTGGACTGTAGGTCTTCAGAAAGTAAACCTCTGTGCTTTGATTTCCTTTTGTGTAACATATGAATACACTAATCTCATGCAGTTTTTCAATTTATCCATTCATCAAATATTTACTGATTTCCTACTATGTGTCAGTTCTACTCTAGGTGAAAGGTACACATGGGGAAATTCCTTGTCAATGATATTTCCAGGGTAGCACCTGAGATCCAAGCTATAATGCGTGTCAAGTGCTTAGCATGGAGTACTAGAATTCCAGAAATGCTATTGGGTGCTTTGCATATAGAACAGAGATGGAAGAATATAAGGATGAGTGATACCTATTTCATTTCCACTCAATACTTAAATGAAGAGGGTGCTCCAAAGAAAGATGTCAAAATCAAAGTCATTCTCTAGAAGAGACTCAAGGTTGACACATTAGAGGGGAAAAACAAGTGGAAAGAAGTATTTAAAATAATGTATTTTAGGGGCTGGGAATATGGCCTAGTGGCGAAGAGTGCTTGCCTCATATACATGAAACCCTGGGTTCGATTCCTCAGCACCACATATATAGAAAAGGCCAGAAGGGGCACTGTGGCTCAAGTCGCAGAGTGCTAGCCTTGAGCAAAAAGGTGCCAGGGACAGTGCCTCAGGCCCTGAGTTCAACCTCCACGACTGGCAAAAAAAAAAAACACAAAAAAACCAAAACAACAACAACAACAAAAAAAACCAGAACAAAACAAAAATGTATTTTAAATTTATTTATCTAAAATTTATTTAAAATTATATAATTGTATATAGAGGACTATATTAGTTATCTTATGGGGACACAGATATGACCTGAAAAGCAAAGATATTGTACTCTGCTCTTTAAAATCATAAATATATTGGGAAAATTTAAAGGACAGGAAAAGAACATTTACATATAATGAAAAAAGGACATTGAAGGGTTAGATTATAAAGTTGAGCCAATTAAGGGTGATGGATCATATGCACATAGACATGAGGGAGCTAAAATGAATTTGAAAAAGGAAATCTTTACAAGTGGTTTCTAAAACACAGTGGAATGAGAAATTGAAGGCACTTGGCTTTCATCATAGTAAATGTCTTCTGAGTTAGAGAGAGGTAAAATAGAGTGCAAATGATTTTTTTTCATGTTTTTGCTGAGTAATATTCCTACATTCAGACTCTCTTAAGCAGTACCTTAGAGGTACTAGATCCAGAAGTGGCAAGTACTCAGGATGTCCCAGGCCTCATCAACAGGCTAGATACTTGTAAATCTCCACAACTTAAGACCAGATGGCTCTCACCCACTTCTGCAGATGACACTTGGCTCATAGATGACAATGCCTCTGGGTGTTGATGAGACTGTTGCTAGTGTCTTGAGGAAATTGTGTCCAAGAAAGAGTTTCAGAAGGATATTGGGGCCACCAAATCAGATCCTTATCTTGGAGGCTGATTTATATTCAAAGACAATGGATTATAGCCAAATAATGTTTTATTTTGGAGACAATGTATTGTTAAAGGGAGAAAATATGCTTGCTGTAAAAATGTTGCAGAACATTCAATTAAAAAAATCTTTCAAAAATCTTAATCAAGTAACACATCCCAGTTTCCTCCTAGTTACAATTGCTTATTATGAAAAAGAGGCTTGGCCAAGAAATATGACATAAAGTGTGGATCAGTGAGCTCTTCTGAGTGGACAAACAGGTGCTTCTAGGAAGTAGTTTGGAGATGGTCTTATTTAACACTTCTCTAAATGTTTACAGACGATAGGCAGTTCTTATGGTAAGTGAAGACCAAGTTGTGAAGCTGAGCTATAGGGAAAACTCAAAAGACAACCTAAATGGCAAGAAAAATAATAGAAGATTAAAGTGAAAGTAGAAGATTGAAGATAAGTGTACTTGGAAAAAGCAATCTCAAATGTACTTACAAGGGGTGGTTTTAAATTCTTTCCCATCAGGGGACATCATAACTGGCTGATGTCTCTCAACTGTTTAAAAAATTATTTTTTCCACAATGTTAAAGTCAATGTTAAGGGGAAAAAAGAATGGAAAAAAGGCAGGATATAAAACTTTATAATAGTGTGATCCCATATTAAATACTGCACAGTCAAAAAAAGTCCTCTATTCATCTCTCAGTGAAGAGAAATACATTAGAATATTAATAGTGATTCTCTCTGGGTAATATGGGATTGCAAGTGGTTTTGTAGGCTTTGTTATTCAAATTTTCTACAATGTAAATGTATTGCTCTTAGAAGGAAAAACATTATGAGAAAAAGATCTATTACAACTGTCACTTTCATATGATCATATTGTAAAGACAAATGTTCTTGTCTTTATAATCTCTATAATACCTGACAATCTTGAAAAGTGTGTCTGATTTTCTCCCTTGGAATTCTCTTTCTAAAGTGCAACATGTTGAAATGATTGTGCATATGTGTGTGTATTTGTGGTGCGTGTGTGTATCTGTATGTGTGTCTGTATGTGTGTTTGTTACTAGGGGAAAGTGTGGTTGAAGATGATCACCAGTGCTTTTATAGATAGAACCAGGAAACTCAAAGGTATTCATTTTTTCCATAGCTAATTAGAATGTGAAGAAACATCATGAAAATATATTTCCTCTCCTTCCCTCCCTTCCCCTCCCCTCCCCTCCCCTCTCCTCTCCTCTCTCTGTCTTTCTCTCCTTCTTCTCCCTCTCCCTCTTTCCCTTTCCCTCTCCCCTTTCCCCTTCATGCTGAACTCAGGGTCTGGACACTGTTGTCCCTTAGCTTTTCTTACTCAAGGATAACACAATTTCACTTCTCACTTTTGGGTGGACTCTCACACACTTCCTTGTTGGGCCTGGTTTCAAACCACTATCCTCAGATCTTAGCCTCCTGAGTAGTAGCTAGGATTGGAGGTGTGAACCACCTGTGCCCAGCTCTTCCATTCATTTTTGATGATAGAGTGATTTGAACTCAGAATCTTGAACAAGTGCTCTACCACTTGAGTCACAACCTCTTCCCTTTTTGCTTTAGTTATTTTTGAGATAGGGTCTTGTACTTTTTCCTTTGGCCAGCCTTGGACCATGTTACTCCTAAAGTAGACCTCTGTGAATGGGGTTATAGATGTGCCTCATTAAACACAGCTTGTTTGTTGAGACAGGGACTCACTAATTTGTTGCCTGGGGTGACCTTGAACCACACACAGTTCTATACCTTCCTCTCAAGTAGCTGGGATTACAGGAGTAAGCCACTGTGCCTAGCCACTAATTGTTGTGTACAATGTAAACCTTATGAGACAGAGAATAAGTCTGTTTCCTTCTCCCTGACAACACAATCCTTTGGCTCCTATAACAGAAGACTCTATCTGTTAATACGGTTCAGTGTTCTGAATTCATAAAGTTGAGAATTTTTCTAGGTTCACAGATATTTGAAATAAGAAGAGTGCTGAATTCTGAGATCCCGTTTCATCCTCTGACACACTTGTATCGTTTCCTGGTCTACAGAAGAGGTGTGGGTTTATTATCTGGGATCTAGTTTATTGTTAACATTTGTTCTAATTCCTGCCACTAGCACCCATCTTTTAGTTTATGTTGTTTCTGTGTTTTGTCTATTTCCTTGGCTTTGGATTTTCTCTCTTACAGAATTTGCCTTGGGTTTCCCACTACCATGTGGATCCCAGTATGTACAAATAAAGGTGACTCTTGCCCTTCTTTATAAACTAGAATATTTGCAAGGGAGCATTTTACATCCTCAAACCATTAGTTATTAGTACTATAAATGAGTATTTTAATAGTCTGAATATTGGTATATTCCTAAGTTTTATGTTGGAATTTAATCTCTCATTGTTAGTGTTGGTAGTGAATGGAATCAGTACCCTTATGAAGTAGATGGAAGAGAATTTCATGACCCTTCTGCTTTGTTAGGGTAAAATGTGTATCCAAGAGAGCACAGGAGCCTTCACCAGACACCAGACACTGGCTTTTACAGTTTGGACTTCCCAGTCTCTTGAACTGTAATGAATAAAGCCCTATTGTGTTTAAAGTACTCAGTCTAAGTTATTTGTACTCTAGGAGCTGGAGCAGATTAAGCCGTACAAGGGCTCCAGGAATCCTTGTATATTGTTCTTCAGCATTATCTTCATAAGGTATTATGGTCAAAACAATATGCATGGTATTGTCAGAAAGAATTTTTTTTTTTTTTTGGCCAGTCCTGGGCCTTGACTCAGGGCCTGAGCACTGTCCCTGGCTTCTTCCCGCTCAAGGCTAGCACTCTGCCACTTGAGCCACAGCGCCGCTTCTGGCCGTTTTTCTGTATATGTGGTGCTGGGGAATCGAGCAGGCACTCTTGCCACTAGGCCATATCCCCAGCCCTGTCAGAAAGAATTTTACCAGAGCAGAAGATTTTTATCTTGTTCCTGTATGAAACCTCAGAATTTGTTGTTTTTCACTATACAGATCTTGATTATTCATATAGAATACATTTAATTTCTTAGCATTTTTCTTGGAAAGAAAATAAATCCACTTTCAAATATTCTAAAAATATTGCCACTTAAGAATACTGACTTTAGAGGATCTTGATTCAAAGCCAGCCCAGGCAGGAAAGTCAGTGAGTCTCTTATCTCCAATTAACCACCAGTTAACTACTAGTTTGAGGATGTGGCACTGTGGCTCAGTGGTAGAGCTCTAGCCTTGAGCAAAAGAGCTCAGGGACAATGCCCATGCCTTCAAGCCCCATGACTGACCAGAGAAGGAGAGCGAGAGGGGCAGGGAGAAAGAGAGGGGGGGAGGGAGAGGGGAGAGAGAGAGACAGAGAGACAGAGAGAGACAGAGAGAGAGACAGAAACAGACAGAGACAGAGACAGAGAGACAGAGACAGAGAGAGCACCACAGAAAGCAGAAATGGAGACATGTCTCAAGTAGTAGAGGAGTAGCAAAGCAAACAAGCTTAGCAAGTGAAAGGCTCTGAGTTCCAACCCCAATACAAGCAAATAATAATAATAAAATCCTCTTCAAAATCTTAAAAACTCAGAGACTTTTTTTAAAAGAGTAAAAGTAAGCCCATTGCTGGTAGCTCATGCCTGTAATACTAACTACTCAGAGGACTGAGATCGAAGGATAGTGGTTCAAAGCCAGCCCAGGCAGGAAAGTCCATGAGACTCTTATTTCCAATTTAAGTAGCCAGAAGTAGAGCTGTGATTCAAGTGTTAGAGAGCTAGCCTTGAGCAAAAAAGCTTAGGGAATGCGCCCAAGCCCTGAGTTCAACCCCCCAGCATAAATAGTAAGAAGAAGATAGAGAAGAAGGATGAGGACGAGGACGAGGAGATAATCCAGATACTTGTCTGTATTTTGACACTTTTCCCTCAAAGATTTTTGAAGGATTTTTTTTTACATAATTGAGAGTATAGTACATACATACATGTTTATGCTATTTAATATCCTTGTACCAATGTTTCAGACTTAGAAAGGCTTTGTAAACATAAATTACAATCGCTGCATATTTCTTTGCAGCAAGTGAACTGCAAACTCACTGGGATATTCTTGTTGAACATATAAATAACAAATGTTAAGCATGTTTAAAAAAAAAGAATACTGACTTTAGTGGACATAATAGTCTTCATTTATGTACCGGCTTTCTATAGAAGATCAAAGGAATGGTATTAGAAATACGTGGTTTTTCTTTTGTGTGTGATTTCATAGGAATTTTTTCTTTTATCAAATTCTTTTAATTCAGTTTCCGAATCACTCAATCAAGTGAATTCACAGAAACAGTTGCCGAAGTGCTGACCAGTCCTGGCTCAGATATACCCTCCATGAGGAGTGGCCTCTGTGTACTAGCTCCAAATGACAAGCTTTTTATCCTTCAAGGACTAGTTCAATGCCACCTCTTCAAAAGAAGCCTCTCCTCCTGATTCTGTCACCACTGTGAATTTCACTCTTTATTATACCTGTACTTTGTAATGACATACACTTTATTGCATCCTGGCTTACTATTTATATAGTGACTTATTTCTTTTGGATGCTGTCCCAATTACATTGTCTTGCACAGAGTAAGCTCTGAATAAATACGTTGAATAGAATGACAGCTTACGTAGAGAAGAGCCATAAAGATCCAGGTGGAGTCACACGAATTGGTTCACATGGAAAGGGTAGGGTTTGTTGTATTTGACACCTGCCACCTTAGCTTTGGCTTCTGGATGTCTAAGAAGAACAGATCAGGACCTCAAGCTAGAAGATGCGTCTCAGAATCTTTCCTTCCTGGTGTTCTAGCAATATCTTCTAAGTATAGAGGGCATCGGGAAACAGACTCTGAGCCCAGAGTCACCCAAGATCTATGACTTTGATGTGGCATTCTCACACTGTAGTACAAGTCAAAGAGCATCACAGTACTCAGCAGCATTGGCCTTCTGAAAGAGTCCTTCTAATTATTTTTTTGTTAAAAATTCAAGGTAGAAAGTAGGCATAGACATTCCTCTTCCCCTGATGCAGTTTTAATTACTCATGAGTAATTTTCTACCACTTTTGTTTTTTACTGTGACCTATTTCTCTAAGTCACTCAGTAGCTTCCAAGTCATACACATTGAGTATCTTGAATGTGTTTTCTCCTTTTAACAGAATAATATAGAGGGTGATAGAGAAAACTTGCTGTATATGGATACAGTGTACACTGTCCTTCTGTACTACTGAAAACTCTCTTCTGAAAACCCACCTGTACAGGCGGAAGTGATACACACAGGGTTGGTGCTTTATAACCAGTGAACCGCTGTTTTTCTTCACATTCACTGCTAGGAATTGGAGTCATGGCCAACTGATTAAAATGTTGAATTAAGAAGCACTAGGTGGGATGTGGTTGGATCAGCATCAATTCCACCGAAGTCTGAGAAATGAGAAGGGTTCAATTCCTCTTAGTCCCAATGTCAATCACCGTTTTACTTCTTGGTATAGGCATGCCAGGCAAGTGAAAACCATGGTGACATGAAGGGAATTTTCCCAACAGGCTGTTTGGAAACCAAGCTCAACTTTCTAAATGAAGGGCAATGGATTTCACAGATTGGAATGGCATTTTAAAGAAATGTGTTGTCTGTAGTGTTACTTTCTTCTCGGTGTGGAAATTAGGTAGGAGAGACATTTGCTAGAAGGTTCAATTTTCATCTAGGCCATGCATACTTAAGGAATCTAGAGTGCTGTAGCATTTTGTGAGACCTTGCAGGCAAATTCATTTCCTATAGCTCCTGGGCAGTTCTGACATTTCAGTGTCCTGAGACAGATTGGACATGAGAAATGGGGAAGAGTGCAGAGAAGGAGCTAAAGCATCACCTACTTCATAATCAGTATGAGGAAATGCTGATTTCTTTCTTGTCTTATCAAGAAAATCCCTAAGCTTAACCAGGAATAAATTTGAGGAGAGCCAGAAAGTTCTATTCGCCTTAATAGTGCCAATTTCATTATTAAACCACTCCCTTGGCAAGTCATTGTCTCAACTCTAGAGCCTAGAAGATTAGTGTTAAAGACTTCCCTGAGGGAGGGAAGTGCATGCTTATTAATGGATGAATCCAAGCTAGAGGACATGATCAGGCAGGAAGTATAAGTTGAGAGACGCTAAGTTTAAGCAAGAAGACGGAGGGGGGGATACACAGGAGGCTACTTCTTGGTGAGATGCAGGCATATAAAGATGGGAACTTTGCCTTTCTCCGACTTCTGTCTAACTTCTCATTATGTTCATTGCTGATTTGTCATCATCAATGTAGGATTTTGGCTAAGCCAGTTAAATTCTTTGTACTTCATGTCCTTCATTTGTAAAATGTGCAGCATCAGGACCTCCTGAACAGGATTTGCAATGACAGATGCTTTAGTGCATTGCACAAAGGAAAAAAAATGTGATGGTGAAAGACAAGAATGTTTGGGAAGCAGTGAGTTAAGTAATGTGTTTGTTTTATAAATTATAGGACTTCTCAGAAGTTTGTGTGACAATGTCCACATTAAATATCTGAAAGAGTGTAGAAACATCAGTGAATCCTCAGTATATCTCACTCACATTGGTACTCAAAGAGCTCATCTGGAGAGTCAACCGAAAATATTAGACTAGTTGATGTCTAAGATCCTACTGCTTTTAAATTCTGGAAAGCGAGTTAGATAGTTCATTTCCCAGCTGTCCATCTTTCCTCTTACTTAGAAGTGCATGTTGAGCAAAATCTCTTTGTTCATAATTGCACTCTATTAGGAAATCTTTACTTGTACTTTGAGACACATTAAGAGTACAAACCTGCAAGCCACAGCATTTTTGTTTTTGTTTTATATTTTGGATTGCATTAAGTCACAAGGATTCAAACTACAAATAATGAATTTCTTAAACACATGAATGCACACATACACACACAGTAACAAAATTATTGAAACATGTATATTAATAGAGGGAGTAGTATTGTAGAGATGAATGATTTGTATAAAGACCCAGAGTTTGCTCTGACCAAAGAATTTCTGAGCAAAGCAGTGCAGTCATTCTTGGAGCTGTAACAAAAATAAAAAGACTAGTATACCATATGAAATTATGTCCTTTTCTTTTTTCTCTCTTCTCCATGGCTTGACCCTTGGTGTCACAGTAACTGACTTTGGTACACTAGGTATTGTACATACGTTTATTGGAACTAGAGAAGGGAAACACCAAAATGAAGAGACAAAGGGTAAAAGGTGAACCAATGCAACAGCAATACTTACAAGACAATATGCTGTCATCCAAATGTACAACTTGGGGGAGGGTGGTGGGGGAACTGGGGAGGGGGAAAGGTAGGAGAAAAACAAAGGAGGAGGTAATTAAGTTTGATAAGAAATGTACTCACTGCTTTGTATGAAACTGTAACCCCTCTTTGACAATAAATAAATGAGCCTCCAAAAAAAAAAAAAGACGAGTATAGAACACACATGCACACATGCAATGTGCCCCAGTTTTCCATTCGTCTTCAGGATGACAGGGGTTTATCTCTTCTCCCCGCATCACCAGCCTTGGATTTTGTATTTGGCTTCTGCCAGATTTCTCCTTGGGCAGATGGGGAGCTTGTGAATGCTGGACCGTTTCATGGGTATAGCTGTCCAGGATCAAGCATGATGGTACACTCCTGCAGACTGCAGTACCAGCTTATAAGGATTCTTGAGGTCAAGGAAGTGTGGAGGTCTTCTGTGATCCTTTGGGTCATGAAGAGAGAAGAAGAATTCACATTACCTACTTTTCTTGCTTTATCATTGCACTTTGTGAATTATCTGGAATCATAGTAATTTATAATAAGCTATAAGTAATCTTCAACAACTATCTTAAAATAGGTTGAGTTTGATTCCTTTATATACTTTTTTTTTTTCCCCCCAGTCCTGGGGCTTTGACTCAGGTCCTGAGCACTGACCCTGGCTTCATTTTGCTCAAGGTTAGCACTCTACCACTTGAGCCATAGTGCCACTCCCGGCCTTTTCTGTTTTTGTGGTGCTGGGGAATTGAACCCAGGGCTTGATACATGCAAGGCAAGCACTCTACCACTAAGCCATGTTCCAAGCCCCCTTTATATGCTTTTACGAAATCATTTATTAGGTAATGCTATAATATAAAAGCTAAAATCTGATCACATTTCCCCTTTTCAATTAAATTTACATGCTTTATTGCTTCAAATATCTGGTTGTCTGTTTCTCCTTTTACATTAAAAACAATCTTTTTGCAGTGATGGGGATTGAACCCAAGGCCTTATATGTGTTAGGCAAGCACTCAACTGCTGAGCTAACATTCTCAGACTTCTTATTTATGAATTTTTAATAATCTTTGTTGAATTTTGTTACTTGAACTCAGGCTCACCTCTGATGAAATGTTAGTATTCCTATTTAGTTTTTCTAGTCTTGTTTGAAACCCAAAACTAGATCTACCATATGATCCAGCCATCCAATTTCTGAGTATAAAACTGGAATACCAAAGAGAAACTTGCATCCCATGTTTTTGCAAAATAGCTGAGGTATTGTGCCTGTGTCTAGAAGACCACCAAGAGGAAAGGTGGCACATATACACATTCATATGTGAAGAAGAATGAAATCCTGTCATTTGAAACAAAATAGATGGAACTAGTGGACATTATGTTAAGAGAAATAAATCAGACCCAGAAAAGTGTAATGTGTTCTTTATAGTGATTGGGAATAGAGGAGAGATTGGTGGAGAGAACAGGAAGAGTTGAAAAACGATGGCTAGAATTAATTAGTTATGCTATTTACAAGTATGGAAATATATTGTGGCCCATTAATATGTACAATTAATACATGTTTAATAAAAGTAAAATTTTATGAATCAGAGATCATCTAAATTTGATGTTTAAAGCATTCCAAAGTTGGAATTGATTGCATCTGTTTAACTGTATATTCTTTTAAACTCCAAATTGCACTTTGAAATTTGGTAAATGATTGATAATTATGTTTGTTACTGTGATAAAAACTGATAATATTGGCTTTCTTCTGAGGCTTCATAACTACTTGGATATCTTGAGTTGTCTTGGAGAGGATTCTGTACTTCACTGTATGCCAGTTTTGTGTGTGTGTGTGTGTGTGTGGTTTTTTTTTTTTTTTTTTTTTGGCCAGTCCTGGGCCTTGAACTCAGGGTCTGAGCACTGTCCCTGGCTTCTTTTTGCTCAAGGCTAGCACTCTGCCACTTGAGCCACAGCACCACTTCTGGCCGTTTTCTGTATATGTGGTGCTGGGGAATCGAACCCAGGGCCTCATGTATACAAGACAAGCACTCTTGCCACTAGGCCATATCCCCAGCCCATGTGGTGTGTGTTTTAATCTCTCCTGTTTTTTTAGAAGCTACCTCTTTTATTCCCTGTAAATGATGCTTTAGCTCGTCACTCATCACAAGCTTTGGTCGAGTAGATGCTAGGTAGATATCTGATGAGCAGATTTTCCCTACTTAGTCAATGTTTGTTGAGTAAATGAACAGATTAGTTAATGAGGAGTACTTATTGTAATTGTCCCCATTTTCATGCCTATACTATGGCCATTACCTGGTATCCCATACTACTTTATTTAACAATTAAAAGTAAATATTTCTAATGCAACTGTTTGATGCTAATTACCGTTAATGTTTATTTTCCTATCTTTAAAGATGCATAGAGAAAGCTAAAAGGAGTATACCAGAAACTTTGGTACAGGTTTAACAAAGCTGAACAGATACACCCAGGTGATTGGTTGTAAATTACAGCCCCTCAGTGAACTTGGGAAGAGACCAGAGTCTTCTCATATAGGACTAAGATGTTCTTTATGGCATTGAACACAAGTGTTGTGAAAGCATTTGGGAGTGTTTGTTTTGGTATGTTAACAGCATTTGCCCTATGGAATGCTCAGTCACTTTATGGATGAAGGATTCTATATAACCTTCGAGCCATCTTACATGAAAAATAGTCTAGTTTCCATTTGATCTGTACTTATCTGCTGGTGTTTTACAGGCAGAGCTATGGATGTGTAGAAAGACTGAGGCTTCCTAGGTATTTTTCAGGACTACTGTCTACTGAGTCTTTCTTGTTAAAGACTACTTGGTTGGAAGGTGAGAGAGTATCTTAGTTTAGGCTGCCATAACAAATTACCATAGACTGAATGCCTCAAGTAGCAGATCTTTTTTGCTCACAGTTCTGAAGAATGAGGAGTCTAAGATCAATGTGTTGGTAGGTCTGGTATCTGCTTAGGACCTTTTTCTGATGCATGTTCTTGTATCCTCACCTGGAAAATGTAGAGAGAAAGAAGAAACACATTCTTTTATGTTTCTTTTTATAAGGGCACTAATCCCATTCCTGAGTACCCCACCCTCTAGACCTAAGTATTTGAAGGCTTCAACCTCAAATACCATCACATTGGGGTTTAGAGTTTCAGCATTTGGGTTGGGGGAGGCATTAAGTTTATACCACATCTATACCATTCTTTTTTAAGAGAGTGGAGAGAAAAGGCTTCTTGTTTATCTCTGTTGCATACTTCTGCTTTCTTGAATTCCTTACTAATTTAACTAAGTCATCACCAACATCATTGTTTGGAAAAGTGGAGTTATTTGTGAAAGCATCTGTCTCTTTTAATAATACATGGATTGACACAAATAGTTCAAATTTTTTGGAGACTTGGCATTGAAATGTATTTTATTTGCTGTAACATTTCCTTAGAATGACAGCACTGAGAGATCCTTTCCCATCCATTTTGAGAAGGTATTTGTGTCATTTTGGCAGCACTTAAGAAGCCATCCTTTAGTGGTGATTTTGGGATTGTTCATACTTGAACAGAGATTATAAGCTTAAATTTAAAGAGTTTGGAAATCTTTAAAAAATAGTTATATCGTTTAATACGACATGAACATTATGTGCAATTAACATGTCCAAAAATTTAAATGGCCTAATAGCATCTGCCCTCATGGAACTTTTAATTCACTTCTGTCCCTCTTTCTTCAAATATTTGAAGGCCATCTCATGCTAATCACAGTCCTTTGTAGAAATATATGAACTGAAATAGGCGCAAAAGTTCCTGGGAGTAAAGTAGCAACTGAGATTCACAACAATTCCTGTCCATTGGACTTACTTTTTAGAGAGATGGATGCAATGTCAAGAAATCAGAGAATATGGAATGTTTCAGATGGCCATATAATCTATGCAGAAGGAGAGAAAATATCAGCATGAGACAGGAGTAAGCTGGTAATGTTGTTTGATGGTCATAGAAGATTGTATTGTTAAGATATCACCTGAGCACTTGAAAAAGGTAAGAGGGACCTGGATCCTTTGTGGGACAGTCTTCTAGAGTGTTCCCTAGCCATCTCAGGAAGGCAATGAAACCTTTAAGAGGTGACTCAGTGGGAGGACTTAAGTTAGTAAAGTGTTCATCTGAAGGGGATTGTGGGAAATTGGTTTCTGTTTGCCCCTAGCCATGAGGTGAATGAGCCTTGTCTGCCACCTACCACATGCTCCTCCCATGATGTAACTATTTCACTGCAGGCCCAAAGCAATGGGCTAATTGGTCATGAAACATCCAAAATTGTGTCAAAATAGATCTCTCCTTCTTGTATGTTGATTTTATCAGGTATTTGTTGTAGTCACAGAAACATGACTAGTGTACCTTCCAGGCAGAAATGCAAAGGTGCTATAGTGGCCTCTTGTCAGTGGACCAGAGAGGAAGTGAAAGTTCTAAGATGCAAAGGCAGGCTCTCTGTTCCTACTGTATTGTTTTATAGGCTATCTGTCTCTGTTTTTTTCTGTGTCTATCACTGTCTCTCTCTTCATGAGTTGGGAGCTGTTGTAAGATTTTCAACTGAGGAATGACCTGATGAAATGTATGGTTTAAAACAGTCTGCTGTGTGAATAAACAGTAAGGGGGTGATGTTGAAAGGAGGGAGACTATGAGGCTGTTGAAGTAATTCAGATGATGTTGGCATAGGCCTGGCTGGCTACAGTAGAGGTGGTGAAAAGGGAATACTTACACTATTTTGGAAAGAAAGTAAGACTGGAGTAAGAAAGGAGTAATGTTGAAGGATAAGATATAGGGCATGATGAGAAAGCAGTTGTAAAAGTGATTTTTGTGACCTGGTAAATTAAATGGTGTGATTGTTACTTACTGGGATACAAAGACTGAGAAGGAGCAGAATTGGAAACGGTAAGATACCCCTGTCATGCTAGAGTTCAAGTGTCAATTAGGTTTTCAATGGGGATGTGGAATAGACTATTTGGAACATGAGCATGAGTTGTGGATGAGAGAGATATCTGGTCTGAGATTGGGAGCTTCACAGTCTGTAAAGACAATGAGATAGAGTAAATCCACAAAAGAGGAGATTAGATCTTTGATCAGACAGAGAGAAAGTGGGGGATTTAAATTAGCCCTTGCAGATGGTTTGAGCTGGAGGGGTAGATATATTAAGAGGTAAACATCTTGGTTAAAAACTTCTAGAAAGGAGTAACATTGTTCAAAAAGAAATGTACCTATTATCTGACTTAGGTAACTGTAACTTCTCTGTATATCACCTTTACAATAAAATTTTTAAGAAAGCTTCTAGAATTAAACACACTACAGCTCTGTATGGGGAAGGGGGAAGAGGAAAGCCTGCCAAGGTCATGTTTGAATTCTATCATGTGTGAAAGGGTGTGCCATGGAGTCTCAGGATGAGATCATGATATGCAAGTGGTAGAAGGTTGGGTCCTATTAAAATCTTTAGCATTTCTCCAACATTTTGCAAACAGCTTTTCCTTTTTATCCTTGCAGCTGGTGCTGCCTTCTATTTTGTAGTAACTTGAAACTGACATGTGGGGAATTTTAAGTACATATGTTATCAAAACAGATGTTTCACAGACTTTATAGACTATCAGGAGGTCATCTCATCTTTCAGAAAGCAGCCTGGAATTTGAATTTAGTTCCTCTCATAATTTCATGTTCTCCAAAGGGACTATGTGGAAAGTTTTAAAATTTATTAGCAACTTTCTTTTGTTCTAAGTTCTTAGAGGAATAGTAATTTCAGTACACCTGAAAAAATTATATGCTATGTTACCTAAAGGCAGATTATTGAATGACTTGGCTAGCTTGGTGATAAATCTAAGGCACATAAGTATTTTAATGGTCTACCTCCAAAATCTGACTCTGGAGTCAGATTTATTTTAAAAAGGGAAAAGAAGAATCTCTACTTTTATTTTTTTAATGCAAAGTGACAAGCCAAAATGAAAGCTGTAAAAGAATACAGAAGATTCCATTTTCAGAAGAAACAGAGAAATTTGCCTGTGGTCTCCTTCTAGCTCCACTTTCACCAAGATCTGTATAAGAATCAAGTCTTATTTTCATTTTGTATAACAGTTCCTTGTGAAGTTGTGGAAACACTTGGTAGATGTCTTTTTGCTTCTTTTTTTTAAGGTATTCCAGCTCCACCCCCCAAAAAGGCAACTCAAACCAAAAGAACAACAACAAAAACAATATGGCAGTCACTGTTTGGCAGTCACTGTTTGGGGATGACCAAAGTGGCATTCTACATTTCCATTTTTTCCTGTGAGCTTCTAGGTAGTATACAGCACAAACCCAACAGGACTTGTCTATTTGTCTGTGTATATTAGGTTTCTCCTACAGGTGTTGGCTGGAGAGCAGCAACCCTCCAGCACTGTCCTATAGACCTTTCTGTTTCTGATTTTGGTGACAGAAATAGTTTACATGTACACTGGCCAGTATGTTAACCACTAACCACTTCTGCTTTCAGAGTGCTTGAAATGTTTCCTAATGCAATTGAAGTAGGCTTTACATTTACTTCATTTTAATTGATTAAAATTTATGCAGCCACATGTGTCTGATGTCAGCTATATTATGGTGACAGTGCAGACTAAGTTGACAGCTCATCTTGGGGCTTGCCTGGTGCATGCTGTGAGCAGATGCCCTCAATGGCCCTGCCATCATTCTGGGTGTCCACAAGCAGATTTTGCATGTAGGGACATGACCCACCTGGTTACTTTTAGCATTGGGTGTTACATAGGAAATATGTCCTCTTGTCCTCATTTGTATTTGTTGAGTTGTGTCTCTGAGGGCTTGGGTAGATTGTGGTGGTTGGTAAGCAGCAGGTCATGTGGGGAGAAGGAATGATGAGGTTGTTATGGTTATCTTCACACAGATATTTCAAAGTAGCCTATTTGAATATTACCCACTGAGAAAGAATCATCTTGGGGAGATTTAAGAGCTAATGTTGAGAGTCAGTCATTTTATTAGTGTCTTGGAAGTAGAAATTTTGTCAAAGATCTAATTTAATGCCTTAAGGAGGTTTCAGATTTATAAAGCATACTCGTTTTTTTAAATTTAATTTTATTGTCAAGGTAATGAGAGGGGTTACAGTTACATAATAAGGTAGTGAGTTAATTTCTTGTCAAATTTATTACCCCTTCCCTCATTTTTCTCCCTATAAGGCATATTGTTCAGAAGTTATTTGTTTTTTAAGTTTAAGGATAGTTTATTGAAGGCTATGTGCCTTTACCTAAATATAGAAGATGTGTGTGTATTGTTGTAGGATGTGTGTCAGTAAAGAGAGGAATAAATAGCATAGGAGATTAAAATGACTAAAGTATGGTCAGTGTGGGCCAATGAAAGTTGAGGTTTTGATTAGTACACACAATAAGCCCAAGCTTTGAATTCTCAAATGAAACATGGGTCTTGTGAGTGCATCAATAAAACTGTACTCCATGGTCACGGTGGACATGGAAGATGGAAGTATTGTGCCTCTGGCTCAGTTTTCACTTCTAAAGACATCCTCTTACTGCTGCTGTATTGGCTATCTCCCTTCAGGATCACAGGACATTCATCCCATTAGAGTTTTCTGAGGAAGGTGTTTTCAAAGATCTGTTGATTGATATTTCTGTGGTAATTCTGATGCTTTCATTCATAAAACTGAATGGAGCCTATGTGTCCAGGCCTATGCTTCACTCGCCATCTAAATGAGGAGGAAACATGTATACAGAAAGAAGAAAACTAACAATAAAAGGCTCTATGATATGGCTCCCCAATGAACATTGCAAATAGTAAATGGCATGCCCGATACTTGTCATCCAGTGAATGAAGAGGTGTCAGATAGAAGGGATCTGAGGCTTCTTCTTTGGGCTCTAGAAGGCAAAACTGATGATATTTTCTTTAATTAATGAAGTGGTTTATGAAGATTTATATAAACTAGGAGAGAATGAAGGACATGAAAACAGGAGAGACTACAACTTCCAAGGAGGATAATTTCATTTTCAAAGGAAAGTTCAGAAAACTTCCCACTGTGAGATTATTTCTCCAACATAGGTGTTCACAGAGGTTGTAATACTAATGGGAAAAAGAGTCCGGTAGAGTTTGGCTGGTAGGAGTCAGCTAAATCTAGCTGTCTGATTCCTTTTATTTTATTTAATTTTATTATTTTTGCTCATCCTGAGGCTTGAACTCAGGGCCTGAGCACAGTCCCTGGCTTCTTTTTGCTCAAGGGTAGCACTCTACCACTTGAGCCACGGCACCACTTCCGGCTTTTTCTATATATGTGGTGCTGAGGAATCGAACCCAGGGCTTCATGAATACAAAGCGAGCATTTTTACCACTAGGCTATATTCCCAGCCCCTGTCTGATTCCTTTTATAAGTGAAGTTTTATTAGAGCATAGAAATGCCTATTTGGTTAAGTATTGCACATGACTACTTTAGTCCTAAAACTGGTAAGAATGATCATGAGACATTGTGACAGGTATTTCATAGACCACACAAAACCTGAACTATTTCTCATCTAGTGTTTATAGAAAGTTTTTTGGGCCCTAAAAGGGATTTAATCCAGTGATATATGTAAAAATTTTTCTACTTCTCTGACTAAAAGGAATTCCAAAATGAAGCAAGACTAGAACCTTGTGGAAGTCTGAAGAAGATTTCTTGCAGGAGGTGGCTTTTCATGTCAACTGGGTCTTGTAGGAAACATGTGCTGACCCTGGAAGAGGTGGCCATTGCATAAGGACCATCTGGGCAATTCCAGTCCTCACAAGGATAAAATCATTGGTACTAGAAGACAGTATACAGGCTCATTGTAACTCATTCATTGTCCATCCATCCATCCATCCATCCATCCATCCATCCATCCATTCATTGTGCCTCTAGCATATTGCCAGTGAATACAAGCAGTAAACGAAGCCACTGCTCATGGTGAAGTAAGCACATGAGCTGTTGACATTTCAGTAAGAACTTTTCTAGTATGGAAATGCTCCTTAAGTTCAATGTTTATAATTGAGTTTTATGGAGTTGTTTTATTTTAAGTACAATCATTGCACCTAGACACAACTTCAAATTTATTCATGTCTTCAGCTTAATTGTAGGATGTAAGAAATGATTGTTCCAAAATGGAAACTTCACTATATTTGCAAGCGATGTCACTTGCAGTACTAAGTTAGGCTGCACATTACTATTCATGCCTTTTTAATTGATTAGCCTTTAAGGCTTCTGAAAGCCTTTAAAAGTTGTTTTGTCAACATTAGACCAGCTGCTGTGTAATTATGGTAGCTCGTCTTGCAGTTAAATTCTTTTAATAACGTGTTCAATCTGCCAATGCTAAAGTTCTTTGAACCTGTGAAATATACTATACAGAGCTTTTGTTTTTACTTACAGATGGTCGGTGCTGTTTTCTGGACTACTCTATAGCATCTTCACAGAAATTTTAAAGATGAATTACTTCCAAATGGGAGGCAAATGAATTTGAACATCAGGTTTCCCCTCCCATCTTTCCCTGTAAAAATTGTTCATATGTGACTTGAATTTTAAACTTGACTCCCAACAACTTAAATATACTCACTAAAAACAAAACAAAAGCAAAAACAAAAAAGAAACGTTCTCCACTTTGAAACATTTTTAAGACTCTTTTCATAGGCTCTTCAGTTTGTAAACCTAAATTTTCTGACACCACAGCTAATGGTGGAAGTGGTAGATGCTTGGGGTGAGGATTGCTACTTCAGTGAAGAATCACACAGGTAGTTCTACCTTCTGTGTTGACAGCTAAAACTGTCCTTAGAAAATCACATTGGAATTTAGGAGCTAGTTGTATTCTTTCCTAGTTAATTAGTCAGTTTGATTCTTTTTACAGTTCCAGGATTTGAGTTCAGGGCCTTGTACTTGCTTGGTTTGCTTACTTGGCTGGTGTTCTACCATTTGAATCTCACCACCAGCCCCACTTTTTTGATGATTATTTTGGAGGATCATGGATTCTTTGGACAGGCTATGAACCTCAGTCTTCTCGGATTCCAGCCACCTGAGTATCTAGGATTACAGTCATGACCCACCAGCTGTATTTTTTTTTTTTTTTTTTTTTTGCCAGTGCTGGGCCTTGGACTCAGGGCCTGAGCACTGTCCTGGCTTCTTTTTTTTGCTCAAGGCCAGCACTCTGCCACTTGAGCCACAGTGCCACTTCTGGCCATTTTCTATATATGTGGTGCTGGGGAATTGAACCCAGGGATTCATGTATGTGAGGCAAGCACTCTTGCCACTAAGCCATGTTCCCAGCCCTATTTTGTTGTTTTTAAAGGTAGCTTTATACTGAAGTCTGGTGTCAAAAAGGTATAACTAAGGTTAAATCCTGGATCAGAAATATCCAAACAGTGGGTCCTGTGAGCCTCCTCCCAAATGTGCCCATTATACCCTTCACTACCACCTGGGCAGCATTTCAGGGACACTTGTGCTGGTGAATAAAGCAAGGAAGAGATGACAGGGGTAAGGAGAGTGCTGGTATAAAGTTGCCCCTGGTAAGCTCAGGCCATTTTTGTAACTTCTTCCATACTAATTTAAAGCATTTAACACAGAGATGTAGAGCATTAACCTCTGGTAGAACAAAAGACTAGATAAGCCTACAGTGGCTTTTTATGGTTCTTTGATTCTATTTCCATTAACGAATGCCCCACTGTGTTACTGGAAAACCACAAAGTGAATCTCAAGTATCTGTGCTCACTCTTTTTCTCTACCTTTCAGTATGAAGGGTTTGGGAGTACAATTGACCTTTTACTTTTTGAAAATGCCAATTTGCTTCAGGTATCAGTAGAAGTTCAAGAATATTAATGACCTGAAAAATCTGGAGAACCAGATAACCTGACAAGTGTTCAATGCACAATTGGGCTGTCTGTGCCCACTCACAATATGTAGATGTGTCTGCCTTGGCAGCTCCTGAACCCTGCAAATCGAGGCATTTAGGGAGCCTGAAGAACCATGGACTTCATGGTTATTTTGAGTGCTTGGGTGTTAAGAAGTAGCTGTTGACACATGGTTATCCAGAGAGTTATTTATTTAATTAAAGTTATACCTAATTAATTAAATTTCTTCCCATGAGGCAAAACTTGTTCCTGGTAAGTGGCTTAATTTTCTCAAAGTTATAGCAAATATTAATGCAAAGTGTTTTAATATTGAAAGCCAATAGAATAATCTACCAAGATGTAGCCAGAAAAGTACAATGAATTTCAGTATTATTTCTTTAAATATTAAAACCTGTTATGATTGTTATATATTTTTTAGGTGACATCACTTTTTGCTAAGGAATATATTTAAGGATGTGATAAGAATGAAATATGTCTCAAGTATCAATAATAATTACTTCCATGAGACTTGGTCTTCTAAGTATAAACACATGAATATGAACATTTTGTACTCTATCACAGTCTTATGTATAATTTTAGAAAATTATTAGAACTAGGAAACTGAAAGGGAATACCAAAATCGAGAGACACAAGGTAAAAAAGACAAATGACTAAAAAAGCATTACTTGCAAAACTGTTTGGTGTAAATGAACTGAACAACTCATGGGGGGGGGGAAGGGAAAGGGGAAGGGGGAGGGTGGAATGAGGGAGGAGGTAATAAACAGTACAAGAAATGTATCCAATGCCTAATGTATGAAACTAACCTCTCTATACATCAGTTTGACAATAAAAATTAAAAAAAAAGAAAATTATAAACTTTCAAAATTTCCCTGAGATTGTTACTCTTCCAAAGTAATCTCACATTACCTTGAGACTGCATTGAATCCTCAGGTGCCAGGAAAGATTTGACAGTTACAGAACCACATTCAGCAAGACAAGAACTGTGTGTACTAGTACAGAGGTATTGCTTCCCAGACCTGTCATCCCTCTTAGTCTCTGATACTTGAAGGTATATAAGCATTTATTCTCTTTATTTCCCTTATCTAGTATTTAGGTTCCCTTCCTTCCTTCCTTCCTTCCTTCCTTCCTTCCTTCCTTCCTTCCTTCCTTCCTTCCTTCCTTCCTTCCTTCCTTCCTTCCTTCCTTCCTTCCTTCTTCCTTCTTTCTTTCTTGCCAGTTCTGGGGCTTGGACTCAGAGCCTGAGCACTGTCCCTGGCTTCTTTTTTTGCTCAAGGCTAGCACTCTACCACTTGAGCCACAGCACCACTTCTGGCTTTTTCCATATATGTGGTGCTGGGGAATCGAACCCAGGGCTTCATGTATGGAAAGCAAGCACTCTACTACTAGGGCATGTTCCCAGCCCTAGTATTTAGATTGTTGTTTATAAGAAAAGTTAACTCACTTATCTTAAGAAAATTAGTTTAAAAGTATTATCTTGGCTGGGAATATGGCTTAGTGGTAGAGTGCTTGCATTGCATGAATGAAATCCTGGGTTCAATTCCTCAGCACCACATAAACAGAAAAAGCTGGCAGTGGCACCGCGGCTCATGCTCAGGCCCTGAGTTCAAGCCCCAGGACTGGCAAAAAAAAAAAAAGTATTATCTCAAGTGTGGAGCAGAATGTCTCTTTTGTTGCACTTGACTTACTCTTTCTGACTGTGTGGATTGCTCTTTGCCTTCTGGATCTGTATGATTAGCTAAGAGTACATGTTTATGGTGACAGACTGACAGATTGGGCCACTCCTTCCTCATGTTACTAAGTGTACAACAATGGAAGGAAGAGTTGGATTGTGAAGCTGCTGGACAGACTGGGTTCTAGCCAAGATCAGCATCCAATACTCCTCTCTCTCTCTCTCTCTCTCTCTCTCTCTCTCTCTCTCACACACACACACACACACACACACACACGAGACAAAACAAAAAAATCTTAGCTTGAGTGGGCACTATGGGATCAAATGCTCAAATGATTGATCCATCAGGTAGGACTGATTCATTTTCTCTCTAGTCCTGGAGAGGGAGCTCATTGTTCTAGCTTGGCACAGATATCAACATGGGCCAATCAGCTGAAGCTGGCAGTAGGAGGATATTGTACTAGCCTGTCATTGGTGATCCTTTTCCTGTATATGTTAGAAAGAGAGTCATTGTGGTCTGGAGAGGTTGGTATATGAGCTATTTCCTTCATTAGTAAATATATCAGCTCTTTCTTCCCAGCCATGATTACCTGACCTCATCTAAATTATCTTCTTTTGTTCCCACCACTCTACATGTCATGTTTTTCATGGTTTGGTAAGACTTTGGAAGTTAGATCAAATCTCCTTTGACTTTTTTCTCTTGGTGCCCACTGACTCTCATAACCCTGATTGCAGTAGGAAGCAGCAGCTTAGAAGAAGGTGAAACGTCAAATGGTCAAGTTCATTGCCTGCTTTTGGCATAGGCAATGGTGACCTTTTCTAAAGGCCAAATGTATGAGCCAGTCATCAGCCTAAACTTCCTGACTAATCCAGGATATACTTGAACTTTTTTGTACATGTATCAGATGTGTAATAAATGGAGAAAATTGATTTGTCTTTGTTTTCTTCATCCAAGTTCATTTGTATGTACTTTAGACTGAGAAAGGTTTCCAAACCCATTTAACACACAACTGTTAAAAAATTTAGCCAGATTCCATGTGTGTTCACTTTAAAACAAATAGGAGCCATTCTTTCTGCACCCTCCCCAAGTTAATGGTGCTCATTTATGTTCCATTTCTGAGAGCTATTCAGTAGTAATGCATTCCCAGAGCAGTTACAGTATATTTCTAAATCTTGTGTTTTCAGTACATGCCTAGTTATCCCACCCTGATTGGCATTTAACTGTTGAATTATAGTCCCCCCCCCCTCCCCCGCTAAAGGAGCTTTATGGGCTTTAGATTCAATTGCCTCTGTCTCTGCTTGATTTGTTTGCATTAAGCTGACAGTGTATGAGCATTTTTTTCAGGGAAAGGCCTTGTCTTTTAGGAATAAGTGAGGATTTTCTCACCCTGTTATACCTGATTCTTCTCCAGGATGGGCACATCAATAAGAATCTCACCTAGCACATGTTAACATGCTTACTTTATTTTTGCCATCAGTAGAGATCATCTTCCCGGGGAGGGTTTTTCTGGCTTGTTGACTGATATGGCCATAAATATATCCCTGAAGGGTAAACTGTACCTGTTTAGCACAGATAGAACAAAAAATAAATGTCCTACTGTTTTACTACTACAACTTGAAATCTGACTGCAGCATGCAATTTAAGGTAGTGATATTTCAATTTCTATTCTTCTTCCCCCATTAGTCTTTTTTGATACAATAGTAGTATTAACAAAATATTTTATTAATCAATTTTTACTGACCATATTTGTGTGCATGGTTTATTCTTTTCTCCCTAAGTCATGAAACACATCATAGTTCAAAAATAGTACTACCTTTAGAAGTTCTTTAATTACTTGTACTACCTAGATACAATTGTTTTCTGGACCCATGAATAGATTTTGAACATATTTTTGTATTAGAGTGACTAAAAAATGTGCTTGCTGTTTCCTCCTGTTATATCATAATATTGATTAATTTGTTAAATCCACAAATATCAATTATTCTGTTTCTGGAAAGTTAAGATTTAGCAGGAAGATACAGACATGTAATAAAGTTATAATGAAGAGGAACAGAAATCATATAAGAAGTTACACACAAAATTAACACAAAAATTAGAGATTAGAAGTAACAAAATTAGAGATTGGCCAATTCATCTCAGGATACCTGTAACCAGCTGGTGATACTTGAAGTGGGCCATTATAACAAATGGCTTTGGAAGCTACTGAAGAACTTTAATTGAGGCCTGATATTGTCACCTTGTTAGAGGTAACCTTATTATTGTGACCTCATTAAAGTACTGTCTGAATTTATTATTCTTTAAATAAAATAATTAAGTTTAGTAACTTGCTTTCTCCACTTTTAGGTGCTGTTGTTATGAAAACATTTTAAAGGCTAGTAGGAAAGGAATGTTTACACTCACACCAACAGTGTAGTAGGGTTCCCTTTTGGCCACATCCCAGCATCTGTTGTTATTAGTTTTCTTGATAATGACTATTCTTATTGGGGAGAAGTGGAATCTCAATGTTGTCTTGATTTGCATTTCTTTTGTGGCCAGTGATATGGAGCACTTCTTCATGTGTCCCTTAGCCATCCTCATTTCCTCTTCAGAGAAGTCTCTCTTTAGATCTTTAGCCCATTTTTTAAGGGGGCAGTTGTTTCTTTGAGGATTTGTTTTGGGGGAACTTAATTTTTTTTTTTTTGGCCAGTCCTGGGCCTTGGACTCAGGGCCTAAGCACTGTCCCTGGCTTCTTCCCGCTCAAGGCTAGCACTCTGCCACTTGAGCCACAGCACCGCTTCTGGCCGTTTTCTGTATATGTGGTGCTGGGGAATCGAACCTAGGGCCTCGGGTATACTGAGGCAGGCACTCTTGCCACTAGGCTATATCCCCAGCCCGGAACTTAATTTTTTAAGTTCTAACTATATTTTAGATATGAGGCCCTTGTCTGTTGTATGGCCAATGAAGATCGTCTCCTAATTTGAGGGCTTTCTATTTATCTTGCAAGCTATGCCTTTGCCATACCGAAGCTCTGCAGTTTGATGCAATCCTATTTGTTCAACCTTTCTTTGATTTGTTATGTTTCTGGGCCTTTATTAAGAAAGTTTTGTCTTGTACCAAGGAGACCAAGTGTTTCTCCTCTTCCTTCCTGCAATGTTTTCAGGGTATTTGCTTTCACCTTGAGGTCTTTGATCCATTTGGAATTGATTCTCTGGAAAGCAGTGTGGAGGCTCTTCAAAGGGCAAAACATAGAGCTTTCCTATGACCTACCAACCCCACTTTTGGGCATCTACCCAAAAGATCACAAACAAGACCACACTAAATCTACCAGCACAAGCATATTCATCATAGCACAATTTATCATTGCTAAAATATAAAACCAACCCAGATGCTCCTCAGTAGATGAATGGATCAAGAAAATGTAGCACATATACATATCAGAAAGAATGACATTGCTCCATTTGTAAGGAAATGAAAAGACTTGAAAAAAATCATACTAGGTGAAGTGAGCCAGACCCAAAGAAACAGAGAATCTATGGTTTCCCTTATGGGTAATAATTAGTATATGTCTAGGATATCCATAGCAGAAGATCACAATAGCTCAATAGCTATGTACATATGAGCACATAAGATGATGCTAAACGAAATGAACTCCAAGTTATGGAAATAAGTAGTTTATCACTGTTGCTGTTATTTTCAGTGTATTATATGAAATTATGCCTTTTCTTTCATTTTTCTCCTCTATGGATTTACCCCTGATGTTACTGTAACTTATTTTGGTACCCTGAGTATGGTATATACATTGATAGGAACTAGGGAAGGGGAACCTCAAAATGGAGAGACAAAGGGTAAAACGTGAATCCGTGCAACAGCAATACTTACAAGACAATATGCTGTAAACCAACTGTACAACTTGGGGACGGGGAGGGAATTGGGGAGGAGGGAAGGTAGGAGAAAAATGAGGGAGGATGTAACAAGTTTGATAAGAAATGTACTAATTGCCTTATGTATGAAACTGTAAACCCTCTGTATGCCACTTTGACAATAAATTAATTAATAATAAAAAGAAAGGAATGTTTGAGGAAATAACATAAAAATGGGACAGAAGATGAAAGTCTGTTAGGACCCCTCTCACCCTCCCGTGTAAAGTTGGAGTGCGGCCCAATGTGCAAACCTTGGGGGTGCATAGTCGCGAGACGCCCCTTGCACCCTTAAAGAACGACACGGGAGTCACGCGAGCTGTCTTGGGGTAAGCTCCTGGAATTTCCACCGGATTTACTCAGGGGAGGGGTTTATATAACAGAATTGGCGGCAGGAAGGGGAGGGACTAACTGCATACTAGTGATAGGCTGATAAACTGCCGATCATAGTGATGTCACAGAACTTCCTCTATGGGCGGTCATCATATCCCATAGGACCGCCCCTTGGGCCTGGTCCAGTGCCATTATGAGACATGTGCTCCCAGACGGGAGGTGGGGCTGGATTGCTACTTCTTCCGGGGGAGGTTCCAGACCCGGGGAGAAGGTAGGAGTGGACAGCTAAGCAGGCCCAGGGCGGGAGAAGGGGAGTGGTCTCTCAATGCTAAGCTGGTGCCCCAACAAAAGTCATTATTTGAGCCTTCACATCCTTGATTTCCATAGTTCAGGTCTTCTCTGGGGCCTCTGTTGGCATTTGTAGCTAAAGTAAGAGAAGCAATTGGAAGAGAGAATGTTAAGTGACAAACTATCTGGCACATAGCAGGCATGTGGTGATTGCTATATCACTTTCCCTTTTCTGTAATGGAGAAAGAGGAAATCACATGATGAGACTGGAACCAGAGAAAAACTGGGGTGCCATGAGAACTACATTAACCCTTTCCAAGATCTCCCCCCAGTAACCTAATGAATTCTAAGCCCCACATTTTAAAGGTTCCATCACCTCTTAACAATACCACACTGGAGAGCCAGCTTCTAATACATGGGCCTTGGGGAACCCAATTAAGTCATATCCAAACAGCTGCAATACTTTATCCTCTCACTTATCCCTCAGTTCATTTATTGAAATCAAGGATCCATCAGCTTTTTTTGTTAGGGGCTTATATGAAACATTACCAAAACTGTGATAAAACTAATTATTTTGATGATATAAAAATTACTCATATGATATTAGAATGAGCAGGCAAATAAACAACTCTCTAATATACCTAGTCTCCCATTTCAAAGGCTCTGGGAAGAGGAATAGAGTCCTGGAATCACAGCTAATTACTGTCAGAAAAGAATCAGACTGACTAGGAATTCTAGTACTATATTGAAGAGGAGGAGAGAGAGCAGACATCCTTGTCTTGCTCCTGATTTTAAAGGGAATGGCTTTAGCTTTTCACCGTTTAGAATTATGCTTGCTGTTGATTTGTCATTGACTGCCTTTATTATATTCAGGAGTGTTCCCTGGAATCCCAGTTTTTCCAGGGCATTTATCATAAATGGGTGCTGGATTTTATCGAATGCCTTTTCCGCATCTAGAGATATAACCATGTGATTCTTTACCTTGCTTTGGTTGATGTGGTGGATTACATTAATTGACTTGTGTATATTGAACCAACTTTGCATCCCTGGGATGAATACAGTTTGATCATGGTATATCATTTTTTTTTTTGATGACCTATTGAAGTTGATTGGCCAGAATTTTGTTGAGAATTTTTGCATCAATGTTCATCAGGAAAATCGGTCTACAGTTCTCTTTCCGTGATGAGTCCCTGCCTGGTTTGGGGATCAGGGTTATACTGGCTTCATAGAATGTGTTTGGTAGTGAACTTTCTCTTTCAATTTCATTGAAGAGTTTGTGAAATATTGGTGTGAGTTCTGTTTTGAAGGCCTTGTAGAATTCTGCTGTGAATTCGTCTGGATCTGAGCTTTTCTTGTATGGGAGATCTCTTATTACCATTTCTATTTCAATGCTGGATATGGGTCTGTTTAGAAGGTTTGAATCTTCATGGTTGAGTTTGGGGATATCAATTTTGTCTAGGATATCGTTCATTTCTTCCAGGTTCTCAAATTTGTTGGCATAAAGGTTTGCAAAATAGTCCCTTATTGTGTTCTGAATTTTGGTTGTTTCGGTGGTGTTGTTACCTGTTTCATCTCTGATCTAGTTTATTTGGGTGTGCTGCCTTCATTTTTGGCCAGGTTTGCTAGGGGTCTGTCTAGCTTGTTAACTTTTTCAAAGAACCAACTCTTCATTTTGTTGATGCTTTTGATTTTTTTTTTCACTCTAAGTCCTTTAATTCTGATTTGATTTTAATTATTTGCTAAGCCTATTGACTTGGGGTTTGGCTTGTTGTTCTCTGTTGAGGATCTTAAGGTGCTTCCTTAAGTTGTTGAGATGCTGTTTCTCCAGTTTGTTGGTGTAGGCACTCAGAGATATAAATTTTCCTCTGAATACTGCCTTTTCTGTGTCCAAAGGAGCTGGTACTTTGTGTACTCATCTTGGTTTAATTCCATAAACATTTGAATTTCTGTTCCAATTTCTTCAGTGACCCACTGATGGTTCAGCAGTGTGTTATTTAGTCTCCATGAATTGCAGGATTTTCTGTGGTGGCTGTTTGAGTTGAGCTCTAATCTTATTCCACCTCACCCCAGTAAGAATGTCCTTTATCAAGAAAACTAACAATAATAAATGTTGGAGGGGATGTGGCCAAAAGGGAACCCTACTTCACTGATGGTGGGAATGTAAACTGGTCAGCCACTCTGGAAAGCAGTATGGAGATTCCTCAAAAGGCTAAACATAGAGCTACCCTATGACCCAGCCGCCCTACTTTTGGGCATCTACCCAAAAGACCACAAACAAGAACACACTAAAGCCTACAGCACAACAATGTTCATCGCAGAACAATTTGTCATAGCTAAAATATGGAACCAACCCAGATGCCCCCAGTAGACGAATGGATCAGGAAAATGTGGTACATATACGCATGTAATTTTATGCCTTTATCAGAAAGAATGACATTGCCCTATTTGTAAGGAAATGGAAGGACTTGGAAAAAATTATACTAAGTGAAGTGAGCCAGACCCAAAGAAACATGGACTCTATGGTTTCCCTCATAGGGAATAATTAGCACAGGTTTAGGCTAGTCATAGATCACAAGAGCCTAATAGCTATGTCCTTATGAACACATAAGATGATGCTAAGTGAAATGAACTCCATGTTATGGAAATGACTGTTATATCACTGTTGTAATCACTTTCAACATGCCATGTGAAACCATAGCTTCTATTGTTGATGATCCTCTTGTATCCCCTTCCTTTGTTTGTCCCTGCACTATCACTGTATCTCATTTGAGTACCCTGGATACTGTATATACTGGTATTAGAACTAGGGATGTGAAAGGGAATAACAAAATCGAGAGACAAAGGATAAAAAGACAAATGACTGCAAAAGCAATATTTGCAAAACCATTTGGTGTAAGTCAACTGAAGAACTCATGGGGTGAGAGGGAAAGGGGGAAGAGGGAGAGGGGAATGAGGGAGAAGGTAACAAATAGTACAAGAAATAAACCCAAGGCCTACATATGAAACTGGAACCTCTCTGTATATCACTCTGACAATAAATAAGAAAAAAAAAAGAAAAAGAAAAAAGCACAGAAAAAAAAAGAAAAGTCAAAAAAAAAAAACATCAGACTGAGGCCCTGTAACGCTGTATATAATTTCCTTATTGTCTCTTGGATGTTAGATGACATTTCTTCAGGTATTTCCTTTATCTTGGTCACATTAAGGATTCTAATAAGCATATTTAAAACATATCCTCCTCTTTCTTTTCCTCTCCCTCCCTTTCTTCGTCCCTCATTTCTTTCTTTCGTCAGTCCCGGGGCTTGAACTCAGGGCCTGAGTACTGTCCCTGGCTTCTTTTTGCTCAAGGCTAGCACTCTACCACTTGATCCATAGCTCCACTTCTGGCTTTTTCTGTATATGTGGTGCTGAGGAATTGAACCCAGGGCTTCATGCATGCTAGGCAAGCACTCTACCGCTAAGCCATATTCCCAGCCCCTTCTTCTTTCCTTCCTTCTTTCCATCCTTCCTTCTCTTTCTTTTGCATCATTAGCTTCGATTCATTTCTAGAGCTGAGCTGCTCATTTCAGTCATTGGTCTCCCTCTTACATTTAGTTCATCCTCTGGTCTTCTTGATTTCACTTTGAAAGCTCTCATTTCCTTTTGCAATTTAATCTTTCTTCCTTTAACTCTGGATTATTTAAGTGGCTTTTAAATTCTTTCTTTCTCTTTTGTTTGGTAATCCCTTCTTCTTTCTGTTTCTGGAGTTTCCTTTGTAAAATATGAATCGGAATGATAGGGTCAGTAACCTTCACTGGCTTTTTATTCTGCTAAGTCCTCATTTGCTGTGGCTCTCCACAATGTGACCTGAATAGCTTTCTTTTTCTTCTGAAACTTTTGTCCTTCATTTGTTTTCCAGGCACTAATCCTACCAATATTTCTAACGGTTGTTATTCAGTTTGCTGAGATGCCCTTCATCATTAGAAATTCACTACATATCAGTACTCGCTACCATGAAGGTTGTAGGGAAGAAAAATTAAGTTTCATTCTGCTCTTCAAAGTTCTTAATTGGTGTGGATCCTGTATCAAAAGATATTAACAGGAGAAAAATACACAGCCTCTTGGTAATTTGTATATTTTATATACACATGGCAACTACCCTGAAAAAGGAGCATATCTAAAAAACTATGGCTTTTAATTGTGGCTTACATCCTATCTTTAGAACACCAAAAGAAGGGTATTGTGGGTGGCAGTTCTCTGGAGATTCCTAGAAGAAGCACAATTCACAAAGGTAAGATTTGTCATACAGATTTCAGTCAGTGCCTTCACGTTTGATAAGAGTCTTCAGTGGTTTAGAGTTCTTCTTCCTAGTCCAAAGAAGAACAACAAAAGATGGAGCAGAAAATGGAAGCTATCATTTGTAGCTTTGCATCTTTGATTTCCATGGCTCAGGCCTTTTTTTGGAAACTTTTTGTGAGATTTCCTTTTGAGATGTAAATTTCTCTTATAAAAGGTAAGTTCTCTTGTTTTCAGAATTTCTCCTGTGTTTGCAGTTTCTCAAAATAATTTTTGTGCTGAGGAAGTATACGTGAGATGGTGATATTTTTGTGTGCTGCAGTTGTATTATTGGATGCCATTACTGCCAGTTTATTCCACAAGAGAGACTTGTCTTCTTTTCTATGTTAAGAGAAACATCCATTCTCTAACATGTCCCCTAGCACTTTCTTTGTATTTCTCTAAAAGCCTTGAGTGATTGAATGTGATATCCACTAAATTTAGAATTTTAAAAATGTATCTCCTTTAGTCAGTAGTTTGTGAATGTCTTTTTGACTGTTTTTCTAAATCTTAATGAACACATAATTTTAAATATGCAGTGTGATATTTTGTCACACGCATACAAGGTATATTGTCACTTCAGGTATTTAGCATTTCAGTGTGTGAATTCCTTGAACATATCAACTGTGCTGAGTTCAGTTGGATTCCCTAGCTTCTGTGGTAGACTCATGACCTCCCCCAAATGTCAGTGTCCTTGGAATTTGTGATTACCTACAGGGTCTTCATATGTGTCACCAAGGATTTTAAGATGTGACAGTTTTCCTGGCTAACCTTGTGGGATCAGGGTAATCGCCGGGGACATTATAGCACAGAGGCAGGAGTCTGAAGGACAGAGAAAAGGAAGTGATGAGAACTAGGTGTAGAAGGAGGCAGTCAACGTAGAATGCTGTGCTCCACTGAAGGCAGAAGGAACCATTAGCTGAGAAAAGCTGAGAGAAGCTGGAAACTAACAGAGAAATGGATTCTTCCTTATAGCCTCCTGAAGGACTACTTCTCACCCCCAATTCTTGATTTTAGCCCAATGAGACTTATTTCAAACCTTTGACTGCTGAGAACTGTGAGATAATACATTTTTATTATGCTAAGCCATTAAATGGTGGTAGTTTCTCATAGCAGTGATAGGAAACTCATATAGCATACGGGAAGAAAAATAGCTTTCCATGTTTACATCTTAGGCTCAACATAGCTGAAGCCTCTACAACAAGACCAATTAATAAAGAGAAAAACACACAAATTTATGTAATTAATTTCCTCTCACATAGATACCTTCATAAGGAAATATTCATAGAAATGACCCAAACTGGGTGTGTTTATGCTAAGCTTTGAGTGGAAGGTCATGGAGCATTATGAGTGGACATGAATATGTGATCTAATGTAATTAACTGTGGGAAACTGAGCAAGGCTTCTTTGTCTGAATTTCTTTTGGTATACATGGATTTTCAACAAGAAGGATGTTCCTTTCTATCTGGTAGAGGCAAAGTGCCTCTCACATGATGTTCTTATGACCTACAACAGGAAACCCTTCACAGGTGTCATTACATGTTTCAGAAAAAGATGAAGGAAGATCAGAGAGGCAGCTTTTCTTTTGTGGTTTCCTCAGATTTCTTTTGCTTAAAATACTCAGTATGAGCTGTGTGCCAGTAGCTCATGTCTATAATCCTAGCTACTCAGGTGGCTGAGATCTGAGGATAGTGGTTCAAAGTCAGCCAGGGTAGAACATTCCCCATGAGACTCTCATTGCCAATTAACCACTTAAAAACTAGAAGTGGCACTGTGGTGCAGTGGTAGAGCACTGGTCTTGAGCTAAAGAGTTCAGGGACAGCGCCTAGGTCCTGAGTTCAAGATGACCCATGACTGACATAATAAAAAAATAAGCAAATAAATATTCAATATGCCAAGGTATGCAAGATTTGGAAGTTGTGACTTTTTTTTTAGTGCTTGCACTCAGGGCTTGGGTAGTGTCCCTCAGCACTTGTGCTCAAAACTAGCAAACTACCAATTGAGCCACAGCTCCACTTCTGGCTTTTTTTGGTAGTTAATAACAGTCTCACAGTCATTCCTGCCCAGGCTGGCTTTGTACCATAATCCTCAGATCTCAGCTTCCTGAATGTATTGATTTACTGGCATGAGCCACCAGTGCCAGATGAGATAGTGAATTCTTAGTCCAACCTAATACACAATTGGAATAAATATATTTGCAGCTTATCTGAAATAATCAGAGAATTATTCTTGATCATGACTGAGTATAATTTATAATGATTGTGGCAAATATTTATTGGACCTTTTACTCTGAGTCAGTCACCAGGTCAGTGTTGTGTACATGATCCTCATTACCACCCTATGGCGCACTACTTTTATTATTTCCATTGGTAAAAAGAAGAAACTGATACATAGGTTAGCTTAATAATTTGCCTCAGATCCTACTATCCAACAAATCTTGGTACGGGGACTGAGAATGGAGTAGGTTGGTCTTGGGTCTGTGCCTACAGCCCTCTGTCCTGTCTAATCAAGCACTTATATCATATGTGTAGATTTATGCGTTCTATCCTAGTGTGATAAGGCACCAAAACAAGATTTGACTATTCATGTTTTTAGTAATAAATTGACTATAAATGTGGGAAAGTTGACCAAACAAGGTCTCTGTGCATTCCTTTGTTATATCTTTCTTTTTTCTGCTCACCTTATGGAGTCAGTATGAGGATCAAATGATAAATAATAGGTGAAATCACTTTGAGCAATATGAAGCCGTAAATACATGCTGTTCATTATTATGTATTTGGTTATTTGTATATTTCTACAGATTCTCTCATATCTGGCTGATTAGCTGTGATGTCCTACTTGTTTGGTAAGAGGGGTTTAAGAGTATTTGATAAAATCATTTGATAACATTGTCCTCCCCCACCCCTTGGTTTTCATTCTTATATTTTAAGTCACTGATACAAAAAAAGCTAGGACTTCACAGTTTGGTCTCATGCATAGAACTCCATATTGCACTCCTCAGAGGACATTTCTGTCTTACAGTCCATAGGAAGTAGAACACATACAAAAATTACAATGACTTCAGCAGCTTTTCAGTGGGGGTTTAAGAGAACAATTAATCTCTTAAGGATGCTCGTCACTTGTGGTAGAAAGTCTTATGCCAGTGATGAATTGGAAATCCCTAGGAATCCTGACTAAAGAAGACAGCGAGCTTAAAAGAAAGCTAGTGAAGTACATTTTCTTTGTCTTCTTCTAGTGCCTTACTTAGTCTATATCATTGCTTGTGCCTTTAAGATTCTGCAATTGCTAATTGCCTGCTGTTGAATTTTGAGATTTGTTGAGATCACCAGGATCACGGAAGACTGAAGCTCGACCTGACCAAACCTGACCAGATTGGCAGGTTTTCAACTTTTTGAATAATTAATGAGTTTTTTTGAGATGCTACCTGACTTTTTGCAGCATCTTCTTTTGATTTATGGTTTGTTTTTCTTTCATTTACCTATCAGATATCCCACCCCATGATGAAGGTCTGTAATTTCATGTGTGGTTTATGCACGTTCATGTTTAAGGCATGTCAAATTATCTTGAGCGTTATGACATTCAGACATAAAATGATACTGTGATGGTCATCCTTATGTGTGCTTTTTTGTTCTTTTCTTTGACAAACTGTTATGCTGGGATGAGTTCTTAGACATGGAAAACTAAAATGAAAAACAAAACCTAAAGTTTGATTTATATTAATAGATTGCTTTGCCTAGAGACAGTGGTAGTTTGTACTTTGCCAACAGTGCTTGAGAATGTATCGCTCACAACAACTATATCAATGCTCACTTGTTCCATCAACAATTATGGAGTTACTGCAACAATTTAAGTTCAGTTATTTCTCAAAAGTTTTCCAAAGCACCGTACGTGATTCTAAGTATAAGCTTAAGCTTAATTAATAGGAAGATAAGAAGAATATTATATCTCAATGTTTCTTTGTAGTCAGAATATGTCTCCCAATCTCATTAAAATAGATCGGTCTCATTGGTCATTTGGATTTTATTTTTATAGGACATGCTTCTATTCCTAAGGAGCAGCTTGTTCACACTCAATTGTGAAAAACAGATATTCAGCTATTAACAGGATCTTGAAGCACTAATTCAGCTCTGTGTCAGCTCTGTGATACAATCTTCTGCTGTCCAGAGCTCTCCAGCAGGGCAATGGTAAAGTCCAGCTGGACAGCATTTTCTTGTGACAAAACACTTCACTAGGTCTACCTCACTTAGTTAACTATTTCAGTGGGCTTGTGAACTAGACATTTTCCTTTTCCTTTTATGGAAAAAGGAATTTACATAATCAGCTTTTCTCTAAGGCTGCACAACTAATAATCGTGTTAGAGCTGACTCAATGCAAGTCTTCTGAGTTCAAGTTCAGATTCCTAATGCTGTGTTATAACCTGCCCTTGGGGTATCTCCATTTCTGCTCCTGTTTTAATATACAGAAGGACCCAGTGATTAATTATTATTAGGATGATTTCTTTTAGTGTCTGATGATCCTATTGATCTCTTTTTGTGTTTATTTTCTTCTTTGTGTACTTGCCCAGTATTGTAATCATCTAGCATGGTGTTTCTTAAATTCTTTTCTCCCCTTTTCATTATTAGTTCTCTCTCCCAGGAGAAAACTTAAATTAAGTTTAAATTCTTTTTAATGAAAGAATTTAATACTGAAGAAGAAAATCTTACAGGGTGAGTTGAATTTTGGAGGGCCACAAACTGTTATAATATTTAAGTTTTTGTTTGGCCTTTTATATTACTTGACTTTGCTATTATTGTTATAAAATGCCTAAGACATGGCACTGACTTTGGTTTGGCTCTGCATTGGTGAAGTCTTCAAGTTCCATGAGATCACAGTAGAAGGGTAAGAGCAAGAGGCTAGGATCACATTACCAGCCAGAAAGCCAGATCAAGGGAAATGGAGCCAGTCTTCCACCTTTTATAACAACCTTATTGATAAGTGCTAACTTGGGGTCCCAAAAGAACTACCTTACTTCCCTTGGAGAGTACCACCCCCAGTGACCCTAATCACCCACCTCTTAAAGATATCATGTTCTACATCCCATATTGGGCATCATGCCTCCAACTCCATGAATTCTTGGGGTACAAACCTCATTCAAACCATAGTACCCCTCCGCCTCCAATGACCACTATGGAACCTCATATCTACTGTTAATGCACAAATCATTTCAGATGACCCTACCCTGATTTTGAGGGCAGAGAGGAGTTTGTCTGACTAATAGAGCAGCAAGTAGCTTATGGACATGTATGAAACTAACATTACTCCTTAGCTAAGGCTATATTAGACAGCTACAAACTTCCTCCAGACAAAATATGCTTTATTGTGAATATTTAAGTATGTATTCTGTATGATCAACTATATGGACTATCAAATTTGCCTTTGCTTCCCATATATTGTGCAGATGATATAGATGATACCTACTCCTACACCCACTACCAGCCTCTCTGAGCTCTGTTTGCACTTTTGTCGACTGTGGCCATTGCTTTGGGCTGAACTTGCAGATTCATTATTTTCAGATTTGTGTTGTTACATAAATTTCCATTTATAATTTTAGATGCATAAATGCTGGCATACTCAGAGGTAGGAAAACACTGTATTGGTAGATAAGAGCCATCCTGAGCTGGGCTTGACTGGCTGCCACCAATCCTGACATCCTCTGACCCTTGGCAAAGAAAGAATGTAAATGAGTGAGCATAAAGAGCCCCAGGTAGCTTCTGTTTGTTTTTACAAGAGAGCCAGATCTAAGTGATTTGAGAGCATGCCAGCGTTTATAAACACCAGCCAAAGAGAAAGAACAAGGCTGGCAGGGGTAGGGAGGGGCCCAGGCTGGGGTAGGTTCTCACACAGCAAGTAGAGGCTGGTCCAAAGTGTGTGTGTGTGGGGGGGGGAGTGGACAGGGGAGAGGAAGCTTGTTCATTCCTTTGAATAGGTAGAATTTTTAAGATTAGCATGCTAATTTCTTAACTGAAGCCAAACAAAATTTGAAGTCATTTATCAGGACTCATACAATGCCTATTTATAGAAGTCAGAATAAAAGTAAATGAACCATGAATGCTAACATGCATCCAGCAAATTTAATAAGATTTAAAAGTTAAATAAACCAGTGGAGCCTGCAGATTTTCTCCAGGGCCCCTTTTTAAGTTTTAACTTTGTTTTCATTTTTCCTCTTCATTTTATATAGTGTTTCATGTGGATTCCTTTAGCCTTAGTTTTTAGAATACAAAAACAATTTTTAAATAATTTTTATTTTAAAGGTAATGTACAGAAGGGTTAGTAACATTAGTCAGGTAGTGAGTACAGTTCTTTCTGAATAGTATAAAAACAATTTAAAAGCCCAGGAGGGTGTTTCACTTTTAGAAAAACAATTAGCTAATGTTAGCTTTCTGTTCTACCTGCTGAAGAACGAAGATTCCCCCCCCCCCACCTTACTGTTCCTCCTAATGTACTAGATTTTCAACAGGGAAAGGGAAATTATATTTGTTATTATAGCAAGGCCAACTGCCACAACTAAAATAAGATATTTATCTGTGCATAATATTTTGTGGTAAACTTAGATGGGCTTTCGGCTTCAGAATCTTCCAAAGCAGCAGTCAATTATGACTAAGACTGGAATCTTACTTAAAGGTTCTTCTGGACAAAGATCTACTTCCAAATTCACAAGCTTGTTGCAATTTTTCAGTTTCTCTAGAAGGTTTTGGACTGAGGATGTCAGTTCCTGGCTATTTCGGAAAGCATCCCGCATTGCCCATTATTTGGGGCTTCCAACATTGCAATTTGCTTGGTCAAAGCCAGCAAGACATATATTCTGCTAGAAAGAAATCCTCGTCACCTTTGCTATATTCTCTTGGCTACCAAGTCACTACAACCCCCTGCTCAAAGGGCAGGAGATTACACAGAGCATTTTTAAAAATGAGTTAAAATATCTACCTACTGAGACTTTCAGAGATGGTGGGAAGCACTTTCTGATGCACAGAGCTCTGCGACCCTGGGTCAGCACTGTGTAGGACAAGACCACTCTAAATAAAAGCACAGAGAGAACAAGAGATTGAGGAATCTCATGCAAGAGGGAGAAAAGGGCCCTGAGGTCTGCAGAATTGATGGCAAGAAACACACACTCATCATCTTTCTCTTCTCAGTTTCAAAGCTGTATCAAAAGAAACAAATGCATTCTCATTCTGGAGATTTTCAGTTGTTTCTTCTTTTCATTAGTTCCCTGCTGGGTGTTTCAGTTCAAGATATCCAAAGAATCATTTTTGAGTGTCAGGTATTGTGAATACAAAAATAGACATGTACTGCATAATGACATTTCAGACAGTGACAGCATAGAGGGTAGTAGGCCTCTGAAATTATATTGCCTACTGACATCATAGCACCCTCAGATTTGTGTAAAGACACTTTCTGATGTTCTCACAACAAGGGGACCTAAGGATGCCATTTTTAGAAAGTAGCAGCCCTGCTGCTAAACTCTGTGAAGGAATGACAAAGACATTTCTTCCCTTAACTAACGTAAGGTTTTGTGGAAGTGGACAATTGCCAAATGTCATCAAAAAGCCTAGGGAAAACTTTTGCAAAAGGTTACAAGACTGTAAACCTAATCCCAAATTGCAAGTGGGTAGGAATAGATGACATTAAAGAAAGGCTTCTTAAAATAGGGGAAGCTCAGTTAAATTAGTTGAAATTAGCCTTTGAAGACATGTGGGCAAGCTTTTCCATGAAAGGTGAGCTTCACATGTGAAGACTCAGAAGCAGGGGGAAATTTGAGATCTCAGGAAATGCAGGTTGTTCAATTGGGTGGATTTAAGCACTGACTTTGCACCAGTCAGATGTTTTAGGATGCAGATAAGTGATAGGAAGTCTCAAACATAATGAGATCTGATGGAGAGGAGAGGATGCATTCAGGAGGCATTGGGATGACAAATCATTGTGACACTGTGATTGTACCCTCTGTATGGGGGGATCTGGAAGAAGAGGTGAAGTTTGGATTTCCCCCAGCCCCATCTTGGGAAGGTGCTTCTGGAGCCAAATAGTACAACTATGTTTAATGAAGGTTTACTCTCGCTAGAGTCAGCACCAGAGAAAGAGGATGTAGTATGAATCATGTCTACTGGGAGACAGAAAGGCAGTTAGGGACAGTGGAGTGCCAGTGAAGCCAGACAAGGGGAGAATTTCAGGGAGGAGGAGGAAGTAGTCCCCTGGTTTCATGCGGCTTACCACACAAGGAAAAGAACAAGTCATGAGTTTCAGTGGCTAATTATGAATACAAGAAGGAAACTTTAGTGGAGTATGGTTGCGCAAATCTCTAATCCCAGCACTCAGGATTCTGAGGCCAAGAGGATCATCAATTTGAGGCTAGTCAGGGTAACCTAGCGAAGATTCTGGCTCAAGAAAACAACAACAACAAAAGAAATAATGAACAAAGAAATTACATTCTCTCTCGAGGAAAAGCCATTAAACTTGGATTGTCGAAAACATAACAGAAAGAGAATATAAGTACTGAAATTCAGAGGTGTTCAATAGACAGGAAACAGGTAGGTGCTGTCAATGAGGCAGAAGAGAAAAGGGTACAGGTGTCTCTAATTTGCATGGTGAGGAAAAGATGGACTGCCAAGAAATGAAGTCCAGGTTTAGGTATCAAAAATGATGTAGGTCTTACAAAATCCCAGGTTTTTCTCTTGCTCCTTAAATGTGTTGAATGAATGCTGACAGTTGCAGCTTAAATATCTTTGTTACTTAAAGAGTATACTATGTCCTGGGCCATGGGATTGGTATGGAGAACATTGGCCAGGATCCCTTGTAGGAGCTCCTATGAGACGCTAGGCTCCTTGACCCTGTCACTTTCACACTTCTGCCACAGTCTGACTGCATTTCCCTCTTCCCCCATTCACACCTGGGAACATCATTGCAAAGGTAATCATCCTGAGCAAGGCCACGAGCATCCTATGAGAGCAAGCATGAAAATGTAAATGCATGCGATTCATGTGAGGAAGGCTAGTGCTAACCAGCATGTTAGCCAGCTGACAATTTCACATTATCTTTCTTCTGGCTTCTTATGGGTGATCCTTCTCATTGAAGCTGACTCTTGCTTTCAGGAGAAGGACACAGCATTGAGCGTCTGTCTTATCTGGGCTTGTTCCCACCTTGCCTAAAAGTCACCAGTAAAGAAAACACACAGGGGAAGATGACTTGCCTTGGCTTGGCTCACTTATCCCACCCATCAGGTGATCAGAAAAGTTTCCTTACTTGCACATTCAGTGAGAATAAATGAGACTTACTAGTACAAAGTTCAGGGCAAACATGCTACAGTAAGGAAGAAAAGTAGACTTCAAATGTTATTAAATATTATACAAGGCTATTTTTCCCTTCAGGAAATCTTCTGATTTAGTTAATCAAAAGGAAGTTGAGATGATTGCTATTTTGCCCAAATTAATTTCTCCCACCCTCTCATGCTTTCAACTGAAGAGTGAACAAGCCTCTCTGTCTCTCATTTTGTTTAGGAAGAAAACACTGTAATTTTTGTAAATTCTCCCATGGTAACCAGTGTTTTCTTGGAATGTCTTACATGTGCCATCAAAACCCATGGCTAGCATCTCACAAATGTCGAAATGTCAGGTGGCATTGATCGGGTGATAAAATTAGCAGTGTCTAAACTTGGTGAGAGCATAGAAGGCTAGACACATGGTAGCAGGAATGCTCTGAGAGGGTAGTTTTGTCAATTCTTCCAGACTTAGCTGGCGTGTCCAAAATAGTTCTAGTCAATCCTAACTTAGGTTTAGAATTTCTCTTCTCAGTCCTCTAATGGGAGATGGGGCCATCCTGGGAGTACAAACAAATCCCTGGATCTCTGTGTCTGGCCCTCCATGAGATCTGCAGGAATTCCACACCCTGCAGAGAGAGATATCTTTGCACTTCATATGACAGCATAAGCTTTCACAAGGGGCTAAGCTTTCTGAGCTTGACTTTCCTGGCTGTTCATTGGAACCAACCCCTATTCTAGACAAAGGGGCAGGAGTCAGGAATACTGTCTTGAAAATGGAGATTTGTTAACCTTCCTCCAGATGTGGGGCTAATGTTGGGCCAGCGGGGGAAGCTTCATTGGGTTTTAAGCTGCTCTGCACAAACCCTTCCCCTTTGATTGCTAATATTGTAACATAATTCTTCTGTAAGACAGCAAACCTGATAAAGGCCACTTCCTCTGTCTCTGATGACTAACCTCTACTTTGCTCCTGCTATTGTATTTTTGTCACTTTGAAGTCTCAATTTGAATGGAAGCACTCTCTTTGACTACATTTTCCTAGCAGATTAGTTACCCAGATTGCTTCAAAGCCCATGAGTAGAAGCAATACTCTCTGTGTCATCTTAAACACTAAGAGACAATTCAGGGGGACAACTTAATGTGGTGTGCTTTGTGCATTTCATATCCACATGTTAATTAACAAACTCTCATGGGAGCTAAGGTGCCAGGATTAAGCACCTAACTTCAGGTGATTGCAGGATACCCCATCTTAAGGTTGGCCTAATTATTAAGTTGCAGGTATATTAAAAGAATTTGATTTCGTTTCAAAGATCGTATTGACTTTCATAAGCCAATGTATATGATGGTTAAGATTAGACAAAACTAATCCATTCTAATAAAGGCCATAATAGTAGTTCCTTCTGAAGAAGGAAGAGATGGAGCAGGGGCATTTACTTTCTAGAATGCTAGAAATATCTATATATTTCTCTGTGTGGGTATTGCTGAGGAATGTCTTCATTCCTTTTGTGCTTCCATAGTAAAATATCATACACTGTGTAATTTGCAAATTACAGTGAACAAATGACCAAAATTTATTGGTTCATAGTTCTGGAGCCTGAGAAGTTCAAAATCAAGGAGATGCCATTTGATGAGCATTCTTGTGTCATCCTGGTGGGAAGGCCAAGAGAGGTGTGAGAGAAGACAAAATGGGTCAAAATTCCTCCATTTGTAATGATCCCACTCTCATGATCATAAACTTTCTCTCACAATAACTACATTAATCCATTTATAAGGACAGAACCCTCATGGCCAAACCTTTTAAAGGCCTTTTTTTTTTTTTTTTTTTTTTTTTTGGCCAGTCCTGGGCCTTGGACTCAGGGCCTGAGCACTGTCCCTGGCTTCTTCCCGCTCAAGGCTAGCACTCTGCCACTTGAGCCACAGCACCGCTTCTGGCCGTTTTCTGTATATGTGGTGCTGGGGAATCGAACCTAGGGCCTTGTGTATCCGAGGCAGGCACTCTTGCCACTAGGCTATATCCCCAGCCCAAAGGCCTTTTTTTTTTTTATAGGCAGTATTGGCGTTTGAACTCAGGTCGTGATCTTCCTAGATAAGCTTCTACCACTTGAACCACAACCCTAGCACTTAGGCCCTGCCTTTTGATACTGTTAAGATTTCAATTAAAGTTTTGTTGTTATTGTTGGTCCTGAGGCTTGAATTTTGGGCCTGGGTATTGTCCCTGAGCTTTTGTGCTTAAGGCTAGTGCTCTACCTCTTGAACCATAGCTCTACTTCTGGCTTTTTGGTGGTTAATTGGAGATAAGAGTTTCACAGACTTTCCTGCCCAAACTAGGTTCAAATCATATTCTCAGATTTCAGTCTCTTGAGTAGCTAGGATTACAGACATGAGCCACTAGCACCCTCCTGCAATTAAGTTTTAACATGATGAGCTTTACATCAGTGAGAAAGTTCAACAGAAATTTTATTTAGGAAGTTGCACCATTACTTTCCAAGATTCTGTGCTTTGTTATATAGCTCATCAGTGTAAAGATTTGGAGAGTTTTAAGATCACATAGGGAGTTACACAATCAGATTTGTGCTGGAGAAGGATGACAATGCCTGTGAAGCTGATGCAATGGTCTTACGAGAGATAGAAGTCTGTATATTAGGGCAGTCTGTGTATTAGAACAAACACGGATAGAGGGATGAATAGGGTATGGGATAAGAGATGTGGATTGTTCCAGAACTTGGACAGCAGTAGTGGTGTGGACAGAAGGGCTATTGCCTGGAGATCCACAATTCAGCTAGAGACATAAGCTTCAGATACCTGTGAGCCATCCTTAGAGATGACAAATAGGCAATTAAAATAGATGAGTCTCCAGTCAGAAAATAGGTTTGGGCTGAACTTATAAAATTGGGAGTTGTTGTCTTGGTACTTAAGACCAAAGAGAATTCATGAGATCAGAGAGGGGCGAGAGAGAGAGAGAGAGAGAGAGAGAGAGAGAGAGAGAGAGAGAGAGAGAGAGAGAGAGAGAGAGAGAGAGAGAGAGAGACAGAGACAGAGACAGAGAGACAGAGAAACAGAGAAACAAGTTGGAAGAAAAGGGACTCTGGGACTGTGCCCCAGGAATTGCCACATTTTGAGGGCAGACACGGAGGATTGGAGCAGGAGGCGAAGAAGGTGTGTAAACGACAGCAAGGAGACTGATTTACCCCAGTCTACAAAGGAAAGAGTGGTGAACACCATTGAAGACTTAGGTAAGCTGGGGACTGAAATCCCTAAAGGGAGTTGATAGCATGCAGACCACTGGCCATCTCAGCAAGGTGGTTTAGGGAGAATAATATAAAGAGGAATTTCTTTTTTTTTCCCCCTTGTGTTTTTAAGTTTTATCAGTTTTTGCTGTGTATTCAAAACACCATTCCTTGATGGGACATTTAATTGCATAACATTTAAGTGAAAGTTTAATTCTGTAGTGTAAAAGGGATTAATTGGGTTCCCTGTTTCTTTAGCTATTTCAGTGAAAGAAATTGAATGTAGAAAATGCCGTGGGAATTTGTTTTTTTGTCCATATATTTACTCAGTAGGACTTTTAAGGGGTCATTTCATGGTCCACTCATGCCCCATGCAGAAATGAACTGCATGATGCTTGATTCATGTGGCTTTAAAGGGTAACGTCGTGAGTGATTTGGGGAGAGAAGTTGAGAGTTTCTCTAGTGGACATTAAGGCTTAGTGTCCCCCTAGGCTGCATGACTAGCATCTATCCTTAAACCTATTATAGAAATCGGATAATGGAGAGTAACCAGGGCTGGCAAGTTCCTGTCATATTATTGCAGAAGTCAAATATACTGCTTTAAGGACTTAAAAACATAGATGGAGAAAAATACAAGAGGGAGAGAGACAGAGACAGAGAGAGATAGAGACAGAGACACAGACAGATGGAGACAGACAGAGAAACAGAGGCAAAGAGCTCAAAATGTTGCCTGGGTCTTAAGTTGAAAGGGTATTTTATTAATATTAATCTTATGGATTTGGTAAATACGTATTCAATGTCAAATTCCTGTTGAATGGTATCAAAAAGTACAAAGTTGACATGACTGTGTTGGGAGGGGGGTGAATTGAACTCAGGACCTTACATTTTCTAGGTAAGTGTTACAACACTTCCACTAGCCCCAGGCCTGGGACTTTCATATAACCTGAGTTGCAGTGGTATCTGGCCCTAGATCAAACATGCCCATGACCTTGGGGATGATCACAACAATTTGAATTACTAGAGTTCTAGAAGTGGAGATATTCCCAGGGGCTATTAAATATTGAGTAATGTTATAAAGAATAAAAAACCTATCCCTGACAACCTCCTTTCTCTTATTTCCTTTCTGATTCTGACTCCAAAAAGAAATTGTTTGAAAAAGTATACATTAGTGTACAAAAGGGATCTCATTATGACTTTCCATACATGTATACAGTGTGCCTTATTAACCACACTCTATAGTAAATTTCAAATTCTACTCAAGAAGTTCTGCTGAGAATTGGAAAATCAAGTCCCTAGTGAGGGTATTTTCATATGGTGTCAAAGTCATTGCAAATGGAGGGGACATTACTATCCTGAAGAAAGTGGCACAGACTAGTTGTTTACTTTCACAGGCTATTTTTTAGGCAAAATTTGGTTTTATAGTGTAGTAATATTTATGGAATATTGTATCATTAAAACCTAAGTGGAAAAATTAGTTTTAGTTTTTGTAATTTTCCAGTGCAGGGATTTGAACTTTGATCTGTGTTCTTGCTAGGCAAGTGTCTCACCTCAAGTTATATGTTCTGCAACTCATATTTTAATAGAGTCTTGCTTCCTGCATGAGTGTGAATCTGGGCAGGATTTATTTATGTTAGGCTTTTGATAATTTAGCATTCTATTCTATTCTTTTTTTTTTTTGCCAGTCCTGAGGCTTGAACTCAGGGCAAGGAGCACTGTTCCTGAGCTTCTTTTGGTCAAGGCTAGCACACTACCACTTGAGCCACAGCACCACTTCTGGCTTTTGTCTGTGTATATGGTACTAAGGAATCAAACCCAGGGCTTTATGCATGCTAGGCAGGTACTCTACCACTAAGCTCCATTCCCAGCCCCATCTTATTCTTTATTGAGAAGCAGTCTTGGAAACTTGGCTGTTCTGTAATCTTGATCCCCAAAACTGAGCCTCCCAAATAGCTAGGATTAGAGAGGTGAGCCTGAAAGATAAGTTTTTTGATGTAAGGAAATGTGCTGGGATGAGCAGGAGATAAAATAGGGGAGGAAAATGCCTAATACAGTGCTGGGTATAGAGCTTAAGTAGTTCTGGCAGTAGGTCAGGGTTTTGGATGACATTAGATGTCAGTTTGGCCTATGTGCACTTGGGCCTTGCAGTGCTGGGTATAGAACTTAAGTAGTTCTGGCAGTAGGTCAGGGTTTTGGATGACATTAGATGTCAGTTTGGCCTATGTGAACTTGAGTCTTCAAGGATCTAGAGAGACCTGGAGGATCTTTTCATTATATATCACAGGAGCTTTGTGTGTTTCCCCTCATTAGGATGGGAGTATGCATGGATTTATATTGGAGGTGGCCAAAACAAAGTCTACCTTGGTTTCTTAAGGAATTTTCAACCATGAAAGAACCATATAAATAAGTGCCCTGCATGTGCTCTGTGTGCGGCCCTGTGATTTTTGACATGTAAGTGATATCAGATTCCCTTGGTCTATGCCTTAGGGAGACTGAGTATTGAGCTTTTGGAGGCGGACATGGTACAAACTTGAGCGAGACATTTCATTTCCTCTTAAGGTTAGTTGTTGATAGGAAATGTGATCCTGTTCTCAGGGTTGGCATAATAAAAAAATCAAGCATACACAATGCATGGGTGTTCTTGGACCCTGAAAGTGTTATAAACAAGATTTAGTAATCATCTCTTTCAATCAGAATGAGACCAGTGTTTGGAGGTCTCCTGCAATGTGCTTTTTGCATACTTTTTTTTCCTTGCTTCTGTCATTCATGCTCTTCTGTGCCATCCCTATAAGGGTCTCCAAGACATTCAAGACTCCCTACTAAGCTCTATCTCCTAAGGGACTGTGTTGCCACTGTGACTGCAACTTATGTTATTATTATTACCATTTGTACCATGATTATTTTTGCAGATAAAGGAGGAACTGAATTTGAAGAGTGGAAGGGAGCCCCCAACAAGCCCCAGAGTTGAAGGGAAGCCTGAACAGATACTAGGAGAGTGAGGCAGGATGTGACTCATGAGAACAATACCATAAATACACAAAGCTCACAGAATGGGCATTGAGGTCCAAAAATGCTACCACTGCAAAATTACTGCAGTGATTTCTCTGCCTACCAGGCCAATGATATTTTAGCCAGAGAGGAGACAGCTGAATCTGAGATAGTGAATGCACCAACACGAGCGTAGCCCAGGATGTTGCTGCAAAAACAAAAAAGGGCTGTGGGGCTGAAAATGCCTCAGAGCTGAAACAACAGAAGTTGAAGTTTGGCTGGGATATATGGGTCTGATTTGGAGGCCTTGGGAAAACAGCGCTTACAGTATATTCTTTCGATTTACCATTCAAACTACTTCACAATGCTGAAGAGCTTTCTGGCTGTTAGTTGTCTCTATCTGTGTGAGCCTTACATTTCATTTAAATACTATTGAGATAAAATAAAGGCAGTGATCCCACCCTCCCCCATACCACCTCAGCATTTTTTACTCCATGGCCTTCTGAACTCATCTAGGTGAGGCCCATGTAGTCTGGGGAAAAAAACCCCACATTGATTGGGTGTTCTATAGGAGGGATTAAAGAGAAGATGTGAGTCAGATAACCTAAGCCCTCACCTGTAAGATGTTACTAATAATAACTCCTTTGAAGGGCTGTTGTAAGAATTAAATGTAATTAATTGTATTATTGTAATACGATGTAAAAATGTACCTTTTATTAGATACTGTATGTGTGTGTGTGTGTGTGTTTGTGTTTGCAATAATATATGACTACATACTCAATATATCCTATGTGCTGCTGGGTTTACGTGCAGTATTTGCTGTTGGATAACAATTTAATCCAAGGCCACACAGATCATAAACAATAGAACTGAGATTTGAGATCCTTAGACCTTTCCACTATCCCTGCTGGGGAATCTGGCATTTGGTAGTGACAGTGTTGGCTAAATTTATTAGTTCACAACACAGCAGTGTAAAGTATGTTTACAAACTGCATAGTGCAGTCCTCAAACACTATGCCTTCCTCTCTCTTTTCTCAAACTGGTGTCAAGAGATGGCATTAAATCAGAGTTCTGCTGTACATGGCCTTGCATAGATGAGCTCTCACCACACGATTCCACTGTCTTGACAGGGCTTTAGACCATAGCTGCTGAGAATATTGATGGCCCCTAGTTTCTTACTTTTTTTTTTGCCAGTCCTGGGCCTTGGAATCAGGGCCTGAGCATTGTCCCTGGCTTCTTTTTGCTCAAAGCTGGCACTCTGCCACTTGAGCCACAGTGCCACTTCTGGCCCTTTTCTATATATGTGGTGCTGGGGAATTGAACCCAGGGCTTCATGTATACGAGGCAAGCACTCTTGCCACGAGGCCATATTCCCAGCCCCCTGGTTTCTTACTTTGTCTAACAAGAAAGATAAAGAGTGTGTTTTACTTTAAGTTAGGGAGATGGCATTGTTCAAAATAGTCTTTCTCCTCTCTACCCCTCCCCTGTTGATCCCTGCCCTTCCTCCCTTTGCCTTCCCCTCCCCTCCTCTCCTTCCCTCTCTTTTCCTTTCCTTTCCTTTTTTTTTTTTTTTCCAAAAGTACTCGGTAATATGGTTTCCCAGATCTGTTGGCAGATTTTTTTATAAAGAGGCTATGTAGGCATTGCTTGGTTTGCTCAATGACTTGAGAAAGCCACAATTGCTGAGCAAGTAAGATGACAACTGAAAACTGAAGTTAGACTCAGCATTCTGGAGGTCACTGATAGCCTAGATGAGAACTTTGAATGGAGGGCTTTTATGTGGGTAATTTTAGACAGAATGAAAGGAGAGGGGATTGAGACAAGTACAAAGATTCTTGAAAAGCTTTGCTACAAAAGGGAGAAAAAATAGTTTGGTATATTGTAGGAGAATTTAGTTTTTTTCTTTTAGATGAGAGAATAGTATTTTCGTTGTTGCTGGTATTAATTAGCAGACAGTGAAGCATTAACGATGCTAAGGGAAGAATTGCCATAGGGCAATTCAAGACATAGCACTGTCTTGATGTGGGGGAAGGGATCGGTTCTATGGAGAAGTTGTCTATTTGAGGAATATAATAAAGGGCAAGTATAGTGCATGAATGGGCTAAATCAGGTAACCAAATAACGTTTATGGTAAGAGAGGATGAAGTTCTTTTCTTTTGGAGTTTTCAGCAAATTCAAAGAGTCATCAACAGAGAGTGTCACATCAGTAGAAAATGGTAGACATTTGAGAGAAAAAGTAGAAGAAATAAACAGCATTGTCACTGAGGAAAACTGGACCACTGATGGATGGACTAACTTACAAAACTATGTATTTCACTGCTGTTCCATTTAGCAAATGTTTCCTTATAGCATGGTAGTCCCAACTGCTCTATACTTGAGAGTCAGTTGGGTATGCTACAGTCATAGTTTTAAGTCAGTGTGGGTGTCAAATCCTAGTCTGAGTTGCAGTATAGAGTTCTTTCCCTGTATGGATATCCTTTTTAAATGAATCTTAATTATGGATGATTTCCAGGTATAAAGGTACTGATAGAACTTCTATTTCCTTTCTGTATTTTATTTCTCTGAATAGTCCTAAAGAGAGGAGATCAGAGTAGGTATGTTTTGTCCATTGCAATTAAGTGTTCAATTTCATCATTTTCACCTATAGTCCAGCATATAGTAGGTGTAATGATGAGAAAATCCTTGCTGAGTTGATAAATGAAATCTGCTTAATAGGAAAAACATAGCCTTGTTAATGGAAGTTCTGGTTGCCTTCCAGACCATAAATACATTTTAGAAATACTTGAGTTAACATGGGAAGTTATAATTTTCTTAAGTGCAAAGTATTATTTTAGATACGGAATTACATTTCTTATTCTGCAGTCATATCTTAACTGTGCTAATTGTGCTATTTGTATAAGAATATTGGATAAAAATATCTCTCCATTTTCCTAAAGTATGATTTTCTAAGGTGGGATTGTTTATCTCTCTGTTGTCTTAGACGTCATTTAATCAACGTCAACTGTGATATGGCCTGCTAAAAATGCCAATGATTAAAATGAACTCTTCAACACACTTAACCCTCTGAATATTTGCTCAGTTCTACGCATCCTCCTTTAGCCCTGACTCTGTGGCCTTAGATCATGTTTGTGAAGCTCACATAGACATCAGTCAGCATCTCAGTTTGGTATTCCTGTCTAGAATATAAATCACTGGAGATTCTAAATCTTTCAGGAGCTTAACTCAAATTGCATATAAGATTTAGTTAGATTTAGTGCCAGAACAACTTAACTGTGCAAAAATTTTTTCATACATAAAAACTATAGGAATTGAAATTATTTTTTAAATTTATTTTTATTTATTGTCAAAGTGAAGTACAGAGGGGTTGCAGTTTCATATGTAAGACAGTGAGTACATTTCTTATCTACCTTGTTACCTCCTCCCTCATTTTTCCCCTACTTCCCTCCCCTTTCCCTCTCTTCCCCATGAGTTGTACAATTGTTTATACCAAATGGTTTTGTAAGGATTGTTTTTGGAATGGTTTGTCTTTTTATCCTTTGTCTCTTGATTTTGGTATTCCCTTTCCCTTCCCTTGTTCTAATACACGTATATACAGTATCCAGGGTACTAAGATCAGATACAGTGATAGCAGGGGCAAAACCATGGGAAGGGAATATGAGAGGGGAAAAAAAAAAGAAAAAAAAGCTACAGTTTCGCATGGCATGTTGAAAATAATTACAACAACGATATAACACTTGTTTCTATAATGTGGAGTTTATTTCACTTAGCATCATCATCTATGTGTTCATAAGGGCATAGCTATTGGGCTATTGTGATCTTCTGCTTTGACTAGCCTAAATATGTACTAAATATTCCCTATGAGGGAAACCATCAAGTCATTGTTTCTTTGAGTCTGGCTTACTCCACTTAGTATAATTTTTTCCAAGCCCTTCCATTTCCTTACGAATGGGGCAATGTCATTCTTTCTGGTAGAGGCATTGAATTCCATTATGCATATGTACTACATTTTCCTGATCCACTCATCTACTAGGGGCATCTGGGTTGGTTCCATATTTTAGCTATGACAAATTGTGCTGCGATGAACACTGTTGTGCTGATGGCTTTAGTGTGGTTTTGCTTGTAATCTTTTGAGTAGATGCCCAAAAGTGGGGCTGCTTGGTCATAGGGGAGCTCTGTGTTTAGCCTTCTAAGGAACCTCCATACTGCTTTCCAGAGTGGTTGAACAAGTTTACATTACCACAAACAATATAATATGGTTCCCTTTTGGCCAAATCCCCTACACCATTTGTTGTTATTAGTTTTCCTGATAATGGACATTCTTACTGGGAAATGTCTGTGAAAGTAGTATATATTCAAGAGTAGTAGATACCTAAGTTGGTAGCCTCTCTCTTGTTCTCTCATCAGTTTAACAGAACTTTATGAAAATATTGTGGGTTGTTCTCCTCTAGAATTTTTAAAGGCAGTGTTACAATGTCATGTTTGGTTTTCTTAGATTTCAGGCAATAGGTTTTAACTACAGTTCTTGATGTTCACCTAATTACTCTTCAAGGAGAATAGTAAAAATCATCACTTTGAATGTCAGTGTCTGGGCTCATAAAGAAAATATTCCAACAAATTATTTTATGTAGTAAAATACACAAAACATAAAATTTACTATCTTAACCATTCTAACATGTATATTTCAGTGGCATTAATTAAATTTACAGTGTTATGTAGCCATCATCACTATATATTTCCAAAGCCTTTTCATTACTCCAAGCCCAATAAAAGTTTTTTTTTAATGATATGAAAATATAGTAAGTTTCAGGACCAATGACTCACCTTGAAGAATGCCTTGAGTTTTAATAGGTCAGTAAATGGGTTTGGGATTAAAAAGCTTTGCAATATGAGTGTTCATGTTGCAATTTGCTCTTTTTTTTAGACAATTGCTGTCATGAACCTTGCTTTAATCCTTTTATAAGTGTACTACAAAATTGATCTGGACATTGCTGAGACTCTGATCAAAGGTGGCTGATGATCATGTGTGTTGCCACATGTACAGTCCAGAGATGAAAGCCTGCTCAGTTTAAGAGACCATGAAAATGGAGATGACTATAGGAAATAGTACATGAACTAGAAGAAGAGAACTTTTATCTTAGTCATTGTAAGTTAAACCTGCTGTGAGCTGTGTAAGAACTATAGAAAGGAAACAATTTAGGGAAAACTGATGAATTGAGTGTACTTGAGCAAATTTATAACTTTTCAACTTAAAGCTTTGGTACATTTGCTTATACATAACTATGCTAGTGATTTCCTACTAACTACTGATATGTATCAGTAAATAAAACATGGAGTTTCTGAAGGTAAAATGCTTACCATGATCCACTCCCCCTTTCAACCAAAAAATATATTCCACCCTAAGGAGGGATATTAAATGGGTCTTTTGTGAAGGTTTCTCCAAATCCCATAAACAGTAATTGGCTCTTCCTCATTGAGCCAATGATATTATACCAATGATATTATACCATTGTAGCAATTATCACATTGAATGCTCATTTTCCCAGAATATAAGCTTCTCAAGGATGAGGACTATATCTTATTTTTGGTTATATTCTCAATCACAGTTCTTAGTGCACAGTGGGATCCTGTTAAATATTTGCTGAATAGCTGAGTAAATGAGTGAATTCATGCATCTAATCATGGAGTATTTCATTTTTGATAATATCTCAATCATAAAGTCTTCATGTTTTAGTCACTGAGACAACCCACAAATGCTTATGGGGTCTAATTTTATGTGTGGCTTAGAAGACATTTCCTTTTGTAACATTACCTGAGAGAACTGATTTGATCAGTTTGCCAGTGATCTCAGAAAATTAAGAATGGTATTCTTCCAAAAAATTTCCAAATATCTGTAATTGGTTTGTCCTAGAAATTGAGAAAATAAAGCAGGGGACATGAGAAAACAAATTGCTAGAGGACATGATTCCTTCAAGTCCTCTATGCTAGAGTGGGGAAACTTCACCTCCTACTTTGTTCTTTTTTAAAGGCCTCAAGCCTGTCCCAGACACTGTCAGGAGAATGCTCTCCTTGTCCTGGTGCTTGCCATCTGAATTGCTGGTGTTGTATGGTCAGTAAATGGGTTTACATTGGGGAAACAACAACAAAAAAGCAGCTTTACATTGGGGAAACAACAAAAAAAAGAGCAGCTTGTCTCAACATATCAGCACAGATCTCCGTGACTGGCCAGTAGGATGTCTCCCATTACTCCCATGCTCTTTTCAGTTCTTGTGGCATCAAGATACCCAATCTTTCATTTTTTCTCTCTTCCCTTGTGTCCCTTTTGCTTCCTCCTGCATCCTGAAGGAAAGTCCTAGGTAGCAAAGTAAAAATGAGTAAGGATGGAGTATTCATAAGTGCCTGGTGTTATTCACTCTGCACAACTCAGCCTTCTTATCTCTTCACCTGGGAGCGTCCATTGCGCATGTAGCAATCAGAGCAGAAACATCTGAAACACACATTTCTTTCACCAGCCTGCAGGAAGACTAGCCCCGCAAGGACATAATTGGATTTATCTGAGTTTCACAGTATTATCCAGAAGCATGCATCATTTGCCAAAGAAATTGGAAATTTGGAAAGCTAGCAACCAAGTCCTAATACCACTCCTGTCTTCATAAGACTACCTTGGTGATTTTGTTGTTGTTGTTGTTAAGGAAATTCAGATACTCAAATTCAGGGACTTGATTGGTCTCCTCAGCTGGCTGGTTGGGAGATTTATTATCTTGCACTGAAATAACTACAGTGAATTTCACTGAACACAGTTAGACTGGTTTTGCATAAATACTGAAATTTCTCTCAGCCATTATTAGCAAGAAATTAAATCTAGTTTACTTTTTGTGTTCTTCTCATAACAGAACAACTGTGGAAAAGAGGGAGGAGAAAGGGCTTTTCTTTGCCAAAAAGAAAGAGATAGAGAAAAAAGAGAGAAAGAAAGTGAGAACATGAAAACAAGAACTCTCTTTTTTGAAGAGTGGTGGAGCTCTCTTTCTAGCAGTCAGACAGTTAAAGAGCCTTGGGTCCAGAAAATGCCAATTCCACTGTTCCCCAGTAGAACTGAATGGAGACATCTTGGCAAAAGATCAGGAATTTTTCCCCAAACGGCAATTATCAATGTAATTGCCTATGATTTCCAAAATGAAAACATCCTTCAAAGTTGAGCCATATATACTTTACCTGTTGAGTCACCTGTAAGAATATAGTGCATTGGAGGAGTTCCCCCTTCTTGAAGAGGTGAGACTAACTTGAACGTGGTTTTAATTATAAAGAAAGGAGAATCTTCAGAAAGTAATGGTCATGATGCTCCCAACAGCACTGTACTGAGACAGTTTTTGTTTCTGTTATAGCTGCCCGTTCATATTTCCTTGTTTTCCTTGTTTTAAGATGATTTTCAGATTTCTTATCCACTGCATGCTTTAAATTTGAGCACCATCTTTGACATGGAAGGCCCTGCTTTTGTGCTTCCTACCAATTTCACCCACCCTGCCTTCAGCGGCTGGAAACTGTTTTCACTGAAAGAGGCCTGATTGCGATGCCCCTCCTTCAGCAGTGAGGGCAGAAATAGGTCCTTGATTATCAGACTCAGAAGGAGACCTATTACCTGCTTCCCAGATGGGATCTGTGAGAGCCTTGCTTGTAGACACATTCCAGCTGCTAAAAACAAGGACACACAAGTGCAGAATGGATTAGGCATTGAAGAACCATGCCTTCTTCTTTAGCAAAGAGCCATGACTCAGAAAATAGATGTTTAAATAAACATATTTCTTTAGAGCTGGCTTAAAAAAAAAAGAAAATAGATGTTTATGAAAAAAAAAAACAAAAACTGAAGGCTAGTGGGATTTCTGAAGAGGGAGAGATCTGATAGGTTGTGTGCTGTGGTCACTACTGAATACGAGGTTCTGGTAAACCATGAGTAATCCCCTTTTCTGTGTTATCCTATAGCTAGGTGTAAGATGGATGTGTGGGATCCTCATGAACACTATTTGTTGAGTATAAGGAATAAAATAGATTGAGAACAGAGATGTGTTTTTTCAAGACTTGGAATGTCTCCCATTCTCTTGTGCATGTGTTGTACAAGCTAAGGCTCACACACCCCCATTCTGCTTCCTAGTAATGAAAAATATTATTCTGCCCGGACACTTGTGGGCTGAAGACTGTAATCATCAGTGATGAAACCAGGTAGAAGGAAACGGTGCATGAACCTTGACACTGCATCAGCACTGGGATGTATTCTTCCACAAAGTCATTGCTTTCTTAGTTTACATTCTTTTTTCTTCTTCTTTCTCCTTCTCTTCCTCCTTTTCCTCCTCCTCTTCATTTTCCTCTTTCTCCTCCTTCTCTTCTTCCTCTTCCTCCTCCTTTCTTTTTCATAGCACTCTGTTTGGACTCAGGGCCTCACTATTGCTTGACTTACTTGCTTGAATTGTTCTCACAAACAGGTAGAAATTTTGGAGGGAATTCTCTGCTTGGTTTCAGTTAGCCACATGGCATTCTTTTTTTTCACTATTATAAGGTATATTTGTTTTTTCCCCTTTAATGTCAAAGTGAAGTACAGAGTGGTTACAGTTTCATATGTAAGGCAGTGAGTACATTTCTTATCCAAAATGTTACCACCTCCCTCTTTTTGCCCCTGCCTCTCCCCTCCCTATTTCCCTCTCCCCCCACATGAGTAGTACAGTTGGTTTGCACCATATAGTTTTGTAAGTATTGTTGTTGCATTGGTTTGTATTTTTATCCTTTGTATCTAGATTTTGGCATTCCCTTTCTCTTTTCTAGTTCTAATGTATGTATATACAATATTCAGGGCACTAAAATCAATTACAGTGATATCAGGGGCTAAACCATGGGAAGAGCATATGAAAAAGAAAAAGAAAAAAAAAAGATGGGCATGGTTTTACATGGCATGTTGAAAATAGCTACAACAGTGATATATCCTTTGTTTCCATAACTTGAAGTTCATTTTGCTTAGCATCATCTTACCATATGACATTCTTAAACCTATCTTCTCAGGGAGACGGTGGTTGTGTAGAGTCTTGGCCAGACCTTACCTGTTTACTGGTGTAGTGGATTAACCTCCCACGGGCTTGCAAGTATTTTCACATATGATACAAAGTTTTAGTAGCTTCAAAGAAAGGCAATGGGAAGACAGTAAAGATTCCAGTTACTGTACATTCTACTGCAGTACAGAGAATGGGATGGAGGGGAAAGAAAATATTATAGTTTTAGTATAAGATGCTTCCCATAGGCTCATGTTTTGAATGCTTGGTCTTGGCTGGTGATCACTATTTGGGGAGGGTGTGGAAATGTTGTGCCAAGTCGCGAGACCACCACCAAGAAGACCACCGAGACTCAGACATTCCGAAATGCAATAGCAAGGCAAGGCTTTATTCAAGCGAGCCGTGGCTCGGGGCCTTATCCTACCCACCGACACAGCGGAGGTTAGGAGCCAGCCCCTAGCAGCAATTACACAGAGCTTATAAAGGCAAAAGACAAAGTTACAGCAATCAGGTGTTTAAGCAAGCAAGATTACGAGTACAAAAATGATTGGCTCAGGGCTCCAGGCATTCTAGGGACAGTTAGAGTTAAGCATTCCCAGTCGTTAGAGTTCTCGACCAGCTGGGTCCTAATAAGCTTGTCCTGGGTTTGCTCACAGGGCCAGCTTATCTCAGGTTTACGTGGTAAATAAAGTGGGGTTCGCATGGTAAAGTGGGGCCTGACTTCAGAAATATTGGGAAGTAGGGCCTAACCTAGTTAGAGGAAGTAGTTAACAGTGGGCTGCCTTTGAAGTTTATACCTGGTCCATGCCCTCACCTCTCTCTGCTTCCTCTCTACCATGATGTGAACTGCTCTCCCATTGTCTCACCACAGTGCAGTATGAACTGTCTGAAATTATGAGCTAAATGCAAATACTTCCTTTCTTAAGTTGTTTCTTTTCAGGATATTGGTCAGAGCAACAAAAAGTCTGATATGGCAGAGGAAAGAGTAAAATTAAAATATTTTTTTGCCTCTACATGTTTTTAAGTAATGAGAACATTTCTTTAAAAATTGAATGTATCAAACTATCTCTCACCTATTTTTCTCCTTTTGGCCTAAGTGTAAGTCTTCAAATACAGAGAGAATTGAAGATTTGAGTGAATATCTGCAGAAACAGGGGACACTAAATGGAATATCAGTGTCTCCTGGAGACTCTCGTACACAGCATTCTGAGTATTCACACACGTTTGGAAACACATCACTAGAATAGAATAAAATTCTATTTATGGAATAGAATACAATTGAATGCAATTGACATGTAGTTTGAAAGTAAGCAAATAAATATGAAAAATTAAGGCAATTTGCTTTGGGCTGAGTCTCCTGTCCTCTTGATAAGTACTTACCCTATTCTGCAATTGGGGGTATAGCAGAGTAGATTGAGAAGTACTAGAGCTCCTCATTAAGCAAAGACACACACAATGAGATCTTCATGTAAAAGTAGTCTGTCAGGAAGATATATCTGAGAATTAACTGATGCCTGTGGAACATTCACAATTCAACTCTTGGGTTGAAGGGGTAGGGAAAGTGGGGTGTGATGTGCAGTAGAGAGAGAGAGAGAGAGAGAGAGAGAGAGAGAGAGAGAGAGAGAGAGAGAGAGTCATGTAATTCTATTTCAATTCCTGGCTTCTTTTTACAAGACATTTAGCTACCTTATAAAACCAGTTCTTCATATAATTCTTAGCTTCACTGAAATTAAAAAAAAACACACCAACTTTTCCCCTTTTCCATGTTGGACTTTTATGAGCTAAGCAAGTAGAGTTATTTTCAATAACATTCAATTAATTATACTGTGAATTACATTAAAAGAAATATTAAAACTCCCAACAGCCTGGTGTTCTTCCCCATTCTTAATGCTGAGCTTATTATTTCCCTCCTTTCCTGCAAGCATTAAGGAAAGTTCAGAAAAATCCCTTGCCAAACAAAGTGGGTTAATATTGTACAAAATACTATGATAAATTTTACACTGGGCATTGTCAGATCATGTTAAATCTAAAAGTCAAGTAGGCCATGTTTGGGAGGGAAGGAATAACCCAAACCCTAAATATTGGCTTTATGAAGTTGTAGTTCTTTTGGGGCTTTTGATGAAGCACATAATTTTTTAAAAATTTAATTTTACTGTGAAAGTGATGTACAGAGGGGTTACAGTTACATACATAAGGTAGTGAGTACATTTCTTGTCAAACTTGTTATCTTCTCCCTCATTTTTCTCCCACCTTCCCTCTCTCTCTCTCTCTCTCTCTCTCTCTCACACACACACACACACACACACACACACACACACACACACAATTCTACAGTTAATTTCCAAAATACTGTCTTGTGAAATTATTTCCTTTTCCTTCTTTTTCTTCCCTATAGTTTTGCCTCTGTTATCTGTATTTGATTTTGGTACCCTGGGTATTGTATGTGTTTATTTGAGTTAGGGAAGGGAAGGGGAACATCAAAATGGTGAGAGAAAGAATAAAAGGCGAACCAATGCAACAATGATACTCATAACCACTTCTCTTAATTTCACTTCTGTTAACAATCTCCCTAGCCTTCTCCAAGGAAGCTCTTTCAATGTCTTGAGCTTCTTGAGAGACTTTGGGTCAGCCATACCGGGTGGAGAGACTGGATAGAGGAGTCCTATTTAATCCAATTGACTTGATAATGCTTTTCTGAGTTTACTAAAATTATAACACCTGGAGAAATGATAATTCTATGATACAAAAACATTATAATCATAACTAGGGAAGAAACTCTCTTCAGGAAGAATGACCAACTTAGGCAGGTAGAGGATGAGATTCAAATTAGAGAAATATGAAAATTAGAAACAAAGAAGCCAAAATGACCACACTTCTTAATGAATGGCCTGAGGGAACATCTGTAGCTGTCTGCTTCTTGGCTCACAAACTGTATCCAAAGATGTTTGCTCATAGTGGCTGCATTTGAATAGAAACAAAGGTCACAAGGATTAAGAGTTTTGACTTGTCACTGCAAGGGGTTTAGATTTGGTATCTTCATTTTGTCCTATAAGGTCCATTGTTCAAGGCAAAGTTGATCTCCTCCTGAGCCAGGCCTGGACTGGAGTTGGGGGGCTTCATCTTTCTAATTAGGCCATTCATCTCCAGGCTGTCAGATGCCAACAAATGTTCTGTTAGCACAGGACCCCAAGACTTCTCTTTTCTCAGGGAACTACAATACACAGGATTCACACCAATGTGATTATTTTTATATTCAATTCAAATCACTTCATTAAATTCCCTACCAGTAAATATTTTATTTAGATGTTTCATTCATATTTTTTGAATCCTGAGCAATTTCCAAAGTACTATATATTGACCTTGAAGGAAGCTTTGGCTGCTGTTGAAAATCTTTAATCTTGTAGTAGTTAATCCTGAGCCTCATAGTTTGGTTTGGCTCTCTTGTTTTTGCTATTGACATTTTCTTACTGCATCTTTGCTTTCAGTAACCTGTTTTCCATTCATGGGCTAAGAGGTATCTCTCAAGAAAGCCCCATACCTATTCTATAGCTGTGAAGTAGTATTAGTGCTTTCTGGTTTTGGAGTTTAGCTTTCCCTGGTTTATCTTCTGCTTAGCCCCTGCTATGAGTTTGCATATTGGCCCACCTAAGTGGCCTGACTCATAGCTAGCTAATTTTTGACTTTATGGAAACTTCCTTGGGACATTGTTGCTTAGAGTTGTTGCTTAGAACTGTTGTAGCACTGCCTACCCCTCCAATCATATAGGCCTTGTCTCTACTACTTGCCTATCTGTCTCTCTCTCTCTCTCTCTCTCTCTATCTATCTATCTATCTATCTATCTATCTATCTATCTATCTATCTATCTCCAGCTTCTATTTTAAATCTCAGAACATCTAACCTTATGAAAGCTAATTCTGTATTTCTTTCTATTAGGATTTGATGTCCTACACAAAATATTATAATTCATTTAGTCACAGAAAGGTATAAACAGTTAATTTGCTAGATGCAATTTATAGAAGATGAGCAGGTTACAACACGAAGTGGGTATAATTGGGCTCACATCTAGACTCTTCTTTAGAGAGAGTCACAAGTAATAAAAACAGCCTTTATTTATTGAATATATATGCTATATTGGGTAATGCTCTAGGTGCTTTTTATGTGTCCCTTTTTATACCACCAACAAGCCAGTATGCTGACAATTAGTTTCTCTTTCTTACAGAGGAAGAAACCAGAACACTTGCCCAAGGCAGAATCATTGTCAGGGTGGTGGTGCATCAGATTCAAAGCCAACGCTATGCTACACAGCTGTGTATTCTCAAGGAGACTCACAGAGGTTATGATTAGTAAGCCACTGTCATCAGGAGAAAACATGTTCAAGCATTCTCTTGAATGCACATCATATTTGTTCGTTGAACGATTGATTGATTGAGTTTTGCTCTGTGTCAGGTACTAAGATAGAGCTTGGCATTTTAAAGGTAAGATTTGTTTCTAGAAGTCAAGCTGAGTTGGTGCTTGTTCAACACTCTGACATCCTGGTGAAGAAAGTCTTTTAGCTTTCTCTTATTTCAGCACTGCCCCCCCCCCCGGCCTTTTAAAAAAACTGATTATGAAAAAAAAATGTCTACCTTGACATAACTTGTCTTCAGGGATGGCATAGTTAATTATAGATATTCTTATGTTTATACAACTTTTTAAAAACTTACTTTGTTTCACATTTATATAGTACCTCTGGAAGGTGCTTACTGTGTAAGTCATTTGATTGGATTCTCATAAGAGCAGATTTTTTATCTTTGTTTCACAAGAGTGAGTCTCCAAGGCCACTCAAGAGCATGTGATGAGCTGACCTTGATCCTGAGTTCTTACGACTGAAAGGGAGAGGTGTTGCTGTAGAATGAAGCCTGCTAAAAGAGGTGTGTTGAACAGAAGAAAGTGTACATAGAGAATAAACAATGTGTCCTCAGTAAGACAAATGGTTTTGCTGACTAGAGCCAAGAAATTGAGCAGCAGGAAGCCATGGAAAACCAGTAGTGTTTTAGTTAGAATAGACTGCTATGAAAGAATCATTATAGGCTGTTTGGTATAAACAACATACCTTTATTATTCAAGAAGTTGGGACCAGGAGTCACTTCCCATCTTCATGAGGACCTGTCCCTTGGCTCATTGGTGTCTATCTTGTTGCTGTTTCCTGGCATGGCAATAAGGAAGAGTTCATTCTCTGGTGTTTTCTCCTATAAGGGCCCCACTTTCCAGAGCCCATCTATACCTAGTACCTCCTAAAGCCAATTTACAAAAACTGTCCCACTGGGGTTAGGGCTTCAGTATGTGATGTACTGATGACCACACCATTTAGTCCTTAGCTTAGTCTCTGAGATGATAGAAGGGAATTTAGGCCTTAAAGGGGATCTCTGGGACAGTTAGGTTGGAATCAAGAGTGTAGACATATAGATGCAGCTATGAAAGACACAATTAATGGAGTTGTAGAAGCCAGTCTCTTGGCAGTCATTGAGCTTGGAGTAAGAGGAGGGTAGAAGTTGTGGATGCTTCCTGTACTTCAGCTTTTCTCTCAGCTCCATGGAAACTGACCAGGTGATCTTCACCCTGAGGAACAAGAAGGCTGTGATCACAATGCAGAGAGTGTTATTGTTATTCCTGTAAGCATGATGCTACAGTACAGAGGTGTGATAGTAGTTTATATTATTTATTTATTTTTGAAGCTATACAAACGTATCAGTTATTTTTTCTTTTGAAATTCTTCAGGACCAAATTTGACCCTGTGGGAAAGTTCCCTGTCATTTGAGAGGATATTGCTCTCTGTAGGACCACAGTGGATACAATAACCCTCACACCTTGGCTCAGGTGCAGATGAAACATGCATGGGTTTGGGTTCTTTTGATAAGCCCCTCTGCTTGTGTGGAGCCACCCATAAGGCTTTTCTTACACCTGAATTTGAAGTGACTCAGTGATAACCGTAAAATCCCTTTATCACAGCAGTTTTAATCAGACATCTGAATGCGTTGGTAGCTTTTCAGATGCCATCAGAAGTATTTTGAGGGCTGAGTTAGCTTGACGAAGTTTCATTTTAAACCCTTCCTTGTGTTTCTAGCTTTTTTTTCTGTAAGGAGCATAAAGTTAGTCTGGTCATAAATATGACTGTCACTGCCAGTGAGCGTGTTAATTCAAAGCTATTCACTGTGTGAAGATTGTAATGCCCCCCCCCCCAAGAGAGGGGACCACAATGTAATGGGATCCAAGGGGTCCCATCCCTCCAAGAGTCCACCACTCAGAGACAGTCTCAAGTAAAAAGATGGATTTATTAGGGAAGTAAAAATTATACCGACTGGCCAGGGTCCAGCCCTAGACTTGGGAGCTGGAACCCCAACCATACAAAGCAGGCTGGCTGGCCAGGGCCGAAGCCCAGACTTGGGAGCTGGGACCACACGTGCCCCGGGCCATGATTGGGATCGGGTTATGAAGGCAAATACCACATGGTCAAGCTTGCCACATGCAGGTGGCCAATGAGTTTACAACACTAACAGAGTATGCCAGGTCACACACAGGTGGCCAATGGAGTTACAATCAGCCTCATAATAACTGTTTGAACCAATCTATCATGTTAGACTTGATGTACGGATTTGGTGGGGCTCACATGATGCAGGTGGATATGCCTACTCAGGGGAGGGCACAGGTTTAACCTTGAATGTTCTACTAAGGTGGTCAAGCAGTTTATACAATCTTATCACAGTGAAGGGGAACTTCCCTGGATAGGGTTGGGGAGATCTTAGTGAAGATGTACTCGGCTTCTGCTCTCTTTAACTAATCTGAGATGGAGTCAATCTGACACCCCTCAACAGCCAATGATGGCACTGGCCAGATCTGACTTCCATATTACAAAGCTAACAGCGTTATTTTCAATCACAGCTACACAAGTGTAATATGGAGGTCAGATCTGGCCAGAGAAAGAAGGCAGAAGCTGACTCCATCTCCACTATCTCCCCAGCCCCATCTGCTCTGAGGCCGGGGAAGATTCCCTCTCCCTCTCCTTGTAAACAATAGTGTCCTTGGTGAATCCAAGCCAATTCTTGATGGGTGTGCCTGGATTCCTACAGGAAGGAAGCCTCAGGGAAGTTCCTGAATCCCAAGAGACAGGGGCAGCACATGGCCTGTACATTACTGAACTTGTCTGTCAAGTGCTTGGAACTGGGAGCTTCCTGTGACCCTTCCCCATGACCTGACCCTATTTTGGGGCAGGCAAGCTCAGGTGCCATTACGCCATGCCACATGTTCAAGTCTTGTGTCTGTCGTCCCCATGGTGTCCCAATTTACCTCTCCACTGGAGCTGAATTGGTTTGTTGGTACTTGGAAATCCTCCGGAAGTAAGTCTCTGTTCCACTGTCCGGTTCTATGCTACATGTTTTTCTGAAACCTGGGACCGGTCCATCTGGAACTTCCCCAATAAATCCATCTTTTTACTTGAGACTGTCTCTGAGTGGTGGACTCTTGGAGGGATGGGAGAATCCCCCCCTCCCTTGGACGCCATTACACAAGCACAAATTTTGAAAATAAACAGCCTCAGAGTTGCTCTTTCAGGATGCTAAAAGGTACGAAATGGCCAACTTATCAAGCATTACAGCCCATTGCATTCTTGGGCAGAGCGGGGGTGGGGGTGGCATGGCAGCCACAGCAAGAAGGGTGAGAGCTCAGTGTGACCCTTAGGCTATATGAAGCAGCTGGCAGCAGCAATCCTGAGGGCACTCAGGACAGGGCATTAATTGTGCATCAGAGGGTATTGTGCACAAATCTGAGGAAGATTAAGAGATCTGATTTTTTTTTCTGTGCCACAAGAGAAGATGAGCTTAGCTTTCCTCATTTAGGAAGACTGGATATGTTTTTAAAAAATATCTTAAGTGTAGCGTTTTCTTTAGTTTCTCTGGAATTCATTGCAAGCTACTGCAGCACACACTGACTATCAAAGGTATGGCTGTACTAGGGTGACTTGGTCCCCTTTGTGGTGGGCTTTGAATACTAGTATGCCAAATGTGATGGAAAGGGCTGCTCCAGACTGATGATGGCAGTATGGAAATGCTATGGAAAGCTTGCTTGCAAACTGGGCAGCTTGACAGTCTGAACAAAATGCAGTAATCAGTATACATTGTCACGATTCTAGAGGATGACAAAAGCACTTGAGACTAATTTGAAAATCAGAGAAAAAGTGTTTGCTGCACCACTTAGCTCACAGCTATGTCACCCTTCACACTGGGATCATATTGGAGATATCAGCCCATGTTCTTTGTTGTTCTGGATAGAAATGATTCCAGAGCCCTTAATGATTCTACAATTCTTTCATACTGGATCTCAGCTTTTCTGTCAACAAGTGACCTCTAACCTTTGGAAAGAAGAGTAATAATATAAATTTTTACTCTGGGTTAGACCCTGTTTAATTAAACATCACATGAAGCCAACATGATGGCCCTTACTCTTCTAAGCTTGGCATCCACTCCAAACATATTTTTTAAAGATGCAGTTAAAAATTAATCTTACAGATTTTTGATCACTGCTCTGATAGTGAGACTTCTTTTTGTGATTATATAAAATATATTTATTTATATATTTTTTAGTTTTTATATATATATATTTTTATTATCAAACTGAATTACAGAGAGAGGTTACAGTTTCATACATTAGGCATTGGATACATTTCTTGTACTGTTTGTTACCTCGTCCCTCATTCCCCCCTCCCCCCTCCCCCTTTCCCTCCCCCCATGAGTTGTTCAGTTCATTTACACCAAACAGTTTTGCAAGTATTGCTTTTGTAGTTGTTTGTCTTTTTTTACCCTGTGTCTCTCAATTTTGGTATTCCCTTCCAATTTCCTAGTTCTAATACCAGTATACCTGGTTTCCAATATACTCAGATAAGATACAGAGAAAGTGTAGGTACAACCACAGGAAGGTGATACAAGAAGATCATCAATAATAGAGGCTACAATTACATATGGCACGTTGAAAGTAGTTACAACACAAATAATCTAAAATCTAACACTTTGGGAATGGCCACAAATAACATTTTGGCAGTTTTCTTTTTTATATTTCCCTTTCTCTATTTTCACATGCATGGAAATGGTTTTTCACCAGATAGTTCATACTACATGTCCTGTGTTTATTATCAATATCTTTTAGAAATTGCATTATTTCCTTTCTTGGGATCCTACCCCCCCCCCATTACCATCAACTGGTGTTGAATAATTTATTTACCTACTCTACATTTCTCTCCATGTTTACATGACCATCTACAAATGTATCTACTTATGTCCTGTTGTGTATAAAATAACATTGTGCACAGAAGTCTCAGCCCTGGGCTGAGAGTCCATTATTACTATTTTAAAATGTATACTAAACCTAGTGGGGTTATTGTCATTGTATTCTGTACATGCTACTTTCCTTCTCAGAAATTACTTAATGCTTCCCTTTGGGGGATGGTATAAAACTAATAATTATATTGGTCTTAAAATAGGATGTAAGTAGGGGCTCCACCTAATTTTTTTCTATGCATAGTCAACTATGTATTAGCCCCAGTGGACCACATACTCCCTTTGCCATACTGAAGCTATATGTCAATGAAGTCATAGAATTCAATGCATATCCTGCACACTTAAGAAAATTGAGAGAAAAGGTGGGGTTGAGAGGAATAGGACAGAGTGATGAAAGGGGTGACATTGATCAAGATGCACTGAATTCATGAACTGCTTTGTTGAAATTGTAACTTCTAGCTGGGAGCCGATGACTCAATCCTATAATCCTAACTTCTCAAGTAGCTGAGATCTGAGAATCAGGGTTCAAAATCAGTGCTGGCAGAAAAGTCCCATAAAACTCTTCTCTCTAGGCACTCAAAAATCAGAAGTGGCATTGTGGCTCAAAGTGGTAGAGTGCTATCCTTGAGTAAAACTGCTCCGAGACAGTGCCCAGGCCCTGAGTTCAAGCCCCATGAATGACCAAAAAAAAAAAAAAAAAAAAAAAAAACCAACGGGAAAAAAAAAGAAATTGCAACTCCTTTGTACAACTTCTTTTTTTATTTTTTTTTATTTTTATTTTTGGCCAGTCCTGGGCCTTGGACTCAGGGCCTGAGCACTGTCCCTGGCTTCTTCCCGTTCAAGGCTAGCACTCTGCCACTTGAGCCACAGCACCGCTTCTGGCCGTTTTCTGTATATGTGGTGCTGGGGAATCGAACCTAGGGCCTCGTGTATCCGAGGCAGGCACTCTTGCCACTAGGCTATATCCCCAGCCCCTTTGTACAACTTCTTAATGATAATTAAAAGAAAGAAAAATGTACAGACACGGAAACTTAGAATAGAAATGTCTGTGTGATGCTTTTGGAGGCTGTAAAATTCAAAGTAGAGCTCTAGCCTCCTCAGTGTCTGGTGTGGCCCACTTTGTCATAGGCCTCTAGCCATTTCCTTACCTGGTTGAAAGTGTGTGGGCATTACTCTGGGACCTCTTTTCAAAGGCAACCAAACTTGTTCATAAGGGTGGATACCTTATGACCTAAGCTGGTCCCAAAGGTTCACTTTTTGATATCAGTATACTAGGGGTTAAGGTTTAATATTGAATTTAGTAGTCATCTGGAGGACAAACATTCATGCTATTGGAATGGAATTTCTTTCTGGGAGCCTTGATGCATTTTGTTATTTATTACCTTGCCATGTTTTGGTTCTAATGGATTTAAGTCTTGCCTAGCACATTTTTTATTATTCCTTTTCAAGAAAATTTTGCCAAGTTTTGGACATTTAATCTGACTTCAAAATATTATATTTGCATAAAAATGTGATTCTAATTGAATATAGGTATGTATAATTCAGTATATTCAATTAAACATAGCTGTGCATAATTCAACATTTCAAATTTGAATTACTTTAAGTTAAATGTATGTGATTTTTGAATCTATATACATTTCTAATTATATTCATTTTAGTGCTACTATAATGTTATTATCTTTTTTCTAAGTTGCATTGTAGCTATAAAGAAAGCTCTAAATTTTTCCAGCTGTCTGATTAAATGCTAGTAATTTTTACTTTTAAGCTGAAATTGGAATTTCTAGGACGGTGATGGTATCATTTACAAAAAGGGAAAAAAATTGCCTTATCACTTACTCTGACCTAATATTTTTGCCCTCCCTTCACCATTGAGTTGTAAGAGTAGCAACTGTATGTTGTTTTTCTGGTGTATAATTGTTTGGAATGATGTTTGCAATTGATTTTCTATTGTTAGGTACTTGAATTGTCAAAAACTTTTCTTTTATTTCATGGCTTACCTTAATTTTTAAAGCATGAGTGGTGAATTTTACCAGATGCTTCCTAGCACCTACTGATGTCTCCCACCATTGTTCTTTCACACATTTTTAAAAATTTAATTTTATTGTCCAGGTGATATACAGAGGGGTTACAGTTACATATGTTAAGATAGTGATTACATTTCTTTTTTTTTTAAGTTTTTATTATAAAACTGATGTACAGAGAGGTTACAGTTTCATACGTTAGGCATTGGATACATTTCTTGTACTGTTTGTTACCTTGTCCCTCATGCCCCCTCCCCCCTCCCCCTTACCCTTTCCCCCCCTGAGGTGTTCAGTTCACTTACACCAGTTTTGCAAGTATTGCTTTTGTAGTTGTTTCTCTTTTTTTATCCTGTGTCTCTCAATTTTGGCATTCCCTTTCAATTTCCTAGTTCTAATACCAGTATACATGGTTTCCAATATACTCAGCTAAGATTACAGAGATAGTGTAGATACAATCACAAGAAGGTGATACAAGAACATCATCAATAGTAGAAGCTACAGATACACATGGGATGTTGAAAGTAGTTACAACTGTGATATAACAATCATTTCCATAAAATGGAGTTCATTTCACATAGCATCATCTTATGTGACCATAAGGGTATAGCTATTGGGCTCTTGTGATCCTCTGCTGTGACTTGCCTAAACCTGTGCTAATTATTCCCAATAAGGAGACCATAGAGTCCATGTTTCTTTGGGTCTGGCTCACTTCACTTAGTATAATTTTTTCCAAGTCCTTCCATTTCCTTAAATATGGGGCAATGTCATTCTTTCTGATAGAGGCATAATATTCCATTGTGTATATGTACGACATTTTCCTGATCCATTCGTCGACGGAGGGGCATCTGGGTTGGTTCCAGATTCTCGCTATGACAAATTGCGCTGCAATGAACATTGTTGTGCTGGTGGCTTTATTGTGATTTTGTTTGCGGTTTTTCGGATACATACCCAAAAGTGGGGTTGCTGGGTCATAGGGGAGTTCTACATTTAGCCATCTGAGGAATCTCCATACTGCTTGCCAGAGTGGCTGAACCAGTTTACATTCCCACCAACAATGAAGTACGGTCCCCTTTTGGCCACATCCCCTCCAACAACTGTTATTGTTAGTTTTCTTGATATATGACATTCTTACTGGGGTGAGATGGAATCTCAATGTTGTTTTGATTTGCATTTCTTTTATGGTCAGTGATGTAGAGCACTTTTTCATATGTCTCTTGGCCATTCTCATTTCCTCATCAGAGAAGTCTCTTTGTAAGTCTTTAGCCCACTTGATGAGCGGGCTATTGGTTCTTTGCGGTTTTGTTTTGGAGGAAGGTAATTTTTTTTAGTTCTGCATATATTTTAGAGATGAGGCCTTTGTCCGTTGAATGGCCGGTAAAGATCTTCTCCCAGTCTGTGGGCTTTCTGTTTATCTTGCGAGCTATGTCCTTGCTGGGTGGAATATTCTGTAGATGTCGATTAAGTCTAGTTGGTCTATGCAATTGTTTAGTTCTGTGGTTTCTTTGTTCAGTTTTTGGCGTGTTGAGCTGTCCAGAGGTGATAGTGGAGTGTTAAAGTCCCCAACTATCAATGTGTTTGGGTCTATGAGTGTTTTTAGAGTCAGTAGTGTTTGTTTGATGAAGTTGGGTGCTCCTGCATTTGGTGTGTAGATATTTAGAATGGTTATTTCTTCCTGTAGGAGAGATCCCATTATTAGTATGTAGTAACTTTCTTTGTCTCTTTTTACCATTTTTAATTTGAAGTCAATTTTGTCTGATACTAGGATTGCAACTCCAGCCTGCTTATGGGGGCCATTTGCTTGATAGATTTGTTTCCAGCCTTTCACTTTTAGAAGATGTTTACTTTTGCTGGATAGATGTATCTCTTGGAGGCAGCAGAAAGATGGATCTTGATTTTTGATCCAACTTATGAGCCTATGTCGTTTGATTGGAGAATTAAGTCCATTAATGTTGAGAGTTAGGATTGAGAGATGATCGTTTGTTCCTTTTATTATCACTATCTTGTTTAAAGCTGTGTCTTTCCATTTCTTGATCTGATGTTTACTATTTAGGGTTCATTTCTCTGTCTGTATTATTATCTTGATTATTATCCCTGTATAGTACATCTTTGAAGACTTTCTGTAAAGCTGGTTTGGTGGAGATATATTGTTTCAGTTTTTCCTTACTGTGGAAGACTTTTATTTGACCTTCGGCTATGAAGGAGAGTTTGACTGGGTACAGAATTCTTGGTTGGTAGTTATTTTTATATAGAGTTTGGTATACTTCATTCCAGGCTCTCCTTGCTTTCATGGTCTCTGCTGAGAAGTCTGGGGTAATTCTGATTGCTTTTCCTTTATATGTGATTGTTTTCTTTGCCCTAACAGCTTTGAGTATTTTTTCCTTGCACTCTACTGAACCTGTTTTGATCACAATGTGTCGGTGGGATGTCCTATTCTGTTCTGGTCGATTTGGGGTTCTAAATGCTTCTTGTATCTGTATAGGCCTTTCCTTCTGGATATTTGGGAAGTTCTCAGCTATTATTCTGTTAAATAGGTTGCCTATCCCATTAACCTCTTTCTCCAAGTTTTCCTCAATACCTATTATCCTTAAATTGGCCTTCCTGATCGTGACTTGAATCTCCTGTAGCGGTCTGTTTTGTTGATTGGACTGGATTTGTATTGATTTTTTGATCTTTCTCCATAGAATCTAAGGAATCTTCAGCTCCTGAAATTCGATCCTCTGCTTCAGTTAGTCGGGCCTGTAGGCTAGTTACTTGATTTCGAATCTCTTTTGCTTCTGACTGGTCTTTCCTGATAATTTCCATGTCATTTCTTAGGTCTTGTATGGACTTCTTTACTTCATTAACTTCATTACTTTGGTTTTGAGAGTTGTCTCTCTAATCTTTAAGCTGGTTAGCTATCTTTTCATTTGATTCTTGAAGTTCATTTATCTTTCTATTTGTGGATGCCATGAAATTCTCCATTAATTTTTGCTTTGCCTCCTCACGCTCTAGAATAATTGACTGAAGAGATTCAAACTTTTTATTTATCATGTTTATTAGTAGACTTTGTAGAGCTTTTTTGGGGTTCTCTTTTATGTCTTTGTTTGACTGCTCTGCTTCCTGCTTGTTTTGAGTGGGGGATAAGACTTCATTGTTTGCCATCTTTCTTGTGTTTCTTCTGCCCATTTGAATTGGGGGTGCCAGTCTACCAACACCTGTCAATACCGTTTAAGACCCAAAGCAGCCCTTACCAAGCACTGTTTTGTAAATCTTACAAGTTCACAATTATGTACAGTTACCCTGTATACCTGTCTATAAAATTAGATTTGGTGTTCCTAAAGAATACAATTTCAATATAACAACTGATCCTGGGCTCTGTATTCAGTAGTTACTTATTTACTGTTACAACCCTATACACAATTCTTGTTTTTATATTAAGTTCTTTTAGGACTGGCTTTCTCTATGAACCCCTTTGATTCACTCGGATTAAGCTGGGATACCCTCTATCCAATAACCAGGAGTCATTGGAGACTGGAGGTCCAGGCAGTAAGTCAGGAGGGTAAGTTGGAGTTAGGAAAGAGAATAGAGTAAAATGTATTGGGGAGGGGAGGTGGTGATTTTGGTTTAGGTGTGTGCCACCATATCCTAATTATTAGCTGCTGATTAAATATAATATCCAAACTCTACTTAATTATTCATAGTGTTTGCTACTTACTTTAACAGCATTTTGCAAAGGTCTCAGGTCATACTTAATTCATGTTTTGGTAGCAATTCAGATAATTTGCCCTTGGATAATTTGCCTTACTCTAAAACATAGGGAATTATTTAAAATAAATAAGTGGTAATTCTTAAATAGCAGTTATCTGCATAAATGAGATGAGTTTCTGTCTGCATAAGTCTAGATATATTTTCACTGTAGCCTTAACTAAATAGGTATTTACTTAACATTTCTCAGCAAAAAGAATAGGATAGGTGGGACAGCTTTGGTCATCTCATTCCCTCTCCCTATTCTTCATGCTCCTCCAAACGGCATTCACACCTTTGGGTGTAGATTTGGGGCAACAAGAAGATTCCAATGCAAAGAAGAGAAAGAAAAAATTAAATATGAGTCTTTCTTAGCAGACCAACTGCAGATTTCCATTTATATCTCATTGGACAGAGATGTGTTACTATCACTTGTGACAAGAGTTCTGGGAAGTGAATTTGAATCAGGATGTTGCTTCCTAGAACAAAATTGTTCTATAATGTAGAAGACGTGTTTAAATTTGAATATGAAACCAACAGTACCTAGAAAAAGATCTTTCATCATTTCCTTGTGGTTTTTATCACCTGTTCACTTTATTCATCTGTAAGATAGCTATCTGGTCATGTCTTCTAGAAAGTCCCATATGAGTCTTAGAAGGGAGACATGTCCATTCCACGAGCATTGATGGGATGCTTTGCGTTAGCTATACATCCAACATAGCCTTTAACTTCTCTGCATGTGGAAAATATCTGACTTATATAACTGTTAACTCATGCTTGTAAATGCCCCTGGAATAGGATACATATATGTTTAATCCAAACTCCTAACAAAATATTTTACAAACAGTAGGTGTTTGATTAATTTTTAAAAATTGTTCAGTTGGACACTAAATGTATTCTCATACTTGTTTGTTTTAGGGATGCTTTTTTTATTTCAGTATTTTTGAGACAAAATGCATATATTTACAAATGCATATGTTGGATATGTTTTTACATAGTTTTAATCTTATAAAGCATGCTGATTGTTAATACCAGTGTATGCAGATACCAGTGTATGTGGATGTGTAAACATATATATGTGTGTGTTTTCATGTGTATGGTATATATCTTGGTATAAGTGTTAAATCTACTAGTTATTTCCTGTACTACATTCTGTTGACAACCATGAACTATGTGGCTATGGTGCAGTTCACCTGCCAGGGATGCTGCAAGACAGATAGATGACTTGCTTACCTGGAAAGTAACTCTTGCGTCTCCAAGGCAAAGTTCTATGCTAAGTCCAGGGACAGTTATTTCCCCATTCTGTATGTCAAAAGAAAAGAGGAGGAAGAAGAAAAAGAAAAGAGTGAAAATTGTCTAAAGATTATTGCATCTTGATATTTTTAATTGAATTATAATATATTTTGGATGTTCCCAGTCAGCCTCCTCTAGGGGAAAATGAGGCTATTGGGTAATGTGAGCCAGTGTTCTATGAATTGTACAACCAGCTCCTGTATAAGCCCTGTTGGAACAGATTTTTTGTAATGAATTTGTGTTAAGAAGGACCAAGGTAGGTGCAAAGCATTTATATCTACACTGCCCTCAAGTTTCATCTTTATTTTCTGAATAGATCACTTTAGAAATGCTGTCACTGGTTTACATTTCAGTGTTTGACTAAAATGTCTATATGAAAAATATACCCAGGTCTCACCATTGTCGGAATGGCTATCACTAAGAAAACAAATGACAAATAATGGCAAATGTATGGGGCGGGGCGGGGGGAAGAAGGGGACTTTATACACTGTTAGTGGGTATATAAACTACTGCAACCACAATGGATATCATTATAGAGGCTCCTCAAAAAATTAAAAATAGGTCTACCAGTTGACTCTTCCGTACTATTCTTGGGCACATATACAAGAAAAATCACTGCATAGAGCATATATACAGGAAAGATAGCTGCCTGCTTACTGTAACTCTGTTCATGATAGCCAAATTTTGGGATAGGCTGAGATGCCTATCAACCAATGAATGGATAAAGAAAATATGATATCTGTGTATGTGCATATATATATATGGGTATGTATATATGTGCATATACATGCATGCATATATACATATATGTGCATACACACATACCCATATATATCATGGAATATAGTCAGCCATAAAGGACAATGAAATTATGTCATTTTCAGAGAAATAGGTGGAACTGAAAATCATACTTTTGAGTGATGTAGGCCAAATTTTAAAAAGGGCAAATACATTTGCTTGTTCATTTGTGGTCTATAGACCTAAAATGATGATGGTGATGGTGATGATAGTAATGATAATATTACATAGCTGTCTAGGAGAGATCAGCATGAGGGGGAGAGGAAAACTAAAGGATGAAGAAGCTCAATGGATACATATGGATAAAATAAAAAAAACCCACTAAATACTTATTGAAAAGGGTAGGGGAAGATGGAAGGGAGGAATAGGAATACTGTAGAGTGGTGAATTTGTTCAAAGTTTATGATATTCATGTATGGAAATATCACAGTATAACTCTCATATTACAAAGATATGCTACCTCACAAACTTGTTTAAAATGACAATCTTCAAGTCTTCTGCAGAATCAGATGGAGTTTGTAGCCATTAACATTAGTGATGTGGAATGGCTGATCTCAGCTCCAATGTCTTGGCATGGTCCTACACCAGCATCATCAGCATCATTAGAAACCTGTAAGAAATGCAAACATTTGTTGGACTCTAATCCACACCTACTGAATCAGGAATTCTGACAGTGGACCTAGCTGTTCTTGTTGTAACAAGCTTTCTCAGGCAGGGTCAAATCTGAGAACCAATGGCTGACTTAACAGCTATAAAACCAAGTTGTTCTCAAGTGTCTTGCATAATGTCTTTTAGAATTCAGCACCTGGTAAAAATGCCTCTTTTGATAAGCAGACATGAAGCCTTTGATAAGCATGTATAAAGTTTTTTCCAGACAACAAGAATGACATCACCCATTATATTTCCATTTGTGCCTTTACTTTCAGGAAACTTGGAACTGTGCTGATTGCTCAATCATAGTCAGTGTTATGCCTGAAAGTTTTTATTTCCCCTTCATTCCATGCATTTTATTTGCTTGTTTCATTTAACAGATTTACTATGAATCTTTTATTACAGACCTTCTCAAATTCATTTTGCTAGTAAGTGAATTGGCAGTATGGGGTGGGATAAATAACTTGAAATAAATTGACTCACTCACATAGTGATTGACAATAGAAGTATTTGACCAAGAACTATATTAGTAGGAGAAGCTGGCCTGGAATTAAATGTATCCTGCAGGAAACATTTCACCTGCACTTTTGAATACTCATACATAGTAAGAAAATGCAAACAGTATAGAAAGATACTGAAATGTACTCACAATTCAATCTCCCCTTCTCCCCACCTTCACAGCAGGCATCCTCTGGTTTATTGCAATATTGTACAGGAAAACATGAACAGAATAAGCAAGTCTATTTTTTCTCATGAGTAAGGAAAAATGTAACCTGGTATGAGTGTGCCTTTGTGGGGGAGGGGAGTGAGTGACTGAAAGAGAGAGAGAGAAGGAAAAGCATTTCATCTTTCTGCTATGTTACAGATTTATCGTGCCAGTTTCTATGGTCCTAAATTCTTTCAGTTGTTCATTGTTCACCTATTTTCTCCTTTGCTACCTCATTTCTCTGAGATCTACACTTTCCATTTGCTCTTGAAATCACTTAACAATCTATTCCCAGGCATTAGCACTTCCCTTGGGATTCACCAATTGATCGATCTTTTAACCCAGTTGTTAGAGTTCTCCCAATACTCAATAACATGAAGTGGTTTCAATTTGTTTGTTTTAAAGTGTTAGCCTGAGTCATCAGGAAAGTCAAGTTCATGTAGCTACTTTTCAGAACCTGACAAACCACATATGACAATTGATTTACTTTGTGAATGAAAGGCTCTGTGCGATTTGGAACAATTGCAGAGTCTACTCTCTTTCTGGATCCCATCCACATGGTAAACCTAATAGCACATTATATAACCCATGCAGGTTACTGAAAACATGGACAAATTAGGGGTAGGATGAATGGGTGACCAATCACATCTTGACAATGTTTAGATGAATCTTCAGGAGCCCCAGAACATTTTGGTCAAGTTTTTCTAGAATTAATGGGTATTGTATTTCAGTACTTTTACAAATTGCATTACTAGAAGTAGGACTTAGGAAAGAATGGAACTTTGATAAAGCAGATGTTCAGTTAAGAAAATAATATTGTACTTTTTATTTTATTTTCTCTAATTCAGGTTTATGCCATTATTCAGAAAAATAATTTTCAGGGAATAAGCTACAATTCTGGAGTGATTTTATTAGAGCATTTACTGAAGTATTTACCAAATGTTTATTATTAATATTTTTAAATGCTCGTTATTCATAATTCTTAAATATAATTTGCTTTCTATAATTTTGCAATGACATGTCTTCTCATCCACTAAAATCTTTCTTTAGAAGAAACCAAGTTATAGATTAAAGATGTTTCTGAGAGCATATGCTATTTGTGTTATAATTTTGTGTTTGAAAATTAGCATTCTTTGAGAAATCAAGAGGCCTGTCTTCAGTAGGATATAAATATATTAAGAAAATTGAGAGAGGAAGATGGCACCGCCACAGTAGGGAGGCACCCCAACTCGCTCCAACTGAATAGCAAGCTAGGAACTCCAGCACCCAACACCTCATCAAGAACCCAGCAAAGCCAGCAGCCAGAAGCAACAGAGAAAGGCAGGAAACGAAAAAATAAATAAAAAAAGAAGAGCCTATAACATGCACGGAGCCAGAAAATCTCCAGGGTACCCTCCCCCCACCCGCCAACCCTGGCCTGAACAGGGCCAGGCTGGGAAAGGGGACCCGGCGCCAACAAACCGACTGCCGAAAAGTCACGCCAGGAGAGCAGAGTCCAGACAGCAGGACTCCATGGACCCCAGGGGGTGCGCAGACCAATCGAGACAGGGGGTGATGGACGGGAGGTGGGGGACTGCACGGCCAAGATCGAACATGAGCAGCTGAGCAGCGGAGGAACTGGGCGGTGCAGAAGGAGAGAGCTGGGGCCACCACCACCAAACGACCGATCGCCACACCCCAGCACCACAGCCCCGAAGGGCCAACAACAGCGTGGGACACACACAAAATCCAGGACCAGTAAGTTCCCCATTACCCCCTCCCCCAATGGGAGACCAGCTATCAGAGACCCAAACCATACAAAGAAGCTAGAGCTCCCTCCCTCCCCCTCCCCACCCCGAGGGAACAAAGAACCTCCAAATCAGGTGGCAAAAGGTCCCTTCAGACTCTGGGAGGACACAGGAGCTAGCAGGCATGGAGCAGCACCAAGGCAACAGAGGAGCCTGAACCGAGCCGCACCAGCCCTGCACCCTCCCCAACAGGAGCCCGAGGACCGGCAGGCATTTGAAGCCCCACCTGAGGCACCTGGTCCTCGCAGACTTTTTGAACAAAGTCACAGGTTAGCTGGTGGGCAATACCAGCCCAGCAGGGACACCTGGGCCCGATCACACACCCCCCTTACAGTGGAGGCACAGAGTCTGGGGGCACCAACCCGCGCCTGGACACTTGATCCTACTGGGGCCCAAACATAGCCCCTCCCACAGCAAACTCGTGGGAGGGCACAAGCACATCCCAACAACCCAGGGCCCGCTCTGGTAGGCGTACCACACACAGGTGGGCAGAGCCCCGCAGCGGCAGTGCCTGCTCTGATAGGCGCACCTGCACAGGAGGGCAGAGCCCCCCAGCAGCAGCGCCCACCCAGATTGGTGCATTTCACACAAGTGGGTGGGCCTCCCCTCAACAACACCGGCCCCGGAGCGGTCCACACAGGTGGGCGAACTGCCTGAGAGGTGAGTTCCTTTAACAAAGATACCAAGTGGAAAAAAGAACCAAAGAAGAGAAAAGCCTCCACGCCACGCTGAATCAGCGACCAGCAAACCCCCACCAGGGGCATGCTAGGGTCAGCACAACACAGCAGCAGGACACTATCTCGCGGAGAAAAACACAGAACCTACCCACCCCCAAGTGCAGGGAGGGTGACCACATCGGCAACAACTGAAACGCTCACGCTCACCCATTGGGCAGTAAGGTTCAACAGCCGAACTCAAACCCAGAGCCAGGACACAAACAAGTCTCTCACTGACGGACTAGGGGAAACCAGCACAAAGCCAAACCAGGGAAGCTACCCACAGATCTCCAGATGTGCAAATCACAACGAAATATAACAAATTTCATTAAAGGGCAAGCCAACTCGCCAGCTCCAAAAAGCAGTATGACTGAAGAGGAGATGGAGAATAAAAAAACAACTGAGACTATGATAGCTGAAATGATAAAAAGCCTCAGAAATGAAATCAGAAAACAATTCCAGGAGTTTAGAGTGGTAGTCTCGAAGGACATCCAGGAAGCCAAGAAGGAAATGGAGGCAAAAATGGATACAATGCAAACCTCTGTTAAAGAAGACCTTAACAACCTGAGAAGTGAAATGCATGAAAAAATAGACTTAAAATACAACTCTTTAAAGGAAGAAATTTCCACGATCAGAGCTGATCTGACAACCATAAATAGCTCTCTGACATCCATAAACTCCGCACTTGAAGCCACAGCACAAAGAATTGACCATATTGAAGCCAGAATCTCTCTCTTGGACGATGATGCAGCCATTAAGGACAAAAAATCACGACAATCCAAGAAACGGTAAAGCTCCAGGGCAGACAAATCCAGGAGCTAGTGGACAAAGACAAGAGATATAATCGGCACATAATTAGAATAGAAGAAGGAGCCAAATACCAGAGCAGAGGGCTTCAACATAGGTTCAAAAAAGTGATTGCAGAAAACTTCCCCAATCTCACAAGGGACCTCATCCAGGTAATCGAAGCCTATAAAACACCTGGAAGACAAGACTCTAGAAAAGCCACGCCCAGGCACATAATAATCAAGACTTCAGATCTCAAGAATAAAGAGCAAATTCTGAATGCAGCCAAAGCGAAGAAAGAAATTTATTACAATGGGAAGAGGATCCGAATAACAGCAGACCTCTCCACACAAACCTACCATGCGTGAAGAGAATGGAAGAACACCATCCAAGTCCTATAGGCCAACAACTGCCAACCTAGAATAAAATATCCAGCGAAACTGGAGTTCATTTTGAGGAGAAAACCAGATCGTTCCATAGCAAAGAGTATCTAAAGGAGTATGTGAATAAAAAAAACAGCCCTACAACGAATTCTAAGAGGGAAAGCCCACCCAACAGAAATCATACAGCACACACAGACAGAAACAGAAAGAAACTACAACAGCCTGAGCCCAACAGAAAGAGCAGCTCACTAAAGACAAGACAAAAAACAGGAAAAACAGCCTAACAAGAAAAACACTCTTATCCTTGATATCTTTGAATATTAATGGTATAAACTCTCCGATAAAGAGGAGCAGACTGGCAGAATGGATCCGCAAACAAAAAGTTGCCATCTGTTGTCTACAAGAGACCCACCTTACAGCAAGGGATAAAAACAAGCTCTGAATGAAAGGATGGAGCAAGATCTTCTAAGCAAATGCACCTACCAAAATGGCAGGAGTAGCCATCCTGATCTCAGACAAGCGGACTTCTCATTAAAATCAACTCAAAAAGACAAAGAAGGTCACTACATTTTAATACAAGGAAAAATCCAGAATCAAGAGATCACGGTGATAAATGTATACTCACCGAACAAAAGTGGCCCTACATATGTCAAGCAAATTCTCATGGAACTACAGAACAAGATAGACCCAAACACAATAATAGTGGGTGACGTTAATACCCCACTCTCTCCAAGAGACAGATCCAACACCCAGAGGATTAGCAAGGGAGCTGAGGACCTAAGTAACACCATATCCCAAATGGATCTGACAGATCTATACAGAATCTTCCACCCTACAGAGACCCAATACACCTTCTTCTCAGTAGCCCACGGATCATACTCCAAAATAGACCATGTCATAGCCCACACAGAGAACCTCAGCAAATACAAAAGTATTGACGTCATCCCATGTATTATATCTGACCACAGTGGATTAAAGGTAACCCTTAATAACAACGGTTACCACAGAGGCTATACACATTCTTGGAGGCTAAACCCCATACTGATATCCAACACTTGGGCCACAGAGCAAATTAAAGATGAAATCAACGAATTCATAAGCCACAATGACAAAGAAAATACATCACAAAGAAACCTATGGGACACAGCTAAGGCAGTACTGAGGGGCAAGATCATTGCCCTCAGCACTCACATAAAAGAATGGAAGCAGAGCAGGTGAATAACCTCACGATGAAACTAAAACAACTGGAGAAACAAGAAATGATCAAATCTAAAATGACTAGGAGGAGAGAGACCACAAAGATTAAAGAAGAGATAAATCTGATTGAAAACAGAAAGACCATTCAACAAATAAATAAGACTAAAAACTGGTTCTTTGAGAAAATAAATAAAATTGACAGACCCCTCGCAAGACTTCCAAAAAAAAAGAAGAGACTCATATACGTACAATTAGGGATTCCACCAGAAAAATTACAACAAGTACACATGATATTCAAACAATCATAAGGAACAAGAACCTCTACTCACTAAAAAACAGTAATTTTACAGAAATGGATCAATTCTTCGAGAAGAATAAACTGCCCAAACTGAACCAAGAAGAAATGAATCAACTAAATAAACCAATAACTTACAGCGAGATACAGGGGGTAATCAAGAACCTCCCAACAAAGAAAAGCCCAGGCCCAAATGGATTCACCAATGAATTCTATAAAACCTTTAGTGAGGAACTAATACCCATACTCCTCAAACTCTTCCGTGAAATAGACACAGAGGGAGAAATCCCAAACTCATTCTATGAAGCTAATATCAAACTCATTCCCAAACCAGGCAAGGCCCAACAAAAAAAGAGAACTACAGACCAATGTCACTAATGAACACAGACGCAAAGCTCCTCAATAAATTATTAGCTAACAGGATCCAGAAACTGATCAAGAAAATTATACATCATGACCAAGTAGGCTTCATCCCACAGTCACAAGGATGGTTCAACATCCGTAAATCAATCAATGTAATTCACCACATAAACAGAACTAAAATCAACAATCACATTGTTATCTCAGTAGATGCCCAAAAAGCCTTTGACAAAATACAACATCCATACTTATTAAAAGCTCTGGAGAGAACAGGAATAGATGGAACATTCCTCAAAACAATAAAAGCCATATACAACAGACCAACTATTAACATCGTATTAATTGGAGAGAAACTAAAATTATTCCCCCTAAACTCAGGAACAAGACAAGGATACCCATTCTCCCCACTTCTTTTCAACATAGTGTTGAAATCCCTAGCCATAGCAATAAGGCAAGAGGAGGACATCAAAGGGATCCACATCAGCAAGGAAGAAATCAAGCTATCCCTATTTGCAGATGACATGATCTTATATCTGAAGGACCCAAAAAACTCAGTTCCCAAACTCCTACACCTAATAAACCATTTTGGCAAAGTAGCAACGGATACAAAATCATTCCACAAAAGTCAGCAGCTTTCTGTACACCAGCAATGTACAAACAGAAAAGGAAATTATGGAAACCATTCCATTTACATTAGCCAAAAAATAATAATAATAATAAAGTACCTAGGGCTCAACCTAACCAAGGATGTGACAGACCTATTTAATGAGAACTATAAAAATCTAATAAGGGAAATCAAAGAAGACACAAGGAGATGGAAAGCCCTCCCATGCTCATGGGTAGGCAGAATCAATATAGTGAAAATGGCCATATTGCCCAAATTGTTATACAAATTCAATGCAATCCCTATCAAAATCCCTGTTACATTCTTCACTGAAATAGAGAAAGCAATCCATAAATTCATATGGAACAGCAAAAGAACTAGAATAGCCAAAGCAATTCTAGGCAAAAAAAGCAGTGCAGGAGGTATCACAATACCAGACTTCAAGCTCTGTTATAGAGCCATCATAACAGAAACAGCCTGGTATTGGTATAAAAACAGATCGGAAGACCAATGGATTAGAATTGAAGATCCAGAAATAAAACCGCATTTTTATAGTCAGCTGATATTCGACAAAGGAGCATACAATGGAATAAACATAGCCTCTTCAACTACTGGTGCTGGGAGAACTGGGCTGCCATATGCAGAAAACTCAAAGTAGACCCAAGCCTATCACCATGCACCAAGATCAACTCAAAATGGATCAAGGACCTCAATATCGTACCTGAATCCTTGAAACTACTGAAGGACAGAGTAGGAAAGACACTATAACTTATAGGCACAGGAAGGAACTTCCTGAATATAGTCCCAGGGGCACAACAAATAGGGGAGAGACTTGACAAATGGGACTACTACAAATTAAAAAGTTTCTGCACAGCTAAGGACATAGCCACCAAAACAGAAAGACAGCCAACCATATGGGAAAGGATCTTTACCAGCACAGCAACAGACAAAGGCCTAATATCTGTCATCTACAGAGAACTCAAAAACTAAGCCCCTCCAAGCCCAGTAAACCAATTAGGAAATGGCAAAGGAGCTAAAGAGAGACTTCACAAGAGAAGAGATAAATTGGCAAAGAAACATATGAGGAAATGTTCAACATCCCTTGTAGTAAAGGGAATGCAAATAGAAACAACTCTGAGATTCCACCTCACTCCAGTTAGAATAGCCTATACTCTGAACTCAGGCAACAACAAATGCTGGAGGGGGTGCGGGGAAAGAGGAACCCTTCTCCATTGTGTTGGGAGTGCAAATTAGTACAACCACTTTGGAGAATAGTATGGAGGTTTCTCAAAAAGCTCAATATAGACCTACCCACTTCTAGGCATCTATCCTGGACAGCAGGTCCCAAGATATCAAAAAGACATTTGCACTTCCATGTTTATCGCTGCACAATTCACAATAGTCAAAATATGTAATCAACCCAGATGCCCCTCCACAGATGAATGGATCCAAAAAATATGGTACCTTTACACTATGGAATGCTACATAGCGATTAGGAATGGTGAAATATTGTTATTTGCAGGGATATGGTCTGAACTTGAACAAATAATGTTGAACAAGAGAAGCCTAGAACACAGAAAACAAAGGGGCATGATCTCCCTGATCATGATCCCTGACTGTTAAGATGGGGTGACGGGGAGACAGTAGAGACCAGGTCTGTGAAACCAAAAACTTCTTGTCAAATGGTATTTCCTACAGGATTGGGTCAGCGACCCAACATTATGTAACTAAAACCAAACAACTACTCAACATATAAACATCAAAAATTGACCTCTCAGTGGAATACAATAGCTCAAAATCTATGTATGTACGTTCATATAAGACTACTGTCGACATATTGTCTAATGTTGACATTACATTTGAAGCCCTAGGCGAATTTTCTTTGGCGTAGGCCATGTGGCCACTGTATATGTTCTTGGTACACTGTGTATTGTATATATGTCTATCTGACCTAGGGAAGGGAAAGAAAAACAGGGTGTAAGATATCACAACAAATGTACACACTGCCCTACTATGTAACTGTACCCTTTTTGCACAACCCCTTGTCAAAATGTTTTTGTTTAATTAATAAATAAATTACCAAAAAAAAAGAAAATTGATTCTTCACAATAATATAAAATTATGTTTTTTCATTTCTGTCTTTCCTGTTAATTTGTGATTTTTCTGAAGGAAATTTGAATTTCTGTAACTTAGCATAGGGCTTGTCCGATGTGAGGTTAGAAAATATAAGACAATAAATTAGTGCCTCTTTGGTTAGTTGAAAACCACCTCCGTGGAACAGGGCTCTGAAATACTGTATAAACTCATAAGATATAGCATCTTAAAATTGCTAGCAGCTCAGCTTCTCAGAGTGCCTTTCAGAGGGGTGTCCTGGTTGAAGCTGTTGGAGCATTTTAGAGTCGTGGACACCAGCTGGCAGGCTTGAGCCAAACAGGCAATGGGTATACTTTGGTTCCCCTCCTGTTGGGTTTCCTTTTAATTTTGAATCAATTTATGAGACTTAGAATGCAGCTATTTCCAGAAAAAAAAATAACCCTGAGTTTTGTTAAAAAACTTTCCAACCTTTGTGACTGACACTGCTACCAAGTAGTGACTGCTCCTAACAGATGAGCATGACTTGTCTACCAGGTGGATGCATGCTTTTAGGAGTAAATCTATGGAATATTAGAGCTTGCTGTAGGATGTGAAGGAATCTATTGCATAGACAAACAGATTTCTTTGAAGTGGTCATGCAAAAATAGAAATTCAAAGAAATAGAAATTCAATGCTCAGACTGTCATCCAAAACTCAGTTCTAGGGGAGAAAGCAGAAGGAAGGGGCATTCTAGACACAGAGAATATTAGACATTTCACGGGGCTTGGCTGCAGAAAGCATGCTATACAATTGTAGTGTCTGTGAGCACTTGGTTGGCAAGTGTGGTTAGGAGGAGAGTCACAGCAAACCTACAGTGGGGGCAAATGATGTAGGATGGTGCAGTACATGCTTATGAGTCCATATCCCTGCAGTACACCTATTAAGGGAGGCGTTATGTAGGAACATGGACTGGAACTGAGGGAGGCTGAGGAAGCTATTAGACTGCAGTACAGGCCACACTCACTCTTACAAAGGAGGGAAGGCTAGGAAGGAAGAATAAAGGAAAAAAGGAAAAGGGAAGAAGGGAGGGAGACAGGGAGAGAGGGATAGACCAAGGGAAGGTGTGGGGGGAATTGAGTAGATGGAACTTATAAGGAACTGCAATTCTAAATTTGAAAAGATCGACCTTGAATCAAAGTTGCTTTGTCAGAAAACCTCATGTCACTCTGAGAAGACATAATTTATTATATTTGCCATGTTCAGGCATTGGTTTGGGGCAGTCTGTGGCAAGTGTAGCCTCAGTTCTAATGTGATAGGTTTTGGAGCACAATGGATAAGGTTGTGGGCTATTGTGACTTCTTCATTCTCCTAGTAGCTACAGTCTATCTCCTGAGCTGAACAGACCTCTTTCCACTCATCTTTAAATAGCAATTCTCCACTGTCTCCTTGAACTACTCCTCCTCTGAGAGATCTCAGAAGAGGGAACGGAGTGGGACAAGCCTGTGTCTGTTTCTGCCAGTATTAATTTAGGTCCTCAGTGAGACAGCACTCTCTTACATGGTACATTCTGAGCAACACTCATCCTTAATCATCATTAAGTCTGGATGTTCCTACCTATAGTGTGACTCGAACACTCTGGGGGGTCTAATGCCTCATGATAATGCCCTCCTTGGACTGGTTTTGTGAGTATCTCTTCATAGTTGTAGTGTGATAAAGGAGGGGCAGGAGGCAGCTGAGTGATTTTTAAAATTTTGTTTTTGTAGGTCTCCTACAAAAATGTCCTGGTGAGTCAACAGGAGTGGCCATAAACTACTCCATCATCCAAACTTTGGTTTGGGACATGGTTATAATACTGTATGCAGGCCTTGGATACTGTGCATCTGCTGGCTTTAGAATACAGCACCTTGTCTTTTGGGGGGATTGCCTCGGAGCTGGGGCTTCAGCCTTCTAGGCAGTTACAGCATTCTGTGAGGTCTGCTGCAGCTGGGTGGTGTGCAGTGGGATCCAACACATGGTTGCATTGTTTGAGACACAACTCTGCACCTCTTTTCTGTGAGGTGAGTTCTAGTTGGATGCTGTGATGTACAGGATCTCATGCCTAAGGTGTAGGCATTTCATTTTACAGATAATAGTAGTGCTTCCCCTGATGGGATTGAATTCACTGGCATGCTACTGCTCCCTGCTGAAGGAATTCTGCTTGCTCTCATGATGACAATGCATGAAAAAGCATTCTTTCTTTCACAGGACTCAGTAATATTCCAAGAGTTGTTCTCAAAAGAGGAGCACTTTTCTATTGTAGATGACATGGCTGTGCTCTAGAATCCTAAGTACCTGATTTTGTAATTCTGCCACCGGGACTTGCTAAAAGCTATATTCTTCCTTGGAGATTTCCATCCTTCTTATCCCAGGCCTTAATATGATGCTATGCCCAATCACAGGAAGATAGGCCCAAAATCAAGATAACGAAGAAAGAATGACTTCTGCTTGGCTATTGGTAAATAATTTACATTATTTCTGTGAGCAGTAGAATCCATTAGCGGTTTCTAACTACATTATCAAATTTCTAATTTGGAAACTATAATACAGAAAGAGTCAAAAAAAAGAAACCAGAAGCCATGAGAAGAGTTTAAAAATGAATGCAAAATTCAAGCCAAAATTAAGGATGAAAACTTAAGACTAGGCCATAGACATGATGAAGGAGTGATCTTGAAAGTAACACTTACAGAAATTGTGTGTCAAGGGAGAGGGCTGCCTAGAAGAGTTCTGGGAATTGAGATCTTCCTGGTTACCTGAGTAACCAGGAAGGAATTGAAATGTTTTGCATTTGCTCTTGCATTTTGGAGTAAGAGCATTTCCAAAGATCATGACACCAAAAGAAGCTTAACTGTGTTGAGGCAAAAATGTTAATGATCTATACTTAATCAATTGCAGCGTGAACTGAACCCTAATATTAATTTTTATGAAATCAGTTATTTTCTTCTGAAAATACTGTTAGGATAAACCAGGAGATGTTGATTCCCAATAACAAATACTGTCTTTGTTTTGTTTCCTCTGTAACCCTAGGATTCCAAGCAGTACCCAGTACATGTTAGACACAGAAAATATTAAGTGAATAAATTCTCTCAACTAAACTGATAGTTAATTGGGAATTTGTGATGCGTTATTTCCTATGAGTGTTCATTTTCTCCTGGGAGATGTTGAATGTACAGTATAAGAAATACTGGAGGGGGCTGGGAATGTGGCCTAGTGGCAAGAGCGCTTGCCTCATATACATGAAGCCCTGGGTTCGATTCCCCAGCACCACATATATGGAAAATGGCCAGAAGTGGCACTGTGGCTCAAGTGGCAGAGTGCTAGCCTTGAGCAAAAAGAAGCCAGGGACAGTGCTCAGGCCCTGAGTCCAAGGCCCAGCACTGGCAAAAAAAAAAAAAAATACTGGAGTAGTAATACCTCATTTATATGTCTTATGGCAAGCAAAGATTGGTTGTTTTAAGTTACAGGCAATTCAGATGTTTCCAGATTTTACCTGGAGCCAGTCTTTTGGGCTTCATCAAATCTTACAGAAGCAAAAAGACCACAAGGTATTTTCTTCCTTCCTTTGATGATAAGTAGGGGAAACAAACCATCCTGGACTGCAGTTTGACATGGTGGTGCACATCTGTAACCCCAGCTACTCAGAACTCTATTTAAGTCACTGGGCACATGTGGCTTTTAACTTAAATTATAGCACAGTTCAGTTGCTCAACAGCCATGTGTGACTAGTGGCTTCCCAAAGTGAGCAGAGCTGACATGGAACATGTCTGTTGGTCTATGTCTCTGTATTTTGCTGCCTGTATAGACACAGATTCCTTGTAGTACTTGTCATCACTGCCTGCTCTCTGCCTGTGCACAGACTGGCTAGAAAATGCAAATCCCTGTAACTATACAAGAAAGAATTGGAGCTATCACTCATATTAAATCCCAGTCCTTTCTAGACCTGTGATCCAGTTCCTTTGTCTCTTGTAGGATAATTCTCTGCAGTATAATCTTCTTACCCCTACCCCCTGTAATGCCCCAAAAAGAAAGACCTTGCAGGATCCAGTGTAATTGCATAAATCATAGGGTGCTGATACTGGAAACAGGCTATCTTAACTTTACAGGATGAAATCAGGATGAATTACCATTACCTTTCATTTGTATTCCTGGATGCATGACTGGTATTTATTTGTTCCCTTTGCCTTATTTGCGGCCCTGCCTGCTCTTTCTGTGGATACCAGAGCAAGTGATGAGGAAGTCCAACAAGATGGAACATTTGTCACCTTTAAAGAAAGGAGGGCCACAATCAAGGTTTAGTCCTCACATCCATCATCACCCCCAGAATGTCAGCAGCAGAGAATGTCATCAGGGTGGGGGGAATCCCTGTGAATTGAAGGCATTCAGCCTGTCATTGCAGGGAAATGTTGTTGCTCAAATTCACAAGCTTCTTTGTAAACAGAGCATGAGTTCAAGCTCAATTTTGCAGTCTGCAGAGGCTGTCTTTCCAACACTGGGAAAGAGTTACCATGTTTCTTTTTTTAGTAACTCCTGCATCCTTCTGGTTACCTTTCAAGTAATGGCTTTAAGTGTGTGGTTGCCTATGGAAAGGCCTTGAGATGTTTTCTCTTTCGTGTCATGTAAATTAAGTGTGCTAGGCTGGGAAGGTATAGTGCACTTCACCCTGAAGCATTTCAAGAGCAATATGGGACAATTATTCCACCCAGAGGGAGAAAACCATTTTAGGGAAGTTATTCCCAAAGAAGTGAATTCTAAGACCTTAACATCAGTAGAAACCAGGAAGGCAGCTGCAGTAGTTGTGTAGGTCCTGGGCTACCCACTTCTTTTTCCTGAAGTCTAGATTGAGCTTGAAGAATTATAGAAAGAGGGGACCCAGAAGAATGAAGGACTCTCATTTGTGTTGGAGTTCTTAATAGTCCCTTAGCAGAGTGAGGATCTCAGTGTTATGGAATAGGATATATAGCTCAATTGGAAGAATGCCAACATGAGGCTAAAAGCCAAGTGAGAGTGTGAAGCCATAAGTTCAAACACTGGTAATGGCACAAAAAAACCCCAAATAAAAAACATGAAATATTGGCTATTTCCTTTTGGCTGTTCTGTCCTCTTGTAGGTGTTCAAATGTTAGTGCTAATGCTGCTGTTTTACTAAGCAGCATATTTCATTTAGATGTAAGGCATTCATATTTGCAATTTTTGTTTAGTTTTAAAACTACAGATAGGCTTTATAAATAGGAGCTTACTCTTAATTAGTACTGGTTCCTTAATTAATATTATTCATTTAACACTGAGGGTAGGAGAGGTTCTGTCTGTGAGACTATTTTTCCTCTTGGGAGAAAGCATGTTTCAGATGTGAGAACTTCTCCCTGGCCTTCCTTACCATGCCTTACCTAGCTTGGCTGCCCTGCGTTTTACCCTCACCCAGAACCGTGATATTAGTTTGGGATCCCCTAGAAACACTCAACAGAAATCCTTTGCTGGCTTTTGCTTTCCCTTCATGGTTGTAACTCTACAATGCCTCTTGTGAAGGTGTTTCACGTGATCCTTTCTTGACTCAAAAGCAAAGTTCCCAGACAGTGTCTTGTCCCCCTGAGGTGCCTTTCTCACAGCACAAGCCAACTTACAGAATTATATTAGCTAGGAAGCACATGCCATTTTTAGTTCTCAGAAAAACTGTAGGATCCAGAGACGATAATTTTCCCAGTGGGTAGTACTGAGGCACAGAGAGGTTAAGTAACCTGGCCAAGGTTATGCAGCTGTAATGGCAGAGTCAAGATTCTAGCCTTTGTGGACTGGATCCAGGGCCCATGCTCTTAGGCCTGCACTGCATGTCTTCCATGAACTATTCTTTTTACCAGCACAATAACATATGAAGGAGGGTGATAGGAGACTGGAGCTGGTTGTGCTGGAGCACCCTGGAGTATTGCAGCTGTTCCCGGACAAGCCTGTTTGTGCCTGTGGGTGTGGCTTCATTGTCTGTCCAGGGCCTCCTGTCAGGTCCTTGTGCTCTGCCTTTACAAGGGCGATAAGATGAAACTTTCTTAGAATGGCTGAAAGATGCGTGCTATCTCAAGCAAGGACCTTTCTCTTGACCTTATTTAGCCCATGGCCATAGAACTTTCTCAGGAAAGTGGCCTTTACTTGATTGAGGGTTTTCTCCAGCTTCAGTCCTCAGACCTTCAATCTCAGGACCCAAAAGAATTTTCTCTGTTAGTGCATCCACTCTGTCATATTTTATGAAAGGAAAATGACAACATGCATTTCTGCTTATTGACTTAACCTCTCTTCAAGAAAAGCAAGTATATCATTATGAATCATAAATATTTGTGTTGCCTTTTTGTTTGATCTAGGATTTTCATATTTTTCTATTGAAAAAAAGATTACATGAAGGCACCCATGTATTCAGGTATCCTGAAGGGTGTTCTTCACTGTCTCTGATGATCTATGCTCCAATGGTGATATCACTTCTGATTCTTTCATTTCCTCCCTTTCTCCTTCCCTCCCTTCTTCCTTTCTTTCTCCTTCATATCTAGACACTTATAGTTAAATTGTTTATATTTTGGTGTAAAATGTGTTTTGAAGTTTATATACATTGTGTAATGATTAAACCGAGCTCATTACCATTTCCATTACTTCACATACTTAACATTACTGTGGTGAGAAATTTTAAGCTCCAATTTCAAAGCAATTTTCAAGCAGTTTTATCAAGTACAGTCACATGCTATACAATAGACTGCCAGAACTTTATCTTCCTGTCTAACTAAAACTCTTTAAACAATATCTCACCGTTTATCCCTTATTCATGAACAGCCTCTGGAAATAATCACTTATTCTACTTCCATGCTATGCAATTCTTTAGATTCCACATACAGGGAGCTCATAAAATGTTTACCTTTCTGTGCCTGGCTTGTTTCATTTAGTGGAAAGTTCTCCAGGTTCATCCATTGCTGTCACAATGGAATTTTAACATTTTTCTTCCCCCATCATCCCTATTTATTTCTAGTATCCTAACTAGGGAATGTATTTAGTCACTAGAAGGGGCCTAGAAGTTTAGGTTTTTATAAAATGTAATAGATATTAGGTGTTTATTAGTTGCAGCATTGATAATCACTTAACCCGGAAAATCAAAGTAATTGAAGGCCAGTTTCCTAGGCAGCTCAAGGAGTAGCTGGATTGATCCTGTCCAATTCTCAGCCTCGCTCTGTCAGGAGCACCATGGGGCAGTGCATCTCAGGCAGGACATAGAAGTCAGGGCCTCAAGTCAACCTAAAGCCTTTCATAAAGGGACATTTTCTTTATGGAAGAATGTGACATGAAGTAATTCTCCTCTTATCCACAGGGGATGCATTCCAAGATTCCATGTGGGTACCAGAAACTATGGGTAGTGTTGAACCCTATGATTTAGTGCCTCTTTCATCTTAACTTAGCACCTGCTGTGGCTGTAACATTGGTAGTTTGAGGTGTGACCAAAAAAAAGCTTGCAGTACTGTCTGTTTCTTCTTCACAAATTCACTGGTGGAAAATTCTTTTTTTTTTTTTTTTACTGTGGATCTAAGCAATCTCAGTATATAATTATTTTCCTTTTTCTATTGAAACCTTTCAACTTTGCACTTAAAAGAAGCACTTCATTTATGGTCTCACTTTAGCATGTCTGACTTACCAACATCACTGTCTTGAATTTGGGAGCCCTAGTAAGTAAACAGGAAGTAAACAAGTCCTAAGATGTCAAACGGCTAGCATTTGTCCCTTGGATTATGTCATTATTATATTTCTACTTTATTCTTCTTTCTTCTTGTAGATAAGGTTTCCTGGTTGATAGGAAGCGATGTGACTGTCTTTCAGGGTTTCATTTATGATATCTATGATTTCTCCTCCCAGAAGGTCAATTTGGGCTTGGCATAGTCATGTCAATAAATGAATGGATGAAATGAAAAACACATAAGGAAAACAACTGAGAAGCCAGAATATAAAAACTCAATAATAAGAGGAGATAGAAATACCCCCTTGGCTCCTTCAATGTTAGCAATTAGGGAGTCGATGACTGTATTTCTTTACCTATAAGAAGTGACTCAGTTTTTTTTCCTTAAGAAGTGAATTAATTATATACAGAATTAAAATATCTATTACTAAAGATAATACTCTTTTATGAATAACTATTGGATACTTTTCTTCCTGAGTGAATACTACATGAATTTTTATAATGTTCTTCTTGATTATAATAATGGACTTCTTTAATAATCATCACTTACGAAGACTTGTAAATGAAGATGCTACATTACCAAGGAAGTATTCCTGCCTCAATGACACAGAGTTAGGTGTTCATTGAATATGTTGTTTTGCTTTTAGTCTCAGGATAAGGAAGCAGTTCCTTTAAGTAACTGGGCTAAATGGCTAAACGTGCTTGAAAAGTTAAGTTAGAGTTATCATGTTTTCACCAATCTGGTACCATTTCAAAATGATGAAAATGATCTTTGAAAATGATAAAAATGATCATTGTGCTCTCAGGAGCTCAAATTATCAAAGATTTGGAAGACAAGTGTATGGATAGATTTGTTCTTAACATGTGTTGTTTATCTAATGAGAGGCATTGGTTAAAATTTAGACGTTAACTACTAAGAAATCCAGTGGTTTGAAAAGAAATTATGTCAGCCATAGGGTTTTTAATGTAAGCCATTGTTTCTATGTTGGCTGTTTGGGTTTTTTTTTTTCCTTTTTAACAAGAGGGTAGAATGATTCTCCTATTTCAGAAGGAACTCTAGAAGATTTCTCCATATCTAACAAACTAGTAATTACTGTTAATCCTTGAATTTAAATTATCCCAGGATCAAATAGAAGTAATCTTCAAATGACAAAAACTGGGTCAGTATTCTTAGAACTATGGGCAAAATTTATCCCCATACAGAAGACCAAACATTCAGCATGGATTGCTAACTCTCAATTTTGGGTGAGAACGCAGATTAAGAAATTTTAGTGGCTGAAGACAAGACATACTTCATGTTTTCTAATCCTTCCTTGACAGCTAGCTATCAGTCCATTGTTTGGCCCTTCCCATGAAGAGGAGAATTTGTGTAAAGAGGAAAATCCATGATTTGTAAGCTGTAGTAGAAGGGAAAAGAATTTAGTCCCCCTCTTATCTCCTGAATCCATGGGCCTTGGGCAAATGAACAAAGTTTACTGTAGATAGCCCAAAAGGAAGCCAGATTTTATTGTGAGTAGGAATTTAGTCAACACAATGTGATGGGTGGGGGGGGGGGAGAATATTTCATAAGGAGGTTAAAGATGTCTCAGGTGCTCATTTACACATGGCCTTCAAGACAACATGGCAAAGGATGCCAGACACATGGTGGGTGAGTGGGGGTATTGTTAAAGGTCCTGAGAGAGATGATATGGAGGAATTAAGAGTCTTCAGGCCTCCAACAGAGTTTTCATTCTCCCTCAAAATGCAGAACAAAGTAGCCCAAAACACTACTGGCAATAGTCCCTGCAATAAAGTTGAGTTCAATAGTGCAGACTATCTCTATAGATCTCTAGGAAATAGGATCTTCTTGTTGTTTGTTTGTTGTACTGCGAGTTCATTTCAAAGCCTGGCTGATAGGCAAGTGCTCTACTACTGGATCTATACCTCCAGTCTCTATGTTTTATTTTATTTTTGAGATAGGAGCTTGCTAGCTTTGGCCAGGCTGGCTTCAAATTTGGAATACACCTTCTTCATGTTCTGAGTAGCTGGGAATACAGCTGGGTACTACCACACCCAACTAGCATATGCTTTAGAATTGATTATTGCTAGTACTTATTCTTTATCTTTGATGTTTTGGAAACCATCTAAATTAGAGCAGATTCTGTATATATAGTACAAAGATAATTTCTTTGATCAAGGCAGCAATACTAGTAAGATAATAATACAACTGGGGGGGCAAGAGGGGGGGTTAGGGAGGAGGGAAGGTGGGAGAAAAATGAGGAAGGAGGTAACGTTTGACAAGAAATGTATTCACTGCTTCATGCATATAACTGTAACCCATTTTTATTGTCACCTTGACAATAAAAATTTTTAAAAGACATAGAAGGCTTGTACAACTACTTAAAGATAATAAATAAGTAAATAAAAATAAAGCAAAAAATGGTAAAAGGCATATGCCTAATGATCAAAATGTTAGATTGGGAACTGCTTTTTTTAACATAAGAACATACCTTAATTAATGCACTTATAATTATATTGTTTCTGAGTACAGTTTGTACTTCTATAATTTTGAGAGGGCTCGAATAAAAATTCATAGAAAATTGAAGATATGACATTTTCAAAAAGAAAATCTTAATAAAAGATACCAAAACAAAAAAAAATCTGTAACCCATTGAACCTTTCCAAGCAAATAAAAACTAGCAAGCTGAAATTTACCCTCTGTTCCATTCTTTCATGGAGAGTTCTTGGACTCCATTTCCTTTCTGTTACTTGCACTTGAAAATACTTTTCTTTCAGTCCCAAGAAGTCTCAAGTTGATAGAAGAATAAGCAGAACCAGCAAGCAGAGTGGATGCTAGAGTAAGTAGCACATCCTCTAAAGTGTGACTATATACTTGTCCAGACACTTGTTTTTTATGCAATTGTCTGTTAAATCAGATTGAAACTAGGTAGAAAGGCAGTATTTTCTTATAACTCTAGCCTTGCCAACAGCTCTAGAAAACTAAGTGAAAAAAATTTAAAGCTTTGATTTTTATGCAAATAAATCTTCAATTAACATCAGAAATGTGAACATCTGTCCCTGTAGGTAGGTCTGAAAATGAAATCTCAGTGGCTGTGAAGTCTGAATGGAGTCACTTCTGTCTAGTTCTCTTTTAGTGACATTTTAAAACTCTAACATTTTAGCTGATAATTCTTTTTTTTTTACCAGAACATCACATAAGTTTATTTCAGATGTAACAGCAATGTTAAAATTGACAAGTTTAATTCGTAACTGCACCAAGTAAACTTAGCCATTTAAGTATTTTTAAAGTTATTTGCTCCAAAAACTGAGGAAGCTTTTCTTTCCCACCACCACACACCATAGTTTCCCAATAGTTCTGTTTGGAGGACTTTCACTTGGTGAGTAAAAACTGCTTTAGAGATACTTCAGAACTCCTTTCCCAAATGAAAACGAATCTTGACAAATTATATATTGCATAGATTTCGGTACAGATTCTTTTCCTTAGAACCTAAAAGCAAATACTACACAGTTAAATTTTAACCTATTTATCCCAGTATAAACTATGTCCTAAAAAATGATATATTCAGTTATCCTCCAGTTAATAGAACTGTTTTACCTCAAAGATTATTATTTATCAAAATAACCAATTCAACAAAGAGCATTACTTTTAATCTTTACTGATTCACAGGTATATGTAGTGCCCACGTTCTACCTCTTCCACATCTTTGTCTTCTGTAAGTGGATGGAATTATTCAATACAAGTTTGATGTAAGACAACCCATTACACACACTTAAAATTTAGGTTATGTCATTCACTAGTGTGGAAAAAGAAACTATGTTAGAGAGCCTACACAATCAATTCAAACTTTAATATTTTCCCCTCTTTACATAACATGTATCTAATTTCATGAGGCAGCTATTCGGTTTTTAATAACCACACCTAGGAATACATTCATAGGATGCTTAGATAGTCCAGGTGAAAGGGTTATAGAAATAGAGGCAGTGTCATCTCAGAAAACTCATTTATATATCAAAATCTATTTTGATATCTGAAGTTTCATACAAAAAGGCTGATTTCTTCAAACTAATTATGTTTTCTGTAACTCAAGCACACTTCTCTTGGCAAGAGCAAGCTGAAGCTTATCTATAAAGGTAAAGGTGCTTAATGCTAAATTGTCTTCTAAGCTTAGATTTAGACTTTTCAAGAAACTAATACCCAAGAAACCAGCATGGTCTTTCTACTTTTTTACTATCTTAAGATTACAACCCTATAAACTCAGCAACTATTTTCCTTCTTCTTTTTTCTTGGCACTCAAGACTGTTGAAGTCTATTTTACTTTGCACTTATAACTTCTCAAATAAAAACAAGGTTAAAAGTGTGCACAAATGCTTTGTAAAAATCATTCTTTTAATCTACTCATAAATGAGTCTTTTATCCCAGAATTTTACATAAGAGGATAAATATCATGAATCAAACTGCCTTTTAAAGTCAAGTGACAGCCCTGTGTATTGTTTCAAAGTCTAAGACACTTCTTGAACCATCACTAGTTACAATCTAAACTCTTCTAAATAGTAGCAATGGAACAATGGGCTGAAAATATGAGTAATTCAGACATCTCTCGTCCTACAAAAAGTTACCAGCTTGTCAAAGATTCCCTTCACACCAGAAATGATCTGGCATAAACCAGAACTGTCAATACAGGAGATCACAGTGATATTTGCATTACTAACACTTTATACTTCTAACCTCTCCAAGCACAGAAACAATGAGTTTAACCATACCTCTTATTCCAAATTCTTAAATTCAATATTATAGGCACAAGAGAATAAGCAAATCTGGGATGTGCTCCAACAGAAATGCAACAGCATAGCTATGTTATTCTTAAAAATACTGTCTATTCTTTCCTATATAACCAAGCACTCAGTGGCTACACTTTTACAGCCCACCTTAGTTGACAATAAATGGATTTTATTGTGCAACAAATATATTTAAGCTTTCTTTAGGTATTTTTCAATATGTCCAAGAAAAAACAGGTGCTTATTTAGAGGTACTAACCTACAATGACATCAACTCCATTTTTAAGGTTAGCCTATTATTGGGACAATTGAAACAAAAATACAAGAAAAATTCAATCATAATGAAATTTCTTCAGGTCTGTTAAAGGCCTAACTCTGGCTGGCATATTAAAAAAATTAATCTCAGGGCTGGGAATATGGCCTAGTGGCAAGAGTGTTTGCCTCCTATAAATGAGACCCTGGGTTTGATTTCTCAGCACCACATATACAGAAAATGGCCAGAAGTGGCGCTGTGGCTCAAGTGGCAGAGTGCTAGCCTTGAGCAAAAAAGAAGCCAGGGACAGTGCTCAGGCCCTGAGTTCACGGCCAAGGACTGGCCAAAAAAAAAAAAAAAAAAAAGTTAATCTCACCAGCCTATACTCCAAATGTTAATGCCTCTAGGAACAATCATCAGCAAGAAAAATAAACCTGCTAACAACTGGACTACTATTGAAAAAGCAATTTAACCAAATGCTTAGATAAAAATATAACACTACCTACCCTAAACTGTCCCACCCATTAGAGAGGAAAAAAAATTGCTTTAAAACCCTAAGTAAGCTTATAATTTCTCACAAGGATTACACGTGGTCCAACTCCTAAGAGAGTGCTCAGAAGGACTAAAGACCGAGTGAAGGCAATGTCTAGGGATTGGCATCCCCCCAAAGTAAGTCTTTATAAACCCAAAAGTACCATAAACACACTAAATTTGTCTATGAACTAGAAAATAAGATATTGCTACTTCTTCTTTTTATCTACTGAGATCAACAGTTTTTGTAGGCTCTGACCTTCAATATGAAACCAGGACATAAAATCAGCTAAAAATTTCCAAGTCATCTGATACTCAAATTTTTGGGACAGTACATCCTAGTAACTGTAACAAAAGAGATCTACCATCGTTCCATCAATCCAACCACCTCACAAAAATAAGAGAACTCAAACAATTTAAACATGATTTTAAAAAGTCTGTGAAGTATTAAACTTTTAGAGGAAAGAAAAGCAAGAAAAACAAGAATGAGGGAGAAAGCTTAAGGAGGGGGGAGAATCAGTGGGCCTCTTTTATTTGGCGACAAGCAAGTGCAAGAAAGTTCATGTGAAATTTGTTTAGTTGTCTGTCTTGTGCATATCTGCATTCTGAAGAGAGGGAACTTTGAGGTTTTTCTGAAGGACCTGAGCATCTGCAGGCTCTATCCTCTTATAGTAGTTCTTTGTCTCAATCTCAAAGCCAAACTTCCTGTAGAAGTCGATTGCTGACTCATTACTGATCTGGACATGCAGGTAGATGTTGTCAAAAGTGCCATCTTTTTCACAGATGTTTAAGACGTGATTTAACATTTTTGTTCCTATTCCTAGTCTTCGGTAAGGTGCAAGACATCCTAGTGTCATGATGTAAAGTCTCTTCTGATTCTGTGAATGATCCACCCTGCAGCACACTGCACCGACAGCTATATCATTGAAATAGGCAAGCTTTGCTAACTCGCCAACCTCCAGCACATCCTTGTAGAACTTGTCATTGTAGCTGGCCGGGAAGATGACCTGGTTTAGTCTCTTCAACTGTTTAATATTGTGTGGTGTCACATCTCCCAGATTGATCCAGCTACCTTTCATCTTCCCTGCCTGTTGAGGCCACCATTAGCACCGCTCTCCACGCCCGTTGTCCTGGCCGCCCTGAGCTCTCCATGCCCTCACCTCGGGGCACTCAACCCCACCATCCGGCCTCCTCGCCATCGCTTCTTCACACGTGCACCCGGGGCACTGGGCTCCCGCCTGCTGCCGCCGCTGCCACTGCCACCGCCGCCAGCCAGACCCGCCGCCGCGCTGTGTCTAGCTGATAATTCTTGAGGAAGTATTACGTACAAAACATTTGTAACAGGGAAAATTTTATCTAGTGGCTGGACATTTTTTTGAAGACTCTTGAATTAGTGAGAGTTGCTAGTTTCAAGAGACAGAAAACCAACTCAAAATAGCTTGTGCAAGAAAGATATTTATTGGATGGAAATGAAGGCTATTGTAATAGTTCAGGGGAGAGTCCAAAATTCAGGAGTAAGGCAAGGGTTGAACATTATTGGGACTCTTCTCTCCAATCTCTTTAAGCTACTAAGCTTTTCTTCTTCCATCTCCATTTGGAGAGGAACATGGAAAACACATTCTCCTGAGCAAGAATGGCTTCTTATTTCTGTGCACTCTTCATTGCCTGCTTGGATCATATGTCCAGGCTTGGTCCCGTCTGCAGTGAACATGGTGCTCCACTATAGCAACACAGAATTAGGGTTTGTAGAATGACCCATTCATATAAAAAGGGAAAATTAAAGAACAGAATTCACTCCACTTGAATTGTTTTCACCATTTCAACCTTATATTTTGATGTGAAAAGTTGTAATACAGTGTTTTTTCTTGGGGGGCTGGTAGTGGTGGTAGTGAAAGTCTAGGGCTGAACTCAGGGCCTGGGCACTGTCCTTGAACTTTTGTGTTCAAGGTTAACACTCTATCACTTGAGGCACAGCTCCAGTTCCAGCTTTTTGGTAGTTAGCTATAGATAAAAGTCTCATGGACTGTTGTGCCTGGGGTTGGCTTTGAACCATGATCCTCGGATCTTAGCCTCCTGAGGAGCTAAGTTTATAGACGCGAGCCATAGGCAACTGACCATATTTCATTTTTAAGGAAGAAAGGGACAGGAAAGTAACATTTCACTTTCTGGTATTTGTGGCAAGCTTTATTTAGGCTCCTTTTAACTCCATTCTGTTCTTCTGTATAATGAGTTATTTCTAATGCTATATTTTTTGTTGCCATACACATATGTGTGATTTTCCTGTTTCAGCATTCAGGCCTGCTTCTTGAAGTGACCACATCTAAATTTACATTTGGGAAACCATTTCTCTGCTTTCATACCGTGTGATTCTGATAAAGTTGATGCTAAGCTCTTGTTACAGGGACTGAGGCCCTGTCTACTTGGAACTCCAAGTTCTTTGGCCAGTTATGCATCCAAGAATGTACCTCCTTTCTTTGTTAGAATTATGTTTTCATGGGAAAGCTGGGAAAAAGATGCTCACTGGAAATGCTTCTGGAGCTTCTTTGGGAAACCCTGAGCAAAATTACGGCAAATGAACAAAGCACAAGTTGAGGGATGGAAATTCCTGAAAATCATGCTAAAGCTCTGCAATGTCTGAGTTGGACAGTTAAGGAGGCACTCTAATTTTGTTAGTCCAAATCCAAGCTTTGGTTATAGCCTATTTGCTTTGTATTTTTGAACTTTACAACCAATATGTCTTGAAAAATGCAATTGTTTTGTGAATTGCATTAAAGTTCTTATTTGACTCTTAGGCTTTTCTACCTAATGTTTTAGAACAGCTGCTTAACAAATCACTACAAAATATAGTGGCTGGAGGTATTGTTATTATTATTAATGCTAAGAAATGTTATTTTTACTTATGATTCTGTAGGTGAGATGTGGAATGAACTTGGTTAGACTGTTCTAGGTACCTCTGTTCAGTTGTAACCAGACTGTGGCTGTTGCTGGAATAGTGGAGAATTAAGATGACTGGAGTCTGCCTGGGAAGCCCTCTTCCATCAGGAAATGTCAGTAGTTTTGTCTGTACTATTTGGTCTTCCTTATACCAGGGTAGCCCTCACCACTAAGTCTGTTTGTCATTTTGTGAGTATTCTCAAGTACTGGGTGTACATTGCATCTATTTTTTATGTGTCCTTGGACCTCATACAGTGTCATTTCTACCACATTCTGTTCAACTGATTATTAAGGTTGGCCCAGGCAGAGAATGTAAATACTACTTCTCAGAAGAAACATGTAAAAAAAATTAGAGCATATTTTAAAGCCACCACATATTCTGAGTAATTCTCCAGTGCCTGAAAGGTACTTGTGATAAGAACTTAGTTTTGTGACTACATGATTTCTGATTTTTGTGAAGACCTGCTTTCAGTTTATTCTTTTGGTAATTCCATTAACTGTTTCAGACCATCAAGATACCTCAAGTCATCTATACATATTCAAATCAAGTCCAGATTTGTCATGATCTTGCAGGTCTCAGAATTCCAATTAGCTCTCATTGTAGACATTTAAACTTGATCTGAAATATGTTTGGATTTGTATTAGTTGTCTACTTCATAGTTGCATATATATTGACTTAGTATTGAGGCGTTTTCCTTCTCTGCATAGTTTTTAAGTCAGTATAATTTCTAGAAATTTGTATTTTATCTTAGGAACTAATTCCAGAGGTTGTAATATCTTACTTTATGGACTGAAATAATAATTAGGGTATAGATTTGTGAAATTTGACTTGAGTTATGGTTATATCACCTTGCCTGTATAGCTAGTGTGAGAATATTCCTTTATGTTGTACAGTATTATCAATGTGGCAAAAATTCAGAAGGCAGCTCTTCACAATTTTTGCCCAAGTGTAGTAAGTCCCACATATCTCCAACTAGTTTTTTTCTATTTCAGAACATAGCAAGTATTCCATTGGAATAAAAGCAGCAATTGAATAACTCGTGCAAAGGTAATTTAGAGCACAAATTAAATCTGTCAGAGTGGTATTAGATTTGCAAAAGCTCATAAATAACAAATGAAAGGTCACAAAGCTGTGAAAATGAGAGTGTACTTCTTCATAAAGAGAATTGTGCTGCAGTTCTTATTCAGGGATGAGATCCACAGTGCATATTCAGATAGCAACATCATAGACTAGTAATAGAATGTCCTTCTTTAAATGTCTAGAACAGTTCACAGGCACATTGGATTCAAGATGAAACCATCAAAGTCCCAGTAAGGACCCTTCATATTATCTGAGCATGTTCAGGCTAATATTTATGAGTTTGGGGAGATCAAATATTTATCTGCTACTGAGAATTTTTAGAGAGATGACATACTCACCTCTTTGGGGCCTCAATTTCGGCCATTACTAGACTAACTAAATGTATGCCATTGATTTTTCATTTCTCAGTTCCTAGAAAATACTAATAGAGGGGCTGGGGATATGGGCTAGTGGCAAGAGTGCTTGCCTCCTATACATGAAGCCCCTGGGTTCGATTCCCCAGCACCACATATACAGAAAATGGCCAGAAGTGGCGCTGTGGCTCAAGTGGCAGAGTGCTAGCCTTGAGCAAAAAGAGAATGACAATGATCACCTTACGGAGTGGCACTCTTGCCACTAGGCCATATCCCCAGCCCCCCATCAGTGACATTAATAAACAGTCCTAACCATGCTGTTTTGCTCATGGAAAAGAGAGATGGAAATAATATAGCCTTGGCCACTGAAAACTAGACAAGTTCTTTTTTTCTAAATTCATTTTTGTTGTTATTGTAAAAGGTGATATAAAGAGGGGTTACAGTTATTTAAGTCAGATCAGATACACATAGAGATGTTCTTTTCCTGTGCACTTCACATGAGCCTTTCTTTTCAGTACTTTTGGCTTGACTTTTATAAGGAAACAATCTATTTTTATAAAAAGCAATCTGTACACTTTATCAAAATGAAATCTTTTGTGTGTTGAATAGCACTATCAAGAAAGTAAAAAAGATGACAGAGAATTGGAGAAAATATTTTTGAACCATACTCTGTATCTGAAAATATCTATAGTACAGAATGCACAAAGAATTCTTATAAGCCAACAACAAAAAAATTAGATGAACAAGTAAATTGAGTAACATTACTCTAAAATCACAAATAGACATATAGAAAGATACTCAACCTCAGTCACTTGAAAATGCAAACAAGAATACACTTCACATTTACTAAATTGGCTACAAGGTTTTTTTTTTAATGAAAGTAAAGAAGCATTCACAAGGACATGGAGAAACTAGAACAATCATAATGCTGATATGGGTGTAAGATTTTGTAGCTGAAAGGGCACACATTTGGCAATTCCTCCAAAAGTTAACATACTAACTGTAAGACCAATCAATTCTACTCTGGTAATATGTCAAACCAAAACCAAATATTCACCCAAGAATGTGTATGTGGTTGTCAATAACAGCATTATTCATAGTAGCCCAAAGTAGAAACAACCCAAATGTTCGTAATTATACAGTAAAATATTCTTCAGACATAAAAGAGAGGTTATATTGATCTTATATTATGAATGAGCCTTGAAAACATTGGGTTAAGTAAAAGATAATCACACACACAAAGTGCCTTTTATTTTTTAATGGCATTATTTTATTTTCCATTTTCTATGGGCTACTTTCAACAGTCAACCATCTATCTGGAAACAGAAAAATTTAGCATTGTAAAAAATGCTAACTCGTAAAATTACAAAGCTACTAATGGGAATTTTTTAATTGCAGCAAATTAATAACTAAAAATTTAATTCTGTGTTAAAAAGAATGTTTCAAGTATGTACAAATATTCAAGGATAGTTCAAAGATCAGAAAAATATTTTCCTTTGCATGATCTGGCATGATCTGTCCCCAAGAGGTCAACATAGGAAGTAACTGCTAAGGGGCACAAGACACTTTAACAGGTGATGGAAATGTTCTAGATTAGACAGTGATGATGACTTCAACATTATGAAAATACTAAATATGATGAAATTACAAAATAGCAAATTTATGTTATTTAATTTTTATTTCAGTATAAACATTTCAGGGTTAAATTAAAATAGCCAGTGCTAGTGACTTATAATTAAAGCTACTCAGGAGGCTGATATAGAAGCCATCCCAGGCAGGAAAGTCCATGAAACTCTTATGTCCAATTAACCTGTGGTAGGATGCTTGAACAAGAAAAGGTCAGGGACAATACTCATGCCCTGAGATCAAGCAAGATTGCCCCCCCCCCAAAACACATACACAAAACTACTGCTGCTGCTGCTATAAATTATAATTTGTGTTTCACTGGGCTAAAGTTAAAGTGTCCACAGGATTTTAAAAAAATTTTTATATTTTTAGTTTCAGTAGTATTTTCCCCCCTGAGGAGTTCAGTAGCCATCTCGTTACCATTTTTTATATTCTAGAACCTGAAGCACCCCTTTGGCTTGTGGTCATTTCCTTACATCACTTCATCCTGTTGGTTCTCTTTTCACATTTCCTCCTGCGGACTGATTCTCTTTACTACTGCTCCAGAAGACCTTGGTCTCATCTGGATAATCTAACTAGGTCTCCATGTATCAGGACCCTCTGCTTCCATCATAGCTATAAGTTTTTACAGAATTCTGGGAACCAGGGTGTGGGCATCTCAGAAAAGAGTGTACTATTCAGACTAATATAATATGGTTACTTAAAAATGGTTTTACCTTTTTCAAATCTCAGCTAATTCCCTCTGAAAATGTTTCTACTCGTTTTCTGTGCAGGGAACACTTAAAATTTCAATCAAATGTCTCTGTGTGTTTTGTGATGAAGCAGTAGGTAAGCGGGAACTACCAAGAGAACATTCTCCTAGCAGGAGTCAGCCTTTAATTCAATAACAGAACTCTTCAACTCCATGCTTGTGAGATTAATATTAGACACTGGTTCTAGGTTGTTTGTCCCATCCCAGGGGAGGTACTGCAGGGTACCAAGTTCTCTTTCAGTTCTGCCAAAACCAACCCAATGACAATTAAATGCGATGTTGAGGATAAGGGGAAGCCTATCAGAATTTCAACACACTTTTAAATGAAATAAAATGAACACAGAAAATGCTGCCTACAATTAGAGCAGAATAATTAATTAAAAATTAGGAAGTTTTATAAGTTGTTTTCTAAGGACTTATAAAAGTCTTCCAAAAAACTTAACTAGAACAAAATTCTGATATATTAAATTCTCATCTATTTAACTTTAATCTGTAGCATGAGTTTACTGTCATTCATTTTTCTATATTTAGTACTGTAAATTGTTGAGCATTATTCCCCATAGCTATCAGCTTATCCTTGAGGTCATATAGTAAATATATTGAAAGTATATACAGCTTTTGAAATTAAATTTTATTTCTGTAGCATGGGTCTGGAAATGGTGTTTCTTCTAAGCAGATGTTTTTATGATCCATGTCTAAGGCACAGCACAGGAGAAGCTGGCACAGATAATAGCAGAGAGGGTGGAAGAGTCTGACACAAATGTGCAGTCAGTCCTTCCGTAATGGCAACTGAGTTATCCCTGGGCCCACATTCTGAGCCAAGGAAGTAAAAAGGTAATCATTCACTGCAGAGGGGCTTCTGAGTTGGAGGAACTGCACATCTCTCCTTGGATCTTAAGATGATTTACTCCATGGGGAGAGTACAAGCAATAGCTCTGTAACATGTCATGTGACAGAGAAGGTTGTGTAATAGGAAAAAAAACAAAACAAAAAAAAACACCACTAACAAACCTGTACTCTGGGCTGACATGTGGTCTCAACAAATTCATAAGTCAAATCCTATCCCCAATAAAATGTGACTATTTTTGAAGACAGGGCCTTTAAGGGCCTGATTAAGTAAAATCATAAATAAGGGGTCCTAATTCAGTAGCACTGGTGTCCTCCTAAGAAGAAGAAGAGGCACGAGTATAAAGACCTTTAGAAGCCATAGTGAGAAGGCTCCTCTCTGCAAGCCAAAGAGAAAAGCCTTAGGAAAACACACCCTGTTAACACCTTGACCTCTGACTTCCAGCTTTCTGTTCTTTTTTTTAAAAAAATCTTTTTTAAAAATTTATTATTTTCTTATTTATTGTCAAAGTGATGTACAGAGAGGTTAAAGTTTCATACGTTAGGCCTTGGGTACATTTCTTGTACTGTGTGTTACCTCCTCCCTCATTGCCCCTCCCCCCTCCCCCTTTCCTCTCCCCTATAAGTTGTTCAGTTGGTTTACACCAAAGGTTTTGCAAGTATTGCTTTTGGAGTTGTCTTTTTGTCCTTTGTCTCTTGATTTTGTTATTCCCTTTCACTTCCCTAGTTCTAATACCAGTATATACAGTATCCAGGTACTCAGATGAGTACACCAGCTTTCTGTTCTTTAAGCTGCCTAGCCTGTGGTGTTTTGCTAGCATAGCCGTAGCAAACTCATATACCACCTTTACTATTTATATTTTTCTTTCCAGACTTTCATCTGCATATATTTCCTCACTGTGTACAGTTACATGCATAATGTACCTGACATGTTCATGTCTGATTGTCAAGCTAAGCCTGGGAAGAGATCAGGATATTTGGTTCATTGTGCTATGCCCACCTGGCTCCCAGGTGCAGCCTTACCATACTTACCTACTCTGCTAGCACAGGAGTACCAGCGTGTATGGGAAATGAAACAATAATGCATTCGTTTAAGATTGTGTTTGTCTCTGTTACTCAACAATTACTCAGCAAGGGAAGGATCACTGATTCTTGTTTGTTTGTTTTTAATATTTTTTTATTATCAAACTGAATTACAGAGAGGTTACAGTTTCATACATTAGGCATTGGATACATTTCTTGTACTGTTTGTTACCTTGTCCCTCATTCCCCACTCCTCCCTCTCCCTTTCCTCTTGTTTGTTTTTTTTCAATATGTTGTTCAACCAAGTGCCTAGCACAGTGCCTGGAAGTCACGTTTATTAACTGACTGAGCAGCTCATTCTTTTCCTGAATTTGAGTTTGTTCAGAGAGCCAAACTGAAATAAAATTGGTAGGGTTGACATCGTTGGATACGGATAGGGATAGGGATAAGAGCCCAACTTTTATTTTCTAACCATTCCTCACTATTTCTTAAAATAATCAACACTCAGATACATCTGGAAATAATTTTAGTGCATTATCCATGGTTTGGTGTCATTTAATCTTTTCATAATTTTAATAGAGGGGATAGTAGTACTACTTATTTAATAGTATCCTGTTCTGTAATTTTGAAAAAGTGCTTGTATCATATAGTTACATCTGTTTGGGGATGCTTCTGAGTGTTTCATTTTCTGAGCTCATGGTCATATTTTTTAATTTATCATTCTTTTTGGATTCATACTGGTGTTAATACTAAAATATCTGACTGGACTATATTGATTTTCTCTCTTCTGTCTTAAAATAGTTTAGTCTTTGTCTGTTGGTTTTTATAAAGTAATTAAAAACTTAGACTAAAAAACTCCTGTTGAATATTCATATTAGGTATATGATTAAAATATCCAAATTATTGTTTTTCAACTAGGTTGAAATAAGTAAATATCCAACCTTGGTGCATATCATGAGCAAGAGAGATGAAAGTACTTGAAAATGGGTGAACCCATTCAGTAGTGATACTCACTAGACAGTATGTTGGAAATGAACTATACAACTTAGAGAGAAGGGGGTTGGAAAGGGAAAGGTGGGAGAAAATTAGGGAGGGGGGTGACACTGTTAAAAAAATAAATGTATTCATTTCCTGACTTATGTAACTGAAACCCCTCTGAACATAACCTTTACAATAAAATTTTTTTAAAAACCAATATCAGAATGTGAGAATCAAGCTCTACAGGAGACTAAGAAGAGTGCAAGTGAATAGAAAACATATATACATTAGACATATGGCTGCATTCCAAGTGACCCAAGAAATTTAATCCTATTAGAAACTTTTACTATCCTCAATTTTGAACAGAAAAAAAAGGAAGAATCAGAATAAAGAACAAAGTGGATAAGTCTTTAGTGCTAAGGTATAACTTGGTATATCATCATTTTGTTCACAGGTCCTGAATAAATCTTAGGAACACAGCATTGCCTATGACATAGACTTGAAATTCTCCTTCCCTTGTTTGAATTAGCTCCTCTATTCACTGGATCTTGGTTTACTCTAAATGAACCATAATGCCCACCTCAGGGCTACTAGTATAGTAAGCCGATATTTATAAAGGACTTCGGTAGTATCTTACCAACATTCATTAGTTATATTAAGGAGATTCTGTGCTATTAAGATGATTTGGTTTGGTTGAGGTCAACTTACCTGTATTTCTTTTCTTTTTCAAATTAGGGAGTCTATGCTGTACTGTTTTGCATGGATGACACGACGCAGTAGGGCCTCACTTCTGTGCCTGGCCTACACCATTATCGTGGAAATGCTTTTGAGTTTCTGTACCTGACTTATTTATTGTTGCTCTCTGGCAGCCATCCCCTGGCCTCCTGGCAAAAATAGCAGGATTTCATTAAAATTCAATCTCTTCTGATACCATCTGTGCTGGATATTAGAAAGGATTGCTACCAGCGGAGCTTTCGCAACCTGATTAGGAGTAGATTTAGGCTGGAATGTTCTAAATGCTCTAAAATTACCATTTATAAAGTTTTTTCTCCATGACTCCCTGCTTTCTTGTGCCCTAACTCCCCATGCCTCTCTAGCCCATCTCACCTACCCCAGGCTAGCCAAGAGTCCTGTGCTTTCTCCAGCTAGACACTGTGATGAGTCTGTCTTCCTATTTTAGGTGCAAGCTCTCTCCCATCAAGTTGTGTCCCCATGCCTGGGTCCTCTCTATGAGTGAAGCCTTGCTCTGCCATGGAACCTGGCTCTGCCCTGGCCTGGCTCCTGCTCCTGAGCCTGCTGGCTGATTGTCTGAAAGCTGCTCAGTCCCGAGACTTCACAGTGAAAGACATCATCTACCTCCATCCTTCAAGTAAGACTTGTGTTTGTTCTCTTCTCTGCAGAAATGGCACTTGATTTCCAGTAAGAAGGAGATAAATAGATCCACAAGAAAGGAGGCAGGGGAAACATCTGGTAGTTCAGTTCAGGGGTACAGTAGTTACCCCTACCTTTTTATAGGATATATGTGGTTTCTTTTTTTTTTAATTACATCAAATTATTAGGCTTGCTTTTTTCATGTTTTCTACCAAATACTCTTTCCTTTTATTGTACAGCCAGTAATCTGAGAGAACTGCCCAGCTGCTGTGTCCCAGGAGGCAGATTGTTTTGTAGAAAATCAATCTTTGCTAGGTCTTCCTCTCTGTGCCTCAGGTTCTTTGATTTTGGCATCATTACCTCCCACAGCTTCTTATTTTCCCTGCCCTTTTGCTTACTTATGTTTAAGAATTCTCTAAGGAGTGAACAGTAATGTAGATCTCTACCTTATCCACATCCTGGCTTTGAGTTTCTGATGTGCATATGTCAGGGGTTGGGCTTGTAGATTTGACAAGAATTTTACATCTTCTGGCTCGCACATTGGAAAAGTGTCACTTCTTCCTTTGGTCTCTACTTTGTTTTTCTTTGTTGTTGTTGTTTTGTTTTGTTTTTAATGGCTCCTCTTCTATATTGGCCCTCACCTACCCTAGCCCAGCCAAGAGTCCTGTGCTTTCTCCAGCCCGTGGTGGCAAGAGGTGGGCATATTGTGTATGTTCTCATTTTCAGCTTTGGCCCAAAGGCACATTATTCTTTCTAAATGTTCTGCCCATCAAGGCTGTTTGCTTGCATATTTGCTGTGTACCAAGTATTGTGATAAGCTTGGAACAATGAAGACATCATCTTTACTTTAATGAGAGGCAGCTGGTTTGACTCCTTTGGCTCTACAGAATTCACGTTTTATATATGTTTGGAGCTTGGTTTATCTGGCAGTTAGTATGTGGTGGCATAGGAGCTTGGAGTCTACCTGACCTGGGGTCAGCACTTAGCTCAGCTGCTCCCTAACCATCTAACTTGAGACAAATCCCCTCACTTTGTAGTGATTAAATAATATAGAAAGAATTTAGAATTGAGTATGAAGTGTAGTAAATGCTCTGTTGATGTTAGGGAATTTTTTTTGGGGGGGTGGCAATCCTGGGGCTTGAACTCGGGGCATGAGCACTGTCCTTGGCTTCTTTTTGCTCAAGGCTAGCGCTCTACCACTGGAGCCACAGTGCCGCTTTTGGCTTTTCTATATATGTGGTGCTAAGGAATTGAACCCAGGGCTTCATGTATACCAGATAAACACTCTACCACTAGGTCACATTCCCAGCCCCTGTTAGGGAATTTTTAAGTGCTTATTTCCTTATTTCTAACACTAAAATCACACATATACTGTAACATGACTTTATGTACCAGAAATAATACCCTTAACATCCCAGGCCTATGCCTTTTTGACAATTAAATGGTTGTTATTTATGTCATTGTTACCATTAGCTTTGTCAGCAAATGCTGGGTACAGAAATACAGCACCCTCATTTTATATAGTTCCCAGTATGCCCTTGCTAGGCAGAAAATAATTTCTTTACATTCTGCCACAGTACCCTTTGCCAGTTATGGTCTGATGCCTATTGGTTAATTGCGTGGAAATTCATCTGGCTGCTTGTTTTGTAAGGCTTTTTACTTTGTTTTAATTATAGCCTTGGAAAGAATAGACCGTGATGTTCATTCTATTTTCTAGATTGCATTTTGTTCTTTTCTCAAATCATCCATGCTTTTTAAAACCAGACATGGTGTGACATAAACCTAGATTTCAGTCTTTTAGTCTATATAGTCTCTGAGTCTACTGATGAATTGCCAGGGTTTCCAGCTTTTGTGAAGGTTCTTTGTCATCTTTGATGATGGACTCTAGTATTCAGGCCATAGAACTAGAGCTGAACTTCTCCTTCTCTGTCTCTCTCTGTATCTCTGTTTCTGTCTCTCACTCTTTCTTGCTTTCTTTCTTGCCCTTGTTCTCTCTCTGTCTCTATCTCTCATCTGTCACTCTACCATCTGAGCCCCATCTACTTCTGGCTTCTTGTTAGTTATTTAGAGATAAGAATTTCTTGGATTTATCTGCCTGGATTGTCTCTGGACTGAGATTCTTAGATTTCAGTCAAGTCGCCTGGATAGCTAGAATTATAAGCATGAGCTCCGGACTGAGCTCTGACCACTTTGGATGCTGTGATTACATGTGCTCAGAGTGGGAAGCAAATTCAAGGAAAATAAATTTAAGCTAAATAAATAAATAAACACTATTTTTCTCTCAACAAGCATTAAGTCAATGCCTATATGGGTAGGCTCCTATCTGAAGAATGAGGTCCCTGAAGTGTGAACTCTTCAAGAGCCTAAAGGAAGAAGTTGATGAGAAATAGGCTGACCCATGGTTCAGATTGTAGAGTGATTGCCTAGTAAGCAGGAGGTCCTGAGTTCAAACCCCTCTACTATTCAAAACAAGGTAATGTCAAAGTTCTGCTCATATGACCTATGATGGTTAAACAGAGCCATGGATTATATAATGGATGCATTATAAAGAAACCAGTTACATGATTTTGAAATATGGAGAAGGATAGAAGAAGTTATTCCTACACTAGATAATTAGGTGATTTACAAACAGGTCTGGGCCCAAGTTCTCTTTAAGAGATCTTCAAAATGGATTGTATGCAGTAAAATGTTGGACTGAAATTGCCATGAATGGCTCCATCTGACCAGAACTTAGTTCATTCTGCCCACTTCAAGCCAAAGTTAACATTTCTTTAAACTCTTCAGAAGTTTGTGTATGTTTGATTTTACTTTTTTTTTTAACTGTATGGACCTCTGCCCCTGAGCACCAGACCATATTTAGATGATCACTCTACGAATAAGCAGGTTTCTGTTGAACACAGGCCATAAAAAATATATGTGGGGAACATGTGATTCATTTGTTTTAAATTATTTATACAATCGCCTCACTTTGTAGGTGGAGACACAGATGGTTTTCTCTGGGTCAGTGAGCTACAGTCCATTAATGTTACATGGAAAAGCTCAGAACCTGCCTGAGAGGAAATGGAGAGGTGTGGAAGGTGTGAGAGCACACTCGTGGAAGTGCAGGAGGTGCCGGAGTTGGAGACTGCACTCTCATTTTCATGACCAAACACAAATCCATTTCTCATGAGCCTGTACCAGCCATCATTGATAATAAATAGGTGGGATTGGAACCCAGACTGAGAAAAGTCAGCTTCCAGTGACTATTCTCCTTTGCTCTCTGGTACTCTAGTCTTAGATATTCCTAAGCTTGTTAAAGAAATTTGAAGTGCTACCCCAATGATATTCTCTTCTAGAATTTACATGTGCTTTTCTATTTCTCTTATCTTTTTTTTTTTGTTTGCCAGTCTTTGGGCTTGAACTTGGGGCTTGGGCACTGTCCCTGAGCTTTTTACTCAAGACAGTTTTCTACCATTTGAGCTGATGGCTTCAGTAGCAGATTTTTCCTTCCTGGGCTGGCTTCAAGCCATGATCCTCAGATCTCAGCCTGGAGTAGCTACGATTATAGGCATGAGTCACCACCCAGCTTTTCTTTATTATTCACATGAAAACTGATTACTTTTATCCTGGTCTATGGTTAAAACACCAAAGACTAATTAAAAAACCCTTCTATATAGGAATTAATATTAAGAGAAAGCTTAAGTCATATAGAATAAAAAGAATTTATCCAGACAGATATAAGGAAATATGCTTCTATAAGAAATACATATTCAAATTATACTGACAATATTTTGTTGCCAAATAGACTGAGAAGAAAGATAAATTTATCATATTCCTTGAATGTTTATGTCTGTGACTAGATTCTAAAAGCAATACTACAAAAAGTTACTATGTATTACAACATTAGCGTACATTTCTGAAAGTATGTTTTCACCACATTTTCTGTAACTGAAGGCCTTTGTCTAGGTAAAAGTTCCAAGAGATGAGAACAAAGACTGCATCTTTTTTGATGCCTTGCAAACGAATTATGGTAGGGTGAACGATTGCTGAGCATGAGAGTTAATGGATAGATTATTTTACAGGAAGTAACTGGGCACTTTGGCATTTCTTTTTTTTCTTTACAATTACCTTCTCTTGAGGGACCAAGGACTTATGCCCTGAAATGCAGAGTACTGAGCTGATTAACTCTGTGATCAAGAGCCAAATTAGATTCATTCACAGTTAGGACTACAACAATATGAAACTCTCCTTGCTCTGTAATGCTTTGAAGTAACAACAAAATGGCATATCTCTTAGTAACTTCTTTCTGCCCTTTAAAAGGAAAAAAAAAACACCAAACTCTCTTTATCAGATTCAGTATCAATTAGCAGGTTATTGGAGATAGTTGTTCATCTGTTGACCTTATTTGGAGCTAAATATCCCAGAGGGAAGAATTTAACCATTTACTTGACATTGTACTATAACTAGCCTCTTAAAGTTATGTGTGTTTAGAGATTTGTCACCAACCAGGGATTATTCATTAGTTAGTGCTACCTGGCAAGATGGCAACAAAAGTTCTTAAAAGCACATTTTAAGGTATAGTTATTAAAAATGTGTACAGATATGGAATTGTAGATCTTAAAACTAATCAAAAGTGAGATAATTTGGTTAATTCCCAATATATGCTGACAAACTCACTGAGAGTTTGTCAAATCAAAAATCATTTGAAGTAAAGGATTATGACAAACCCATTCAGAGAGAGATGATGTGAAACAAACTGTCATTTTGCTGCCATAGTACTTTGGCTCATATGATTGTTTAAATTTCAATGTCTTCTGGGTTAATTTCACAGTCTAGGCTTACTAATGCAAGAAATGATGGTGTTTAATTAAAATACCACTAGTCTTATAAAAGACCATTTTTAAAAAGTCTATTAAATAATCCAAGTTTGGGAAAATTACAACGTATTAGTATTTGGTTCTCAGTAATGTTGTTCTTAGAGCAATCAGATCATCCATCATCATTCAAAGTTCTTAATTTATCCCTTCAATGGGAATGCTTCCAGGAATAACTAACCCAACATTCCAGCCAAAAAAATGCTTTTGGTTGCAAAGATAGAAATGGAATGCTGAATGCAAATTGCAGTGGTCCAGCTAGCTTATAGTCAGTCATAAACTAATGACTATGGAGATCCCGCCCCCCCTTTTTTTTTTTTTTACAAAAATCTGTTCTTTTTCAAATCTATATATTTATTTAAAACCCTTTCTTCAATCATTCCACTTCAAATTTTACAGATTAAAATTTTACCTTTAAAGCTATTTGTATATCAACTATTTTATAGTTATACAATAATTTTGTAATAATGAATGAACATTGTTTTTGTCAGTCATGGGGCTTGAACTCAGGGCCTGGGCTCTGTCCCTGAGAATTTTTGCCCAAGGCTAGTGTACTACTTTGAGTCACAGCGCCACTCTGGTTTTCTGGTGGTTAATGAGAGGTAAGAGTCTCATGGACTTCCCTGACTTGGGCTGGCTTTGAACTATGAACCTTATATCTCAGCCTCCTGAATAGCTAAGATTACAAGTGTGAACCATTGTGCCTGGCTAGTGAAACTTTTTAATGTATCGAGTCAAGACAATTTCCTAAAATATTTTGTCTAGGTTTTTTCTCATAAATATATATATACATATATGTATGTATATATATAGAGTATATATATATATATATATATATATATATATATATATACACAATCTAGTTTGCCAGATACTGGTGGCTCATGCCTGTAATGCTACCTACTCAGGAGAATGAGATCTGAAGATTATGGTTTAAAATGTCCAAAAGAATATTGAGTTACCTTTCTCTTCGCAGATGACATGATTCTATACCTAAATGATCCTATATCTAAAGAATCCCATACACTCTATCCCCAAACTACTAGAGCTGATCCAAAACTTTGGCAAAGTTGCAGGATATAAAATAAACCCTCAAAAATCAACAGCCTTTCTGTAGGCTAACGACCCGAAGAACGAGGCTGATATCAGGAAAGCAACCCCCTTTGCAATAGCCTCCAAAAACATAAAATACCTAGGAATAACCTTAACCAAAGAAGTGAAAGACCTCTTTGAGGAGAACTTTAAAACCTTGAAAAACGAAATTAAGTCAGAACTAAGGAAACGGAAAAACCTCCCATGCTCCTGGATTGGGAGGATTAATATAATCAAAATGGCAATATTGCCAAAGGCTATCTACAAATTCAATGTAATACCCATTAATATCCCAACACCATTCTTTGATGAAATAGAGGAAGCAATCCAGAAATTCATATGGAACAATAAGACCTAGAATAGCAAAAACAATCCTAAGCAGAAAGAACAGTGCTGGAGGAATTACAATACCCAACTTCAAGCTGTATTATAAAGCTATAGTAATAAAAACAGCTTGGTATTGGCACCGGAACAGGCCTGAAGACCAATGGAACAGAATTGAAGACCCGGGAATGAACCCACAGAACTACGCCTACTTAATCTTTGATAAAGGGGCTAAAACAATAGTTTGGAAGAAAGATAGCCTCTTTAACAAGTGGTGCTGGAAAAACTGGCTCAACACATGCAACAAACTAAAACTAGATCCTTACATATCACCCTGCACCAAAATCAATTCCAAATGGATTAAAGACCTCGAACTCAAAACAGACACCCTAAAAACACTAAAGGAAGAAGTAGGAGAAACACTTGGGCTCCTTGGCACAGGACGGAACTTCCTGAACAAAGACCCAGAAAGGCTACAAATCAAAGAAAGGTTGGACAAATGGGACTGCATCAAACTGCAGAGCTTCTGCACGGCAAAGGACATAGCTTGCAAGATAAACAGAAAGCCCACAGACTGGGAGAAGATCTTTACCGGCCATTCAACGGACAAAGGCCTCATATCTAAAATATATGCAGAACTAAAAAAATTACCTTCCTCCAAAACAAAACCGCAAAGAACTAATAGCCCACTCATCAAGTGGGCTAAAGACCTACAAAGAGACTTCTCTGATGAGGAAATGAGAATGGCCAAGAGACATATGAAAAAGTGCTCTACAACACTGGCCATAAAGGAAATGCAAATCAAAACAACATTGAGATTCCATCTCACCCCAGTAAGAATGTCATATATCAAGAAAACTAACAATAACAGTTGTTGGAGGGGATGTGGCCAAAAGGGAACCCTACTTCATTGTTGGTGGGAATGTAAACTGGTTCAGCCACTCTGGCAAGCAGTATGGAGAGTGCTCAGATGGCTAAATGTAGAACTCCCCTATGACCCAGCAACCCCACTTTTGGGTATTTTTCCAAAAAACCACAAACAAAATCACAGTAAAGCCACCAGCACAACAATGTTCATTGCAGCACAATTTGTCATAGTGAGAATCTAGAACCAACCCAGATGCCCCTCCGTAGACGAATGGATCAGGAAAATGTGGTACATATACACAATGGAATTTTATGCCTCTATCAGAAAGAATGACATTGCCCCATTTGTAAGGAAATGGAAGGACTTGGAAAAAATTATACTAAGTGAAGTGAGCCAGACCCAAAGAAACATGGACTCTATGGTCTCCCTTATTGGGAATAATTAGCACAGGTTTAGGCAAGTCACAGCAGAGGATCACAAGAGCCCAATAGCTATACCCTTATGATCACATAAGATGATGCTATGTGAAATGAACTCCATTTTATGGAAATGATTGTTAAATCACAGTTGTAACTACTTTCAACATCCCATGTGTATCTGTAGTTTCTACTATTGATGATGTTCGTGTATCACGTTCTTGTGATTGTATCTACACTATCTCTGCAATCTTATCTGAGTGTATGGGAAACAGTGTGTACTGGTAATAGAATTAGGAAATTCAAAGAGAATACCAAAATTGAGAGACAAAGGGTAAAATAAGAGAAACAACAACAAAAGCAATACTTGCAAAACTGTTTGGTATAAGTGAACTGAACACCGCAGGGGGGAAAAGGGGAGGGGGGAGGGGGGTATGAGGGACAAGGTAACAAACAGTACAAGAAATGTATCCAATGCCTAATGTATGAAACTGTAACCTTGTACATCAGTTTTATAATAAAAACTTTTTTAAAAAAAAGAATATTGAGTTACTTTGGAATTTGGGGAAGTATTTGTTTTTAATTGTTCAGACATGTAATTACCAAAATAAATCCTTTCAATCAAACATAACCTTATTTCCTGGGTGAAAATATAGAGATAGATGTATAAATTATTTGTGCATAGATTCTTAGAGTTCTTTCTTCTACATTATGATAACTTTGTGAGGGGAGAGCATTTCCCTCCGTAGTGGCATTTTTTCATGGGAATAAAATAGTTGGATGTTTCTAAGCCTCATTGCATCATTTTGCAGATTATCTATCCAGGCACTTTTTAAATTTTAGTCACTAACTACTTGGAGAAACAGAATTCTCATGTTGGCCCATATAAATGTCCAGTTATTTGTCACATTTGGACAATTTATGACTTTTGGCCAAGTTGGGGTATTGAACATTATCACTATGAGCTCTGTGAAATATTTCAGACAAGTGCATGGATGCATAGCTATTCTGGACAAGGTGAAAAGCAAAGTTATATATGGCTCATAGTTCTGCCCTTAAGCTGCTGCCTCCTCCTTCATTTATTTTTGATAACATACTTAATTGGTTCCATGTGGGCCAAGCAATTTACCTTGAGATGATTATTTCCGCCAGTGGGATACATAGGCTAAGCCATCTGTGAGTGAGAGCAGTTGGCTACTACTGATGAACTGTTAGAGTATCTGCAGCTTTCAAATAGGCCAGGTAATTTTACAAATTTAAAAATATGCACAAGTTTTGTTTATGAAAGACAGAAGTCTAAACAGCAAAGCAAGCAAATGATTACAACTAAGAGGCCATAAAAGTACATCGAAGCCAGTGCCAGTGGCTCATACCTGTAGTCTTAGCTACTCGGGAGGCTGAGGATCTGAGAATTGCAGTTAAAAGCCAAACCAGACAGGAAAGTCTGTGAGTTTCTTATCTCTAATTAACCACTTGAAAACCGGAAGTGTGACTCAAAGTGGTAGAGTACTAGCCTTCAGTGAAAAAGTTCAGGGACAGTACCCACGCCCTGAGTTCAAGCCCCACGACAGACAAAATTTTTATATATACATACATTTTTTTTTATTATCAAACTGAATTACAGAGAGGTTACAGTTTCATACATTAGGCATTGGATACATTTCTTGTACTGTTCGTTGCAGACAAAAAATTTTTAAAAAGCACATTCACAGAAGGGAGCAAACATCCTGGCCTACTACTCCTTGCTGATCCTTAGCTTGTCTTCTGCAGAGAGCAGTGCTGGAGTGCAGAAATTTCTCCAGAATATGACACCTACCACTTGAGATTAAAGGCTTCGGAGATAGTCTCTATTTAAAAGATTGGTTTTTCCAGTTTGAAGACATTATAGATTATGCTGTATACAAAAAGGCTTAGATGGAAAATTTTCAAATCTGGGAACATTTGCATGTTTGTAATAATATAGATCAAGGACAAGACAAGCGTATCAAGTTCATTTATATTTCATTCATGTCTTATATTAGACGGCACAAAAGAATTTTATCTAGTATCTTTAGTGTTCTAGCACTTCCACTGTGACCAGTTGCATGAGGTCAAGTGTGGAATTTTCTTTTCTGGAGTGCATCATGTTAGAACTCAAAAAGTTTCAGATTTTGGAACATATTAGATTTCAGGCTCTCAAAATAGAAATGGACAACCTGTACAAAATGGTTGCTGTGGATATTTGTGTACAGATTTTTTCCTTCATGTATTTTTATTATTATAAAGGTCATGAACAAAAAAGGGTTACAGTTTCATAAGTCAGATAAAAAGTACATTTCTTTTTGACCAATGGCATCCCTTTTTTTGCTCTTTGTTCTTCCCTCCCATCTCAATCCACAAAAGTTGTAGAGTTCATTTTCAACATAGTGTCTTCTGAATTGTATGAACATAAATATTAATGTCTCAAAAATAATTTTTATTGTGCAATATATTTTATTTTACCTTATTATGGTACATTTTATTTGGCATATATTTGTAATGCTAAGCTTTAATTGTGATCATTTCATAAATGTGAATAGTATACCCTGAATAAGTTCATTCCATCCACTATCAGGAATAAACTTCTAAGAGTAAAATGTCTAGGATCATAGGTAGTTGGATGTTTAAATTTTTTACATTGCTGAGAAGTCTTGAGAATCCTGTTTTTGAAACATGAGTATGTGTAATCTCACAGATTTCTGTACAGAGGCTAAAATTCATTTCTTTCTTTCTTTTTGCAGCTACACCATATCCTGGTGGATTTAAATGCTTCACCTGTGAAAAGGCAGCAGACAATTATGAATGCAACCGGTGGGCTCCTGACATCTATTGTCCTCGAGGTAAAAATCTCAGTAGACAGGTTTGGGGTCCCCAGAGCTGTCAAATGCTCCCATTGTCTCAGGCTATTAGCAGATCTTTAATGCTACATACATAACTTATAATCAGAGGCTCTCAGAGATGTTCAAGGTCCATGGAATTGCCTTGTTTCTAATGAAGCATCCCTGGAGACCCAGAGGGTGTTCATAAGACCCCAGTCCAGGGGCAGCCAAGTACAAAACAAGAAGAGAATGGCCAGTCTGTTAGCCACTCTTTGAAGTGTTAGTCATTTCATGGTAACTCCTTTCATATAAAATTGAAGTTCATAGAAAGATTCCATTTATTACTCATATTGCCAGATGCTTCTATCTTGAGACTATCAAAGCAAGAATTTCAAATGTCATCATTGCACAAATAGAAACTCTGAGCTTTTAAAACTATTTAGTTCACTTTGAAGGAAAAGATTGAGCCCAATTGAAGCTTGAAATTTTGACTCAAAGACCTATTTCAAAAAGAAAGTATCTGATTTCCTGTTGAGTAAAATAGGTGTTTATATTTGCCAGTGGGGGTCACAGTTAATTGGCTGTTTTATTTTGGAGGAAAGTGGATTCATTGGGTGGGAGGGATGATGAGGATATTTTCTGAACTAGGGTTTAAGTGAGTAGTTAGTGTGCTTTACTGCTGATCTAATTCAGATAAAATGACTAGGTACATCAAATGATTGTTTTTCAATCTAATGCAAGAGCTGTCATTTTCCACCCAATGCATGGCACTCTGCTTCTTCTAGTAGATGAGAAATTAGGAGATTCAGAACACACCATTAAAAGAAAAATTTCAGCTACTTAGTCAGTGCTGTTTAACCTACAAGTCTCTACATGGGCTTCCCAGAAGAAATACTGGTGGAACTTTCAAACTCTGTGAAACCTGTGCCGACCCCTAGACCTTTGGCTCTCAAACTCCATCAGTGATCTGCCTTTTCTCTACACTCCCTTCAAATTCCAGCTAAGTGATTCATTAGTTCTGAGATGATCCTAAAAACTTGGATTTCTTAGGAATGTCCAGGTAATACAGATGTTCCTAGTTTGGAGAACATAGCTCTACACAGTTGGTCCAGCATCTCTGAGATTAGAACTCTTTCTCAGTATTGCTAAGCTTTCCAGGGGATTCTCAGGACTAGTCAAGTGCAGGTTTTTCTGCCTACTAATAGTGCAATGTGTCATTTCTAGAATCTATTTAGTTTTGAGTAGAAATGTCAGTGGAGTTGAAATTGTAAGTTCCATGACCAGCCACCTAGGTAATCAATGATAAGCCCTATGCCTATTGCCTTCTGCAGCTGCTGCTCATGTCTGAATAAGCCAGTGTGTTCTGACATTAGTGTAGCAGGGTGAACCTTTGTGGAAGTTGTTAATGGACCTGAATAAACCATTGCTTCTTAAATATGGCCTCACATCAAAATCACCTAGTAAAGTTTCAAAAACTCTGATGCTTGGGTCCATTTCCAGGGATTTATTTAACTGGCATAGGGTATGGCTGGGGATAGGAATTTTTCAAAGCTTTCTGGCTAACTCTAACATGCAGCAAAATTTGACAATCATAAACAAGGACTCTGGACAAAACCAGGATGATCTGCTTGTGTTTCCAGTAACTTTTGAGCTGAATTCTGCTAGAACATATCTGGCCAATTGGCTTCTCAAACTGTTTCAAATGATAAGAATTAGTATACCTAATGCTACTGCTAGGTCATGACATCTCAGACTCATAACTTATAAACAACGGGAATTTATTCCTTACAGTTCTACAGGCTGAGAAATTCAAGATGGAGGGCCAACCAGGTTCCACCAGGGCCAAGTTTTCGGGTTTCTAAGATGTCATTTTGTTGTTGCTTTCTTCAGACTAGGGAAGGATGTATTCTCTTTCTCATAGTAGACAGAAGAATGCTTTTGTAAAGGAACCACCCCACTCTCTAGAGACCTTTTATAAGGTTCTGAATCCTAACTGTGGAGGGTTTAATTACCTCTTGAAGGTTTTGCCTTTTAATATCATCACACTGATGATTGAGTATCAACACAGGAATTTTGGAGTACAAATTTCAGACCATGGTAATATATGACTGTGCTTCTCTCAGAAGTGTTATAGCTCTGAGATTACCTTAGTAGACAGAGCTCATGTGGAGGAAGAGGAGGGAATATGAACTGTCCATCTACAGAGTTGGGTGGCATATAAGCATATTTCTGTCACACAGAAAAAGCAGGAGACCAGAAGCATCTATGTGAATGCCTCTCAGGGAAAACAGAAAGTTCCATCTTGTTTTTTTATTTTCAAAGATTTTTTGTTAACGCATATTTCTTGTACAAAAGCTGTTTTTTATTGACATTTTCTTATATACATACAAGGTACCCTGATTGAACTCACCTCTCCACATCTTTTCTATATCCACTCTCCCCCTTCTTAAAACAATTTCAGTAGATTCACTGAACCTGATTGGTTCACCATCTTGTATTTCTCAGCCTGTAGAACTGTGAGGAAAAAATTCCTATTGTTTATAAGTTACTGAGTCTGAGATGTCATGATCTAGCAATAGCATTAGGTATACTAATTCTTACCATTTTAAACAGTTTGAGAAGCTAACTGGCAAGTTTTATTTTCACACATACATACAAATTACTCTAACCATTCATCTTCTTCAATAACTCCCAACCCTCTGGCTGGTACCTCATGGTAACAACACAGCATGTTTTACTTTCCTATCTTTCTTTTTTTTTTTTAGCATACAGTAATCATACAAAAGCACCATAGTAATTACCATGGTAATTAACACATTCATATATATTTTTTTAACTCAAAGCAGTTTATTTTTTTTATTTTCCTCAAATATTTTTTTTCAAATTTTGATTATCAAACTGATGTACAGAAAGGTTACAGTTTCATATGTTAGGCACTGAATACATTTCTTGTACAGTTTGTTACCTTGTCCCTCATACCCCCCTCCCTCCTCCCCCTTTCCCTTCAGCCCCCCCACGGAGGTGTTCAGTTCACTTACACCAAACAGTTTTGCAAGTATTGCTTTTGTAGTTGTTTGTCTTTTTTTACCCTGTGTCTCTCAAATTTGGTATTCCCTTTCAATTTCCTACTTCCAATACCAGTATACATGGTTTCGAATATACTCAGATAAGATTACAGAGATAGTGTAGGTACAACCACAGGAAGGTGATACAAGAACATCATCAATAATAGAAGCTACTGATACACATAGGACATTGAGAGTACTTACAACTGTTTCCATAACATGGAGTTCATTTCACTTAGCATCATCTTATGTGTTCATAAGGGTATAGCTATTGGGCCTTGTGATGCTCTTCTATGACTTGCCTAAACCTGTACTAATTATTCCCAATAAGGGAGACCGTAGAGTCCATGTTTCTTTGGGTCTGGCTCACTTCACTTAGTATAATTTTTTCCAAGTCCTTCCATTTCCTTACAAATGGGACAATGTCATTCTTTCTGATAGAGGCATAAAATTCCATTGTGTATATGTACCACATTTTCCTGATCCATTCGTCTACTGAGGGGCATCTGAGCTGGTTCCAGATTCTCACTATGACAAATTGTACTGCAATGAACATTGTTGTGCTGGTGGCATTACTGTGATTTTGTCTGTGGTCTTTTGGATAGATACCCAAAAGTGGGGCTGCTGGGTCATAGGGGAGTTCTATATTTAGCCTTCTGAGGAATCTCCATACTGCTTGCCAGAGTGGCTGAACCAGTTTACATTCCCACCAACAATGAAGTAGGGTTCCCTTTTGGCCACATCCCCTCCAACAATTGTTATTGTTAGTTTTCTTGATAAAGGACATTCTTACTGGGGTGAGATGGAATCTCAATGTTGTTTTGATTTGCATTTCCTTTATGGCCAGTGATGTAGAGCATTTTTTTATATGTTTCTTGGCCATTCTCATTTCCTCATCAGAGAAGTATCTTTGTAAGTCTTTAGCCCACTTGATGAGGGGGCTATTGGTTCTTTGCGGTTTCGTTCTGGAAAAAGCCAATTTTTTTAGTTCTGCATATATTTTAGAGATGAGGCCTTTGTCTGTTGAATGTCCAGTAAAGATCTTCTCCCAGTCTTTGGGCTTTCTTTTTATCTTGCGAGCTATGTCCTTTGCCATGCAGATGCTCTGCAGTTTGATGCAGTCCCATTTGTCCAACATTTCCTTGATTTGTAGCCTTTCTGGGTCTTTGTTCAGGAAGTTCCGTCCTGTGCCAAGGAGCCCAAGTGTTTCTCCTACTTCTTCCTTTAGTGTTTTTAGGGTGTCTGTTTTGATTTCAAGGTCTTTGATCCATTTGGAATTGATTTTGCTGCAGGGTGATATGTAAGGATCTAGTTTTAGTTTGTTGCATGTGTTGAGCCAGTTTTTCCAGCACCACTTGTTAAAGAGGCTATCTTTCTTCCATACTATTGTTTTAGCTCCTTTATCAAAGATTAAGTAGGCGTAGTTCTGTGGGTTCTGTGGGTTCATCTGGGTCTTCAATTCTGTTCCATTGGTCTTCAGGCCTGTTCCGGTGCCAATACCAAGCTCTTTTTATTACTATAGCTTTATAATACAGCTTGAAGTTGGGTATTGTAGTTCCTCCAGCACTGTTCTTTCTGCTTAGGATTGTTTTTGCTATTCTAGGTCTTTTATTGTTCCATATGAATTTCTGGATTGCTTCCTCTATTTCATTAAAGAATGGTGTTGGGATATTAATGGGTATTGCATTGAATTTGTACATAGCCTTTGGCAATATTGCAATTTTGATTATATTAATCCTCCCAATCCAGGAGCATGGGAGGTTTTTCCATTTCCTTAGTTCTGACTTAATTTCGTTTTTCAAGCTTTTAAAGTTCTCATCAAAGAGGTCTTTCACTTCTTTGGTTAAGGTTATTGCCAGGTATTTTATGCTTTTGGGGGCTATTGCGAAAGGAGTTGCTTTCCTGATTTCAGCCTCGGTCTTCGGGTTGTCAGCATAGAGAAAGGCTGTTGATTTTTGAAGGTTTATTTTATATCCTGCAACTTTGCCAAAGTTTTGGATCAGCTCTAGTAGATTGGGGGTAGAGTCTATGGGATTCTTTAGGTATAGGATCATGTCATCTGCGAAGAGAGAAAGTTTAACTTCATCTTTTCCTATTTGGATCCCCTTTATATTTTCTTCTTGCCTAATTGCTCGGGCTAGGAATTCTAACACTATGTTGAAGAGCAGGAGAGAGAGTGGACATCCCTGCCTTGTTCCTGATTTTAAAGGGAATGGCTTTAGTTTTTCACCATTTAGAGTTATGCTAGCTGTTGGTTTGTCATAAACTGCCTTGATTATATTCAGGAATGTTCCCTGGAATCCCAGTTTTTCCAGGGCTTTTAGCATAAATGGGTGCTGGATTTTATCGAACGCTTTTTCCGCATCCAGAGATAAAACCATGTGGTTCTTTAGCTTGCTCCGGTTGATGTGGTGGATTACATTAACTGACTTGCGTATATTAAACCAACTTTGCATCCCTGGGATGAATCCAGTTTGATCGTGGTGTATGATTTTTTTTTGATGACCTGTTGAAGTCGATTGGCCAGAATTTTGTTGAGAATTTTTGCGTCTATGTTCATCAGGGAGATCAGTCTGTAATCCTCTTTCCGTGATGAGTCTCTGCCTGGTTTTGGGATGAGGGTTATACTGGCTTCATAGAATGAGTCTGGTAGTGAATGTTCTCTCAGTTTCATTGAAGAGTTTGAGAAATATTGGTGTGAGTTCTGTTTTGAAGGCCTTGTAGAATTGCTGTGAATCCGTCTGGACCTGGGCTTTTCTTGGATGGGAGATCATTTATTGCCGTTTCTATTTCAATACTGGATATGGGTCTGTTTAGAAGGTTTAAATCTTCATGGTTGATTTTGGGGATATCAATTTTTTCTAGGAAATCATCCATTTCTTCCAAGTTCTCGAATTTGTTGGCATAAAGGTTTGCAAAATAGTCCCTTATTATTTTCTGAATTTTGGTTATTTCTGTGGTGATGTTACCTGTTTCATCTCTTATCTTGTTTATTTGAGTGTGCTGCCTTCGTTTTTTGGTCAGGTTTGCCAGGGGTCTGTCTATCTTGTTGATTTTTTCAAAGAACCAACTCTTTGTTTTGTTAATTCTTTCAATGTTTTTTTTTGTCTCTAATTGATTTAATTCTGATTTTATTTTAATTATTTGCTTCCATCTATTGACTTGGGGTTTGGCTTGCTGTTCTCTCTCCAGAAAATTAAGGTGCTTCCTTAAATTACTGAGTTGCTGTTTCTCCAGTTTGTTGATGTAGGTACTCAGAGATATAAATTTTCCTCTGAGTACTGCCTTTGCTGTGTCCCAAAGGAGCTGGTACTTTGTGTCCTCAACTTGGATAAAGTTCATAAACATTTGAATTTCCGTTTTAATTTCTTCAATGACCCTCTGATGGTTCAGCAGTGTGTTTTTTCGTCTCCATGAAGTGTAGGATTTTCTGTGGTGGCTGTATGAGTTGAGCGCTAATTTTATTCCATTGCGGTCTGAGAGAATGCAGGGAATGGTTTTGATACTTCTGAGTTTATACAGATTTTTTTTGTGCCCTAAGATGTGATCTATTTTGGAGAATGTTCCATGTGCTGCAGAGAAGAATGTGTATTCTGTTGTTGCTGGGTGGAATATTCTGTAGATGTCGGTTAAGTCTAGTTAGTCTATGCAATTATTAAGATCTGTGGTTTCTTTGTTCAGTTTTTGGCGTGTTGATCTGTCCAGAGGTGATAGTGGAGTGTTAAAGTCCCCAACTATCAATGTGTTTGGGTCTATGAGTATTTTTAGAGTCAGTAGTGTTTGTTTGATGAAGTTAGGTGCTCCTGTATTTGGTGTGTAGATATTTAGAATGGTTATATCTTCCTGTAGGAGAGATCCCTTTACTAGTATGTAGTAGTCTTCTTTGTCTCTTCTTACCTTTTTTAATTTGAAGTCAATTTTGTCTGATACTAGGATTGCAACTCCAGCCTGCTTATGGGGGCCATTTGCTTGATAGATTTGTTTCCAGCCTTTCACTTTTAGAAGATGTTTACTTTTGCTGGATAGATGAGTCTCTTGGAGGCAGCAGAAAGATGGATCTTGATTTTTGATCCAACTTATGAGCCTATGTCATTTTATTGGAGAATTAAGTCCATTAATGTTGAGAGTTAGGATTGAGAGATGATCATTTGTTCCTTTCATTATCACTATCTTGTTTAAAGCTGTGTCTTCCCATTTCTTGATCTGATGTTTACTATTTAGGGTTCATTTCTCTGTCTGTATTGGGATCTTGATTATTTTCCCTGTGTAGTACATCTTTGAAGACTTTCTGTAAAACTGGTTTTGTGGAGATATATTGTTTCAGTTTTTCCTTACTGTGGAAGACTTTTATTTGACCTTTGGCTATGAAGGAGAGTTTGGCTGGGTACAGAATTCTTGGTTGGTAGTTATTTTTATTTAGTGTTTGGTATACTTCATTCCAGGCTCTCCTTGCTTTCATGGTCTCTGCTGAGAAATCTGGGGTAATTCTGATTGCTTTTCCTTTATATGTGATTGTTTTCTTCTCCCTAACAGCTTTAAGGATTATTTCCTTGTACTCTACTGATCCTGTTTTGATCACAATGTGTCGGTGGGATGTCCTATTCTGTTCTGGTCGATTTGGGGTTCTAAATGCTTCTTGTATCTGTATAGGCCTTTCCTTCTGGATATTTGGGAAGTTCTCAGCTATTATTCTGTTAAATAGGTTGCCTATCCCATTAACCTCTTTCTCCAAGTTTTCCTCAATACCTATTATTCTTAAATTGGGCTTCCTGATCGTGTCTTGAATCTCCTGTAGCAGTCTGTTTTGTTGATTGGACTGGATTTGTATTGATTTTTAGTCTTTCTCCATAGAATCTAAGGAATCTTCAGCTCCTGAGATTCGATCCTCTGCTTCAGTTAGTCGGGACTGTAGGCTAGCTACTTGATTTTGAATCTCTTTTGCTTCTGACTGGTCTTTCCTGATGATTTCCATGTCATTTCTTAGGTCTTGTATAGACTTCTTTACTTCATTAACTTCATTACTTTGGTTTTGATTGTTGTCTCTCAGATCTTTAAGCTGGGTAGCTATCTTTTCATTTGACTCTTGAAGTTCATTTATCTTTCTATTTGTGGATGCCATGAAATTCTCCATTAATTTTTGCTTTGCCTCCTCACGCTCTAGAATAATTGACTGAAGAGATTCAAACTTTTCATTTATCATGTCTATCAGTAGACTTTGTAGAGCCTTTTGGGGGTTCTCTTCTATGTCTTTGATTGACTTCTCTGCTTCCTGCTTGTTTTGATTGGGGGATAGGACTTCAATGTTTGCCATCTTTCTTGTGTTTCTTCTGCCCATTTGAATTGGGAATGCCAGTCTACCAGCACGCTTTCTCTGTGATTTCAGGTCGTCTGTGCTCTGCCGCCGTCTGGAGTATTTCTCGCTGGTATACGCTGTGTGCTTTAGCCGCGCGGAGTGCGGTTGCTGTGGTGGGCGCTGTGCCTGCACCGGCACTGTCGCGGCGGTGGGACGCTGCCCGGAGCTCAAATCTGTGTTTTCAGACCAGCAAAGTCGATTTTTCCTTCCTGGCCAGAATCCCTGTCCTGTTAGAACCTACTCTGGCTCTCTTTCTAGGAGTAAAAGTTTCTATGGGGTGAGAAAACTGCGATGTCAGAGGGAGCTGAGCTAGGGCTCTGCTTCTCCTCCGCCATCTTTCTGGAAGTCCTCCACATGCATATGTTTAATCCAATCAAACTAACCTCATCTTTTGCACTTTATTTTCCAGTTCCCTGTTTTCCCCAGAACCTCCATCTTGATAGTTTCTTTTGAGATCAGAATCTATCCTTTCAAGAGTTAAATACCTGAAAGAATAACAGAGTGGTCTTTACACAATTTATCCTTTCTCTCTCACCTTTATTTTTGTGTCGTTAAGTTTATAGGATAACAGAAAGTCATGCACTGAAGTTTAAGACATAATACAACCATGCCAAGATGCCAGGCCCCTTGAGAGATTACGCAGACAAAAATAGGCATCTAGTTTCTTTTTCCTTGGAGCAGGCAGATCAGCCTGGAGATAAGATCTGGCCATATCAAATGTCAGAAACAACAGGTCAAAGTTAAGTGTCAAATGAAACTTGGCATTAGTGTTGTGGGAGTTTAGGGAAGAAGAGCATTTAGACTAAGGGGCCAGTGATTGCACCATATTCTTGGAAGACGGAACCAGCCTTATACCCGGGAAATAGATTTAGGATGTTGAAGAAGGCAGGTCTTCTGGAAGGTTACTCAGAGCAGTGGTTTGGAAACAGAATTTCCCAAATGTGCTCACTGGGTGGGAAAGGGCCTGACCTGAGAGTAGCAACTAGTTTGTATCAAAGGCTATTAAGACTGAAATAGTAGGGCTATGTGCTTTTTGTGGAGCCTTGAAAAGCAGGCAACAAGTAGGAACTCGAAGTTATAATCTGAGAAGAGGTAAGGCTACATGGCCTCCTGCCTGACCAGCCCTACTTCTCCTGAGTCTTCTGTTCTTTTCTGTATATTTTCTCCAGGTTTTTCTAGTAATTACAAAGCATCATTTTATTAGTAGACTAAAGTATAAAATATGTTTACTAAGTGTTTGTTTTTTTCTGCTTATCATTAGCTTGCTTTAGCTATAAGCTGACCAACAAACAGACTTAGTGAGGACAGCTTAGAAGCTGTTATCATAGAAATAAATACACCTTGGCTTTCTGAGACATTCTTAGCCTTATGTTTAGTTGTTTTGTGATATATTTCACTCATTTTTAATCATAATATGATATGAAAGTAACTTGTTGAAGATGAAAAAATCATTCCATGTAAGCATTTAATCTCATCTAATGGATACGTCTATGCCCCTAATTGCTTAAGGAATGACTGATTTTTAAGAACTTTGACAATAAAGAAAGAAGTTTAATAAAAAATAGGAAAAAGAGGTAGAAAAGAATAGATATATACAAACTAATATGCACATTTAAGTGAAAATAAATCTCAAAGACAAATTCATCACTTTAAAGTCGTCTATGGTACAATAAACAAATGGCTTTATTAAATGAATTGACTGAATTAAAAAAAGAATTTTTCAAAAAGCTAAGGCTGGGGATATGGCTTAAGTGATAGAGCTAGCAAGCATGAGGTTTTGTGGTGAAAACTCTAGTAGCACCAGAAACAAAGTATTTTTAACAGCTAACCATTGTCAAATGAGTGAACATGAAGATATAACATATAACATCTTAGTTCCTGACACTTGTGGAATCAACATACTTGTTATGAATCATTATTGGGTCCAACATTCCTTGAGAAAGGCTGTCCATGCTTAGATGTAAGATCAATTCTTTGGCATTGGGGCCATTAGCCAGCAGTACTTCTAGCTTAAAGCTTCCTTATTACTTTTAGAAGCTATGACGTGTTAAGTCCTTCATCTTTTCTACTGTTTTTGCCTTTGGTGCTTACAAATCCATGGTGCAAATCTGCACCCTAGAACTGAGAATCTACGATGCCTTCCCTCACTGATTTATTGCTTCCCTTGCTTGGCTTCCATTCAGTCTTTTTTTTCCATTTCTTCTTTTTCCATTTCCACTTTCTTCATAGTGCCTGCCATTTCATCAAATAATCCAACAGATATCTTCAGTTTTATAAACCAGAATGAGATCTTGGAAGTTATATTATATGAAAATTCAATAGAAGAAAGTAAAGAAAAAAGTAAAGAAAGAACTAATTGTAACACATTTGAATCCAGATCATTTTGCCCAGGACTTTCTCTATGCTTGGAGATGAAAAGATCCTTGAGAGAGGAACTATGCATACTGTAGAAGTAAATGTCAAGTCAAAAATATTCCAATTTTGTAAGAGTTGTTCTGTGGAGAATGAAAAGACTCAAACATTCTTTTCCTTATTCATTACTATATGCAGTGATTTCCTCAGAAAATATTTGAAATATGAAATCATTGCTGATAGAAAATTAGAAGAAAAATAATGAGATAGAAAACAAATATCCTTTTGGTAGTAGCTTCTAGGATGCTCACTTTCTTCTGTGAAATTGAATTAATAAAGCTGTCCCTTGATGTCTCTTTCTTGATCAGTTGTATAGCAATTCCTGGTATAAGCAGAAAATAATAAATGGAATCCCCAGCTCAAGTGAACATGATCTCAGATTAGAAATTCCTAGTAAAGACTTCTTTATTGTTGACTTCTTCTGGAAAGAGCACTGTCTGAGACAGACACCATTATTTATTATTTAGGCTCAGGCTGGATTTCCCCCCCTCTATTTTAGGTAATTTTACACTGGGTATAGTCTTTCTATGGCTTTCTAAATTCTTCTACTCTTTAAAAGTCTCTGTAAGTCCCTTATGTACTGAAAACTTTGGCAATTTTTCTAGTTCATCTTTTTTTTAAACAATCCTTCTTGCCCAAGATAAATAAATCCATACCAGTATCCAATTTGGGACTTGGGACATCCCTTTCCCGAGACTTTATTCCTTCATTGAGAAAGGTATTGGTTATGTTTTATCCATTACTTCTGGCTGCTTAGTAAAGAGAGGTTTTCTGATGATCTATTTATCATATGACTCATGCTACAAGTGGAAATCTTAGCCTACTTCCTTTTTCAAAGAATATTTTACACTAAATGTTACAGTCCAAACTGCAATAGGAATAGCTGTGAATGTCTACAAAGTTGGTATGCTATGTTGTCCACCACCGATGTAAACCAATAAAACTCTAGAGGTCTCCCAATCATTATTATCCCCCCCCCACAAAGGTGGAAATATTGTGACTTATGTCACTAAGCAGCATATAAATGAAGTCACCATAGATAAAGTGCTTACTTGCAAACAACATTGTATATCAAGATATTGTGTGACAAATTGTGTTGTGATGAACATTGTTGTGCTGGTGGCTTTAGTGTGTTCTTCTTTGTGGTCTTTGGTTAGATGCCCAAAAGTGGGGCTGCTGGGTCATAGGGGAGCTCTAGGTTTAGCCTTCTGAGGAATCTCCATAACACTCTCCAGAGTGGCTGAACCAGTTTACATTCCCACCAACAATGAAGTAGGCTTCCCTTTTGGCCACATCCCCTCCAACATTTGTTATTGTTAGTTTTCTTGATAAAGGACATTCTTACTGGGGTGAGATGGAATCTTAATGTTGTTTTGATTTGCATTTCTTTTATGGCCAGTGATGTAGAGCACTTTTTCATATGTCTCTTGGCCATTCTCATTTCCTCATCAGAGAAGTCTCTTTTTAAGTCTTTAGCCCACTTGTTGTGGGGCTGTTGGTTCTTTGCGGTTTTGTTTTGGAGTAATTTAATTTTTTAGCTCTGCATATATTTTAAATATGAGGCCTTTGTCCATTTTATGGCCGGTAAAGATCTTTTCCTAATCTGTGGGCTTTCTGTTTATCTTGCGAGCTATGTCCTTTGCCCTGCAGAAGCTCTGCAGTTTGATGCAGTCCCATTTGTCCAACCTTTCTTTGATTTGTAGCATTTCTGGGCCTTTATTAAGGAAGTTTCATCCTGTGCCAAGGAGCCCAAGTGTTTCTCCTACTCCTTCTTGTAGTGTTTGCAGGGTATATGTTTTTATTTCGAGGCTTTGATCCTTTTGGAATTGATTTTGGTGCAGGGTGATATATAACGAGTGTTACATCACTCTTGTAATTACTTTCAACATGCCATGTGAAACCGTAGCTTCTTTTGTTGATGATCCTCTTGTATCTCTTCCTGTGGTTGCACTCGCGCTATCACTGTATCTCATCTGAATACACTGGATACTGTATATACTGGTATTCGAACTAGGGAAGTGAAAATCAAAATCGAGAGACAAAGGATAAAAAGACAAATGACTCCAAAAGCTATATTTGCAAAACCATTTGGTGTAAATCAGCTGAACAACTCACAGGGGGAGAGGGAAAGGGGCAGGAAGAGGGGGGAATGGAGGAGGTAACAAACAGTACAAGAAATGTACCCAAGGCCTAACGTATGAAACTGTAACCTCTCTGTACATCAATTTGACAATAAAATAAGAATTTTTTTTAAAAGATATTGTGTGTAATGTCCCTGTGGTTTGTAAATAGCAAAACCATTTTTTCTTCAGAGGCATCAAAATTCATCTTGTCCACTATTGATGGACATTTGGTTTGTATCCATTTTTGAATACCACAAACAATGTTACACATGGGATTTTTTGGGGGGTACAGGTTCTTATACATTTCTCTAGGAGTGCCAGGCATGTGGCATGTAAGTGCTAGCTCTTCCAAATACTTCCTGATCGTGTATTGAAGGGACTGTGCCAATTTTGCTCTTGCTATCCACATACACAAGTGTCGGTGTTGCATGACCTTAGCAGCATTCATTTTGGCAAAAACAAATTGGAGGACAGTGGCCTTTTAAACATGAGTAACTGCTAACTTTGAATTTTACCCTAAGCCTGTAGTATCTCTTTTCTCCTGGCTGCCCTGCCAGTGCTGATCTCCTGCTTATACTTCCTGTCCCCTTAGACTGACAAGGCTCTGCCCTACTTCTCTTCCCCCCTGTCCCCCAAGGTTTTCTGCCTAACTCTGCAGCTTCTCTACCTTGGCAGCTTTTGAATCAGCAGATGCCTCAAAGGGACAAGAGATACAGAATGTCAGACAAAAAGTTTTTTTGGTTTTGTTTTTGTTTTCTATGCCACCTTGCTCATCAGCCCTACCTACCCGGTAGCTCTTCTATGATTTCATACAGAATTTTGCTTTTAGGTTTTTTCCCTACTAATTGAATTCTATTCTGTTTCTAAGTATGATGATATAAATTATCACATTCCAATTCGTATAATTCCTAGAATTATTCTTTAATTAGAAAACTTGTAGCAATATTTAACCTCTCTGATAGTTTTTGCTGTACTAGTGTATTTAACCCTTGCTAGTTCTATTAATACAGATGGGAAACATCCTTCCATGCTTTTTACCTTGTTGTTTTTGTATTAACCACTGTCCTCTGTGGGGTCCTGTTTATCCTTTACCTACCTTCTCAAACACCTTCTTGACGTTTGGCTAGTAATAAGTACAATGTTATATATATTTCAGTGATTTGATTTAAAGGATATATTCCTCAAGTGAGTTGTACCTGTCATTAGTAGTGTGAATGTATGGAATTTTCACAAAAAAACACTTTGTACTATTAACAAATCCTAAATATGTTTTTTTCTCATTTAAGTGAAAGAAATGTTAACAGCTGGGTAAAGTGATGCATTTCTGTACACTCGGCACTTGGGAGGCTGAAGCAGAGGGATCACGAGTTCAGGTTCAGTCTGGGTATTATATTGCAGATTGGCAGCTGGCCTGAACTACATCATGAGGCCTTGTCTCAAAATCAAATCCAAGCAGCAGCAACAACAAAGTCTGGAATGATGCTCTTGAAAAAATTAGGAGCTATCTATTTGCTAATTTTTGCAAGCATTTCTGACTGTAGAAGAAAGAAGTCTAGCCATGATGTAATCAAGTTGATGAGCACTTACTTATTTTAATTTTTGCCTGTAGGAATTTTTTAACATAGGACAAGAGGATCAAACATGTTTTCTTATTTTTAGGGATCTAGAGAGAATCATTGGCAGGAACAAAAAAGCTATGATGCCTGCAAGCCAGAGGCAATGTAATAATTCCTAGTTAAGGCAAGTCCAGAATAATTCAGTTTCTCTGCAGCTCAGTTTTTATATATTTCTTTTTCATAAGGCTAGTTAATTTTTTTTCATCTTGGATTCTCTTTTCTTTCACTTTCAATTTTACTTAATGTAATGATTTTTTCACAAAACCTCATGTAAGCAGCATTCAGATTAAGAAGTGACCATTTCCAGGAGTTCTAAAAGCTTCTCTCATGCCTACTTGCAGTCAGTTTCCCCACTACCAAGGGTTACTGTGATGTGCTAAACAATGTTCTCTCCAAATCCATATGTGGAACTCTTAAACCTCATATCTCAGAATTTGGTTGTATTTGGAGATAAGATGTTTAAAGAAGTGATTAAAAGTAAATGAGGTCTTTGGAGTAAATGCTAATCATATTTGACTGTTGGTCAGAACACCAACAGACACAAAGGAAAGCAAATATGAAGGCACAAGAAGAAGATGGCCCATCAACAAATCCCAGGAAAGGGACCTTTTTTTTTGGCCATCCATGGGGCTTGAACTCAGGGCCTGGGCATTGTCCATAAACTCTTTTGCTCATACTTAAGCCAGTATTCTGTCACTTTGAGCCACAGTGACACTTCTGGCTTTCTAGAGGTTAATTGGAATCTCATGGACTTTCCTGCATAGGCTGGCTTTGAACTGCAATCCTTAGATCTCAGCTTCCTGACTAGCTAGAATTATAAATGTGAGCCACTGGTGCACCACTAAGAAAACTTTTTTAAAGGAAATTTTGAAATCCATTAGTCTGTGGTTGTTTTACTACAAAACTAGTATAGTTACTCTCCTGATTTCCAATAGCATAGATTAATTTTACCTCATATTGAATTCTTTGCAAAAATAAAATACTATGGCTCTTTTGTGTCTCACTTCTTTTACTCAATATTGTGTGAAATTCATTAATTTTGTTAGATATAGTTGTAGTTTATTTGTTCCGGTTATGTGAAGATATACCATAATTTATTTTTCTACAATTAGAAGGCATTTTGTAGTGTCTAGTTTTCATTTGTACAGATAGTTTTTCTATGAACATTCTAAGACATTTCTGATTTCCTCTTAATAAATAGTAATAACATAGTTAAATGGGGAATTTGGTTCATAAATTGTGCATGGATTTACTTGCTGTAGCTCCTAGCAAATGGTTTTCCAAAGTGCTTGTACTGCATGAAAACTACACTTCTAGTAGAAATGTAGTATAACATTACTCTCAAACTGGCTGAAACCAGTCAAAATATAGACATACAAAGATGTTATAGACATTACAGAACTAAACTAAAATGTTTTCATTTGGTTCAACTTTTAAGCTGAGGAGTTTGGCTAGAGGTATGCTTCCTACCCAAGGGTGTGATAATGCATTTAATACCTACAGTGCTTTACAAAACTCTGTGCTATGTGCTGCAGGCAGCACAAACACCAATGACAATGACACTTATTTTTTTTTCTTATTTGTTGTCAAAGTGATGTACAGAGAGGTTACAGTTTCATACGTTAGGCCTTGGGTACATTTCTTGTTTGTTACCTCCTCCCTCATTCCGCCCTCCCCCCTCCCCTTTTCCCTCTCCCCCCATGAGTTGTTCAGTTGGTTTACACCAAATGGTTTTGCAAGTATTGCTTTTGGAGTCATTTGTCTTTTTATCCTTTGTCTCTCGATTTTGTTATTCCCTTTCACTTCCGTAGTTCTAATACCAGTATATACCGTATCCAGTGTACTCAGATGAGATACAGTGATAGTGCGGGTACAACCACAGGAAGGGGATACAAGAGGATCATCAACAAAAGAAGCTACAGTTTCACATGGCATGTTGAAAGTGAATACAACAGTGGTATAACAGTCATTTCCATAACATGGAGTCCATTTCACTTGGTATCATCTTATGCATTCATAAGGGCATAGCTATTAGGCTCTTATGATCCTCTGCTGTGACTAGCCTAAACCTGTGCTAATTATTCCCTATGAGGGAGACCATAGAGTCCATGTTTCTTTGGGTCTGGCTCACTTCACTTCGTATAATTTTTTCCAAGTCCTTCCATTTCCTTACAAATGGGGCAATGTCATTCTTTCTGATAGAGGCATAAAATTCCATTGTGTAGATGTACCACATTTTCCTGATCCATTTGTCTACTGAGAGGCATCTGGGTTGATTCCATATTTTAGCTATGACAAATTGTGCTGCGATGAACATTGTGCTAGTGGCTTTAGTGTGTTCTTGTTTGTGGTCTTTCGGGTAGATGCCCAAAATGGGGCTGCTGGGTCATAGGGGAGCTCTAGGTTTAGCCTTCTGAGGAATCTCCATACTGCTTTCCAGAGTGGCTGAACCAGTTTACATTCCCATCAACAATGAAGTAGGCTACCCTATTGGCCACATCCCCTCCAACATTTGTTATTGTTAGTTTTCTTGATAAAGGACATTCTTACTGGGGTGAGGTGGCATCTCAATGTTGTTTTGATTTGCATTTCTTTTATGGCCAGTGATGTAGAGCACTTTTTCATATGTCTCTTGGCCATTCTCATTTCCTCATCAGAGAAGTCTCTTTTTAAGTCTTTAGCCCACTTGTTGTGGGGCTGTTGATTCTTTGTGGTTTTGTTTTGGAGTAATTTAATTTTTTAGCTCTCCATATATTTTAAATATGAGGCCTTTGTCCATTTTATGGCCGGTAAAGATCTTTTCCTAGTCTGTGGGCTTTCTGTTTATCTTGCGAGCTATGTCCTTTGCCCTGCAGAAGCTCTGCAGATTGATGCAGTCCCATTTTTCCATCCTTTCCTTGATTTGTAGCATTTCTGGGCCTTTCTATATGCTAATGACCCAAAGACGGAGGCCGAATCAGGAAAGCAACTCCTTTTTCAATAGCCTCAAAAAACATAAAATACCTAGGAATAACCTTAACCAAAGGAGTGAAAGACCTCTTTGATGAGAACTTTAAAAACATGGAAAACGAAGTTACAGCAGAACGAAGGAAATGGAAAGCCCTCCCTTCTCCTGGATTGGTGGATTAATATAGTCCAAATGGTAATATTGCCAAAGGCTAGCTACAAATTCAATTCAATACCCATTAATATCCCAACACCATTTTTTAATGAAATAGAGGAAGCACTCCAGAAATTCATATGGAACAATAAAAGACCTAGAATAGCAAAAACAATCCTAAGTAGAAAGAACAGTGCTGGAGGAATTACAATTCCAAACTTCAAGCTGTATTACAAAGCTATAGTAATAAAAACAGCATGGTATTGGCACCGGAACAGGCCTGAAGACCAATGGAACAGAACTGAAGACCCAGAAATAAACCCGCAGAACTATGCCTACTTAATCTTTGACGAAGGAGCTAAAAAAGTAGGATGGAAGAAAGATAGCCTCTTTAACAAATGGTGCTGTCAAAACTGGTTCAACACCTGAAACAAACTAGATCCTTATATATCACCCTGCACCAAAATCAATTCCAAATGGATCAAAGACCTGGAAATAAAAACAGATACCCTGAAGACACTACTAGAAGGACTAGGAGAAACACTTGGGCTCCTTGGCACAGGACGAAACTTCCTTAACAATGACACTTATTTCTATGCTCATGATCTAGAACAGTAGATCTTGACTAGGAGTGACTTCCTTGCCTGGGTATATTTGTGAATACTTGGAGACATTTTGTCACATCTGTAGATGACATTGGAAATCCACTTAAAAGAGGCCAGTGGTGCTGCTAAATATCTTAGAATGCACTGGACAATTCTAAATGGAATCATCTAGCTAAATTATCAAAGGATGTCTGCTTTTGGTGAGAAGAAACAGATACACTTTTCTCTTCTTCCTGCTATGTGCAACTACAAATCATGAATTTCATCTATCAAAAGACAAAACAAAACAAAACAAAAGCAAGAAAGACGATTAAAGGCAGAGAGAAAGAAGATAACAGACTTCAGGATCTGGAGTGGTGAAATTCCTTGTGTGTGTGTGTTTTTTTTTCTGTGTGATTTTTAAAAATTTGTTGTGAATGTGATATATAGAGTGCTTACAGTTTCATATGTAAGGAAGTGAGTACTTTTCTTGTCAAACTTGTTACCTCCTCTCTCATTTTTTCCCACCTTCTTTCCTCCTCAATTCCCTACCCTCCATGAGTCATATAGTTGGTTTAATACATATTGTTTTGTAAGTATTGCTGTTGCATTGGTTCACTCTTTTTCCTTTGTCTTTCCATTTTGATGTTCCCCTTCCCTTTCCTAGTTCCCATAAACATATATACAATGCCCAGGGTACCAAAATCTGTTACAGTGACATCAGGGGTAAAACCATGGGGAAGAAAACAAAAATAAAAGACATAATTTCACATGGTACATTTGAATAACAACAACAATGATAAACCACTTATTTCTATAACTTGGAGTTTATTTCACTTAGCATCATTTTATATGTTCATGTGTACATAGCTATTGAGCTATTGTGGTCTTCTGCTAGGACTATGTACTAGGACTATGTACTAATTGTTACAAACGAGGGAAACCATAGCGTCTATGTTTCTTTGGGTTTTCTCACTTCACTTAGTGTGATTTTGGGGGCTGAAGAAGTAAACAACCTGAGAATGTCACAAGCACCAAAAAAGAAAGTCCTAAGAAAGTTTCTTTCTCTCTCTCATCGAAGTATGAGGAAAAGGAGCAGCTAAAAAGAAAAATAACTTTCAGATAATAGTTGTTTCAGTATAGCCAAAACCATAGAAATAAAACATAGCCTACTTCATGTTGGCAAAGGATGAATGAGAGCCTAGACTTCCATCCACCCCAGGCCACAATGAGGTACCCCAGTAGTTCTTCTTCTGAGTGTTAATGCCAGAAAAGTGAAAATATGTTCACAAAGAATCGTTTTAGCCATTTTTATAGGAGCTTTATTCACAATATCTTTAAACTGGAAACAACCTAGATGTTCTTTCATTGGGCTACAGATTAAGCCAACTCTATTTTTCAATATACCTTGTAGTATTATCATTGAAGATATTTCCTTCTCTCTCTTTGTTTTGTGCTGTACTGGGGCTTGAACTTAGGGCTTCTTGCACTCTTATGGGCCTTTTCCACTCAAAGCTAGTACTCTACTACTTAATCCACAGATCTACTTCCTTCTTCTCATCCATTTTCCTTCCTCTTCATTTTTGTCAGTCATGGAGCTTATACTCAGGACCTGGGCACTGTCCTTGAGCTTTTGTGCTCAAGATTAGCACTCTACCACAAGTTCACTTCTGGTTTTGGGGTGGTTAATTATTGATAGAGTCTCATGGACTTTGCTGCCTGGGCTGGCTTCAAATCTTGATCCTTAAATTTCAGCTTCCTGAGTAGCTAGGGTTACAGGCATGAGCCACTATTGCCCAACTTCTCATCAATTTTCTTGGATCTGAGATTTGTTCTCTGTAGCAGAGCAACAGAGAATAATTAAGTGGTGAAGGGTCTTTCATCAGAGGTAGACATTTGTAATGCCCCATTTTATGTCACATTACTTTGTGTATAGTTAGTTTACATGTAGTTCGATTATTGGACAGTTCAGCTGTGGATTCATTTTAAATTTCAAAATAGATTATAGTGTGTGTGCGTGAGAGAGAGAGAGAGGGAGTTTTACAAAAATTATATTGTGCGTTCACTAGGCCCTTTTTTTCTATTTCTAATTTTACTGAGTCAAGACTCAGTTTCACAGCCTCTGGGGATACTATGCAACTGCGAGGTATAAGATTTTAGAGGCCAAAACTAACTAGTAGAAATTCAAATCCATCTTTTATCTTTTAGATAAAAGCCTTTGAAATCCTTTCAGTATGAAGTTATCAGCAGGCTTGATTCTCATGTAACCTCATTACCAACCCAAGGATTATTCAAAATGCTTGGTGAGCCATGCTCTGTGGCTAAAACTCAGCTTTTATGACTACCATCCAGTGAGAAGTCACATGGGGTCCATCTTGTTCTGCTTGAGAAATTCCTTCTATTCATTCCAACGTAGCTTTGCATATCACAGATCACAGTATATGTTGAAGATCCTCCAGAAATGCTCACCAAAGAAATTAGTTTATGTCTCTTGAGCATTCCCAAAACTTATTTAGCTGCAGAGCCTTCTTCCACACTAACACTTTATGAGTCACCTAGGCATTTTGTAAGATAAGAAGTGGAATAGATACTTTGAGGACCTGATGCTTCAGAATTAAGACCTGGACTTTGGAAGTCATGGCTGTATTCCTGCTATATCTTTGTTTTATGGATTGGACTCTCACCCGGCATCTGCACTCACCCTCTTTCCCCCTTGTCAAGCATTGGCTTTTTAGGTGGCTATGGTTTTTCATATTTTCCTGAAATTTTATTTTTAGCAGTTGTTGACACTACTTTAATTCAATGAAATAAACTCCAGATTTCTACGTTAAGAAAAGAATAAAAAAGTATGGACAGAACTGAGGTGGTGTTAGTTTTACCAGTTGTTATTTTAAGGCTCATTTAAAATAAGATAATTCATTACTTAGAGGATAAACCTAATTTCCCAAACTGAAACCTTGTAGAGATTTATTTATTCCATAAGCATGTGATCTTATCTGCTCAGATTTACATTTAGAGCAATAAAGCCTCTGGCAGCTGCTCCTAGCTGTCTGCAAGAAGAGGAGACAGGAGATAAGAACATTCCTGTTTTTATTGCTTTCCAGTACATTGAAGTTGGGGTAGGGGTGGGAACTATTGTCATAAATGTCCATTGAGTCTGATACCAAAGAGGCAAACCAGTCTTCTTTGGAAGATACAGTAAATCTCTCAGGCCACTGGTATTCATTTGTCAAAAACTGTCAAAGAAAAGCTTAAAAGAAAGCCAGAGGGGAACTTCTGCAAGCTCTTCAAGCAAAGCCCAATCACCTCAACTTTGAGATCTTGAAGGGCTTCTGAAGGGCTTCGGGCATCATTGCCAGGAGTAAAGCTTTGAACTGTTCACTCCCACAATACAGGTGTGATCTTATTTGTCCTATTCCCAAGGACCTCCATACCATATTAAACAAAAAGACCACTTCATCCCAACACCAGGGAACAGGATCTTTACCTGGGTGTGAGGACAGTCTATAGAGGATGGCATTGACCTCGGCTCTTCCTGGGAAAGCCCAGCAACAGTGCAGCCCTGGGAAAGGTGCTATCCTCGGTCACACTTGGCCAGAGGCCATTCTAGGTTCCTGTTTGAGTGCACTTGTTTAGGAGGATTCATAAAATCCTTGAGTTAAAAAATAAAATAAAATAAAATAAAATCCTTGAGTTTTCATGGCTGGAAATAGGTCAGTGTGGTCTATATTAGCCCATTCTTATGACCTAAACTTCTTAAGCTTTTTTTTTTTTCCTTTGAGCATTAGAACTCCGTTTAAAAGCTGCCAGAATTTTGACAGAATTGGTGTGGGGATTTTTATTGCCTAATAAATAATATCTTAGAAGGTCATAATTCTATATTAGCCACTAAATATCCAAGATGTATGAAGCATGCGAAGTTAGGTCCAAGATATAGATGAAAAACAGCACAGTGACATTTCTTAAGAATTATTCATTTCTTTTCTAATATGAAAGGAGAGAGGGAGCATGCTTCTACATCCCAGGCTTACAGAGCTGAATGCTGCCTGGAGGCCCTAAAGAATTACACTGACAAAGCCCACTTTTTTCCCCTCTCATTTTTAAATTACCAATAAAGCAATTCTTTTTGGGATTTCAGAAGAAATCTCAGGACTTTAGGTTCATAAGATGTATATAGTGCTTCATAAACACCTTCATGTTCATCATCCACCATTCCAGAAAGGTGCAGAAATTACAGCAGATACAGAATTCCTTGTTTGTGGAACACCTGCATTGTGACATTCTTCTTCTCTCAGGTATCCTAGGATTCAAACATAGTCATTGGCAAGAAATTCATCCTTAAAGATTGTCATTTTCTCCAGATAAAATGAATCCATGTCTAATTGGTTGGAATCGCATGCACATGTACACACACACACACACACACACACACACACACACACACACACCCCTCTGTGATAGATTTTCATCTCCTGTAGGACCATTGAACATCTGCCTAAATTCTTTTAACTAACTTCTTTTAACTCTCAAGGCTAGCACTCTACCCCTTGAGCTACAATTCCACTTCTGTCTTTTGGGTAGTTAATTGGAGATAAGTCTCATAGACTTTCCTGCCCAGGCTGGCTTTGAACTTCAATCCTCAGATCTCAGCCTCCTGAGTAAGTAGGATTACAGGTATGAGCTACTGGCTCCCAGCTTGAACATTTTTACTCCTTCGTTTTCTTGAAAGCTAACAAGTAACTATTTCAATCCTCATTTTGTTAAAGTCAGGAGAGTGACAAAGTTGGTTCAAAGAAGGAGAATTATACTGTATGTCTTTGATTGTGATGATTATGATAGACAAAGATTAATATTCTCCAGAAAGCCATCCTCCTACCAAAGCCAAGTGGATCTCCCTAGGGAGATTCTATCACTGACCATGAATTTGAGGCAGTGTCCATCCCACTTCCATTCCTTCTCAGCATACAGTTAACACTGCCATCTCAACTAAAGTGTGTTTTCTGTCCACAGAGACCAGATACTGCTACACTCAGCACACAATGGAAGTCACAGGAAACAGCATCTCTGTCACCAAACGCTGTGTCCCACTGGAAGAGTGCTTATCCACTGGCTGCAGAGAATCAGAGCATGAAGGCCACAAGGTGTGGGCAACAAAGCAAATGATGGTACAGTGTCAGCAGCCGCTCAGCAGGCTGCCAGTGCTCATGAGGAGATGCCCCTGGCCATGGGAGCTGCCTTCTCACTGTCGTTACACCACTTTAAAAAGGAATTTCCTTTATGTTTGCCCTAAAAGAATATAAATGTCCAAGGGTATAGGGAACTGGTGTGAGTTGTGCAAATACTTTCCAAGAGAATGTTGAAGATGATTATAAGACTGCTCTTTCCTCATCCAGAAGAATATCAGACATCTACCACTAGGGACAGGAGTAGGGACCACCAATGCTATATGCTAATGCCCATCATAGCAAAGCATTGGAGATACAACAAGAAGTCATCGTGTACCCTGGATGGCTGAGGCAATTTTGCTTTCATAACTTCTTGTGTCTTTCTGGGTATTCCTTTGGGGAAGGTCTCTACTGTTTTTTGAATCATTTGCCAGTGATCAGAGAAATCCTGCTCTTCTTGAGCTTTATCAGGTGTCTATAGACAGAAGTGGTCATCTGGAAGGAGAATGTAGGGAATCACAAGAAGACAGTTTAACTTGTGGATGGAAGAAGAAAAGCCCCTATCTCACTTGGAGTGGTTCAGAGCTGGCTATAGGTATGATGTTAATGTATCAGACCCTGGTCTTTATTTGACATGTGCCCATTTCTGTGAGGCTGTCCTAGAAGGTCAGGCAACTCCCTACCATGATATCCTAGGAATCACTATCTATGAGGACTCACTTCCCTCAAATTTCAAGTAACTTCTCAAAAATGCTCAGAATTCCACTTTAAGTACTATAAATATATAAATATAATATATTCTTCCTGATTGTTTCCAATATGAAATATGAAAGGTAAATCAATTACCTGATCCTTCTAGCAGGAGAACAGGGAGGAGTTTTGTTATATGCTCATATGTCCTATGTCACATAGTAAATGTCAGTAAATGACAGAGACCAACTTCAAATTCACTTCAGACCTTCACTCTCTGTTCTCAACATTATCCTGTCTTTATAGCCCATATCAGTTGTGACCAAAGGCTCAGACTGTTGTAGGACAATGACTATAAAGGATATCAGCCATCCTATAAATATGACCAGCTCATAGCTTATTAAAATGCAGCCTCTACTTCTCAAAGTCTGGTGAGGTTTGAGTTTACAGCCATGGCCTAAAGTAGGCAAGGCTTATCAATAACCCTTTGGATTTGTTTATTTTGTGCAATTCAGGGTAAAGTAGAATAAATTAGGAATAACTGTATAGATAAAAACCTTTTGAGGGGCTGGGAATATGGCCTAGTGGTAAAGTGCTCACCTCATATACATGAAGCCCTGAGTTCAATTCCTCAGCACCACATATATAGAAAAAAACCGGAAGTGGAGCTGTGGCTCAAGCGGTAGAGTGCTAGCCTTGAGCAAAAAGAAGCCAGGGACAGTGTTCAGGCCCTGAGTCCATGCCCCAGGACTGGCAAACAAAACAAAACAAAAAACCTTTCAAATGTCAACTCACTCCAAGAGTGACAGTAATAAAGGAAATAAATATCCAAATTCAAGTTGCGTATTTGTGGCCCCTTCATTTTCACTATGAACACTTGGCGGAGGAAAAGTTCACCCTCTTGATTGCTTTCTCATGTGGTCAGGAAGAGTTTCTTGAAAAAGAAAGGCAAATTTCATAATCCCCATTTCACAGATGGAATAGCTGAGGCCTAAAAAAGTTGTGAAACTTTGTAGCAATGACATGGTAGGATATCAAAACCAAAACCCTGATTCCTTAAAAGTTAAGCTGACTCATTTTCACTTTGAACACGCTGCTTCATTTCTCTCCATGGTTCCTTTGTAGAACAAACCACTGTCATTTGCTTTTGCCATGATATCAGTTTCTTCAAAACCTTGCCTCTTTCCAAGACCTGCTAGTTTCTCATCAACTGTTTCTCTCTTTCTTTCTTTTAGATCTGCACCTCCTGCTGTGAAGGAAATATCTGTAACCTGCCACTCCCTCGAAATGAAACTGATGCCACATTTGCCACCACATCACCTATAAATCAGACAAAAGGGCCCCCACACTGTATGTCGATGCTCATGTCCTGCTTGTGGGTGTGGTTAGGACTCACTCTGTAGCAGCTCAAGGCACCATGGGTAATAGTGATGCATAGGGATCATAGGAGCCCCTCGTCATGCATGAGTTGTTGACCTGGCAACATTTCATACATAAGACCACAACACTCACACGTGTTATCACGACGAGGCACTACCATTGCCATGTTTCACTGTTGTCATTTCCAGTCCAGCCAAGACTCTATCCAAGCCAGCCTGTCCCGAGTACATTCCCTGGGTTCTATACCACAAACCTTTGTTTAACTCCATGAAAGAGCTCTGCATGTGTTACAACCAGAGGTTCTTGATTTGGAATCCATGTGTGAGCTGTAGGAGGTCCTGGGACCATCTAAAGAGTGTGTTATATGGGTACACGTAAAAGTTTGGGTAAAGAACCACTAGATTTATTCTAATTATGAATTCATGTATGGTTTTAGAATCTTACAACTTTGAATCCCAGTGTGGATGGACTATTGTATTTTCAGTTCCAACCAAGTTTCTCAAAGTGCAATTTGCTCTACGAAATTTGCTCAATTTAGTTTTCCCGATCTCCTTTTCTTGAGGCCAAGAATTATTTCCCTTTGCTTTGCCTGGGAGATAAAAAGGGGCAATCATAAAAGTTTGGTATTTGTAAGGGTGGCTAGAGAAAGATTTTCCCCAACTTAAAGGAATTAGCATTTATAAAGTAGTTATGCTTATCTCTTTATATAATTACAGAGATTAGCTTTGATTGGAGAATTAATTTGTTCCACAAAACCTTCCATTTAACCTGGGCCAATGGTATCCCAAAGTTGGACGGGATTACTTTTACCAGGTGTTGGGTTCCTTTTACGCATAACTAATTCAGACGGAGATGATGGAATTTGGGATAAAAGAGAGACCTTTGAAGGTTAGTTCTAGTTTATTCTAAGGGCCCAAAAGTGGCCCAGCATCTTTCATCATTATCTGTAGCTCTTGGTTTCAAAAAGCCTTATCCTTCCACATTCCCAGTGATTTTTTTAGGATGAAGGTTATGGATTAAATTGTCTTTAGACCAATAGATAAGGAAGACAGAATATGCTAAGATTAGAAAAAGGTGGTTTGTAAGACTAGTAAAGAGACTAGTAAAATAGTATGGTTTTGTTTCTTTTAGATATTGTTTTTGAAGTAGCAGATAAAATGTTCACCATCTTGCATATATTGTTGACACCCAAAGTTACAATTTTTCTTCTTCCTTGTAAATTCTTTAAACAGTATTTATTTTTATATGGCATAACCAAAAACTAAAATATATCCTGAAAAGTTCTTTATTCTGAGCAAATCTTAATGCTTATTTTTCAATAGTGGTAAAGCTTTTAATATATGTTTGTGGAAAGTTATCTCTAAAAATTGTACCAGTGTTTGAAAAAATTTAATGCATTATGAGCAAGAGTAATATGCTTGCTTCAAGGTTCCTGCTCATGGTTTTCTCAGCGGTATTGTCTCAGAAATATTCAGGTGGAATCCAACACTGGTCAGAATTTCTGTTGTATAGTATGTTTTTGTGTAATGTGATGGAGCCAGGACTGATATAGATGACAGCATGATGAGGGCCCATCTGCTGTGCGCAGAAAGCTATCTTTGGCTCAAAAAATGAGACCCCCCCTCAGGGACTAAATGTGAACTGACAGCAGTGACTCTGATACAAAACAATCAACATTATATCACATGGCCTTAATTCAGAGTTCTGTAGGCTTATCATTTTGCACTGGGTGCTTATAATTGGAGTTGGGAGTCAAGGGAGAGAAAGCAAGACATGCATGAAGCACCTCCTATGTGCCAGGCACTATGCTAAGCACTTTACATAGCTAGGTCATATAATTCCTGCAAGAACCCTCTAAGGAATAGCAATAGTATTTATACTTTACTAATGAAGGTTCTGAAGCTCTAGGAAGTTCAAAGCTTTTCCTGAAGATGAAGCAGAATGAGTGGACTCAATGGGAAAGTAAATTACCCTCCTAGGAAAACATCTAGGTCTCACTTCATAGAAATTTGTCTATCTTTATCATGTGGAGTTTATCTTACCCCTGCTTCTACAAGATTCCATTTGCATGTGTCCCCAGTTGATGTTTTTCCCCCCACTGTGGGGAACAAGGTTATGGCTCCCTATTGCTAGGAGGAGACAGTTGATTCCACATCTAAAGATGCTATAAAGCAATGAAAATCTGATGTTGTACATATCTACAAGTACAAATTTGTGCATGGTCACACTCCACAGACACTTTCCAAGTTCTGCATGCAATTTGAAGAAGAAACAAGGGAGTGACAACAACAGAGCCTCACTGGCTGGTGTCCAGGAACCAGGTCCACAAAGCTGGAGACTCATCCAACCCCCAGGGACTTACTGCAGATACTGCACAAATGGCTGCATGCATCCCAAACACCTGTCAAAATGGCTTTTGTTTAATTCTTTTGAAAGAAAGTGGTTTGTCAGCCCTCTCTTCAGGAATTAAGGAAGGCTCATTCATGTGGTAGTTCCAAGATTTGTTAGCCATCTGACTTTTCTACTACATTATATTTTCCATCAAAACTCAACATTGGTGATGGCTTAAAGTGCAGAGAGCCATGATGTGTATATTAATATATGTGACACTTATTTATTTTTAGATTCCTTCAAACACTCATGTCAATATGATATCAATGCATAAATGTTGTAAATATTGTACATTTTGTAAATAATGAATAAAAATTTTAAGTGTATCTCATTGGGCTTTTGCCTGCAAATGTGCATGCCAATCAATGATTAATGCATCCAGCTTAGGTTCAAGATTTTGGGATTAGCACCAGAAGTTCACTTTCCAGTTGTACAGACAAGAAATCCATGCATGAAAAGATACAAGATGATGCACCCATGCCAAATGATTCATCTAGACTGCCAATGCTGCAGAAAATCGAAAACAAGAGGATTAATGAACTTTTCTTTTAATCAGGTCTATAGATTCCCATGAACATTTCTTTGTTAAATTAGGAAATATGAAGACAGTACGTATGTTTGCACATATATAAATAGATCATCCCATTAACTTGATTTCTATATCTTATCTATACTGGGAGTGAATTATGTCAGTGATGATATAATAGAAAATATTGCCCTTCACTTCATAGTTTCTTCTGCAATGGAACAAATATTGGAATAGTACACATATCATTTGCATTGATAAATGCACGTATTATATGTTTCTTAGTAAAACAATAGATTGAAAACAACCTTGATAAACTTCAGCTTGTTTGAGACTCCCGGCTATTCTTTAGTGCACTACACTTTGAAATTTCCAAGGAAATACATCTTCTTCCCATAGTTAGAGGTTTTCAAGTTTGGTTCTGGGTCAGTGATGTGATTGTTATTCCTTATCCATACTTAGCCAAAGATAGCACTTAGTGCTAAACCTCTGTGACTAGCTCCATGTGCTTAATGTACTGTGGTAGACTGTCTTTTTTAGGGAATCTCATTTTGAAAACTTGGATTACTAGGGGTTTTATTTTTTGTTGGTTTTTAAATGTCTACTTAAAAAAAATTATCTTTAAGTAGTTGTACCAAAGAGTTACTGTTTAACAAAGCGACTGTCTTTTTTAGGAAATCTCATTTTGAAAACTTGGATTACTAGGGGTTTTATTTTTGTTGGTTTTTAAATGTCAACTTAAAAAAATTATCTTTAAGTAGTTGTACCAAAGAGTTACTGTTTAACAAAGCGACTTGTTGACATAATGCATCTTGATCATGTTGATCTTTTCAACATTTTCACCCATCCCTCCAAACCACCCCTTCCTTCACTTTTTTTTTAATTTTGAAGGATATACATTGAATTTTTGACTGCATTCCCCGCCACTTCTCTTCATTCATCTACCCCTTGATCCTTCCTAACACCTTTCTTTTTTTTTTTTTTGAAGATTTTTTTTTTCTTATTTATTGTCAAAGTGATGTACAGAGAGGTTACAGTTTCATACGTTAGGCCTTGGGTACATTTCTTGTACTGTTTGTTACCTCCTCCCTCATTCCCCCCTCTTCCCTTTCCCTTACCCTCTCCCCATATGAGTTGTTCAGTTGGTTTTGACCAAATGGTTTTGCAAGTATTGCTTTTGAAGTAGTTTGTCTTTTTACCCTTTGTCTCTGGATTTTGTTATTCCCTTTCAAGTAACCATTTCCTGGTGTTTATTTTGACTTGGCCTTTCTAAGGAATTATACTATTTGATTTCTCCTTTGAACTGACCATATGTCAGTTAATATATTTGCATACACTTGCATACCACCCCGCATATCTACTTGTACATTTACAAGCTAAATTTAGCCTCTCCATATAAGGGAAAACATGCATCCTTTGTCTTCCTAAACCTGATTTCACTTACCATAATTTTTTCCAGATCTTTCCATTTATTTACAAATGATAGAATATCATTCTTTCCAATGGGTGAGTAAAATTCACACACACATACGTGTGTGTATATATATACATAGCTATACATATATGCATATGTACATATGTACATGTACATATGCATATATGTGTATGTACGTATATATATATATATATATATATATATCACATTTACTTGATCCATTTGTCCATTTAAAGCCAACTGGACTGATTCCATACCTTGGCTATAGTGATTAGTGAACTATAGTGAGCATGGTTATGCTAGTGGGTTCACTGTAACCTGCTTTATAATCTTTTGGATAGATGCCCAGGAGCAGAAGTGCTGGATCACAGGGTAGTTCTATGTTTATTGTTTTGAGGAACCTCCACATCGCTTTCCTCAGTGATTGGACAAGGTTATGTTCTCACCCTCAGTGTATTGGGGTTCCCTTTTGCCCACATCCTCACCAGCTTCTGTTACAGATTATTTTCTTGATAATGGCCATAAAGGAAATGTCAATCAAAACAACACTGAGATTCCACTTTATTCCTGTCAGATTGGTCACTCCATGAGGTTTTAAGAAAGGATCCTCATCCTCTGTAGCTAGGGTATCAGGCATGCATCATGATGCTTAGCCATTGGCCAATATGGAGTCTTTTGAATTCTTTTTTCTTTTTCCGAAGTTGGATCTGAAACCCTGATCTCTGCCTCCCAAGTAGCTAATATTATAAGCATGATCTACCAAATGGGACAAAGACAAATGTTTGTTTTTAGTATGCATCCTCTAACCTAACTATTAGGTGTGAAGTATAAGAAAATACTTTACACATCTATTATTAACTATTGTTATAGCTGGGAGAACTTGACCTTATATATTCAGACATTTTTCTAAGAGTTCATAGCAACTTGAGGTGGGACTAAGGCATGTATATAAAGCATAATACCTTTGTGTTGGGCATACTTTCTGAGATCTATTGGAAAATATGCCTATACTTCTTAGTATAATATTTCTAACCTCTTTGGTGTTATAAAAGTAATATATTTCCAACATACTTTCCAAATCAAGCTTTCCTTTCCATCAGTTATTTTTGTTAGCTAAATTTTAAAATCATGGCTTCTCCCAATAGCAAATTACTCTTATTGTACTATTACCTTTGTAAATTTTAGCTCCATTGCTGGAAAAGAAAAATTCTATGTAGTGATATTTTTAAACTGAGAAGAGTTAAAAATCTAGAGTCTGAGATATGGCTACCTAAGAGTCCCTTTTCTCTTTTCCTAATAGCAATCCTGATTTTTGTATATGATTTTTATTTTCAAAGCACATTCATATACCTTTGCTTTAGTTTATTAGTATGACCCTAAATTCTGTATATACTCATCTGTATACATTCATGCTCTCTGTTCTCCACATACTTGTAACTAGGATGAAATGAATAATGACATGCCCCAACCTTCTCTGGAATTTTTACTAAAAAGTTATTTCTTGCAGAGTTAGAGGTGAATGGCATCTTAGAAAACAATTCACCTTTAGAAAATATCTAGTTCACCCTTTATATATGCAAGGAGAGAACTTCAGGGTGCCCAAATTATTTACCTCTGAGAACCCTACAGCATTGTGTTAAAATATAAAAACTCATCAAAATGTCCCTCCTCTGATACTCAAAGTAATGAAGCATTAGAAATATGAAAAGGTTCAAAGTGCCCACAGGAGGCATGAGACATGTATCATGAGGACCATCATGGTAGGGAAGTGCAGAGAAGAAACACTGGAAAGAAACTAAGTCAACTTGATGGAAGAAGATCACCCACTCTAACTTTGGAAACATCCTGGGAAATAGTCAATTTCAAAACTATGGTCTAAAAATGAAGAACGATTGGTTTAAGTTAGATGACATCAGTTATACAGAAATAATTTCCTCAGGAGATTTTTGCACATCCATTGGGGGAAAATTGGCCTCCCAAAACATGTGTTATTCCAGGGCCAGAGTTGAAGCCATCACTGAGGCCTCCTAAGGGCAGCATCCCAGATCAAGTTGGAAAGTGGAGAACGTATGTCTGAAAGGGAAACTTGTTGAGTTTTGGCAAAATGAACAGAGTACCACCAGGATGTTTTGGCAAAACAAAGAAAGTACCACCAGAATGCTACCATGATGCAAAATGAAAGAGAGAAAATGAGTTGCTTTCTCAATAACTTCATCTTTGAGAAGATTTCAAAGTTGACTCACTGTCTGACCCTCAATAAGAGCAGCATTACTGTTGAGCACCAGAATCTGAGCCTTTGCCTGTCTTCATTGATACTCACTTGCTGTTGGTCCTACTTCAGATCTGCCTTCTGGCTTTGCCCCACCCTAGCCTCTCCCAACAACACAACACTGTGAGCAACTTGAACACGCAGTACCATAAGAAGTTGCAGTATCCGAGGGCAGGGATCATGCTTGAGTCTCTCTGCACTGAGACGCTCTGGGTGACAGGGTGTTGGTAGACTTCAGTGGTGGGAGAGAATGTATTTGGGCTCACTCATGACTCAACCCAGCTTGGCTCTGACATATGTCAGCATCAGGCTTATCCCCACCATTAAAGCTCTGTAAATACTTTGAGTTGGACCCATCCCTGGCTTTAATATGTTTAGGTAATTAATGACCCTGTGAATGCTTTGCTGCTGTCCTAAATACCAGGTGTACTTAGTATAGAAACACATGCTATCCTCAATGTCAGACAGCTGGAGACCAATGTGAATTCTCACATAGACCTCCCATGAACTCTTTCTGCAGAGTCATATAATCTAAAATGAAGTGAAAGTTTAATTTGGGGTCCAGTACTTGTTAGAGCAGAATAAGTGGTACTGTTTAGCCTAGACTTAAGCTGAAGGTATTGAGAATAGTCAGAATACAAAAACTGGATTTATTTTAGAGATGAGCAAAGACTTCCCAAGAAAAGTAACATTTAATCCAAGACATGTAAAATTAGAAATTAATAGGCTAGTTATTTTTTTAAAAAGTTAGATTGCAGGACAGACAGGAAAGGAAAGTTCATAGACATGGAATTTTAGGAACGCTTTGAAGTCAAATCTCAGGAGAAGGTGGTAAGTAACTGTTGATAAATATAAACTGAAAATTAAGCAGTCTAAAATGCAGGTTTTCAGAGTTATTTTCACTAAGACTACTGTGAGGGGCTGGGAATATGGCCTAGTTGCAAGAGTGCTTGCCTCGTATACATGAAGCCCTGGGTTCGATTCCCCAGCACCACATATATAGAAAACGGCCACAAGTGGCGCTGTGGCAGAGTGCCAGCCTTGAGCAAAAACAGAAGCCAGGGGGCTGGGGATATAGCCTAGTGGCAAGAGTGCCTGCCTCGGATACACGAGGCCCTAGGTTCGATTCCCCAGCACCACATATAGAGAAAACGGCCAGAAGCGGCGCTGTGGCTCAAGTGGCAGAGTTGCTAGCCTTGAGCGGGAAGAAGCCAGGGACAGTGCTCAGGCCCTGAGTCCAAGGCCCAGGACTGGCAAAAAAAAAAAAAAAAAAAAAAAAAAAAGAAGCCAGGGACAGTGCTCAGGCTGAGTCCAAGGCCCAGGACTGGCAAAAAAAAAAAAAAAAAAAGTCTACTGTGATTATGATTGTCTGTTGGTTAATGGTTGCCTATTTTTATCACTGGGTAGAGAGTACTTTAAAACTGTCAAACTGATAAGCTGACTCCAATGCACCTTCATTTTAAAGACAGTAGCACAGTGAAGATGTTTCTGTGTACTCACCTCAAGAACACCAGGGTCTATACACCAAAGCAGTCTATAAAGAGTCTGATTCGCATGAAGGTCCCTAGGTTCTCTGTTCTGTGGTCTGACTGACTGAAGAATTCATCCTTTAGGCCTGGTAGCTCATCTTTTGGGCCAAAAAAGTGATTCTTTCATTCAACTCAGGAAATGTTCCTTTTGAGCATGACTCCAGATATGTTCATTGTAACATCATGTAGCGTCATATGCAGGATGCTTAATTCTAAGACTTATACTAGCAAATGAGAAATTGAAAGAACAAGACAAACTGGAAGATTGCATAAGAAACTATAAGGGATTGCTTGAGAGAGTATAGACTACAATGGCTAAAACTGTCATCCAGTCTTGGAAGCAGAAGAAAGAGCTTTTACAAGCAGTGGTAACAGGGCAGAGGATGTGCTACCCACCGCTGTAGAACAGGGCCATGCAAGGAGGAAAAGCACATGTGGATAGATGCTGAAAGATCCATATATGAGTAAAGGACCCAAAGCCAAAGACATTTACATTAGCAAAAGGTTCACAAAATGGAAGAATTAGATCCCATTCACGTCTCACATGTGAAAGCAGGAGTATCTGGTGATACTTTCCTATGATGATGGGGCAGAAGGAAACAAATGCTTTTCTCTTCATTCCGTATTTTTGTTTTGAAAGATGAGATATGATATACTGAGATCAAAACATGTTTCCTGGAGCCTCAGAGCAAGTGAACCTCAAATCCAACTGCACAGCACACTCATATGGCAGTTTTAAAACTGTAAGAATGATGATGCTCAAAATCTATTCATATTGAGTTGATCTTGGGTGCTTTAAATCACTTGGCAGTTTTTTTCAATCATGAGTCAGTTTAAAAGTGTTAACCCACTGTCAGTGATTATAATTAGCAACCACTAGTCAAGATACATAAAGGGCTAAACAACCATTGAAATCACAAATGATAAAGCACCATCTCCTAGAATCATAGGTAGTAACAAGAGTTAAAACCAAGATTCCCCTTCTACTAGTTCTATTTGGCTTTTGACACATTTTTTCCATGTTAAATTTGCACCCCAAAATTTATTAAGTCAAATACTGCAAAACTAGCATCACTTGCTGGTTGTAGTATAAATTCTTAAAGCAGTTTTGCAAAGCAATTTGGCTGAGTGTGTTGTGGGCTATGCGAGCATAGATATCCTGACCCAATAATTCTATTTCTGCAAATGGCCTGAAATATAGCAAAACTGCTAGCAACAAATTTGTTCCTTGCAGCATTATTTGTAACTCAGAAAACAATCAGGAAAATCTAAGTGGGCAGAAGTAGGGGAGTAGTTAAGTCAATAACTGCATATCCACTTGATGTAGTATCATCAAAACCCATTGCCCTAAAGATGTTTTCAATGTCAAATGAAAACTGCAGCACTGATGTCATATGTTTGTCAGTGTGTCATACTCTCTAGAAGCAAACATCCATTAAAAAAGTACTTGGAGAAAATAAAGCAAAATACTCTCATTGCTTATGGTATGGTAATAACTTTTTATTTTCCTCTTAAACATATTTTCCAATTTTTCTGCCATGTGGTTATATTACTTTTGTAATGAAAAGCATAAATATCATAAACAGTTGAGAGTATGTTTGTGAGGGTAATGGCTGTGATTGTTGGAGAGGTTTCTCTCTGTACAGTCATTAACCCAGGGCAGTCTTCTGACTTGTAGAGCCTCATGCTCAACCCTGGCTGCTCACTGTGCAAGGCCTGGGGAAATTTAAAAGCTAACTGATGCAGGAACCCCATCCCTGGGGAATCTAATTATACTGATCTTAAAGTGAGGCTCTGAAGATCATGACTTTTGAAATTCTTTCTTTTAAAATATATTTTTAAATTTTTTTTCAAACAGGAAAGTCTCAGAAGACTCATTCATTTTTGCTTTGCCATGAGTTATCATTCTCCTTCTCTCTAATAATATAATCATGGTTATTCATCTGAAACACTTTTTTTAAGCTTGCAAACACCATGCCTCTTTACCTATTGCAGTGGTTTGAATATGTTTTTAAGGGTGATCCCAAAGGTTTAAAGGATTCATGCCCAGAGTGGCAGCATTGAGTTGAGAGAAATTTAGGATATGTGGTCCAGTATAAAGTGATTAGGACATTGAATGAAGCACTGCCTTTCTTGGAATGGATTAATGTACTTTCTGAGACCCAAATTAGTTCCAAGAAAGTGAGTATAAAAAGAACAAGCCTGGCACTTGAATCTCTGGCTTCCTGTCCCCCCACTCTCCCCATGTGATTTCTTCTGCATGCTTTCACATTTTTGAAGCCATAGGCCATGGGGGCTCTCACCACGGCTAATCAGGGGTGGCCAACCAATTTCCACTCACAGCTTCCAAAACTGTGTGCTAAATAAACTTCTTTTCTTTATATTTTCCTCATCCTCAAATGTTCTCCTATTGCAAAAGAAAACATTAATACCTAAGCATTATCTAAGGACAAAAGCATTGCCTAATGTGACCATAATTTAGTTATCAACATCAAGCAACTGAACATGACACAATCATAAGCACCTCATATTTTAATTATAAAATGAACATTTGACAAGAGAGTAGTTTCTGTGAAGATGACTACTGCTTTCTTGCTACTCTGATGGCAAAAACCAAGAGATCCAAAGATGCAGAACCCATCCCTTATCCCAAGAGTCATCCTGTCCTTGCTAATTGGTTTCTTGAGTCTCGTTTCAATTCTGGGAGCTCCTGTCTATCCTTATAAAAGTTTTTTATTAAAAAAAAATAGTCCTTCTGTTAGCTAGGGTCACTTTCTCTTTCTTGCCACCTAATACTGATGGTTCAGAGTAGTTGAGCTGCAACACTTTGGTACTTGGATCCTTAATGGGTTTCTTTTATGGACATAAGATCCCTGTCCTTTTAAGGACATAGGATATCCATATCCTACAACACAGAAGTTGGTGGAAGACCAATGTCAATAAAAGGATTGTATCTAACCAGGGCTCCAAGTATGACATCTTAAAGCAAAGCTCTGGCAGGTTAGGACTCTCAGTGACCAGACAGTAAGCTCAAAGCCTGCTTCTCCCCAGCACCTGAGTTAACCAGGACCAGGGAACTCCTGTAGACACCAATGTTTAAACTTTACTGCTTCTGACTGGATGGGAGCCCAACAGAGGTTTGTCAGGCCTGAGCCTGTCATGGATACCCTCTCAGGTCTGAGCAAAAGGGAGAAATGTCTATGGGCCCTGGGGACCCACCAGCCTTTAAGGCTGAATGTCAGAGCTGCTTTGTCTGGCATTCTGCACTGGGGCATTCAGGTGCAGGGCTCCTGGGGGCTCTGTGATAAGGAAGATTTGGCCAGGAAACTTCTGTCTCTGCATGTCTGCTCAGCAACAGAAGCTGTGGGCTGCATATTTCCCTGGAGGAAGAAAGATGCTGAAAAATGTATTTCTTACCTCTTTACTTCACACTCTACCCCTGTGTTGGTTGTGTGGGGCTAATAAGGAAGGGAGGGAGGTTTAATGGTTCCTGAGCATTAGGCGGTTTCTCCCCTCTCCTCCTCCTGAACTCTCCAGTTTGTGTACCAGATCCAGAATGATTCAGAACCACTAGACAGGAAGACAAAGAAGCTTAGTCTCCAACTCTGACTACAAATAGATATTATAATTGAGGAGGTGAATATTTACTATTTGTAGATGTATTTACTATTTGTAGATATATTTTAAATGTTCTAATTACAAAAAATTATATGTGAAGTGATGACTATATTAATTGCTTGATTTAATTAGTATATAATGTAACCAAATACTAAAATATCATTTTGTATGCCATAAATGTATGAGATTTTTATTGCAAATTAAAATAAGTTAAATTTTTAATAGTGTACAGGTTTACAAAATTTTATTCAACCAATGGTACATCTTATAATCAGTGCTATAAATACAGAAAATAGAGAGTATGTGACAGTGAAGGCAGAACCATGAAATGATGTGAATATTGACTTGGTATTAGCAGCCTTAGACTCAAGCCATAGCTGAGTCACCCCAAATCTAAGTGACAGCAATCATAGTTTTCTTTATAATGCATGGAAGAAATCTCTTAGGTAGCACAAAGTGAGCTTATAACCAATGCTGTTAGAGCTCTTCCAGATGGCCCTTTGAGGACAGGGAACACCATCTTCGAACCTTCTGCATTCTGAACCTTTTTACAATTACTGTCAGTGTTTAGGAACAGAGCTGAGATATGATTAATATCACATAGGAATGGTCATGAGGCCAGTCTTTGCCCAGTGGGAAATCTACTTATAGGACAGTCACCAAGCAAAAGTCTAAAATGACTTTCATAGGAATAGCAAGAAGAAAGCTTGGATCACTTGGAAAGGTCACTAATGATAGAGAAAAATCAGATATAGACAAAGAGCCTCAGTAGATCCAGTGCTTCTCTTAGCCCATGCACAGAACATAGTTCATGGGGACAAAGACTTCCTTAGAAACTCAAAGGGCAAGGCTTTGGAGTTGTTTTTGAGGAAACCGGACAAGCAAAGATTTTAAAGGTGAGATTAGGTTGAGAAATGGACATTTTAGCTCATGCCAATCATGGTGGAACAGAACAAAGAGGGATGATGAGAAGTACATCTAAGTGAAACCAGTTATAATGAGCAAATGGATAATTTTCAAAGCAGTTTAAGATAATTTCACCCTCAACAAGGCACTGGTGGCTCATATCTATAAATCCTAGCTACTCAGGAAGCTGAGATCTGAGGAGTGAGGTTCAAACCCAGCCTGGGCAGAAAAGTCCATAGGATCGTATCTCCAATTAACCAAGAAAAATAGAAGCAGTGGTGTGGCTGAAGTGGTAAAGTGCCAGCCTTGATAAAAAGCCAAGTGAAAACATAAGGCCCAGAGTTCAAGTCCAGCATGTACGTGTATGTGCATGCACATATGTGGACACACACACACACACACACACACACACACACACACACACACACCACATACACAGTAATTTCAAATTTTATCCTCTTAATGACCCAGCCAGAAAGGTGGTCTAAATAAGACTAGCTCTATTTGAAAGATGGGAATATTCAAACACCAAGAATGCAAGTGGGTAGAAAGTACCAGAAGGAGTCTGGGCCTGCAGGCAATGAAGAATAACCAAATGCTCTAGACCTCAGAATCCTCATCTGATCAAGTGGGCTAAAGACTTACAAAGAGACTTCTCTAATGAGGAAATGAGAATGGCCAAGAGACATATGAAAAAGTGCTCTACATCACTGACCATAAAAGAAATGCAAATCAAAACAACATTGAGATTCCATCTCACCCTGGTAAGAAAGTCATATATCAAGAAAAACAACAATAACAATTGTTGGAGGGGATGTGGCCAAAAGGGAACCCTACTTCATTGTTGGTGGGAATGTAAACTGGTTCAGCCACTCTGGCAAGCAGTATGGAGATTCCTCAGAAGGTTAAACCTAGAGCTCCCCTATGACCCAGCAGCCCCACTTTTGGGCATCTAACCAAAGACCACAAAGAACACACTAAAGCCACCAGCACAACAATGTTCATCGCAGCACAATTTGTCACACAATATCTTGATATACAATGTTGTTTGCAGGTAAGCACTTTATCTATGGTGATTTCATTTATATGCTGCTTAGTGACATAAGTCACAATATCTATCCAAAAGAACACAAACAAAATCACAGTAAAGCCACCAGCACAACAATGTTCATCGCAGCACAATTTGTCATAGCGAGACTCTGGAACCAACCCAGATGCCCCTCAGTAGATGAATGGATCAGGAAAATGTCGTACATATACACAATGGAATATTATGCCTCTATCAGAAAGAATGACATTGCCCCATTTGTAAGGAAATGGAAGGACTTGGAAAAAATTATACTAAGTGAAGTGAGCCAGACCCAAAGAAACATGGACTCTATGGTCTCCCTTATTGGGAATAATTAGCACAGGTTTAGGCAAGTTACAGCAGTGGATCACAAGAGCCCAATAGCTATACCCTTATGAACACATAAGATGATGCTAAGTGAAATGAACGCCATGTTATGGAAACGATTGTTATATCACAGTTGTAACTACTTTCAATGTCCCATGTGTATCTGTAGCTTCTATTATTGATGATGTTCTTGTATCACTTTCCTGTGGTTGTACCTACACTATCTCTGTAATCTTATCTGAGTATATTGGAAACCATGTACACTGGTATTAGAAAGAGGAAATTGAAAGGGAATACCAAAATTGAGAGACACAGGGTAAAAAAAGAGAAACAACTACAAAAACAATACTTGCAAAACTGTTTGGTGTAAGTGAACTGAACACCTCGCGGGGGGGGGGGGGAAGGGAAAGGGGGAGGAGGGAGAGGGGTATGAGGGACAAGGTAACAAACAGTACAAGTAATGTATCCAATGCCTAACGTATGAAACTGTAACCTCTCTGTACATCAGTTTGATAATAAAAATTTGAAAAAGAAAAGAATCCTCATCTGATGGAAGAACATTTTTTATGGCAGTATGGGTCAATGTACATGTTTCTACGTTTGTAAAAATATAACTGAAAGTTTTCATAAAACATGTGTATGGTCATTCCATTATATGCTAATATCACCTATATTCCATTTTATTTCAGTTTACTATTTTTTTAATCTTAATTTTTGATCTGATACATTGATTTTATGGCCTGCTAATGGGCTATAAATTATGATTTGTGCAACAATGAAGTACAGCCACCAATGACCCTTCTAGTGTTTTCCTAATATATGCACAAAGTAAAAAATTAGGTCTCAATTCTTGGTTTAAAGACCATTCCCTCTTAGTGCTCAAGTATTGTGATAGGCTAAAGATTTCTTCAGATGAGTTTCATAGCCACCCTTCTACTATGTCATTATGTTGTAACCCTATAATTGTCCTATAAATCATTTCCTCTTTTCTATTTTTATTTGTTGACTAACCTTCAAGTCTTTGGGCCTGAAAGACAAATCTGGGTTTGAATCAAGCTTCACTAGTTTAACACCCTCCCTGATTTCCAGTGCCCATGGTTTAAGTTGGGGATGGAGGAGCCTAGCCATGAGCTGTGTCGGCCCACAGTACAGTGCAAACATGTGAGGACTGAGAATCAAGCAAATGGCACTTCTTGATGCTTTGCTGGGCACCATGGTGATACTGAGTTGACAAAGAACACAGCCTAGAGCATATCCAGGAAAGACTGCAATGATTCTCATGCTCACATGCCTGCCCTTTTTGTCTCGTAATGCTTTTAAATCCAGCAGTACATCACCAACATTTTTCTGTCAGCGAGTAGAGTTGTAAGAGATCATTTTTAATGGTTGGTTAGTATTACATTTTATGGTTGTACCATACTTTATTTCACCAATTCCTTTGCCCTATAAAAAAAGAAAAGGTGTTTCTAGTGTTTTTTCCTTTGGAAAAAATGTATGCCATGATATCACATGAACATTAAAATATAAAATAGTTAAGCAGAGAAAGGTAAAATCTTCCTCTTTCTCTTCTTACCACTCTTCAGCAATAAGTACTATTAATAATTTGTGGGATCTACTTTTTATATTTTTTGTTGCATACACAAGCAATTGTGGATACATTTATATAATTATATGAATGACTTCATACGTACATGCAGAAAACAAGTTCTACAATATTCCATTTATAATTAGTATAGCTGGAACTGTTTATTGTCATTACAAGTATATCTACTTCATTCTCTAAACAGCTCCATATCTTCTGCTTTATGGAAGGACCATGACTCAACCTACTCCCCACAGATCCAAGTTCAGCATATTCTAAAAGTGGTTTCTAGATTTGGCTGTTATAAACAATTACACAATGAACACCTGTGCACCCTTGGAGCTAAGACTAGGATCATGGATAGAAGTAGAATGATTGTATACATTTAACGTTTTGTTCTATCTAGCCAAGTTTCCCTCCAGAACAGCTTCCAATTTAGTTTTTTTCCCTTTATTTCAATTCTTTATTTTTAAAGTGGACAGAGGGGTTACAGTTTCATACATAAGGCACTGAGTATTGTTTAGGTTTATACCTGAACAGTGTATATATCTATATAGGCGTATCATCTCTAAATTTGTTATTGCATCGATTTTTTTTTTCGCCAGTCATGGAGCTTGAACTCAGTGCCTGAGCACTGTCCCTGGCTTCATTTTGCTCAAGGCTAGCACTCTATCACTTGAGCCACAGTGCCACTTCTGGCCTTTTCTATATATGTGGTGCTGAGGAATTGAACCCAGGACTTCATGTATATGAGGCAAGCACTCTACCACTAGGCCATATTCCCAGCCCCCTGCATTGATATTTTATCTTTGAGATCTTTCACTTTCTCATTTGTAAATATGAAACACAAATGTTTACATCAACTCAGTGGAAGAACATAGGAGGTGTATGACTGAAAGAAGTTTCCCTCTCTGCTCATTCTGGAAATCCTTGGGAAGGAAAAAGTCATTTTACCTTCCAAAAAGAGAGTTGATGCTGGCCATTGGCTGTATCTGCAGGCACACATTCTTTCTGAAGGCTTGAGGTGCCCACTGTGTGTCAGATCATGGATCAAACAGCACACAGCAAGCACTCATACCATTTTTCAGTTCTGTCAAATGTGGGCTTATGTGGGCTCTGCTGTGACTGATGTTATTCTTCCCCTTTATTCAGCCAGGTAAAAGGCCATGATCACCACCCTTGGTTGCATACCACTTGCTTATGAAATAAACCTCGCAGAACACTGTGGAAATCAACACAAATGCAGAAACTCTGTTGAATTGCTTTGGGATCATTCTCTTTAGTTACATAAATTAACTCACCATCTTCAGATGGAAAAATTCCCCCTTCCCTCCCCCCGTGCCCCCGCCCCCAGTCATCTATCTTGCCACTGCCCTCTGCAATTCTGCATCTCTGCATTTTCAACATTTACAAAGAAGGAATCTTATTTTAGGGTCAATGTGGTATTAGGTTTAAATATAATAGACCAGTTATTAGATAAGAGAAAATAATTAATTTTAAAGTCCAAACACACATCATCATCATCATCATCATCATCATCATCATCATCATCATCAAAGATGGCAAACTGGCTCAAGATAAGCACAACAGATTCAAATCACCAATGTGTGTGCAAAAAGAGCCACACATCTGACAAGCTGCAATTAACTTAGAAATAACTAAATCAAGCCTCTTAGTTCATTTCCTGAATGAGGACATGGAAAATCAGAGAAGTTATATGATTTATCCAGGATCCTTCACTAGACTGGTCATGCTCATGAACTAAAGTAACAACAAATAAGAAATAGTTTGAATTCTCAGTAGTGTTGTATTGTATTTAGAATGGTCCTGTGTGGATGACAGAATGATAAGTTGAAGCTACTAAAATTAAATGGTTACAAGATCCAGCTCGTTCTAGGTTTTCCAGTGTTTATAGAACATTGTTATTACTTGATTTCTGTTTCATCCAGAACAATAACCCTGCTGGAAGCCATATTCCATAAACCTCTAGAATTTTTTAAAAGTTATTTTCCTCAGTGGATAAAAAACTCTTGTCTTGTTCATATGAAATAGGATGACCACAGACGGGTTCTGCGTTACAAACATGTTTAAAGAATATTTGATGAAAGTATTTTTGCCTTTCTGAGGGAGCTATGGTAGTCATGAATGGTAAAACCAATAGGAAAATAGTAAGATTAATTGTAGAAATTCTAGCATTTCTGTCACAAATGGTTGAGGATTCTTCAGCTATATTCAGATAAAAATACCAAAATCAAGAGACAAAGATAAAAAGACAAACCAATGCAGCAGCAATACTTACAAAACCATATGGTGTAAACCATCTGTACAATACATGGGGGTGGGGAGGAAAATGGGAAGGGGGAGGGGGAGGAAAATGAGAGAGGAGGTAACAAGTTGGATAAGAAACATACTCACTGCCTTACATATGAAACTGTAACCCCTCTGTACTTCAGTTTGACAATAAAGAAGAAAATATCTTTTAAAAATTATGAATGGGCAAAAAATATCTTCTGTAAAGTGGCAGCCCTGAGACCCTAAGTGTCAGAGGCTTATAAAATGAACTTTCAAAAACCAAGTCTTTCAAAGCCGGAGGCTTATAGCTATAAGCCTTGAGAACCACAGATTTATGCTTCTAGGTTTCCAACCCCAGTCTTCTGGCTCTAGGTTGTTGAGATAGTATATGTGGCAATAGATTTTTTTTGTCTTGAATGTAGAGATTTTGGGGTCTTTGAGATGAGTAAGAAGACATAAAAAGAAGTGCATGATGAAAAGTTCCAAGTCCTTCTAACCTCCTAAAGCTGGCAGTGGTAGAGAAATAGAGCAGCATGCTGGTAACCAGGTGTGGGGCAAATTTTTATTTTACTACTGTTTTAAAATCCACTATCTTTAAAAGGAGGGTATTCCACATTAGCCAATAATGGAAGCTCAGACTTTTTGAAGCTATAGATTCCATGGGCATTCTTGGGGACTCCAAACTAACAATTCCAGTCACACGACCAATATTCCAATTAAAGGGAGAAAGGAGGACTGGGGATATAGCCTAGTGGCAAGAGTGCCTGCCTCGGATACACGAGGCCCTAGGTTCGATTCCCCAGCACCACATATACAGAAAACGGCCAGAAGCGGCTCTGTGGCTCAAGTGGCAGAGTGCTAGCCTTGAGCGGGAAGAAGCCAGGGACAGTGCTCAGGCCCTGAGTCCAAGGCCCACGACTGGCCAAAAAAAAAAAAGGGGGGGGGGGGGGAGAAAGGAGATTCATTAAGGCATTGGCTGCATGACAGAAGAGATAGAGTAAGCATTTCAGCCTATCTTTAGAGTAATTATGTGGGTCTTAGGCTTAAAGGGGGCAAGTGGGGGGAATTATCTGGGTGCTGGTGGCTCAGGCCTATAATCCTAGCTACTCAGGAGGATGAGCTCTGAGGATAAGTTTGAAGCCAATCCAGGCAGGAAATTCTGAGAGACTTCTATCTCCAACTAATAACCAAAAAGCCAGAAGTAGAGCTGTGGCCCAAAGTGGTAGAGTGCTTGCCTTTAGCAAAAAAGGTCCAGGGACAGCACCCAAGACCTGAGTTCAATCTCCAGGACCTGAACAAAATAAAAAAAGAAGAGAGGGATTGAAGCAAGGGATAAGAATTATGCATAATTATGCAATCTTATTCAAAACAAACCTTGGATACCCTGGTTTCTCTTCAGATCGTATAAACCTTTTTACAAAGTGAACCTTGGGTGATTTTATCCCAGGGCTGGGTTTACAAAGTAGCTTGAAGAAGTCCTTAATGCTTGAACAGATAGTCATATTCCCAGGAGAGGACAGCTCCTGTTTGGTTGTGATTGTGTTTGGATGGCTCCTACTGGGTGGGGTTGTGATCTCATTATGGGGTGATCTGTCTTTGAAGCTCAGATGTTCATGGATTCCTGTATGGCTGTAGACAGGACAATGACTAGAGGCTTTTGTACTGTCTTGGAGGTCTAAAACAGAACATTGTAAAAATCTGACTGCAAAATACCTTATACACACGATCTTTATGCCTTCAATCTTGAAGAAGCATGAGGTAGCTAAAGTGCCACCAGGTTTTAGATAAATCTCCTTGAATGATTAACATGCCCATGAGCAGGTGTCTGGCCCAAAGTTTTAAGCCATCCAAGACAGATGCAGGCAAAGTAAGGCATCAATGCTTTCTTTTAGCAAAAGCAGTTTCTGAAGATCTGAAATAGCTTTAAAAAGAAAGGGCTTTACTTGTTTTCCTGCCTTGCTCACATTACATATCAGCTGCAAGGTGGACACATAGATCCTCTTCATTCTGGAATTAAGACTTAAAGCACACCTGCATTCTGGAATGTGCCATTCTTTGGTAGGGAGCATGGAGAGTGAAATTGCTGCAGGAAAGCTGCAATGCTAATTAAGGCTTAACACAGTGAACCACATGGACTCATTCACTATTGCCTTTCAATGGTATGTCATGTGGCCAAGATGCTGTTCATAGGGATGGGCATGACAGAACAGCACATTCTCTGCCAATAGGGAGCTCTGCAAGGTATAAGGCAGGAGAGAAGCAGATGCACTTGACAGCATATTATGTGGGCTTAGGCCCAGCTATATGAAATCCTGGAAACATCATGCTTTTGAAAAATTAGTCACACTCATGCCTCTTAACATGTGTTAATCAGCTGCATTTAAATGAAGGTCAGCAATAATTGATTCCATTTTATTTTTATTGGGATTCATTCATCAACTTAGAAAGAATGATATCTATGTTACATTTGTTTTTGCAATATGTGGCTTAAATATAGGACATTCTGTTAGCTAATCAAATGTCCTACAACTTGGGGAAAACCTGCAGCCATATTTTGTGTTAAATACTTATATTTGCTGTTAAGTCCTTTGTCAATGTCTTCTAAGTTTGCTTCATCTTACTACTCATGATGTCCTTAACCATGCCCTCACTTAATATGCACCCAAGCACTTGCTGAATAGATACATATAGGAACGGAGAAATACATACTCCTAACTCCTTATCTTCCAGTGCAAAAGGCAAGATTTATGCGATAAGAAATAAATTATTTTGTCTGTTAGGAAGTTGATAGCTGCCAGTTTATCTATTCTTTGCTTTTTAGGGAACATATGGGACATTTCAATCCTCTGATGGGAACAAAGTATTCTTTCTTTAGGAAAAATGAACATAAGAACTTCTATCAAAAGTCATATGCAGTTCTAGGATACTCATATATATTTAAAACAGCCATTCCTGTACCCAAGCTCAGCAAGCTTTGTTTGAAGATCTCATTTGCCCCTTAGTGTAGTTTTCAATAACACTTCATTTTACTCTTCAAGGAGTCCTAGTTTGGAGAATAAATTACAGGATCTTTCATGAGAAGAAGCTCTTTATCCATTTCCAAATTTATTTGATAACCCTATAGATTCTGTTTCTAAATCCGATCCTAGAAATCTCAGTCAGCCCTGAGTTATGATCCATTAAAATAATGGATGGGTTAACCAGCTTAATGGAGGTATAGTTTTTACTCTGGGCAAATCTCCCATACTCACATATCTTCTCCCATCACCCCATCACAATGCTTAGTAGGTTTGATGTGGTTCCTTTGTTTTCCAAAATCGGACAAAATAGGAACAACAGGAAAATGTACACACCGAGTTTTTCCATAAGGCTGATACTGAGCATTTTTTAAAATGTGGAAAAATCGTTAATTGGGGGCATTTTGAGTGGAGGCTATAAAAGAAAAATCCTACTTTGAATGACTTTTAAGCCAATTTTCCCTACTTGTACATTTAGATTAAAAAAAAAGAGGGGCCAGAATGTGGCTTAGCGGTAGAGTGCTTGCCTAGCATGCATGAAGCCCTGGGTTCAATTTCTTAGCCCCACATAAACAGAAAAAGCCAGAAGTGGCGCTGGGGCTGAAGTGGCAGAGTGCTAGCCTTGAGCAAAAAGAAGCCAGGGACAGTGCTCAGGCCCTGAATTCAAGCTCCAGGACTGGCAAAAACAAAACAAAACAAAACCAAGAAGAGAAGGCAAGCCTGTAGAAAAGCGCCTTTTTTTAAGTCCCTAACTTTTGGGCTACTGTGATCTTCTGCTTATCACTGATATAAACATGTACTAATTATTCCCTATGAGGGAAACCATAGAGTTCATGTTTCTTTGGGTCTGGCTCACTTCACTTCCATATCCTCATGAATGAGGCAGTGTCTTTCTTTCTGAGAGAGGCATAGAATTCCTTAAAATTTTTGTCTTTTCTTTTTTGGTACTGAGGATCGAACCCAGGATGCTGCACTTGCTAGGCAAGTGCTTTGCCACTGTCCGTATGAACACATAAGATGATGCTAAATGAAATGTACTCCAAGTTATGGAAACAAGTGGCTTATCATTGTTGTAATTATTTCAGCATGCCATATGAAACGGTACTCTTTCTTTTCTCTCTCTCTCTCATATTCCCTTCCTGCGGTTTTACCCCTGCTATTACTATATCTGATCTTAGTACCCTGGGTACTGTATGTACATGTATTAGAACTAGGGAAGGGAAAGGGAATACCAAAATCAAGAGACAAAGGATAAAATGACAAACCATTACAAAAGCAATACTTACAGAACCATTTGGTGTAAACCAACTATACATCTCATGGTGGGGGGGAGAGGAAAGGGGGAGGAGTGAAATGAGGGAGGAGGTAACAAGTTGGATAAGAAATGTACTCACTACCTTACCTATGAAACTGTAACCCCTCTGTACTTCACTTTGACAATAAAGAAGAAAAGAATTCAGTGATTCTATTGTTTTGCTCTTTGTTGTTCTTGAAAATCATCTTCAAGGGATAATGATTCCAAGTATGATTGTGGCTGGAGGAAAAGGGTTCGTCTGTCTTGCTAATTCCCTGCCGGTGTCTTCAGGCATTTCATCCTCTCATTGTGCCCTCTCCCTGCATAGATCTCTACTGTAGCACCCTGCCAGGGTACATCCCTGCTCTAGTGCCTTGGCTGAGTCCAGGATGTACTAAATTCAGCAAAAATGTAAGACTCACTGTGTGGTGTACTTAGTGCTAGGAAGAGTGCTGGCAATAGTTATGGGCACAGACTCCACACAGCCCCTCTTCTAAGGAGCCTGCAATCTCAGAGGGGAGGCACACAAGCAAGCAAGGAACTACACTAGAGTGATAAATGTTGCAAGGTTCAAGTGAACACAAAGAACTTTTCAAGCACAGGGGAGGAAAGTGTAACCCATTCACAAAACAGGAAAAATTTAGAGAGAAACAAAGGATGCGGTTGTGTCCGCCATGTGCGAGGCAGCAGAGGAGGAAATTCACTGGGATGGGGGAGCGGGGAGGATCGGATGGCACACCCCTCAATAAGGGGCAAAAACGTACAGGGCCTTGTTCACTCATTGCAGCGCTACCGACTGGATTTATTTTTAGCAATGGTAATTCCCACCATCATCTTAATAGTCTCCTAAAAATGCATGCTGCCAGCAGGTTTTGTTTTATCTCAAAATATTTGTAAACTAGTATAATTTTTAACCTTGCAAAAATAATTTAAGTGCCTAGAAGTGAAAGGGGGATAAGATAAATACCCATGTATCTGTCACCCATAATTAACAAATATTAATAATATGTCATATTTATTTTTTAAAGCTACTGAACCATCATCAATAAATTCAAAGTTTCCCAATCACCTTTCCTTGATAACATTTCTCTATATTCTCCTACATAACTGCTATAGTGAATTATATGTTGCTAGTCCCTTTTTATATGTTTACCAAATATACATTAATAAACACAGTGCTATGTATGTAAATTCTATGTGAATTGTCATATATAATCTTTTTCCAACTGAATATTTGTCAGTATTGTAATTTCACATACTAACATACTAATTAACATGTTAATAAGATCCATCATATAACTATACAAAAATTAATTTGGAGTACTAATGCTAGCAAAATGTGCATTATTACTAATATTTTTTACCTTTACTAGGATTACAATAAAGTCTTTTCATGAGGTCATTTATCTATTTACTTATGTTTATATATTTAGGGCAGTGCCAGAAAATTTAATTTCAGGGTCACTAAGAACAAACTTTTTATGTTTTTGCAGTGCTGGGGATCAAACATAGGGCCTTGCACATTCTAGGCAAGATCATTATTACTGAACTACATTCCAGTGCCTAGTTTTGGAGAGAAGGTCTCAATGTAAACCTATGTAATCTCTCAAGCTGGCTTAAAACTCATTATTTAGCTCAGGATGCCCCTTGAAGTCATATCACCACACCAAGTTATGGGGGTCACTGAAAATATTCATTGTAAATTTTGTGAGACATCGATAAGTTATAATCAATTATTAGGTCCCATTTATTTTCTTTTGACAGTATTAATGACAACAATCCTTTTGTCTTGATCTTCTGCAGTTATTTGAGGTCTCATGTTATTTTAATTAGAAATTGCTCCCAGTAAAGAAGATCTATGCAGTTGTACTCTGTCTAATGACAGGATATTCCTCCTCACCCTACCCCTTTCCTCTACACTACTGAATCCATTTCCCCTACCATCAGATCCAACACTCTCTTCCCATAACACACTCTTCATGATGACTTTACTTATTTCCTGAAATAATGTCACTGGGGAAAAAAGCAGCTAGATCAACCATTTCCAGATTCACCAGTACTATTACTCTCTAACTGCCTTCACCTCAGTTGCAAAGAAGACATTTAAGGCCCACTTGTATCCTGACTCCCTTTTCTTTTCATTTCTACAAGTTCATTATTCCTCAATTTTTTCTCCATCTCCTATAACAGAGGACAGCATACTTTATTGTCCTGGCAATGGGCCAGTAGTAAGTATTAAAGGATTTATGGGTCTTATGATATCTATCACTGTGCTCCAATAAAAACTTTTGGAAGTCTGAATTTTGCCTGCACTGATAGTATGTCCACTCTACCCTATGTCATCTGTAATTTCTCCAGTTATACTAGCTTTTCCCCTGTGGATATAGAAGTATGCTCTAATACTACTCATCTTAATGCTCTTCCAACACTGAAGCTAGTCGTGATTTCCCACCTGAGCTTCAGTGAAGTGAAAAGTGAGTAATAAAATGCCAAGTGCCCTGTGATAACAGTGAAGAGAAGCGATTTTCAACTTACCCCTGATGTAAAAAGAAAAGAAAAGAAGAAATACGAATCTAGAGCCTCCCTTTGACTTCTGTCTCAGGCTTTTGGGAAGGCTGGTTCAAACTTGCCACTTCAACTACTCCTCCCTTTCTTGTTGAACCCACTCCAGTAGGTTTTGGTCTTCTCACATGTTCTTTCCAAGGTCATCAGCCTCTATGTGTTATCTCCAAAGGCCTGCTCTCAGTGCTCACCTTAATCTCCTGGCACCACTTGGAATCCTTTAGTCACTGCCTTATGCCTGGGATTCCGGTAGTGCTGGGAGCCCAAGCCCTGGCTGTCTTCTTTTCTAGATGATCTCACTTGATCACATGGCATAAATTTTAACTCTATACTGATGACCTCTAAAGATTTTTCTCCTACTCAAATCTCTATACGCACACCTCTTACATGGTATGCCTAAAAATTACTCAAATTAACCACATTATCTAGATTTCTTCCCTCTAAACTATTTCTGCCCAGAGTTTTGTATTTCAACACATAGAACCACTAGTCATCAGCTTGCTCTACTTTCTTCTCATTCTATTCTTTTCTATTCTATTCTCTTTCTATTCTTTTGTTTTGTCTTTCTTCCATTATCCTGCCCTCTCTCCCTTTTTCCATCCCTCACACCTCCCTCCCTCTCACTTTCTTCCCAGTCGTACTGAGGTATGAACTGAGAGTTCACACCTACTACATAAATGTTCTACCAATGAAGCCATGGCCCTAGTCCTTTATGCCTAGTTATTTCTCAGGTAGGATCTTATGCTTTTGCTTAAGCTAAACTTGCATAGGATCCTTCTACCTCTGCCTCCCAAGTAGTTGGGATTACAGACATGTAACATAAAACCTGGCTTATGCTTTGAGATAGGTCTTACTAAGTTTTTTGGACTTACTGGCTTTCTAACATGTAGATAGCGAATACCTCAAACTATGGCACTCTGTCTTTAAGCTGGACTCTTAAATAGCCTCTTAACCGATCTGTCTTCTCCTATACTTTTGTTCTCCTTAGATATATTTTCTGCATAGTAGCTGTAGTAATTGTTAAGTGATATAACCTGATGGTGCCATTCCCTATGTCAAAACCTTCTGAATCACATTTGAATAAAGGCCAATCTGTCACTTGGGAACCTGTCTTCTCTCCCTGGAAATCAAGGTTCTCCTATGACTAAGCTGTTACCTTCTCAGGCTCTGACTCCATCCCTTCCTCCTCAGAATTAACGTTGCTTGTCTCGTCAATGTTCTTCATGACCTCCCTATTGGTCCCTTTCATTTCATAGTATTTCCTCACACAAGTCCCCTCACATGTCTGCTACCAACAGGTCCCTACTTCCTCATTCTGATTGAATTTCTGCATATCTTAATGCTAAGTAGCAAGAATTGCTTTTTAAAAAGTTTCTTACTTGGTAAGTTCATTGAAAAAGTGTCTGGCATATAGTAGCAACTCAATAAATGCCAGCTGAATGAATGAACTTTTATCCTGGAAGGAAGGATATTAAGCCTGGTGTTAATACCACTCCACATATGTTTCCAGGGCCTGTGCACTGTCTCTGGCTTCTTTCTGCTCAAGGCTAGCACTCTACCACTTGAGTCACAGCGCCACTTCTGGCCTTTTCTGTTTATGTGGTGCTGAGGAATTGAAACCAGGGCTTCATGCATGTGAGGCTAGCACTCTACCTCTAGGCCATATTCCCAGCAAGTTTCTGAGATTTTAGTGAAAGTTTGAGAGAACATTCATTAAGGACTTCAGACTACATTCTGATGCCTTTTTCTCCTTGTTTTAGAATGTGCAAGTGAATAAATTAATTTCCTTTTCTCCTCAAACATATCCACAAACCAGAATCGAAAGGGAATAGGCAATTAGGCAGAGTTTATACATTTCATCAGAAATTTGTCTGCTCACTTTCTGAAATGCTACTTTCAGAAGTGTGCGGTTATCTGTAAGAGGGCTTCATCTGGAAGCTCATTTTTTTATGATTCTAGACTTGAACTGAACACACTTCCATCGACATGAGCCCTGGACATGACAGGGGGCACCCTTGAGGAAATGGGCTGTGTTTCCCTGGAGTCCCTCTTCACCTTTACCCTCTACTCTGACTATGGCAGGTCTCTCCTGTGTCTGTAGATGACAAGCAACAAACAGCACAGCCATTTCCAGAGCTCAGCACTGCAGCTGCAGGACCCTGCCGTGGGAGAGGCAGCTCACTGGAGGGGAACCCTCATCCTCCTGCTGTAATGGCTCTGGAATGTAGACATGGGATCTGTCAAAGGGGCTTTTCTGTTCATGATATTGACAGCTTCTGCTCGCTCCATGACATACACACTGCAGAAATATGATCTGAAACTGATGTGCTCTGACAGAAACAAGCTGGGAGATTTTAGGTTCTCTTTCTCCCACATTCTTTTCTCTCTTACCTGATGATGCAGAACTATTGGAGGAGGAGGGAAGCTCATAGCTGTCTAAACAGAGCTGGAGTTCACCTCATCACTAGCCTGAAAACCAGGCTCCCTGGGACCTGTGGCCATATGTAGACTGTATTTGGGATTCTTAGAAGATGATGCTGTTATATGCCTGTGGAATTTTACTATGTAAAATGAAACCAGTAAAATAGGAGCTGAGAGAATAAGGCAAAAAAAATCAGCTTTGTAGATGTGGGAAATAAGATAACAGAAAGTAATAGAGAAAATGCAAGCAGGGACCTGCTTATTCAGTCTAATCCATTTTGATCTTGGAAAATAAATATTATAATTAAGCCTGGTTGCTATCTTGATAAAATTGAATTTTCTTTCTGTGGCTTTATATTTTCTTTTCTCTTTTGGGAAATGGGAAGGAATTGCATTTTGCTTTTCAAAGCAAAGCATTAAATTAATCAATTCAGTGGTTATGTAAAGAGTATTTAAGCATGACCTAGGGCCTGGGAGTTCAATATTGTAAAGGGGAAGAATAATTTTGGTGGAGTTTATATTTATCAAGGACTGATAGATTCAAAACAGGTATGCAAATGAAACAATCATAATATGAATGAGGGGTGAAGGAAATCTCCAGTTAAGATCAGATTAAAAGAATAGTGGTGAGGTAATTATGTGAGGAACAAATACATTTACATGCCTCTTAGAGGAAAAGAGCGAGATTTGTTCAAGAAACTGAAAGGCAATCACTGTGTGGCAAAAGTTAGGCAGTGTGAGAGGAGCAAATAGAATGGGAAAGTGATCCAAGGCAGAGCATTTAGGGTGAGATAAGGAGTTGAGATTTTATTCTTATAAGTATGTTGGGAAGCCAACAGTAAAGAGTTTATGTAGCGATACCACGCACTATGTTAAAAATGAACTATACAACGTGTGGGGAAGGAGGACTGAGAGGGAAAAATCTGGGAGAAAATGAGAGGAGAGATGGCACTGTTCATAAAGAAATTTACTTATTACCTGACATATGTAACTGCAACTCCTCACACAACATAGAAAACACAATTAAGAATACCTGAAAAAAAAAGAGTTTATGTAGCAAAGGGATCATCACCCACTATACACACACACACACACACACACACACACACACAAATACATGTGCATGCACATGTACATACATACACCCACCATTTTAAAAAAGTCTTAAAGTACAGTTTTCCCAAGAAAGTATTTGAGAATAAATTGCTATGGCATCTTATGGTAGTTTTTATTGTTATATGACAAATTATCCCCAAAATTAGGAACTAAAACAACCTATTATCTCAGAGCTTCTGTGATCTCCAGTCTAGGTGTGGCCTAGTTTAATTTTCAATCTCAGAATCTTGCACAAGGCAGCAAACCAGGTGTTGGCAGGGGTTATGATCTTGCCTGAATGCTCAACTGTAGGAAGATTTGTTTTCAGGATCTCTCAGGTGATTGTGAGAAGAAATTAGGTGCCTATAGATTACTGAATCAGTGTATTCATTACTGGTGATTTTAACATTCAGTCTTCTGCTCAGGATTCAATTGGTCTAAGAATATTACTGGAGGCCCTCTCATTTTTCTTTGCAGTTCTCTCATAGGGCTTCTCATAATACAACTGTTGGCTTATCTCAAGTGCTATAGCTACTATTCACTTTTTCTTATACTTTTTGAAAACTATATACTACTACATTTTGTAGACTCGTTTGTAGACAATCTTTCATTGGATCTACATTTTATAGCACTATCATAGCAATAATGCCATTTCCTGCCAAGTGATAGGTTTGATCAACCCATTCATTGTTGGTGGTATTTATTTTGATCCCCTGATTAAGGTGATATCAACCAGGTTTCCTTTCTATAAAATTTCTTTTTCTTCTACTCTAGTGTAATTAAGTATTGGAGAGATACATTGACAACATTCATTTATTGATTTATAACAAGATAAACTAAGTGGTTTTCATTTGTTGCATGGATGATTTATTTTTAAATAATGATCTCTATTTATTTTGATGCTAAAGTAGTTCCAAATTTGACCCATTCCAGCTGCCTTCTGTGTGGTTTTGCTATGTTCCCATCATCTTATGATCATTTCTATAGTTTTAGGCACAAAACATGTCCCAAATTCATTTGGTACACCCTCTACCCCAGACTTGGGACTATACTTTTCACTGAGAAACTCTGGGATCCTTTTAGAGAATGATATTTAAAGCCTAAGATCTGTGCTTATGGCTGTTGAGATGTTGCTGCTTCCAGGATTTCTGGTGAACAGTATGTATTTGTACATATTTACATTTGTTTGTTTTAGACCTATCAATATATATCAGAGACCATATCTTTACACTGTTATTTTCAATGCCAACACAACACTAGAAGGTAAATTTTATTTGTATACTGCTCCATAGTTGTATCTCCTGCTTTCTTCTTCAGTGAGAAATATGACTCTCAACAATTATTCAAGTATAGATATCTTGCTTACTAGTCTGGCTTAGTTACTATGCACAAAGCCATGTCTCCTCATCAGTGCCTAACTCCGTCCTGCTTGGATTTTGATCTTCCTAGTTCTGGGCCATTATGGACAATCCTATTATAATAATTTCTCTGTTGTTTACTAGGAAAGAATGGGTTGGGTACTTATATTATAAGAGACTGGGTAAGAAAAGAGAGAGAGAACCTATTTTAAGGCCAAAATAAAATCCTTTAAAATGTTTGGACCATGAATGAAAGATGGCAGAGATTGAAATAAGGAATTCTTTTAGGACATGACTATACATGGTCAAGTAGGAGAAGATTGTAGACTGACAGTTGTGAAGGAACAGTGGAAGGAAAAAGAAACTGTTTGAAGATTTGAGTTACATCAGCTGCAGATGACTAATACAGAAGCCATGGGTGATATTGAGAACATTAGATTCAATGGAATGGCCTGAGAAGAAAGTAGGCTGCTGTGGGTTAAATACTTAAAGAGATGCCAGGGAATGGAATGGGATGGGTGACACTTGTTTTAAGAGGTCTATTGTATCCTGAATGATAGAAGAGACAGTGTCAGAGGTAAAGAATCATTTAGGTTCAAGAATTTACATTGATACATTTGAATAGGTAGGGAAGAAATTCTCAGAGGAAGATATTGATAAGCAGATTGATAACCTAAATGGAGAAATCGTGAAAGGTAATAAAGATGGTTACCACAGCCATTGATGTCACTGGGGCCAAAGAGAAAAAAAGATAGCCTGGATACTACTTTATTTGTAGTATAGTAATTCAGACATCTAAAAAACATATCTTGGGCTGGGGATATGGCCTAGTGGCAAGAGTGCTTGCCTTGTATACATGAGGCCCTGGGTTCAATTCCCCAGTACCACATATACAGAAAATGGCCAGAAGTGGCGCTGTGGCTCAAGTGGCAGAGTGCTATCCTTGAGCACAAAGAAGCCAGGGACAGTGCTCAGGCCCTGAGTCCAAGGCCCAGGACTGGCCAAAAAAAAAAATAATAATAATAAATAAATAAAACACATATCTTCACTTATTTTTTTTCTTTTCTAATATCTGGTCCCAGAAAGAAATGCAGGACAGTACCTTGGTTAAAGCACAGAGAAAAGAAGAGAATACTGTGAGGGAGGTTCTTATTAGGCTCACTGAGAAGTATAAGGTGAAGAGAGCCAATGAGCAGATGAAAGAATTAGTCACATGAATCATTTTGAGATCTAACCTGAGTGCTATGTTAGAATGTTCCAGATAGAATTGTAAGATGTAGAATCTAGATGTCTGAAACTTACTTTCCCAGTGTGGTGGGGGTGAGGAACGGAATAACCTGAGGTGGCTAAAATCCTCTCAAAATAACCTGAGGTGGCTAAAATCCTCTCAAATTAGCCTGGTGCTTATTGTAGCATCACATCCCATTGGGCACAGGAATGAGAGCGAAATGAAATGTGAAAGAGTTGCTTGAAAGCCATCTCATGCAGCCTCCTCTCCAATACAAGTCCACTTCCAAAGGGGAAAAAGTACCTCCATCTATCTCCTAGTGGGGTGGAGTTCCTGAGAATCAGGGGCACAGACTATGCCTAAGATTGAAGTGAGCAACCACTGCAGAAAGAGGACAGGGCACCAGTCACTGTTGATACTATGGGGCAATCAAGAGTTGCCAAGAATGAGTCATTCCCTAGATGGGACCTGAAAGGTCAAAGAGTCAAAGCAGGTGGGCCAAAGGTATCTCTCCCACTCCTGTAGATGTCCCTGAGCTGTCCAGACACTGCCTACAGTGAAGAGGAACACACAGGGAATAGGAAACACTGAAAAGTTTGAGTATATACTTATAGAATATTTAGCCAATAACACTCTCTTTGAAATGGAAGCCAAATTGCTTTTAATATGCTCATTTTCATTTCTCCCAAAGTAAAGCAAACAACCTAGAAAGATAATCATTTAATAAAAAATAAGTCACTATGTCCCCATGACTATAGTATACATTTCCTTTTCCTCTCTTTTATCTCTTTCTTTCTTTCTTTTTTTCGTCCTTCCTTCCTTCCTTCCTTTCTTCCTTCCTTCCTTCCTTTCTCCCTTCCTTCCTTTCTTCTTCCTTCCTTTCTTTCCCTTTCTCACCTTCCTTCCTACCCTCCTTCTGTTCTCTCTCTCTCTTTCTTTTAGTTTTCTTTTATTCTTGTTCATTTTTTCCCATGTTTTTTTTTTTAATTTGGTTTGTTTTTGTTGCCAGTCCTGGGGCATGGACTCAGGGCCTGAGCACTGTCCCTGGCTTCTTTTTGGTCAAGGCTAGCACTCTACCTGTTAAGCCACAGCACCACTTCCGGCTTTTTTTATATATGTGGTGGATGAGGAATCGAACCCAGGGCTTCATGTATATGAGGTGAGCACTTTACCACTAGGCCATATTCCCAGCCCCTTCTTGTTCATTTTTTAAAATGCTGGTACTGAGCCTTAAACTCAGCAACTCATGCTCTTGCTCAGTTTTTAATTTTGCTTATTGCTGGCACTCTACCACTTTAGCCATGCCTCCAGTTCTGCCTTTTTCTTGCTTCTTAAAAGCCTCACATATTTGTTTGCCTTTGCTGGCTTTGAACTATGATCCTCTGATTTCAGCCTCCTAACTTGATAGGATTATAAGCTTCAACCACCAGTGCTTGGCTGTATAGTATAAATTTTGACAGTAATAGTAGGTTTGTTGGTATGACCGTGAGTAAACTTGCATTGAATGGTTTCCATTTTAACTATGAAGGTGTAAGTGCCAGCTGAAAGAAGGTATGAGACTGAGAAAGGAGGAAGAGTTGTAGAACTGTGATCACAAGGGATATACTCTAATACCAGTGCATATTAAAAAGCTTTTACAAAGCACATTTTCACTTTTCTATATGCAATATACTCTAATCTACCCCAAATATTAGATATATAAGAATTCTAATATGGTCCACTGAAATCATTTTTGTAGGCCACAGGTTGAAAAATGCTGTCTGGCTGGCACTGTACCATGAATGATTTTTTTTTTTTTTTTAGCATTCTTCACTTTAGGACTCTCTGGATTGTCATATCCTGGCTGTGACTCTACAGCTCTTGGTCATCCCTCCAGTTTCAACAAAAGTTCTACCTTTCATATGAAGTCAGCTGGTGACCTCTTGAGGTGCTTTCCTGTGTTTTATATTCACAACATTATGGAACATATATTATTCTGCTTTTGATTAGAGTTTATCCACTTAAAACAAAGTCCCTTTTACTTTATTGTAAAGTAAGTTGATTCTGATATGCTCATTGCTAGGAATCTTGAAATACCTGGAAACTGGTACAAGGCAAATTTGTAAAGAAGGAGAAAAACATGATAGATTACAGGATTCTTGTGAACATTCAGTAAAATAGTAAATTTCAGTAAGGAAAATATAACTGGTGTTTATTTTGCCTTGATTTACTAGTGAAGAATTTGGGTTAAGTAAGTTGATTGCTGCAATATTCACCATAGCCCAGGCATGGAAACAGCCCAGATGCCCTTCAGTGAACAAATGGCTAAAATGTCACATAGGTATACACACACACACACACACACACACACACACACACACACACACTGGAATTTTACTCATCCACTAGGCAGAATAATATTTATGTCACTTGCAAAGAAATAGATGGACCTGGAAAACATTGTTGCAAGTGAAGTAAGTCAGGCCCAGAGAAACAAAAGATACATGTTTTTCTGCATAGGCAGAAGTTAGATCTAATTTATAAACATGCAAGTAAACACATATGAAGGTAACATGTAAGAATATACAAACGTATTAATCAAAGCATGGTATATGCAGGGGAGAATTTAAATGGTGTAACTCCTTAGAGAAACAAACTCACAGCTCAACAAACTAAAAACCAAGAAGCTAATGCTGGAGATATATGGTCAAGGGAAGAAGAGGGAGGAGTAAAAAAATGAAGAGAGGAAGGGAGGGATATAGTGATAATAAAACTAATAATTTTGAAAGGAGTTGGTTGTGAGGTAAGAGGGAAGATAATAAAGAAGTGACATTGATCAAGATGCACTGTACGTTTAAACTGACATGTTGCGTGATGACCCCTTTGTGCGACTACTTAACGATAATTTAAAAAAATAATTAGAAGAAAAAGAAAGGTAAGAAAAGAAACTGGGTTAAGGATAGGAACATAATAGCTGGTACAGTTTCATAAGTAAGTCTTTCAGTAGTAACCACCCTTCTATTCCATCTTCATTCAGCACTTGCCCCATGGGAACCTCATTTTTATTATTGCCACTTACCAAAAGATGTTAGATCAATGAATAAATTTGGCAGAAACTATAGATTATCTGCAATAGTGTTTAGGAGACCACGAATAATTCCACTCATCAATCTGCTATTAGTTTGCAATTTGATCTGCTGCTTTATTTTTCTATGTAAGTGGCTGTGACTATATAATTAAAAATCACCAGATCAGAAAAATGAAAATATTCTCTTTGATGGTTTCAATGACCACATCAGATTACTACAAGACTGATTCCTCTGTGCATAAATTAGATGCTCAAATAGATGAAAAGAATCCAATTTGACAAAAAAATGCTTTTGAGACTGCACAGGCAAAACTAATTTTCTTCTTTTGTACAATTAAGTTCAATTCAATCCTTTAAATACATGGTGCAAAGCACTGCAGAGGATAGCAAGAAAAATAAGCAATGTTCTTTGTTTTTAAGGAGTTACAATCAAGTGTATCTGGGGCACCATGTAGCAGGAATAATGCTAATAGAAGACTAGGTGAATCTATTTCATGAGGTTTCAATGAGTTCTGAGGTTCAAAGGATTATTGGGTTATTTCTCCAATGACAGAATTGTGGAGAGAAAGGGTTTAAAAAGAATGAAGGTGGGAAATGCAATTGTCATTCCCAAAATGAATATGGTAAAGTGCTCTCCTCACTATAGATCAGTGGAATTCCATATATTCTAAGAATTCAAGATAAATTATTAACAGGGTAGCCAAGATTGTTTATAAATGAGAGGAATCTAGTATCTGGGCATGGTGATTTATACTTATAATCCTAGATACTTGGGAAAGGGAAATTTGTGGATTAGTGTGGGCTCTCTCTCTCGACTTCCCCTCGCTTGGGGGGGCGGGGCTTGTCCGCCCCTCCCTGGGTGGTCCTTTATCGCTCTCACGCGGGAGCGATGGCCACAGGTAGCCTCGTCTCTCTCTCTCTCTCTCTACTTCCCCTCGCTTGGGGGGCGAAGGGGCTTGTCCGCCCCTTCCTGGGTGGTCCATTATCACTCACTCGGGAGCCATGGCTACAGGTAGCCTCAGTGGCGTGTGGTCGCAGGGTGCCCCAAAACCACCAAGAACGACACGGATGGGCGGGCCCCTGGAGAAAACCTCTAGGGCTTCTGTTTATTCAAATGAGGAGCCTCCCAGATATACCCCAAAGGTGGGCACAAGAGAGGGGCCCCTGATTGGTCCCAAGGAGCTGTCCCTCAAATGATGTCAGGAGACTTCCTTTGTTGGCAGAGGTCCAGCCCTCTATGGATGGGCCCCTGGGGTACCCCTCTGCCATAGCACACGTGCTAGCCCCAGGGACAGGGGCTTCTCTTCCTGTTAAAGACAGGAAGGGGAGGGACAGGTCGAGGTCAGCTGTGGCCCCTTAAAGGTGCAGCTGACCCCAACATCTGCTACTCTTTTTTTTTTTAATTAGTAGGGGTGTTATAAACATACATGTAGGCATAAGGCAAATGCTGACATAAGACATATATATATGTATATATAAATATATAGGGGGCCTCTTCCACAGAGGGAAGGGGTAGGTAAGGTGGCCGTCCGTCTGGCTTTGTCCAGAGAAGCTGGAATCCTCAGCTGGTTTCTGCCAAGTGCAGGAAGGTACAGACATCAGCCCTCTTTTGGTGGTGAAGTAGAAGTAAGCTGGAGCTCTGGCATCCCCAGTAGTTCACAGTAGCTGATAATTTAAACATAAGTGATTAGTAAAACATTCTTTTTATATATAAACATTGAAGCAAAGGTGTTAAACCTTTGCGCTTAACTTTTTAAAAACATTAAGGTTGGGTGTCAAACCCTCAGCTCCTATTTCCCTGTAACGGGACTCCCTTAAACCGAACAGTAGGGGGAGAGGAGTGGAAGAAACATGGTGCAAAATTTCTTTAAGTTTTGTACAAAACTGCAAGCGACACTGCCACAGCTAAATACTGCCTTTCAAGAAGCGCTTATTCTCTTTAGAAGAGCAGAAGAATTGCAGTATATTCCTTGTTTTCCTGAAGAGAACAAGAAGAGACATTTCTCCAGAGCTAGTGCTCTGGGTTTTTAGTTTTCCAATCTGTAAAAGCATTTACAAAGCTCTTTCCCACTGTTTTGGGAAGATTTAAATTTTCTTAAGATATTTTCTTAAGATATATAATATAAGCATAGCTATCTTTACTAATCATGGGGTCTACTCCCCTCTCTCTCCCTCTCCCCCCTTTTTTTTTCAATTTTTATTTTTATCTATTATTATTTTTTTTTCTTATGACATGGCAGGGCACCAGGTTGGGTCTAGGGAAGAAACAGGGCCGACACTGGGTCCATCGATGGTACAGGCAGGCTTTCCCGTTTCTCCATGGAAAAATCTACCACAGTCTTTGTTTTCCTGAAGAGAAAACAAGGGAAGACATTTCTCCAGAGCAAGTGCTCTGGGCTTAGTTTTCCAATCTGTAAAGGCATATACAAGGCTCTGGGGATTTAGTTCAGTGGAAGAGCACTTCCCTGATGAGCGCAAGGTCCGGGATTCGGTCCCTGGCTGGGGGGGGAGGGGAGTGAAACAACAACTATAGGTCAGAGAAAAAAAAAAACCAAGGCAGTTTGGGAGCAGACTGTGGAGTCAGCTTCCTGTAGCCACAGACTGCCACAGTCCATGCAGCTAGCACACGTCGACCTGCATCCTATAGAACAAAGTATTAGTCCTGAGTCAGGAAAATTGAGGTTTGCACAGTTGTTCCAAAATGACTCTGGTCCCTTGATCTTAAAAGAGTTTATGAGAGCACAGGAGAGAAAGAATAACTTTTTTTTTTCTTTTGGCTTGGAGTTTGGTAATAAAAGTCACAACTGCCTCCAGGTGGTTCACTGTGACTCCACCCACAGGCTGCAAAGATCAGTTTAACATTAAGAATTAAAGTTAAATTAGTAGTCAAAAGGCAAGTAACTTTGAAACCATGTTTTACCAACACACACGGACAGACATACAGATACTTGTGCACAAGCTTTGAGGCATGCTTAGAATTTTTTTTTTAATTGGCCATGTAAGTTTTCTGGAATTCCAGTGGCAAATGGTATTTTTTGCCCATAATAGAACCACGTGGTTGATAAAAACAAAAGGAAACCTCTCCTCACTCAACAGAAACACTCACAGACTCACAGATGCATGCTGTAGACTCACAATGCCTCCTGCCGCCACTTTCCAGGTCGGGTTGTGGCTCGCTGCCTTCGCCCCCACCCCTATAGCCCTGGCTCCGCGCCAGCGGTTCGGGGCGGCGAGCTCTATGCACGTCGCCGCCGGCGCGCGGCTCCACGCTGCCCGTGCTCTCCGAGACCCGAACATTGCCGGGGCCATGACCCCCTGCGGCTCCCGTCGCTGCCTTGGGTCCCGCGTCCCTGGAGGCCAGCGCCCAGTGGGAGTGGCTGCTCCCTAGTCGGGACTTTAAAAGTCCTGGGCGGGGGGCCCTGGGCTAGACTGCCGCTGCCGCCCCGCCTGGCGCCCTGAGGCGCGAAGCTGCGAGCCCATCTCTGCGGGCTGCAGAATTCCCTCGGCCCTTGGTCCGAGTGCCAATGATCCGATCCGGCCTCTTGGGACGCGGATTGATTCTGCCCCATCACCGTAGATGGAGGTACCACACGCTCCGGAGTACTCACTCCCATCCTTCCCGAAGGCTACTGACAGCTCTGGATTGCTTTTCCCGTGGGCATCCTGCCCCATGTTGGGAGCCAATTTGTGGGCTCTCTCTCTCTCTCTCTCTCTCTCTCTCTCTCTCTCTCTCTCTCTCTCTCTCTCAACTTCCCCTCGCTTGGGGGGGGAAGGGGCTTGTTCGCCCCTCCCTGAATGGTCCTCTATTGCTCTCAGGAGGGAGTGATGGCCACAGGTAGCCTCGTCTCTCTCTCTCTCTCTACTTCCCCTCGCTTGGGGGGGAAGGGGCTTATCCGCCCCTTCCTGGGTGGTCCATTATCGCTCACGCGGGAGCGATGGCCACAGGTAGCGTCGGTGGCGTGATTTGAGCTCCGAGCCGTGACCTGCTGCCAGCGCCGGCACAGTGCCCAGCACTACGCACACCTAAAGCACACAGTGGTGACCAGGGAGAAATCTTCCAGAGGGCAGGGTGCCCCAAAACCGCCAAGAATGACACGGATGCTTGGGCCCCTGGAGAAAACCTCTAGGGCTTCTGTTTATTCAAATGAGAAGTCTCCTAGATATACCCCAAAGGCGGGCACAAGAGAGGGGCCCCTGATTGGTCCCAAGGAGCTGTCCCTCAAATGATGTCAGGAGACTTCCTTTGTTGGCAGAGGTCCAGCCCCCTATGGATGGGTCCGCTGGGGTACCCCTCTGCCATAGCACACGTGCTAGCCCCAGGGACAGGGGCTTCTCTTCCTGTTAAAGACAGGAAGGGGAGGGACAGGCCGAGGTCAGCTGTGGCCCCTTAAAGGTGCAGCTGACCCCAACAGATTATAGTTTAAGGGCAGCCCCAGCACAAACGAAGAAGAGACTCCATCTTACATCATGGCTGTGTGAGTTTCTGTGCACCTATTATTGCAGCTACTAAGAAAGCAAAATGACAAGTTAATGGCCCTTTCCTGTCTTCCCCAGTGATTCAGGGACACTCATGCAGGAGGACTGCAGCCCAGGCAGCCCCAGGCTTCAAGGGAAACCCTTACCGAAAAGTAACCCATGCAGACTTCTGGAAAGATGGCAGAGGAGCAGCAGAGCCCTAGCTAAGCTCCCTCCAACATCACAGTTTTACCACTCCAGAGAAACTTTTACTCCTAGAAAGACAGCCCAAGTAAGTTATAACAGTATAGGTATTCTGGCCGGAAAGGAAAAACCAACTTGCTGACCCGAAAACACAGATTTGAGCTCCGAGCCATGACCTGCTGCCAGCGCCGGCACAGTGCCCAGCACTATGCACACCTAAAGCACACAGTGGTGACCAGGGAGAAATCTTCCAGAGGGCAGCAGACTGATGCAGACCGCAGTGAGCACAGACAGGCTAAAATCGCAGAGAAAGCATGAATACCCAACAAAAGATATTCTCACTTGCACCCACAGAGCAGCATCTGGAAGGTAGCCCTTCCCCCACTGCCAGAGCGAAGTGCCATCTTTGACTCTGGCATAGACCCACTGGACCACACTGGAACTAAAACAGGCCAGGGGAAAGTGAGGACGAAGGGGCCATCTTTAAAAAGGGCAAGAGTCACTGAAAGGTGAGAGCCAGCTCCGTCCAGGACAAGGATCCCTCCCCCCTGCCCAGGTGGGAGGCTCATTCCCAGGCCATGGCTCACAGACTCAGGTAAACTCAGCTAGAGGTGCCCCACCCCACCCCACCCTGTCCCACCCTGACTCACTGACTCTGTAGCTGCCGACTCTCCAGCAGCCAGTACTTCTGAAATCAAACCCAAGCACCTACTGGCAGTAAGGAACAATCAGACTGGAGAGTAAACAGTTCCCAAGATAGATAAATGGCCCCATTAGAGAAGACGCACAATTCCCACCAGCAAACCAAGCTGAATTCCACAGCCAGCTCCACCCAGGAGGGAGGAACCTCCCCCTGGGGCAAGCGACTCCCAGCCAGGTAAACCAGGCCTGAGGTGCCCCGCCCTGCTGAGTCCACAGCCTAGTCAGAGCCATGTGTGCGGCCCCACAGCAGACAGGAGGAGCCATGGTTCCCAAGACTCCTTAGTGTCCCCCATCTACAGAGGACACCCAAATCCTACCTGCAAGCTGTGAAAACCACAGAGCCCCAGGATTTAACTAACAGAGGAGGAGGGTCAGAGCAGATCCACCCCCTGCAAACTGAAAGCAAATCAAACCAGCCAAGCAGCAGGAAAATAGACTGTAGACCATGGCAAGGAAACCAGAGACTAGAAAGAACACACCCAAATTAGGAAGACTCCATTATTTTAAACATTTTTTAAAAACTTTTTTATTTTTTATTTTTCATTTTTGAGTTGTCATTTATTTTTTGTTTTATATTTGTTTATTTTATTGGTTTTTTTTGATAATATACTTTTTTGTTTTGTGTTTGTTTTCCTATATTTTTTCTTTGTTTCTCTTTTCACATTTTCTTTCTTTAAAATTACTTTCCATTGGGGCTGGGGATATGGCCTAGTGGCAAGAGTGCTTGCCTCGTATACATGAGGCCCTGGGTTCAATTCCCTAGTACCACATATACAGAAAATGGCCAGAAGTGGCACTGTGGCTCAAGTGGCAGAGTGCTAGCCTTGAGCAAAAAGAAGCCAGGGACGGTGCTCAGGCCCTGAGTCCAAGTCCCAGGATTGGCCAGAAAAAAAAAAAATTACATTCCATTGACTAAATACCTTCACTCTTTTCTGTTGGACCTCCATTGTCTATCATTTTAACCTTGTTCTTTCTACCAATTCTACTCTCCTCCACCTTTCCACTTCACTGAAACTAAACCAAAATCATCATCCTCCATTCATTTTACTCTATTCTTTTCACTACCCACAACTTACCCTTCTAAATTTACTTCCAGGACCTCCAGACTCCATTGACCTCTGGTTATTGGATAGAGGGGATACCTGTTCAATCCTAGTGTGTCAAAGGTGTTCATAGAGAAATCCAGAAATCCCACCAGTCCAAAAATATAACAACCAAAATTGCTCATAGTGTTATAAAGGTAAATAAGTAACTAGTGAATACAGGGCTCAGGGTTGGTTGTTATACTAAAATTGCATTATTTGGGAAACCAAATTTGCTTTTAAATGCAAAAAAGAGAGGGAAGGTATCTGTATATAATTGCAAACTTCTAAGATTTATACAACAGTACTTGGTAAGGTCTGCTTTGAGTCTTAAATGGTGCTCACAGGTGCTTGTAGATTGGCATTTCCAATCCAAATGGGCAGAAGAAGCACAAGAAAGATGGCAAATGAGAGAATCTCATCTCCCACTCAACACAAGCAGGAAGCAGAGCAGTCAATCAAAGACCTAGAAGAGAACCCCCAAAATGCTCTACAAACTCTACTGATGAAAATGTTAAATGAAAAGTTTGAATCTCTTCAGACAACTATTCTAGAGTGTGAGGAAGCAAACCAAAAATTAATTAATTTTATGACCTCTACAAATAGAAAGACAAATGAACTTGAAGAGTCCAATGAAAAGATGGCTACCCAGCTAAAAGATTTGAGAGACAGCACTCAGAACAAAATTAATGAAGTAAAGAAGTCCATATAGGATCTAAGAGAAAGTTATAGCAAAGACATGGAAGCCATCGAGAAAGACCAGTCAGAAGGAAGGGAGATTCAAAATCAAGTAGCTAGCCTACAGAGCAGACTACATGAAGCAGAGGATCGAATCTCAGGAACTGAAGATTCTATGGAGAAAGAACAACAACAACAACAACAAAAAACCAATACAAAACCAATCTAATCAGCAAAACAGATCACTCCAGGAGCTCCAAGATACAATCAGGAAGCCCAATTTAAGGCTAACAGGTATCAAGGAAAATGTAGAGAAAGAAGTCAATGGAATAGGCAACTTATTTAACAGAATATTAGTTGAGAACATCCCAAATATCCAGAAAGATAGGCTTATCCAAATATAAGAAGCATTTAGAACCCTGAACCAACTAGACCAGAATAGGACATCCCACCGACACTGGGTGATCAAAACAGGATCAATACAGTCCAAGGAAAGATCCTTAAAGCTGCTAGGGAGAAGAAAATAATCACATATAAAGGAAAGCCAATCAGAATAACTCCAGACTTATCAGCAGAGACCATGACACCAAGGAGAACCTGGAATGAGGTATACCACACCCTAAAGAAAAATAACAATCAACCAAGAATACTGTACCCAGATAAACTCTCATTCATAGCCGAAGGTCAAATAAAAGTCTTCCACAGTAAGGAAGACCTGAAACAATATATCTCCACCAAACCAGCTTTACAAAAAATCCTCAAGGATGTACTACACATGGAAAACAATCAAGATTACAATACAGACAGAGAAATCAGCCTTAAATAGCAAACCAGAATATTAGAACAAGAATTGGGAAGTCACAGCTTTTAAAAAGATAGCTATAACAAAACGATCATCTCTCAATCCTCTCAACATTAATGGACTTAATTCTCCAATTAAACGACATAGGCTCCTAAGTTGTACCAAAAATCAAGATCCATCTTTCTGCTGCCTCCTCTATCCAGTAAAAGCAAACATCTTCTAAAACTGAAAGGCTGGAATAAAATCTACCAAGCAAATGACCCCCATAAGCAGGGTAGAGTTGCAATCCTAGTATCAGATAAAATTGATTTCAAATTAAAAATGGTAAGAAGAAACAAAGAAGGTTACTATATAGTAATAAAACATCTCCCCTACAAGAGGATATAACCATCCTAAATATCTACACACCAAATACAGGAGCACCCAACTTCATCAAACAAACACTACTGACTCTAAAAACACTCATAGATCAAAACACATTGAGAGTTGGAGACTTTAACAATCCACTGTCACCTCTGGACAGATCAACACGCCAAAAACTGAGCAAAGAAACCTCAGAACTAAACAACTGCATAGACCAACTAGACTTAATTGACATCTACAGAATATTCTATCCAACAACACCAGAATATACATTCTTTTCAGCAGCACATGGAACATTCTCCAAAATAGATCACATCTTAGGGCACAAAGAAAATCTGTACAAATTCAGAAGTATCAAAACCATTCCCTGCATTCTCTCAGACAACAATGGAATAAAATTAGAGCTCAATTCAAATAGCCACCTCATAAAATCCTACAATTCATGGAGACTAAACAACACATTGCTGAATCATCAGTGGGTCATTGAAAAACTTAGAACAGAAATTCAAATATTTTTGGAATTCAACCAAGATGAGGACACAAAGTACCAGCTCCTTTGGGATACAGCAAAGGCAGTTCTCAGAGGAAAATTTATATTTCTGAATGCATACACCAACAAACTGGAGAAACAGCAACTCAACAACTTAAGGAAGTACCTTAAGCTCCTCGAAAGAGAACAACAAGCCAAACCCCAAGTCAATAGACAGAAGCAAATAATTAAAATCAAATCAGAATTAAATGATTTAGAGACAAAAAAAAATTGAAAGAATCAACAAAACGAAGAGTTGGTTCTTTGAAAAAATTAACAAGCTAGACAGACCTCTATACCAGATAAACTAGATCAGAGATGAAAGAGGTAACATCACCACAGAAACAACCAAAATTCAGAATACAATAAGGGACTATTTTGCAAACCTTTATGCCAACATTTGAGAACATGGAAGAAATGGATGGTTTCCTAGAAAAAATTGATATCCCCAAACTCAACCATGAAGATTTAAACCTTCTAAACAGACTCATATCCAGCATTGAAATAAAAACGGCAATAAGAGATCTCCCATGCAGGAAAAGCCCAGGTCCAGACGGATTCTACAAGACCTTCAAAACAGAACTCACACCATATTTCTCAAACTCTTCAATGAAATTGAAAGAGAAAGTTCGCTACCAAACACATTCTATGTTGCCAGTATAACCCTCATTCCAAATCCAGGCAGGGACTCATTAAAGAAAGAGAACTATAGACCGATTTCCCTGATGAATATTGATGCAAAAATTCTCAACAAAATTCTGGCCAATCAACTTCAACAGGTCATCAAAAAAAAAAAAATCATACACTCTGACCAAACTGGATTAATCCCCAGTATGCAGAGCTGGTTCAATGTGCGCAAGTCCATCAACATAATCCACCACATCAACCAGAGCAAGGTCAAGAATCAAATGATTATTTCACTAGATGCAGAAAAAACATTTGATAAAATCCAGCACCCATTCATGATAAAAGCTATGGAGAAACTAGGATTCCAGGGAAGATTTCTGAATATAATTAAGGCTGTCTAGACAAATCCACAGTGAACTTTACTCTTTTTTTTTTTTTTTTTTGGCCAGTCCTGGGCCTTGGACTCAGGGCCTGAGCACTGTCCCTGGCTTCTTCCCGCTCAAGGCTAGCACTCTGCCACGTGAGCCACAGCGCCGCTTCTGGCCGTTTTTTCTGTATATGTGGTGCTGGGGAATCGAACCTAGGGCCTCGTGTATCCGAGGCAGGCACTCTTGCCACTAGGCTATATCCCCAGCCCCTGAACATTACTCTTAATGGGGAAAAGCTAAAGCCATTTCCTTTAAAATTAAGGGCATGACAAGGTTGTCCCCTATCCCCTCTCCTCTTCAACATAGTGCTAGAATTACTAGCCAGAGCAATAGGCAAGAGGATGACATAAAGGGGATCCAAATTGGAAAAGATGAAGTTAAACTCTCTCTCTCTTTGCAGATGACATGATCCTGTATCTAAAGGACCCTGTAGACTCTACTCCCAAGCTACTTGAGCTAATCCAAAACTTTGGCAAAGAAGCAGGATATAAAATAAACCCTCAAAAACAATGGCTTTTCTATATGCCAATGACCTGAACACCGAGGCTGAAATCAGGAAAGCAACTCCTTTTGCAATAGCCTCAAAAAACATTAAATTCCCAGGGATAGCCTTAACCAAAGGAGTGAAAGACCTCTATGATGAGAACTTTAAAAACATGAAAAACAAAATTAAGGCAGAACTGAGGAAATGGAAAAACCTCCCACGCTTCTGGATTGGGAGGATTAATATTGTCAAATTCAATGCAATATCCATTAATATCCCAACACCATTTTTTAATGAAATAGAGGAAGCACTCCAGAAATTCATATGGAACAATAAAAGACCCTGAATAGCAAAACAAATCCTAAGTAGAAAGAACAGTGCTGGAGGAATTACAATTCCAAACTTCAAGCTGTATTACAAAGCCATAGTAATAAAAACAGCTTGGTATTGGCACCCGAACAGGCCTGAAGGCCAATGGAACAGAGCTGAAGACCCAGAAACGAACCCGCAGAACTATGCCTACTTAATCTTTGATGAAGGAGCTAAAAAAAAATAGGATGGAAGAAAGATAGCCTCCTTAACAAATGGTGCTGTCAAACTGGGTTCAACACCTGCAACATATAGATCCCTATATATCACCCTGCACCAAAATCAATTCCAAATGGATCAAAGACCTCGAAATAAAAACACCCTGAAAACACTACAAGAAGACACTTGGGCTTCTTGGCACAGGACGAAACTTCCTTAACAAAGACCCAGAAATGCAACAAATCAAAGAAAGGTTGGATAAATGGGACTGCATCAAACTGCAGAGCGTCCTCAGGGCAAAGGACATAGCTTACAAGATAAACAGAAAGCCCACAGATTGGGAAAAGATCTTTACCGGCTGTACAATAGACATAATCTAAGATATATGCAGAACTACAAAAGTTAAATTCCTCCAAAACAAAACCGCAAAGAACCAACAGCCCCACAACAAGTAGGCTAAAGACTTAAAAAGAGACTTCTCTGAAGAGGAAATGAGAATAGCCAAGAGACATATGAAAAAGTGCTCTACAACACTGGCCATAAAAGAAATGCAAATCAAAACAACATTGAGATTCCACCTCATTCCAGTAAGAATGCCCATTATAAGGAAAACTAACAAGAACAAATGTTGGGAGGGGATGTGGCCAAAGGGAACCCTACTTCATTGTTGGTGAGAATGTAAACTTGTTCAGCCACTCTGGAAAGTGGTATGGAGATTCCTCAGAAGGCTACACCTAGAGCTCCCCTATGACCCAGCAGCTCCGCTTTTGGGCATCTACCCAAAGACCACAAAGAAGAACACACTAAAGCCACCAGCACAACAATGTTCATCGCAGCACAATTTGAAGGGGGAGTGAGGGAGGAGGTAACAAATAGTACAAGAAATGTACCCATGGCCTTATGTATGAAACTGTAACCCCTCTGTACATCACTTTGACAATAAGTAATTGTTCTTTTTTTCAAAAGTAACCCATGGAAAAAGGAAATGGAAGTGTGGCTCAAGTGGTAGTGTGTGTGTTGCAAAAGTGAAACACAGTTTTCTAAGGTGTGGAGAGGGTTGTGAGGATAAATAGGGAGAGGGAGGGAAAGAGCGAGATAGAGAAGGAGAGAGAGTGAATGGAAGAACCTGGTAATTCCTTCATATGTTGAAGAAGTCTGTATTGGTTCACTGCTTTTAATCCCTCCAAGTTCATGTTGAAACTAAATCCCCAAGGCAGCTGAATACAGAGGTATAACGCCTTTGGGAGGTGACTTAAGACAAATAGGCTCAATGGGCTTAGAAGATTCTTAAGAATGATCCTTTAATTTGCTGGTACTTGAGATGTTAGGGAAGGGGATGAAGTCAAGGGGAAGGAATAGACAATGGAACTGAAGAAAGCAAGGGTGGGTGAATGCTGTCATTTTATTCACTGTATATATGTGAAAGTTAAACTAGGAAAATAACAGGTGTTGGTGGGGTTAAGAGAGATGAGGGAGAATGAGTGATGAAAGGGTTGACCTTGACGAACTCTTAAGTTGAGTTAAAACTCCTTTGTCCAACTAATTAAAGATTAATAATAATAATAAGATCCCTTATGGAAGGACTTGAAGAGAGTTTGTCCCTTTCTGTCCTTAGATCTTCTGCCCTTTGAGACCACTGCTCCTTCTCTCAGAAAACTCCATGTTCATGTTGCTGTCTCAGAGTCTGAGTGCAGACCTCAGCTTAATCTTAGCCTTCCCAAACACCAGAACTGTAAGAAATAAAATTCTCATGAACTACCAAATCTGTGATATTCTGTTAAAAGGAGCACAAAATATGACTAAGATAAATTCATACTAAATTAATCTTTGGGGGGGAGGAGTACCATGGTTATTAAAGTGGTTCAAATGAACAATGAAATATATATAAAGAAGCCAAATTTCACAGTAGCCTTGGGGACAAACCGCAAGAAAAATGAGAAACATTAAAATTGATGAATTGAAAAACTGCATTCAAATGATCCTGATTAATAGATAGATGCTACCCTGAAGGACACTCTTTAGTATCCTTTCATAGGCCTCTAACTTTAACAATGCTTGCCTCATATTTAATCTTAAACTTGAGCAAAGATATAGAAGACTTGCTCATTAATCTTCAGTTGAACTGACGCTGGGAAGAATGACAAACAAAAATCAACAAAATCAGACTCTAAAACGATCTTCACTATGTTGAAATGATGGCTCAAATCTATCAGCATAAATTTCAAAGTAAGAGTATAATTTTGGTCAAAAAGCCAGCAGAATTTGCAGAAGATGGAGATAGGACTTTGTAACAGTACAATAAACTTTTAGTTTTAATGAGTTGACTGTGAAAAGTAAAATGTATTATATCATTCATGAAATGATCACCACCTTCACCATTACCACCATCATCATCACCACTATATCTAATAAGCTCTTACTTTATTCATGGGAAGACTGTCTCTGGAGCCTTAAGAGTAGTTCCACCAATCACATCATACTGAGAACAAAGGGTACAATTCTATGTGCCACATGTACAATCTGAAGAATGTCCATGTAGAGTAATTATATGTGTGAAGACATCCTCAAACGTTCTATATTCAGAAAATCTAAAAGCCCCGGAGTTGGTTAACATAGATTAAAGGAGTCTTATGATAAAAGTTTTCGAATGATCTAAGAGCTGTCATTTGGAAGAAGCAATTTAATTTCTTTTATAGAGCTTCAAAAGGCAGGACTAGATCCACAATACTAACTACAGGAATATAGACTTCAGCTTACTAAAGAATTTCTCAAAGCTAGAGTTGTTTGACAATGGGAAGCATGGCTCCTGCAGCAGTGAGTTGCCTCTTACCTATGCTGGTTTGAACTAGAAGTTCAGACATCTGGCAAGCTTGAGCTTGGCATCTTTCTCCTCCCTCCCTCCCTCCCTCCCTTTCCTCCTTCTTTCTTTGTTGACAATTACTTTTATTGTTTTTTATGATTTGACTTTACCTATAGCTGAACAATGACAGAAGAAAGGCATAGAGAAGAAAGATGATTATAGGGATGTATGTGTGTGCACACGTGTGCTCAGTGTTAGAAATGAAACCCAGGGCCTCACATATTCAAAGCAAGCCCTCCACTATCAACTCCTACCCCCAGATTCTGAATTTGACATTTATAATGCCTAGACTGACATAACTTGAGCAGGATAGGAACCCAGAAATTCTGGAGGAAGGCTAGTTAGATAGTACAGTCCAAGGGGAGACATCTTCCTAATTGTGGAAGAAAGGCAAAAGGACAATAATCTAGAAGAGGTTGTAATTAATTTGCTTATCTCTGTTCAGCCTTGGTGACGGGGCACAGAATGGAAGGAGCAAGAGTAAGTGATACCCCACTGCTAGGGAGGATAGAGATGAAGACAGATTTCAGTGAAAGATACATACAAAGACAAATTTGATAAGCCAGGAGGCTGTTTGCAGTAGACAGGAGATATAGAAAGAAGCAAGAAGGGTGGTTGAGTCTTAACTTAGAATTCAGAGAGCTACAGAGAAGGTGGCAGAAGCACAGGGGACTAGGGGTGCCACCTATAGTGACAGTTAAGAAAGCAAGGCTTTGAAGGCCAGTTTGAGTGTCAATCATACAAAGAAAGAAGAACTTCTGAGAAGTAGGATTTAGTTAATGTACATGCTCTCTTCTTACTGCAACCCCACTTACCGCCATTTCTATTTGTACAGGAAAGAGGGTGCCTAACTTTGTGCCAGTTTTGGTATCCTCTGAACTCTTGGCCCAAGAAACCTGGCTGTGTAGATTTCCCTCCTTTTCCTCTAGGGTTCTTTGTTTTTCCTCACCTTTTCTTTGAGGGACTGGAATCGAGACAAAATCCTGAGTGACTGGCTGTCTGGAAATGACTAAGAGACGATTTCAGACAAGGGAGGAAAGAGGAGGAACAAGCAGGTGAAGCTCAGACCTTTGGAGCTATGAAACATCCTTTTAGGAAGGACATTTGAACCCTAGAAGAGTGGAACTTTTGTTTCTGTGACTTCAGAGTCTGTCCTAGTGCCTTCATATTATAATTGGACTTTGATCAATGTCACATGGTTGACTGAGACCTGGATCACTGTGTGACTTTCTTTTATCTTTTCCAGTTCATGCTCCAAACAGACCAGCTTCTGGCTGTCTTAGCCTTCCCTTTCTTATTCTACATCCACCATCATAAACGTGAGACTGCTATCATAAATGTGAGATTCCACCATCATAAATATGGGACTCGAGGCTAATTTCTATTCCTGATGCAGAGATTTTTGAACTCAAAAAGTAAACAGGAGATTTATTTCCTTTCCAAGGCTTGAGAAATTCTCTGCATATAATGCTATATTCAATAGCATGTAGAGGATATTTATAAGGGTATCTCTCTTAGAAAGGTTTCTAAGCAATTTAACATATAAGTGATCTGCAGAAAGTCCTTGTGCAGTGTGTGACTTTGTAAAATAGCTGAAGGCATGCTAACAACCATCTGCAGATGGCATTTAAAGAGAAGTTGAATTTTATTCTCACATTTCATTTGGACTTCAAGTCTTCTTAGCCATAGGGTAGAATTTTCCTCCTCTGCTAAATAGACATATTTTGCTAGTCACGGAATCTGTAAGATTACCCTGAGTACAACTGTGTGAACAAGTTCTCTTGGATTTTAATATATTTTCTTTAAACTATTTTTGCTGATTGTTCCCATCATTCCTATGGCCCAAAACAGTCAAGTTTAAAAGTAGAGAAAGGCCATGCGAAAAACCTTGTGTCACCTTACTTTGTCTTCAGAAGCAGTGTGAATAAATGTTCTATGGGCTAGAGAGGCAACAATCTCTGTAACGCACTTGGCCCTTAGGGAGGAAGACATTTTTTTCTAGTGTCACTTTGCTTCTGGCAGGGAAAGTATAATACAAAATATTATTTCTTGTCTCTTTCCATCTGTGCACTTTTCAATGAAGGAAACACATTGTCTTTTCTGTGGCTGAGACCACATCCCCCCTCCTTTTTTTTTTTTTTAAACAGAATTCTATGTCTACTTGCTGGCATGTAGTAGTAGAGTATGAGGAGTATTTATCTATGTAGAAGAAATTCTACCAGATCAGTAGTCTGGAGTAGGAATCTGACCTATGAGAGCATTTTTAAAATTAAGATACTATTTTTATTATTAGATTATAGGAAAATCAGACTTCATTAGACTTAAATCCAAGAGGAAGAAAATCTTTCTTCTGTATTCCGAAGCAAAAAAACTCTGATTTTTAATAAACCTAATGAATACATTCCCATGGAAAGTGGCATTGTTGGCCATTAGTTTGAATCATCTTGTGACTGTGAAGGAACTCTAAGCCGCACACGTAGAAAAGCCCTAATAAGATGGATAGCAGAGGAGCGGAAAATCTGATTAGACAGACAACCCTGTCTAATCAGAAAATAACCACATCAGCTGAACACAGGCCTGCTGTTCTTAGAGGACTACTGCAGGAAGTTCTTCCCCAGGAACCTTTTTTTCCCCACTTAAGCTCCCTCTATCCTCCCACCTCCTTTCCTCTCAGTAACCTGGTTTTAAATTTCTAAAGAGGTGGGTCTGTGATAATTGTGATTTTGTTACAAGATGTAAATGCAATCTTGGCTGTGCAGCAGGACTAAAAAAAAGACATCTGTGTCAATATGTTTGGATTTGTAATCTCATCCTCCTTCCAGACTACAACCTTTGATAGGATTAACTGGAAATCTAGTGCCCTGGTAAATTGGCACTGACTAAAACCCGTTTGAGCTCCTGGTGGGTTAATCAGACCATTTTAATCAGGTTCCCACACAGTGGAGTGTGTTCTTTGGAGGATATATGGGGAAGAGCATTCTTTTTGTACAAAGCAGGTAGCAATAACCACAGGCAAAGTTTATGTCTTTCGTCAGTGCATCATTTTCTGAAATGAACCCTGTGCAAAGTGATCTAGCAGAGTTGGGAAGCAAGCTGACCCATGGGTCACACAATGGCCAGCGATGAGGAAGGATTTACGTTCTGATAAATGCAGAAAGCTTCTGAGGCTAGCTGTTGACTGTCTTCATTCAGTGGTTTGTCCTGTGTGCACACAACCCCACTCCACAATTCCTGCATCTTCCCTCGAACAGATGAAATTGCATTTTCTGACAATTGAGAAAACTTGGGTCACCAATATATTATAATGACTTGATGGGGCTCTGTTATCAAACAACATGTAAAGATGAGAACCAATACCATGAACTAGACACATCAAGGCCTTATTAGTCATAATATTCAATGAACTGAAAGTTAGCTAGAAGGAACACTGGTCCTGAGTTACCTTGGCAGCTTTCCTTTCCCTTGGATGTGCAGATGCTGTAGGCATGTATTCTGTGCTGCCCACCTAGGTCAGCCTGAACTGATTGCTGGAGAGCAGGTTGCTGTACTTCCTGGTAGCGAAGACTGAAAACTCATGCAATTGCCATGTGTGTTCTCACTTGATTCAGTAGTGGGTTTTTCTGGGACTTTGGCCTTGGTTGAAATCTTATTTACACAGACTTTTCAGCTTTATAACATATAAAGCTTTCATAATTTATTGTCCTTTTAAAAAATCTACAAAATTGGGCACTGAAGTTTCTAATAAAGTTAAACATACACCTACTTCTTCATCTAACAAGTTTACTTCTAGGTATAGTCCCAAGAGAAATTTAGCATATGTTCACAAAAAGATGACAAGATCATTCACAAACAACTTTAATCGTAAGATTCCCAAAGTGCCAGAGTTTCAGCTATTTGTTTTTGTGGACCATCAGTTGTATACTTTAGAAAATGTTTCTGACTCACAACATTTGCTTTAATCAGAAAAAAAAAATTTCCCTGCTTTTAACTGGACAAATGGCCATCTTCCCCACTACATCTACTTTTTCTTAACCCACTTTTATTATGCAAACTCTTGTTTCATCAAGAGTAACAAAAAAAAACAACAATAAACTTCTGAGCAACTTCATGTGCTGTTTTTTGCAAACCAAATATCTATCAGTATGCGCATGTCTGAACAAGAGAGGGTGGTATTTTCATACAGTGGAATAGCACTTGGCAGTAGTAGGAAAAAAAGGAAGGAATGTACTAATGTTACAAGTGGTAACATGCATGACTTTATGTTAAGGAAAAGAAGTCATACAAATGGTCCCATTATTCGACATTCTAGACAGGCAAAAATAATCTGACTCCATTTATTAATATGGAAAAAGTACAAAAACAAAACAAAACAAAAAACACCATCACCATGGAACTCTCATGAGAATGCAAAACTCCACAATGACTGAGGACAAGTTTGATAGTTTTGTGATGTTAAACACACATTTAGCACATATGTATAAATCCCACTCCTCTTACTTTTATTTTACTTTTTATTCAAGTGGGGGAAAAGCTCTATGTCGAGCTGAGTGGCTGTGCCTCACACCTGTAATCCTAGCTACTCAGGCAGCTACAATTTGAGGATCATGGTTCAAGGCCAGCCCAGCTGAGGCAAGAAATGTTCTTGAGACTCTCATCGCCAAATAACCACCAAAAAGCTGGAAGTGGAGATGCTCAAGCAATAGAATGCTAGTTTTGAGCAAAAAAGCCCAGGAAAGTGTTTAGGCCCTAAGAACAAGTCCCAGGACCAGGATAAACACACAACACACACACACACACACACACACACACACACACACACACACGTTATGCTTCCATCAGGAAGAATGGCATCACCCCATTTGTAAAGAAATGGAAAGTCGTGGAAAAAATCATATTAAGTGAAGTAAGTCAGACCCAAAGAAACAGGTTTCAGGTTTCCCTCATTGGTAATAATTACTAAGTAAGGTAGTGCTAGCAGAGGATCACAATAGCTCATTAGCTATGTACATATGACCAGATAAAATGACGCTAATTGAAATGAAGTCCAAAATATGGAAACAATAGTTTTTTTTTAATGCACAGTGTGAAGTTATTTCTTTTTTCTTTCACTTTTTCTTCCTTTAGTTTATCCCCTGTTGTCTCTGTTTTTGATTTTGGAACCCCTTGTCTTATCTATACAATTATTTGATATGGGGAAGGAAAGGGGAATATCAAAATGGTGAGACAGGACAAAGGGTGAACCAGTACAACAGTATGTTGGAAATTAACTTTATAACTTGGGGGGAGGACAGTGGGAGAAAGGGAAAGTGGGAGAAAATGAGGGAGGGGGTAACAATGTTCAACAAGAAATGTAAAAGGCGAACCAATGCAACAGCAATACTTATAAAACAATATGCTGTAAACCTACTGTACAACTCAGGGCAGGGGCTAGGGTTGGGGAGGAGGGAAGGTGGGAAGAAAATGATGGAGGTGGTAACAAGTTTGACAAGAAATGTACTCAATGCCTTACATATGTAACTGTAACCCCTCTGTACATCACCTTGACACTAAACATAAAATAAAATATAAAAAAAGAACTGTACTCATTAGTTTACTGAAGTTACTGTAACTCCTCTGTATTATCATCTTTACAATAAAATTAAAATAAATAAATGTCATAATAAAATTGTCCAAAAATATTTATAATGGCTTCATGTGTAATAACTATAATCTGAAAACAACCCAAATGTTTCTCAACTGTGGAATGGATAAGCAACTCTGATATCCCAATATAGTGGAATGTAACTCAGTAATCAAAAAGGAAAATATAAAAAAAAGTAAAACAAAGGAAGGCTTAAATAGCTATATATGCTCTCTGTGGTTTCATGTATATATTCTACATAATACAGATCAATGGCTATTATCTGGGTGGCTATAAAGAGTATAGAGGGAATATATCCTTTACTGCAATGGTGGTTACATGGTTTTATTTCTTTGTGAGAAGTCATAGACTGTGGCTGTAAGTCCTGCTTTGTTTTCCTTCAACAGAAGCTGTATATGTTATAGAAACCATAAGTAAAACAGCCTAGAGTGCAAAAAACAATGAATTGGACATAGGAAATAGCTATCAGGAGACTTGCCTCTAGCATCCACACAAGATTCCTTCCTATCTGTAAAAGCCACAAATTCCATGGGCTAGTAACAGTCAGTAGAGTTCTTTTCTCTCTAGTAATTCTACCTCATGTCTTGGTAGCCTGATCTCCTGCTACTGGATTATGGAAATCATCTCTCTTGGCTGACAGAGACCTGACTCTAAGAGAGAGAAGTCCATTTATTAGCCAGGTGGGAATTAGAAATAGCCACATGTAATGATTCAGTGTAATGGATGCTAGCTAGAGTTCAGTCATGGGCTTTCCCTCAAACTAGCAAAGAAGCTACAAAATGAAGTCTAGGTGTGTGCCAGGAAAAGAGGGAAATGGCATTTGATGGATAGCTAGCACTCTCTTTAATGCTCTGAAATCATCCACAACAGAAAGCAGAACTCTCAATTTGTTGCTTACCAAAGCATTGGCTTATATTTGGGCATCTGTTCACATCTCTATTCTCATAAGCATCACTCTTGGCCAATGATAAACTCTTCAGATAGAAAAATAGAAAATAAGGGTAAAAAAATGAAAAGCTTTATCAAGAGGAAGTTCACTAGTGAGGGATCTGATAACCATGGTTCTAAATGAGGCTCATGAATTATTAGTAGGTTTAATATGACAGCGCTTCTTTTTGTTCTATCTGATCAGAGACAATCAAAGATTTAAAAAGTCATTGATGTGGCAACTTGTATTTGAAACAATACTTAATAAGCAAATAAAAAACTGTTAAGTGGAACAGTCTACAAGTTAACTTGAACTTAGTAGTCATGAGAGGGTGAAATTGTTAGATTTTAAACAACCACATCTCTCTAAGCTTTGCAATTGGATTTGAATAGGTCAAATTAATTTCAGTATGAACAAGGGGAAAATAATTGCACTTGGGCAAAGTAGTCTCAAACAGTAGTATACTTAAATACTTAAGTTTATTGAACAATTGAAATAACAACTACTGATAATGCATAGTCAGGAGCTATAATTGCAATAACAACAACAAACCTGACAAACACTATGCCAGCATTAGAAGTATGGGGATAAAAAGGAGTATTATCCCATTTTTATATCAAAACTACTGGACTACATGGGAAATATTAGTTGCTCATCATTAAGAAAAATATGTTATGTGACATTGTATAGTTAAGGATTAAGTTAATGAGCTAGGAGAGAAAATAAAGTACAACTCTATGAAGGTATACTGCTGTAAAATGTTAAAATATTTTAGTCATAAGGAATAAATATTTATGAAATGTCTATCAAATAAATACACAAATTAATCAGCATCCTATATTGTACAGCACATAGTTCTTTTTTTACCCATTGCTGGTGAGTTTGGATCAAATAGATAAAATTTAATATACTTACAAATAGGATGAAGTGCTTTATACCAGCATAGTAAACCTAAGGAACATTTCTCTTTAAAAGGCAGAATATGGCCCAGAGCTTGTGGTTTATTCTTATAATCCTAGCTACTCAGAGTAGGCTGAGAACTTAGGAACTTGGCTGAAAGCCAGCCAGAGCAAGGGAGCTCATGAAACTCTTATCTCCAAGTAACTACTAAAAAACTCATAAGTGGACCTGTGCTTCAAGAGGTAGAGAAAAAAAAATCAGTGGCAATTTCCAGGCATTAAGTTCAAGCTTGAGGACTAACACACACACACACACACACACACACACACACACACACACACACACACAGAGTCAGAACATGAGGAAATTAGTAGTACTTGAGTATATATAAATAAATCTATATAGAGCATATTACTATTGTATTATTAAGGATAGGGAAGAAGTGTTTGATAGGTATCTTTTGAGATTGTTGCTAAAGTGCAATGTAACATGGAGAAAGTCCTTCAAACTATATCTTTCTACAAATTGTTTTTATAGAATCAAGTGGAAAGAGCAAATCCATTCAAGAAGACATACATGTTTTCCCTTCAGCACCACTAGCCTCAGCTATCCTCCTCAGAGGCACTGATGAGGGTTCTGTGGTGGATGATGGGCTATTTAGATAGTTGTCTATTATAATAGAGGTGTGAGACCACCTGGATCATTAACCACAGCTCTATGAATAATCAAAATGGAGTTTCTTCTGCTTGAAGGCCTGAGATGTTAATGTCAAGTTAAGTTGCAAACATCCTAGCTATTGTGGGCTCCTATGTCTGATTGAAGTATAGGGTTGAGGGGGAAAAAGAAGCCAGAGGTGGAGAGTAATGAGGAGCAGGGAACACTTAGAGCTGTTCTCTGTACAATAAAGCCAGAACCTCAGGGAAAAGAGCTCCCATTTCCTACAAGCAGAATGTAGCTTGCCAATCACTGGACACTCCCACCCTCATGCAGTAGCAATACAGCCAGAGGAAGTCTGCTTGATATCCTCGCAAAGCCAGGGCGGGAGGAGAGAAGAAAAGAATCACCCAGGTCTGTATGCACAGCTCAGGTGACATTCTTTGAAATCTGGTTTCCATTCTGAGAGCTCCTCTTTGATCTCTCAGTTGAAAAGTCCAGTCCCTATGAAACACAAATATCGGTGCTGGATATCTTGCCATTAATCCAGTTCCTCTTCTGGACAGCTTGTTTCAAGACAAAAGTATCAGAAATGACTACCAGCAGGCTGACCTTTGGCCTTCCTGGCATAAGCAATATTCTTTCACTTGGGCATAAGCATTGCTTGGATGTTGTGTCTCCTGGAAAAATAAAAACATGCTTTAACTCTCCTCTAGGGCTTCTTTCCACCTGCTTGGTCTCTGCCTCTCTCTCTGTATATCTAGTCTCTCTTCCTTCCTTCCTTTTTACCCTCTCTCTCTGTATTGCTCTCCCACCCAACACATTTTTCAGCCTACAAAATACAGCAACACATTTATTACTCCTGGGTAACTCCACAGACAATCACGAAAATGCATTTCAGCAAGATGATGTGTCATGCACAATGAATGTATAGCAAAATAAATTACTCTATAAATGAAGAAAAACACATCACTAATGTAGATCCCAGGAATATCTGAAGGTAACAATTTACCTCAATTAGCAATTATCTGGGGGGGGGGGGGGGAGTCCTCCATGAATCAGAACCTGCTATTTATAAAGGGTTTCAGATTTGTGGAGGGCAATTATTCAGCCAGTGAATTTTTTATAATGGAAGCGAGGTTGCCATTGCTGAAGGCTTGTTCATCCTCTACCTCAGGTAGTCTGTACCCCTGTGCCTCCTCTATGCCCATCCAGATTCTCATTATCCTGTTGCCTAATGTTGGTATGCACTCAGCGCATTGTTCTTGGGATGCCATTTCATGTATATGCACATCTGACTAGGTAGAAAGCATCTTGAGAGTAGGAAGAACATTAGGTATTTGAGCTCTTCATTCTTGGAATCTGACACAGGACCCTAACACCATAGATTATTATTACATGATTGATATATGACCAAATAACTGGCACTGACTGAAATTTTTTTTCCATATTTTCCCTTTATTGTCAAAGTGAAGTACAGAGAGGTTACAGTTTCATATATAAGGCAGCGAGTACATTTCTTGTCCAACTTGTTACCTCCTCCCTCATTTCCTCCCTTTCCCTCCTCCCCCCCCCCCCCCACCGTGAGTTGTATAGTTGATTTACACCAAATGGTTTTGCAAGTATTGCTTTTGGAATAGTTTGTCTTTTTATCCTGTGTCTCTCAATTTTGATATTCCCTTTCCCTTCCCTAGTTCTAATACACATACATACAGTATCCAGAGTACTAAGATCAGATACAGTGATACTGGGGGTAAAAACCACAGGAAGGGAATACAAGAGAAAAAAAGGATACTATTTCACATGACATGTTGAAAATAATTACAACAATGATATAGCACTTGTTTCCATAATGTGGACTTCATTTCATTTAGCATCATCTTATGTGTTCATAAGGACATAGCTATTGGGCTATTGTGATCTGCTATGAGTAGCCTAAACATGTACTTATTCCCTATGAGGGAAACCATAGAGTCAATGTTTCTTTGGGTCTGGCTCACTCCACTTAGTATAATTTTTTCCAAGTCCTTCCATTTCCTTACAAGTGGGGAAATGTCATTCTTTCTGATTAGAGGCGTAGAATTCCATTGTATATATTTACCACATTTTCCTGATCCACTTGTCTACTGAGGGCCATTTGGGTTGGTTCGATATTTTAGCAATGACAAATTGTGCTGCTATGAACATTGTTGTGCTGGTGGCTTTAGTGTGATCTTGCTTGTAATCTTTTGAATAGATGCCCATAAGTGGGGTTGCTGGGTTGTAGGGCAACTCTATTTTAAGCCTTCTGAGGAACCTCCATACTGCTTTCCAGAGTGGTTGAACAAGTTTACATTCTCATCAACAATGCAATAGGGTTTCCTTTTAGCCACATTCCCTCCAGCCTTTGTTATTGTTAGATTTCCTGAAAATGGACATTCTTACTGGGGGGAAGTAGAATCTCAATGTTGTTTTGATTTGCTTTTCTTTTATGGCTAGTGATGTAGAGCATTTCTTCATGTGTCTCTTGGCCATTCTCATTTCTTCTTCAGCAAAGTCTCTTTTTAGGTCTTTAGCCCATTTGTTGAGGGGGCCATTGGTTCTTTGAGGATTTGTTTTTGAGGAATTTAATTTTTTGAGTTCTATGTATATTTTAGATATGAGGCCTTTGTCCATTGTATGGCTGGTAATGATCTTCTCCCAATCTGTGGGCTTTCTGTTTATCTTGCAAGATATGTCTTTTGCCTTGCAGAAGCTCTGCAGTTTGAGGTACTGACTGAAAAATCTTGATTGACTGATTTTTGGCAAGATCTACAGAACAATGTGTGACTTCAGGCCTCCCTTGATGTGAGAGATGTGGGGTAGGACAAGTTTCTGCAAACTGAGCAGGCCATTTTCTGATGGGCTCTAGGACAACCTCATAGAGGGTGGCCCTCAGCTACAACCTTTTACCATGTATTCATGTGCCATTCTTTTATCATTGGCTCACCTCATGGTCTTTGCTTTATCCTTCCTTAATGGCATCTTCTTTGATTACCTAGTTTTACCCTACTCCATCCCACTCCAGGACTCCTGATTTCTCTTGCTCTACCTTCCATGTCTTTCACTCCAATCTCTTTCTAAAAGACTGTCATTTATTTATTCTGTTTAATATTTATTATTTATCTCCTTTTCTTGAATATAGACTTCCCTATGCTCTCGGAACACAGCAGGCTCTGGATGAATGTGTACTACTTTTTAGTATTGCCCCAGAGACACAAACTGCAAACTAAGCAATGGTTTTTGTTTTTGAAGTCTATGTCCTCTGGAAAGCAGAATACCACTGAGCTATGGGAGTCAAATGGAGGCCTTTACGGGATCCACTTCTCATGTATCCACTTTTCTCTGTTTTATATATTGATATTTCACAAAATATTTCTTTTGAGAAAACAATGTTTGAAACTCACTGATGTACATAGCAAATACATCTTTCTTTATCTGAATAAAAAAGTAACTCACAGTATCATATTATATTGTCAAAGCCAGAATCTCATGTAAAAATAGAATGAGCTCTTAGTTGATATTTATCAAAGTCCACAACTTATTTTCCAAGCTTTTCCCACTCCATTGTGTGGATCCAATAAGCTGCCTATGTAAAGTGCAAGATTCCAGGCCCCGCCTCAGGTCTATTGAGTCTGAATCTACACTTAAATAAGATCCTCAATTCATTCTAAGCAATCCCCATAGACTGATTTTACCAGTGTCATTTGTCACCTTTTCTAGCATGCCCAAAACAAATGGGAAGTTAGACTTCAACTATGCTGCCTGCCTTAATGTAGAGTAACATACATAATGTAGTCACATAATGTAGTAACATACAGAACTGCTGTCTAATTTAGGATGAAAGAATAACAAGGAAGGGGACATGGGCATGCAAGGACAACAGAACTTAAAATATTTAGACTTGAACTGCTACCTGCATGTCCATGACTGGACTATGTGGCTGAAGAACAGAGTAAGAACAGAAGTAATTGAAACATACTGTATTCCCCAAACTTCATTTCAGCTAATACTTTCAAGCTCTTCCTGTAATAAATCTTCTCCCATTGCTGATAGCAAGAGGTAAAATGAATAGAAGTTTCAGCTACTTTCTCTACAAGCTTGCCAAATGGCAGTGCTAACGTGAGATGACATATCTAAAAAAAAAAAAAATAGGCTATGTAGAAAAGAAAGAAAAGAAGTAGATGGACTGTACAATCCCCAAATACTAGTATCAAGCTATGATTTCTGATAAAATAAGGGCTCATGAATGACCTATTAATCTGAAAAAGCACATATACATCGAAAGTCAAACGTTTGTTAATTGCACTTGGAAAAAGTTCAGTAAAGCAGCTAAACCTTTACCCACAGTATATTTTTAAACAATATGAAATCAAACAGAAAATGCTTTAATCTTTCTCAACTAATTTTGACATCTTTGAATATATCTCAGCCCCATTTTATCTTCCTGTTAACTTGGGGCTGAGGTTCTTGCTAAAAGATTTGTCATCTTCTGATACGACTTTGAACATATCACTGAACAGCACTATAAGAGTACACTTACATGGTTTAGCTTTGAGACTATCCATTAAGAGATGCATAAAAAGTCAACAACATTATCCACATCATTAGTTTATGTAATAAAAAGTGATTAAATACAGCTAGCTTTTAAATGCATGTAATATAGATCTAGCTGAAAGTATAAATTTTTATAATGTTATGATCTGCTTGGATTGAATTACCTTAAATAACAGAAAATCATTATTCTACTTCACTGGTAACCATCATCACAGAAATCATTATTAGATTATGACAATATTGCAAAATAGTTGGACAACTGTTACAATTTAGGTCAACAGTATAGTTATATTCCTAATTGATAAACCCCCATCTCCATCTTCACCAAAGAGAAATTACAACATAAATTGTTGACTGCTGGAGGTGCATGTTGGGCACATGACAGAGGGGAAGTTGAGGTTATTATTTAAGAAATACATGAATTTTTGTGCTACCCAAAGATTTAGTGGGTCAAACTTGGGTAACTTCTCCGCTTTTGGAATCCAGTGGAATTTTTCAGGGTTTTCAGCTTATTTTACTGTGTGGTCTTCTTTGAATGGGGGTTGTAGAAAGGGAGGAGCCAAGGGAGCAGGGGTTTGCAATTTTCATCTTGGAAACACGCTCTGAGTCAAAGTTTATTACTTAAGTTTCTTGGAAGCCCATCAAGTTTCAGATCCTGACCATCATCCAAGGCTTCTTAGAACATTTACACTTTGGTTAATAAAAATAGTCACTAAGTATGCCTCTTCTTTGAAAGGCTGAGTATAGATTTGAGTTTTGTATTTTAATCTATTTATGATCACCTTTGCTTTGCAGTTAAACTGAATTTTAGTAAGTAAACTTTACCTGTTTTTACCCTTGTTAACCTCATAGCATCATCCAACCCATTTGACCTTCTTGCTTGCTCCTTTCCCATTAAAGCATTATTCATTTTTATAGTAGCAGAGTACCGCAATGTTCCATTTCTCCGACCAACTTCTCTTCTTTTCTCTCTTCTTCCTTCCCCTCCCCTTATCCTTCTCCTGTTCTCCACTGCTCTCCTGCCCTCTCTTTCCTTTCTCCTTTTTAGTGTCTCACACTTCATATGGCAGTGAGATAGATTCTATGAATTCATTATGCCATCAATCTTGTCATCCTAACCTGGACTTTTACATACAGAAAATGCTCTATTCTTTTTTTTTTTTTCTTTTGCCAGTCCTGGGCCTTGGACTCAGGTCCTGAGCACTGTCTCTGGCCTCCTCTTGCTCAAGGCTAGCACTCTGCCACTTGAGCCACAGCGCCCCCTCTGGCCGTTTTCCATATATGTGGTGCTGGGGAATCGAACTGAGAGCTTCATGTGTAGGAGGCAAGCACTCTTGCCACTAGGCCATACTCCCAGCCCCTATATTCTTAACCAATCTTTTCCACTCCATCATTTCAACAACCAGTTATACCATGGCACCCTCTAAATGATCACCTTAATTTCAGATCTCTGCTAGGCACTAGTCTTGTACGTATAACTTTCTTCTCAATAGCTCTGCTTGTATTCTCAAAGCCATATTCTTTGCCCACTACCCTGCAATGGAGTCCTTTCTAACCCTAAAGCACTACTATCCATTTTTTTTAGAAAGCAGAAGTGAAACATAACCCTTGTACCTCCCTCACCATCATAGTCAACACTCCCCAAGTTATCATACCATCTATAAAATCTCTACAAATACAGTACTATTATTTAGTCCAAGTTAGTTTCTTTCACCAGGACTACTTTGGTTGAACCTTTTCAAATCATTCGCCAAGCTATAGCTGAACTCAGGGCCCAAGCTCTGAGGTATCCAAGCTCTTTTTGCTCAGGGATAGCTCTACCACTTGAGCCTCAGTGCCACCTTCCTGCCCAGGGCTGGTTTTGAACTAAGATTCTCAGATTTAAACCTCACGATTAGTTAGAATTACAGGAATGAACCACCAATGTCTGGCCAAAATGATTAATTTTTAGAATGCAAATCTACTGATGACTTTATCTGCTTAATAGCTTCAAGAATCCTTAAGCCTACCTGCAGAGTTTATAGGAACTCGCCTGTAATGACTTATCAGGATACCTCATTCTTTCCTCTGACTTATCTCTGGGTTCTGCCACATTGGCCTTGGATTTTTTTCTCAAGTAGTTTTTTTTTTTTCCTGGATATGCATTGTGTCCTTTGATACTATCCTATACAATTTCACAAGCTTTTATCTTGACTTGACCTCTTTTGTTTCCTTTCTTTGTCCACAACAATTGTTCCAATAATTTATTTGAGCAGACAATGCTTAAATCTACCATTTTTTAAAGCTGACAAACATTTTCAGTAGGTCTTCCAATCTAAATATCTCAAATGACTTTGTAATGTCTCAAACACTTCTTACTCCTAAATTTGTCCCCCTGCTGTCCATTATATTTTTGTATTTAAGTAGTTTAACAAAATAACACCCTTTTCACACATATCATTCAGTGTGTTTGAGCATAGTCACAGAATTGTGCATCCAGTAATACCATCTAATCTTATTATGTATTTATTGCCCCCAAACTATCTCTAAATCCATCAGCAGTCATTTCCCATTGCCCAATACCCCAAATATTTTCCTGCCTGGAGACTATTAATTGATTTTCTGCCTTTATGACTTTGCCTATTATAGACACTAAATAAATACAATTTTATGTGTGACCTTTTTTTGCCAGTCTTGAGGCTTGAATTCAGGGCCTGAGCACTGTCCCTGGCTTCTTTTTGCTCAAGGCTAGCATTGTACCACTTGAGCCACAGCACCCCTACCGGTGTTTTTTGTATAAGTGGAGCTGAGGAATCGAAGCCACGTCTTCCTGCATGCTAGGCAAGCACTCTACCATTAGGCCATATTTCCAGCCCCTGTCTGACTCCTTTCACAATATAGTTTTCAAGGTTTATTCTCATTGTAGTACATGTTAGTACATCTCTCTTTTTAAATCAGCTAACATCTGTTCCATAAATATATAGTATTTTTCTCTACTCATTCATCAGTTTATGGGTCTTTGTATTGTTTTTTCATAGAGGTATTTGTGAATAAAGCTGCCTGAAAGTATTCTGGTACAAGTTTTATGTGGATACTCCTGAGTGAAATTACTAGGTCTTTTGTTAACTCTGCATTTGACTTTTTGAGGAAAGAAAAGTTTTTCTCAGTGAAAGTACATGAGCCTTTTACGTTACTATCCTTATGAGAATTTCAGTTTCTATGTAAAACAATATAGGAATAGTTAGTTTCTCTGTCCCATTTATTCTCTGCAATGGCTCTTTGATCTACCTCCAACTCTTCATATATACTGCCTCACCTTAAACTGTAGTGTTATTACTTTTCTTCTGGGAGACTGAAAGTTACTCAAAACTTCTCTTTCCTTCCATATGAATTCTGCCTATATTTAATTAACAACAGCCAAATTAAAAATAGAACTGTTTAACTCAAGATGTCAAATATCCTTTAACAGATCTATCTCTCAATGACATCCAAATTAAGCCAAATTCTAGTATAAGATTTGACATATTTGAAAGACTCTTCCTGAATAATCACAATTGCATCCCAACAAAGAAACTTTTGGATATTACAATCACTTTCCTAGCACATCCACACATATCTATTTGTACTAGAATATCTCTTACAAACATGTGCAAGTTCTAAAAAAATGCACACAGTGGTTGTGTAATAGCTCATGAATATGAATTAATAAGTATTTTTTCATATCCCTTTTCCATATTCTTATTGAATGAACTCATTATCACTACCCATCAGTAACACTCCGAGGGACAGAGCTCTGTGTCCCCAACATTATTGCATCTGTATCAGGTAACACTATACCATATATACACTGAATTTTCAACAAATGCTTGTTGAATGAATGGATGGATAAATCAATCAAAACCAAACTGTACATGTTCTGAACTTCCACATTGCCTAGCCTTTCATAGCAGCTTCTATGCCTGGAATGCGCTCTCTCTCTCTCTCTCTCTCTCTCTCTCTCTCTCTCTCTCTCTCCCCATTTAAAATAACACTACTCTTCTACCCTATTGTCCAGTGAGTTAGTCTCATTGGCAACTCTTGTAGTACTTTATTAGCACCTGTTTTGAACATCTTGAACTCCTTTTATCCAACACATCAATGCTTAGCTTTCCCTTAATTACAAATTATGTAATAGGAGGGAATATATATTATTACTCCTAACAGAAAGCTTAACACATAAACAAATGTCTAAATGTTGAATCAGAAATATAGACGAGTAGTTCACTAGTGTTTTGTAAAAGATACAGTTGAACTCCTATTTTTCTCCCTCCTTGATTTTTCCCATGTAGCTTCAATCTATGAATAATATTTGATTCCACTATTTTCCTTGCACACATATCTAGCTTATAAGCAAGTATTATTATGTATAACTTCAGGGTCAATATTGGACACTGCCATTGTTTTCATCATCTTTTCTACCACCCTTGTGCAAGATGCCATTTTTTCTCATCTCAATTACTATAGCAACCTTCCAATAGGTCTCTTTCATTCTTGTCTTTTCACAAATTTAAATTTATTTACTTACATTGTTAGAGATATACTAAAGTTCTGCATTTAAAACTACACAGATTTATGGCTTCCTAGCACACAGGTCAAAGCCAAATTCTTGTGTATGATGGGTCTCTACATTTTTTCATATATATATTTTTTTATTTTTTTGGGGGGGGGAAGTCCTGGGGGTTGGACTCAGGGCCTGAGCCCTGTCCCTGGCTTCTTTTTGCTCAAGGCTAACACTCTGCCACTTGAGCCACAGCACCACTTCTGGCCATTCTCTGTATATGTGGTGCTGGGGAATCAAACCCAGGGCTTCATGTATAGGAGGCAAGCACTCTAGCCACTAGGCCATAGCCCCAGCCCCTAAATTATATATTTTTTCTTTTTTTTTTTTTGTCAGTCCTGGGCTTGGACTCAGGGCCTGAGCACTGTCTCTGGCTTCTGTTGCTCAAGGATACTCTGCCACTTGTGCCACAGCACCACTTCTAGCCATTTTCTGTATATGGGGTGCTGGGGAATCGAACCCAGGGCTTCATGTATAGGAGGCAAGCACTCTAGCCACTAGGCCATATCCCCAGCCCCTAAATTATACATTTTTTCTTTTTTTCTTGCCAGTCCTGGGCTTGGACTCAGGGCCTGAGCACTGTCTCTGGCTTCTTTTTGCTCAAGGATACTCTGCCACTTGTGCCACAGCACCACTTCTAGCCATTTTCTATATATGTGGTGCTGGGGAATCGAACCCAGGGCTTCATGTATAGGAGGCAAGCACTCTTGCCACTAGGCCATATTCCCAGCCCCTCTTATATTTTTAAAGTTATCTTTAAGTAGCTATGCAAAGAGAGTATCAACTCAATGTTTCAGCTTATGAGTAGAATGCATCTGGATCAATGTGCGCCATTTCATGGTTCTCCCCCTAGTTGGTGGTACCTTATCTCTAGAATCTCATCTCCTTCCATTTTCTACTTCTTAGTGTCGGCTAGTGGCCTTGGCCTAGAGGACCAGGTGAGAATTATTTTACTTCAAATTGGGTTGTTGAAAACTGATTACATTTGGTCAAGTCTCTTTACTGGTGATGCTCATTTATTTCCAAAACAAATGGAGGAGACTAGTCTTGAATGTTCCCCTTGTCTTCTGAATGCTTGAAGTCAGTTGTCTCTTGAGTCTGAATGGCTTATTTGTGGGAATCATTCAACAAAACTCTCAGACAATGAATAAAGTAAACACACTGGTAAGTCTATTCTCTAATATTTATTAGGTTTAAACAAATACATCTTCCGAGACCAGGAAGATGAAAGTGGATGCATCATAAGTATCTATCTGGCTGAATTATTCTGCTTTTTAATAAAATAAAATTTCACAGCACCTAAAGTGACTGCTGCTTGTTCATGCATGTCATTATGATTTATTTTTTTCATATATTACTTTACTAGAAAACATTTGTATTTTCTTCTAGTGGAAGTTGTATTAGTTTCTTGCTACTGCCTTAACAAATTATGACACACCTAGAGGCTTAAAACTTATACTTACTGTTTAACAGTGCTAGAGGTTCAAAATGTGTGTTATTGGGATAACATTGGGGCTCCAGCAGAACTGATTCCCCCTAGGAAATGGTAAACAGTCTTTTCAGTCTTCCTAGGTTCCAAACACTGATTGCATTCCTTGGCTCATTAGAATTTAGAACACCAGAGGCAGCAATGGAATGCTGAGTCTTTCTGATTCTGTATCATCTGACACAAACTCATCTACCTCCTTTTCACATGTTTGAAACCACTTTATAATTTTAGTTGAGTCCACTTGGATAACCACTTCATTTTTAGTTTAGTTTAAGTCAGTTGTTTACGTTAGCAATCATAAATCTCCCTTGTCATGTAACATAGAACATTCACAATTGCTGGGCATTAAGATGTGCATACTGGGGCTGGGAATATGACTTAGTAGTGGTAGAGTGCTTGCCTAGCATGCATGAAGGAAGCTCTGGTTTCAATTCCTCAGCACCACATATATAGAAAAAGCCAGAAGTGGAGCTGTGGTTCAAATGGTAGGGTGCTAGCCTGGAGCAAAAAGAAGTCAGGGACAGTGCCCAGGCCCTAAGTTCAAGCCCCAGGACTGGCAAAAAAAAAAAAAAAAAAAAAAAAAAAAAGATGTGCATACCTTGGTGGGGCCATTATTCTGCTTATCACAGGAAGAAGGAAAGATTTCCACCAAGGGCACTTAGAGTTTTTGTGTTTTACCTTCCCCTAAGCATTTTTTTTCAAAAGTAAGTGAAGTGATTTACTTTTCTTGTTGGAACAGATAACAAATATAAGTAAGTTCAATATTCTTTCAGAAATGTATATACTTGGCATCAATGACTTATGCCAGTAATCCTAGCTACTCGGGAGGCTGAGAACTGAAGATCACCATTTGAAGCCAGCCCATGAGGGAAGTCTGTGAGACTCTTATATCCAAGAAATTACTCAAGAAAATGTCGGTGGTAGAGCTGTGGCTCAAGTGGTAGAGCAGTTGTCTTCAGTGAAAGAAGTTTGGGGACAATGCCCAGATCCTGAGTTCAAGCACCATCACTGGTACAAAAAAAAGATAAATATAAGCTGAGATAACACAGCTACTCCTCAAACATCTGGAAGTTTCCAGGACTGATATCTATGTTTTCATGCAATGCAGTATTCTTGCAAGTACTATACCCCAAAAGACTACTACTATTCAGAACTAACCAACTATAATTTGATTTTTATGCTTGACATGCAAATCTTCATTTCATGTGTTGTTGTCCATTTTTAAAGATAATATTCACTTATTCATGCAAATAGATTTTTATGTTTTTGTTGATGAATCAATCAAAATAAAACTGAAAATTTCCCTAGCCTTTGGACATATTTTTAGATATATACCCGAAACAGGATTTATAAACATCTGGTTCATATCTGTATCGCTATATGTATCTATGGGCTAATTAAGGTGATGTAACAAGCTATAAAATACTACATCTTTGATAATTCAGAACTCCTGACTTTTTGAGGCAATGTAAGATGAAAATACTAGAAAAAGTTACATAATAATGCAAAATTATGTGGGACTAATTGATAAAATAAATAAGTCAAATGTTGGTAATAAAGCTTAGGACAGAAGAAGCAAAATAGGTGGAGTGTGGACTGTTTAGATATTGTGATTTAAGAAATGAGTCTTTCTTTGCATCTGAAACTGAAGAGTTTGTGCATGGCAAAGGAAATAGCTAGCACGACAAATAGAAAGCCCACAGAATAGGAGATCTTTAGTAGCTATGTATAAGACATGGGGCTAATATCTAAAATTTACATAGAGCTCAAAAAAGCAAACCCCCCTCAAAACAAACCATCAAAGAAACAACAACCCAACTAATAAATAGGAAAAGACTTAACCAGAGACTTCTCTGAAAAAAGAATAAGAATAGCCAATAGACACATAAAGAGATGTTCTATATCTCTGGCTATAAAATAATTATGCCCTTTTTCTTTTGTATTTCTTTCCCATGGTTTTACCACTGATATCACTGTGACTGATTTTAGTACCCTGGATATTGTATATACATGTATTGAACTCAGGAAGGGAAAGGATGTACCAAAATCAAGAGACAAAGGATAAAAAGACAGACCAATATAACAGCAATACTTACAAAACTATATGGTGTAGAGAGAGAAAGATGGTGCCGCCACAGTAGGGAGGCACCCCAACTCGCACCAACTGAATAGCGAGCTGGGAACTCCAGCACCCAACACTCCATCAAGAACCCAGCAAAACCAGCAGCCAGAAGCAGTGGAGAAATGCAGGAAACAAAAAGGAACAAAAAAAGAAGAGCCTATAACCTGCACGGAGCTGGAGAATCTCCGGGGTACCCTCCCCCCCACCAGCTGACCCTGGCCCGAAAAGGGCCAGGCTGGGAAAGGGGACCCGGCAAACGGCAGACCTACTGCCAAAAAGTCACGCCAGGAGCACAGAGTCCAGACAGCGGGACTCCATGGAACCCAGGGGGAGCACGGACCTAGACATTCGGCGGTGACGGGAAGTTCGGGACCGTACAGCCAGGATTGGACGTGAGCAGCGGGGAAACTGAGTGGTGCAAAAGAGGAGAGCAGGGGCCGCCACCACCAAATGACCGTTCGCCGCACCCCACCCCCGAAGGGCCAACGGCAGCGTGGGACACACACACACACACACACAATCCAGGACCAGTGAGTTCCCCATTGCCCCCTCCCCCAACGGGAGACCAGTTGTCAGAGACGCAAGCCCTGAAGAGAAGCTGGAACTCCCTCCCTCCCCCTCCCCAACCCGAGGGAACAAAGAACCCCCAAATCAGGCTGCAAAAGGTCCCTTCAGAAGCTGGGAAGACACAAGAGCTAGCAGGGGAGGGGTGGAGCAGTGCCAAGTCAGCAGAGGAGCCTGAACCAGCCGCACCAGCCCCGCCCCCTTCCCAACAGGGGCCGGGGACCAGCAGGCATTGATCCCACTGGGGCCCACAAATACCGCCCCCCACAGCGGACTCACAGGAGGGCGCAAGCACACCCCAACAACCCAGGGCTTGCTCTGGTAGGCGTGCCCCACACTGGTGGGCAGGCACCCCAGCGGGGAGCCTCCCCCTGGCGGCAGCGCTCGCTCTGGTAGGCGCTCACACACAGGAGGGCAGAGCCCCCCAACAGCAGCGCCCACACAGTTTGGCGCATTTGGCACAAGCGCGTGGGCCACCACTCAACAACACCGGCCCCAGAGCAGTCCACACAGGAGGGTGAACCACCTGAGCAGTGAGCTCGTCTGATCAAGATACAGAGTGGAAAAAAGAACCAAAGAAGAGAAAAGCCTCCATGCCACGCTGAATCAGCAACCAGAAACCCCCACAACTGGCATGCTAGGGTCAGCACAACACAGCGGCGGGACACTGTCCCACAGAGAAAGACACAGAACCTACCCACCTCCAAGTGCAGGGAGGGTGACCACCCCGGCAACAACCGAGAAGGTCATGCTCACCAATTGGGCAGTAAGGATCAACAGCCAGGCTCAAACACAGAGCCAGGACACCAGGACACAAGGATCCCACTGATGGACCAGCGGGAACCAGCACAAAGCCAAGCCAGGGAAGCCACCCACAGATCTCCAGATGCACAAATCACAAAGAAATATAACGTGTTTCATTGAAGGGCATGCCAACTAGCCAGCTCCAAAAAGAAGCACGACTGAAGAGGAGATGGAGAATAAAAACTCAACGGAGGCCATGTTAGCAGAAATGATGGAAAGCCTCAGAAATGAAATCAGAAAACAATTCCAGGAGTTTAGAGTGGAAATCTCAAAGGACATCCAGGAAGCCAAGAAAGAAATGGAAGCAAAAATGGATACAGTGCAAACCTGCATTAAAGAAGACCTTAACATCATGAGAAGTGAAATGCGTGAAAAAATAGATTTAAAATACAACTCTTTAAAGGAAGAAATTTCCACGATCAGAGCTGATCTGGCAACCATAAATAGCTCTCTGACATCCATAAACTCCGCAATTGAATCCACAGCACAAAGAATTGACCATATTGAAGACAGAATCTCTCTCTTGGAAGATGATGCAGCTGATAAGAACCAGAAAATTACCACACTCCAAGAAACAGTAAAGCTCCAGGGCAGACTAATCCAGGAGCTAGTGGACAAAGACAAGAGATATAATCTGTGCATAACTGGAATAGAAGAAGGAGCCTAATACCAGAGCAGAGAGCTTCAACATATTTTCAATAAAGTTATTGCAGAAAACTTCCCCAATCTCACAAGGGACCCCATCCAGGTAACCGAAGCCTATAGAACACCTGGCAGACCAGACCCCAGAAAAGCCACACCAAGGCACATAATATTCAAGACTTCAGATCTCAAGAATAAAGAGCACATTTTGACTGCAGCCAAAGCGAAGAAAGAAATTTATTACAATGGGAAGAGGATCCAAATAACAGCAGACCTCTCCAAACAAAACTACCACGCGCGAAGAGAATGGAAGAACACCATCCAAGTTCTACAGGCCAACAGTGCCAACCTAGAATAAAATATCCAGCAAAGCTGGAGTTCATATTCGAGGGGAAAACCAGATCTTTCCATAGCAAAGAGGATCTAAAGGAGTATGTGAATAAATACCAGCCCTACAGCAAATTCTAAGAGGGTAATCCCACCCAACAGAAATCATACAGGACACACAGACAGAAACAAACAAACAAAAAAAAACTACAATAGCCAGAGCCCAACAGAAAGAGAATATCACTAAAGACAAGGAAAAAACAAACAAACAGGAAAAACAGCACAACAAGAAAATGGAAGGAGAAAAAACACTCTTATCCTTGATCTCTTTGAATATAAATGGTATAAACTCTCTGATAAAAAGGAGCAGCCTGGCAGAATGGATCCACAAACAAATAGTTGCCATCTGTTGTCTACAAGAGACCCACCTTACAGCAAGGGATAAAAACAGGCTCTGAATGAAAGTATGGAGCAAGATCTTCCAAGCAAACGCACCTACCAAAACGGCAGGAGTAGCCATCCTGGTCACAGACAAGTTGAACTTCTCATTAAAATCAACTCAAAAAGACAAAGAAGGTCACTACATTTTAATACAAGGAAAACTCCAGAATCAAGACATCATGGTGATAAATGTATACTCACCGAACAAAAGAGGCCCTACATATGTCAAGCAAATTCTCACAGAATTACAGAACAAGATAGACCCAAACACAATCATAGTAGGTGACTTTAATACCCCACTCTCTCCAAGAGACAGATCCAACACCCAGAGGATTAGCAAGGGAGCTGAGGACCTAAGTAACACCATATCCCAAATGGATCTGCAGATCTATACAGAATCTTCCACCCTACAGAGACCCAATACACCTTCTTCTCAGCAGCACATGGGTCATACTCCAAAATAGAGCATGTCATAGCCCACACAAAGAACCTCAGCAAATACAAAAGTATTGACGTCATCCCATGTATTATATCTGACCACAGTGGATTAAAGGTAACCCTCAATAACAATGGTTACCACAGAGGCTATACACATTCTTGGAGGCTAAACCCCACACTGTTATCCAACACTTGGGCCACAGAGCAAATTAAAGATGAAATCAACAAATTCATAAGCCACAATGACAATGAAAATATATCACAAAGAAACCTATGGGGCACAGCTAAGGCAGTACTGAGGGGCAAGATCATTGCCCTCAGCACTCACATAAAAGAATGGAAGCAGAGCAGGTGAATAACCTCACGATGAAACTAAAACAACTGGAGAAACAAGAAATGATTGAACCTAAAATGACTAGGAGGAGAGAGATCACAAAGGCTAAAGAAGAGATAAATCTGATTGAAAATAGACCATTCAACAAATAAATAAGACTAAAAGCTGGTTCTTTGAGAAACTAAATAAAATCCACAGACCCCTCGCAAGACTTACAAAAAAAAAGAAGAGACTCATATACGTAAAATCAGGGACTCCACCGGAAAAATTACAACAAATACACACAACATCCAAACAATCATAAGGAACAATTTCCAGAACCTCTACTCACTAAAAAACAATAATTTTACAGAAATGGATCAATTCTTAGAGAAGTATAAACTTCCCAAACTGAACCAAGAAGAAATAAATCAACTAAATAAACCAATAACTTACAGCGAGATACAGGGGGTACTCAAGAACCTTCCAACAAAGAAAAGCCCAGGCCAAGATGGATTCACCAACGAATCATATAAAACCTTTAGTGAGGAACTAATACCAATACTCCTCAAACTCTTCCGTGAAATAGAAACAGAGGGAGAAATCCCAAACTCATTCTATGAAGCTAATATCATACTCATTCCCAAACCAGGCAAAGAACCAACAAAAAAAGAGAACTACAGACCGATATCACTAATGAACACAGACGCAAATCTCCTCAATAAAATATTAGCTATCAGGATCCAGAAACTGATCAAGAAAATTATACATCATGACCAAGTAGGCTTCACCCCACAGTCACAAGGATGGTTCAACATCCGAAAATCAATCAATGTAATTCACCACATAAACAGAACTAAAATCAACAATCACATTGTTATCTCAGTAGATGCCCAAAAAGCCTTTGACAAAATACAACATCCATACTTATTAAAAGCTCTGGAGAGAACAGGAATAGATGGAACATTCCTCAAAACAATAAAAGCCATATACAACAGACCAACTACTAACATCGTATTAATTGCAGAGAAACTTAAATGATTCCCCCTAAACTCAGGAACAAGACAAGGATACCCATTCTCCCCACTTCTTTTCAACATAGTGTTGAAATCCCTAGCCATAGCAATAAGGCAAGAGGAGGACATCAAAGGGATCCACATCAGCAAGGAAGAAATCAAGCTATCCCTATTTGCAGATGACATGATCTTATATCTGAAGGACCCAAAAAACTCAGTTCCCAAACTCCTACACCTAATAAACCATTTTGGCAAAGTAGCAGGATACAAAATCAATCCACAAAAGTCAGCAGCTTTCTGTACACCAGCAATGTACAAACAGAAAAGGAAATTATGGAAACCATTCCATTTACATTAGCCAAAAAACAAATAATAATAATAAAGTTCCTAGGGCTCAACCTAACCAAGGATGTGACAGACCTATTTAATGAGAACTATAAAAATCTAATAAGGGAAATCAAAGAAGACACAAGGAGATGGAAAGACCTCCCATGCTCATGGGTAGGCAGAATCAATATAGTGAAAATGGCCATATTGCCCAAATTGTTATACAAATTCAATGCAATCCCTATCAAAATCCCTGTTACATTCTTCACTGAAATAGAGAAAGCAATCCATAAATTCATATGGAACAGCAAAAGAACTAGAATAGCCAAAGCAATTCTAGGCAAAAAAAGCAGTGCAGGAGGTATCACAATACCAGACTTCAAGCTCTGTTTATAGAGCCATCATAACAGAAACAGCCTGGTATTGGTATAAAAACAGATCGGAAGACCAATGGATTAGAATTGAAGATCCAGAAATAAAACCGCATTTTTATAGTCAGCTGATATTCGACAAAGGAGCATACAATGGAATAAACATAGCCTCTTCAACTACTGGTGCTGGGAGAACTGGGCTGCCATATGCAGAAAACTCAAAGTAGACCCAAGCCTATCACCATGCACCAAGATCAACTCAAAATGGATCAAGGACCTCAATATCGTACCTGAATCCTTGAAACTACTGAAGGACAGAGTAGGAAAGACGCTATAACTTATAGGCACAGGAAGGAACTTCCTGAATATAGTCCCAGGGGCACAACAGATAGCGGAGAGACTCGACAAATGGGACTACTACAAATTAAAAAGTTTCTGCACAGCTAAGGACATAGGCACCAAAATAGAAAGACTGCCAACGATATGGGAAAGGATCTTTACCAGCACAGCAACAGACAAAGGCCTGATATCAGTCATCTACAGAGAACTAAAAAAACTAAGCCCCTCCAAGCCCAATAAACCAATTAGGAAATGGGCAAAGGAACTAAAGAGAGACTTCACAAGAGAAGAAATAAAAATGGCAAAGAAACATATGAGGAAATGTTCAACATCCCTGGTAGTAAAGGAAATGCAAATAAAAACAACCCTGAGATACCACCTCACTCCAGTTAGATGGCCTATACTCTGAACTCAGGCAACAGCCAATGCTGGAGGGGGTGTGGGGAAAGAGGAACCCTTCTCCATTGTTGGTGGGAGTGCAAATTAGTACAACCACTTTGGAGAACAGTATGGAGGTTTCTCAAAAAGCTCAATATAGACCTACCCTATGACCCAGCCATACCACTTCTAGGCATCTATCCTGAACAGCAGGTCCCAAGATATCAAAAAGACATTTGTACTTCCATGTTTATCACGGCACAATTCACAATAGCCAAAATATGGAAACAACCCAGATGCCCCTTCACAGATGAATTGATCAAAAAAATATGGTACCTTTACACTATGGAATACTACATAGCGATTAGGAATGGTGAAATATTGTTATTCGCAGGGAAATGGTCAGAACTTGAACAAATAATGTTGAGCGAGACAAGTCTAGAACACAGAAAACAAAGGGGCATGATCTCCCTGATATATGACTGTTAAGATGGGGTGATGGAGAGACAGTAGAGACCAGGTCTGTGAAACCAAAAACTGCTTGTCAAATGGTATTTTCCTTCAGGACTGGGTCAGCAACCCAACATTATGTAACTAAAACCAAACAACTACTCAACATATAAACGTCAAAAATTGACCTCTCCGTGGAATACAATAGCTCAAAAGCTATGTATGTACGTTCATATAAGACTACTGTCGACATATTGTCTAATGTTGACATTACATTTAAAGCCCTAGGCGAATTTTCTTGGGCATAGGCTACTGTGTATGTTCTTGGTTCATTGTGTATTGTATATATGTCTACCTGACCTAGGGAAGGGAAAGAAAAACAGGGTGTAAGATATCACAAGAAATGTACACACTGCCCTACTATGTAACTGTACCCTTTTTGCACAACACCTTGTCAAAAAATTTGTATTTAATTAATAAATAAATTACAAAAAAATCTATATGGTGTAAATCAACTGTTCAACTCATGGAGATTGAGAGAGAAATGGGGAGGGGGGAAATGAAGTCAGAGGTAACAAGTTGGATAAGAAATGTACTCACTGCCTTATGTATGAAATTGTAACACCTCTGTACATCACTTTGACAATAAAGAGATGGAAAAAGAAGAAAGAAACGCAAATAAAAACAACATTGAGATTCCACCTCACTCCAGTTAAATGGCCATTATCAACATAACTAATAGTAACAGATGCTGGCAGGGATGTGGCCAAAAGGGAATGCGACTACACTGTTGGTGGGAGTGTAAACTTGTTCAACCACTCTGGAAAGTGGTATGGAGCTTTCCTATGTCCCAGAAATCCTGTTCCTGGGCAATTTCCAAATGACAACAAACCAAGCTGCATTAAAGCTACCAGAACAACTTTATTCATTGCAGCATTGTTTAGCATATCTAAAATATGGACTCAATACAGATGCGCTTCAGTGGACAAATGCATCAAGAAAATGTGGCATATATAGTAATGGAATTGTATGCTTCCGTTTGAAAGAATAACATTGCCCCATTTGTGAGGAAATGTAAAGACTTGGAAAAATTATATTAAGTGAAATAAGCCAGATCCAAAGAAACATAGGCTGCATGGGTTTTACTCATTTGTAATAATTAGAATGTGCCTATAATTCTACAAATAAACCTAATCGATAGTAACAAACAAAAAATTATACTTGGACATGATTTATCAAAAAGCACTCCAAACATTCACACAGTGAAACTAAAGGAGGTTATTCTTAGGAGAGGATCACATGGGCTATTGTAGCTACGTCCGATCATATAAAATGAGGCTTATCAAAATAAACTCCAAGAAATGGAAACAAGAGGTTTTTAATTTAAATTTTATTGTGAAGGTTATGTACAGAGGGGTTATAGTTACATAAGTAAGGTAATGAGTATATTTCTTTTGGAACAGTGTTACCCTCTCTCTCATTTTCTCCTACTCCCCCAAACCCTCAATACCCCTTGCAAGTTGTAAAGTTCATTTCCAACAGTGTCTATTGAGTATTACTGTTGAATTGGTTCATCCTTTGTCCTACTATTTCTATGATTTCCTTCCCTTCCTCAAATCAGATAATGTTATATATAAAACAGAGGATACAGAAATCAGATACAGTGACACACAAAGGAAAAAAGAAAGAAGAAATAACTGCAAACAGTACAGTTAAAAAAAACTCTCTTGTTGCCATTTAACAAAAGGCTTTTATCATACTTTTTCAGTTTTTTTCTCTTTTTTTCCCTTTGTCACTGAAAATGTAGGTAGGAAGTAAATGGTGAAGAACCTTAGATGCCATGGTAATTAGTCTGAATGTCATTATTTTGAACAGTGATTTCCAAACCGAATCTATGGGACACATAAAGGGAGCACTATGCAGGAGTTTGACATAATAGGAAAGGCTCTAACATTCTCACTAATATAAACAAATAATCGTCATTATTAAATTAAATATTATTTTATTCATCGGTACTTTATGCATCTATAATAATTAGTGGCTGTGCCCCCAGGTATATTATGTGAGATTGTTTTTTGATAACCAGCCCTACCACCTCCAGTGCCTTCTGAGGCTGTAAGATAAATTCCCCAAACTGCCTTCTCAGTAGATTTATGAAATAGAGTTTTCTGATGAGTGAAACTGGGGAAATTTTGAAAGCAGAGGTGAAGCAAAAACTCAGGTCATGGAGGGCCAGATTGCCTCTCAATACACTTCTCTGAGACTTCTGCAGCAGCTTTCATTTCACCATCTGTAGTCAGCCCTACTATTCTTCAGAACTCCCCCCAAATCACCAGCATTTCTACTTCATACTAGAATAGTTGACATTTTTCTAATCCTCTGTCACTTTGGCCAGAAAGCTCTTCCCTTCCAAGTTTCTCCTGGGTTCAGGGAAGTGGGAAGTCTGTTTCCTCCATTACATGTAGCATCTCTTATCTTGACAGTATCAGATGATACGTATAAGTACCAAATATTCTACTACTGCAGGGAAAAGGCTTTAGGAACTTTTATTTCTATTTATGCTTTAATCTCTCCCATTTAAAATGCTTTTGCTAGTTCACATTTATGAGATGTTTATCTTATCATGCATACATACATAAAGTACTGAAAGTAATTATGCATAACTAATAAATAAATCAGTGTGCCTCTAAAGAAGTATGTGCTAAGTATTTTCTGTACCAAAAAGGAAGAGTTTTTAAAGTTTGGAGAGTACACATAGACGGGGAGAAATGGCCTTGGGAGAGAGGACAACCTGAAAAGTAGTGAGGGTATTATAGAAATGGTCCAAGTAAAAATTTATAAGGATGCATAGTAAGGCAGTGGTAGGGGAAAATCTGATTTAAGTGGTACTTAGGTTGGAAAATAAATAGAGAGCAGCATGACACTGACAGGTCACCTCGGAGGAGTGAAGGGTAGCTTCTGGGTTTACAGCTCAGGCTCCACTCACAGAGCAGACATCTGGGCATTTCCTTCCCTTCGCCCCTTTCTTCTTCCCTCCCTTCTTCCCTCACCTCTCTTCCTGGACAATTCAGGAAAGCATATAGACACCAAAACCAAGTAGGATTCGTCTCAGCACTTTGAAGATACAGACTACTAAAACTCTTTTCCAAATTTACCTTATAAAAGTTTTAAAGGAATCCTGAGCGTCATGGAGTGAGCTTACTGTGTTTGTTCTTATGCTACAGAGCTGTTACTAGGGAGTAGTGCCCACATGAGCCATGTGGTTGTTGTAGGTGAAGGAATGTGGGGGTGGTGATGTGTGCCACCAGGGAAGACCAAGTCTTCAGTGAAGTCTGAGTGCTTTTCTCATCTTCTCTTTCCCCTTCCACCAGTGGGGTGTGTCTAAGAGTAAGAACCAGGGAGATAATATAGACACAGGTGAAGGACTCAGGGTCCTGAATTACCTTGTGGAGAAGAGTCTGCTATCTTAGTGCTATGTGACTGAGAAATAAGACTTCCATTCTTCTCAACACCAAACTGGTCAATTTGTTATAGTAGTTTAGACTATTTTAAATAGAACAAGGACTATTATAGAAGCATGGACTAATCTGAAAGCTTGCAATAATTTTTGCTCATGTATGCTTGCAAACAGTAAGTTAGGCACAATATTTTTAATGTGAGGTCCATGGACCCCAAGGAATTCATGTATACAATAAATTTGATTGGGATAATTTTCACCCTTATTTTCACTAACATTCCATGGAAAGTTTGGGTTTCTTTCCCTTTTGAATATAGGCAACAGATCAAGTGCTATTAGACTTTGACTTATCACCAATAGAAAACATAGAACTTTTCTTATCACATTATAGATGTTATAGGTATAAGATAAGATAAGATGTTATCCTTAATACTAATTCAAACATTGTTTGTTTGTTCATTTGTTGGTGCTGGGAATTGAACCTAGGGATTTGCACCTATTAGGCAAGTGCTCCATCATTGAGCTACATCTCCGTTCCAGACTTTTAATCTCATGTAATGTTATAAGTCTAGAAATAGTGTTCTTTTTGAAAGCTAGAACTCCAAGACTTCTTGAACTTGTAGTTTCTCAAAGCAGTCAAACTTTTAGTCCCTCTTCCATATAAGGACTTGTACTATCAAATCTTTCTACTTATGATTATAGGCGCCTAAAAAAATCATTCATACAATTCAGCTTAAATCATGATTGAATTACTTCTCTATAGTAAGCAGTCTTTTCTTTCAGTAAAATAATCCAAATGACATTTTCCAAAGTGAGAAGCTTGACCATGAGGTTTTTCACAAGGGAGTGTAGTATGAAAAATAGGCGTTTTTACAGACCCCACCCCCACCCCCAACTCGAGTTTGCAATTAAAAGCTTTGGGACCTTAAAATATTTAGTGAGTATTTTTCTGTGTTTTAGATTCCTTCTCAAGAACTGAAAATTCTGAAACTTTCCCTAAACTGTTTTTGTGAATATTAAATAAGATATGGGTATGAAAACCTGCTCATTTTAAATATCCTATGGACTTACAAGTTACCATAGTAGATATGAACAAATAGCTTGATTTTTGATTTTGTAGGAAAATCATATAGAAAAGTACTTTGTATTTAGGCACATCTTAAAAACTACACAAATAGCTATATCACTCTAAATATTTGTATTTTTAAAATTCTTTTTCTCACTACATATATATATGTATATATACATATATATATATATATATATATATATATAGATATAGATATCTCAAAACTTTTGGAGTATTCTGTTGAACTCAGTGTTTGTGTGTTGGATTTTAAGGTAACAGCTTGATCTACTAAAGGAAACTATTCAAAATGTCAACAAAACCATCTGACAATTATCTGTGGCATGTGATGGCTGCTTAAATCTAAAGCAATGATTACATAACTTGACACCCTATCTATGTATGAACAGCCAGTGGAAATCCTCCTCTTATTTGTTTTGGATGTGGTAAATTGTTTGTGATGCTTTTACTTTTTCCTGTCTCCAAACTTGTGGTTTGATTAAGCACTAAAGTGTTCTGCCAAACAAATCTCCAAGTATTTGTACTGTATTTTGAGGAAAGTGAATTTTTGGTAGCTAATCTGTTTGGAAGTCTACAAAAGTCCTATGAATTCAGTGATTAGACGATATTAGCCATTAAAATTGATTGGCTTCTTCTATAAGAAAAGTGATGAATGCCATGTACATGACATCCCTTGTAAACCTTCTCATGAAGTTAGTATTATTAGAGACAAAAAGTAGTTTGTGTGGGATCAGCAAACTCACAGCTGGCAGAGCTAACACCCAAACTCAATTCTTTTCACCAAATATTCAAAGCCTGTTTTTTTAAACCATGATAGCAAACAACTCTGATTTTCTGAGGTCTAAATATTTGAACTCATCCTAATACTTGAAACAATATTGCAATGCTGAGATTTCTGAATCTTAAAACAGTTGGTAAATGTTGGGACCCAGGGAGGGCCCTGTGGCCTTAGTAGGCAAATACTCTTCCACCCTCTAGACATTTTTGCTTTAGTTATTTTTGCAGAAAAGGTGTCACACTTTTTTCCAAGGGCTGGCCCTTTAAGACCATCTTTCCTCCATCTCCTGCATGGCTAGGATTATAAGCATGTACTTCCATGCCTGACTTGTTTCTTCTTGCTTTTTTAGTGGTACTGGGGTGCAGACTCAGAGCCTGGCATTTGCTAGCAAGCATTTTATTGTCAAGCCATCCCCCAGTCCTTTCCTATGCTCATTATTTTTTGAAAGAGGGTCTTATTTCCTGCCCAAACAAGTGCCTGGACTGCAATCTGCCTATTTTAGGCTTCTAATTGTAGGTGGGATAGCATGTGTATCCTGCCACACCCAACTTTTTCTGTTCAGACACAGTCTCTCAGACTTTTTTTGCCTGGGTTGGTCTCAAACTGAAGATCCTACTAATCTTATTTTCTGAGGTAGTTAGGATTCTGAATGTTAGCCAGAGGCACCCAGCTTGTTTCCCTTTTTTTCTCAGATAGGCTCTTGCTAGCTTTTTTCCAGAGCTAGACTTAAATCATCATTCTCCTATCTCTGTCCCTAAGTAGCTGGGACCTCAGGTGCTTCCCTAATATTGCAACTCAGTTTCAGGGAAGCCACAATGCCCCTCAAATTTTGAAACTTTAAAAACAATCATGGAAATACTATAAACCACCTGATTACTTACAACAAAATAGAAGTTAATGTAGAACATGAGATATCATAATGTACTAGGAAGCAAAAGATAAACAGAATGTAACTACTGAGAAGCTTGATGACACAGTCAGCAAACACTTTCTCCAAGGAGTCGGAAGATGTATTGCTTCCTTACCAAATCTTCTCCTGGGCTGTGGAAAATCAATAAGTGAAATTCTAATCTCACATTCAGTAATGGAATGTTTTAAATATTCAAGTTAATTGAAAAAAGGTATACAGGTTATTCAACTCCACATGTTCAAATGTGACTTCTTTATTTTTCTTTTAAAATAATAACTTATTTATTGTCAAAGTGATGTACAGAGGGGTTACACTTTCATACATAAGGCCATGGGTACATTTCTTGTACTATTTATTAACTCCTCCCTTATTCCCCCTCCCCTTTTCCCTCTCCCCACATGAGTTGTTCAGTTGGTTTACACCAAATGGTTTTGCAAGTATTGCTTTTGGAGTAGTTTGTCTTTTTATCCTTGTCTCTCGATTTTGATATTCCCTTTCCATTCCCTAGTTCTAATAACAGTTTATACAGTATCCAGGGTACTCAGATGAGATACAGTGATAGCGCCGGGACAACCACAGGAAGGGGACACAAGAGGATCATCAACAAAAGAAGCTAGGGTTTCACATGCCATGTTGAAAATAATTACAAGTTATATAACACTCATTACCATAACATGGAGTTCATTTCACTTAGCACCATCTTATGAGTTCATAAGGGCATAACTATTGGGCTCTTGTGATCCTCTGCTGTGACTAGCCTAAACCTGTGCTAATTATTCCTTATGAGGGAAACCATAGAGTACATGCTTCTTTGGGTCTGGCTCACTTCACTTACTATAACTTTTTCCAAGTCCTTCCATTTCCTTACAAATGGGGAAATGTCATTATTTCTGATAGAGGCATAAAAATCCATTGTGTATATTTACCACATTTTCCTGACCCATTCATCTACTGAGGTACATCTGGGTTGGTTCCATTTTTTAGCAATGACAAATTGTGCTACAATGAACATTGTTGTGCTGGTGGCTTTAGTGTGTTCTTGTTTGTAATCTTTTTGGTAGATTCCTAAAAGTGGGGCTGCTGGGTCATAGGGGAGCTCTAGGTTTAGCCTTCTGAGGAACCTCCTTATTGCTTTCCAGAGTGGCTGAACAAGTTTACATTCCCACCAACAATGAAGTAGGGTTACCTTTTGGCCACATCCCCTCCAACATTTGTTATTGTTAGTTTTCCTGATAATGGACATTCTTACTGGAGTGAGGTGGAATCTCAATGTTGTTTTGATTTGCATTTCTTTTATGGCCAGTGATTTAGAGCACGTTTTCATATGTCTCTTGGCTATTCTCATTTCCTCTTCAGAGAAGTCTCTTTTTAAGCCCACTTGTTGGGGGGGGAGGTGGTGCTGTTGGTTCTTTGAAGTTTTGTTTTGGAGGAATTTAATTTTTGTAGTTCTGTATATATCTTAGATATGAGGCCTTTGTCCATTGTATGGCCAGTAAAGATCTTTTCCCAATCTGTGGGCTTTCTGTTTATCTTGCAAGCTATGTCCTCTGCCCTGAGGGCGCTCTGCAGTTTTATGCAGTTCTATTTGTCCAACCTTTCTTTGATTTGTTGCATTTCTGGGTCTTTGTTAAGGAAGTTTTGTCCTGTGCCAAGGAGCCCAAGTGTTTCTTCTATTCCTTCTTGTAGTGATTTCAGGGTATCTGTTTTAATTTCAAGGTCTTTGATCCATTTGGAATTGATTTTGGTGCAGGGTAATATACAAGGATCTAGTTTTAACTTGTTGCAGGTGTTGAACCTGTTTTGACAGCACCATTTGTTAAAGAGGCTATCTTTCTTCCACCCTATTTTTTTTAGCTCCTTCATCAAAGATTAAGTAGGCATAGTTCTGCAGGTTCGTTTCTGGGTCTTCAGTTCTGTTCCATTGGTCTTCAGGCCTTTTCTTGTGCCAATACCAAGCTGTTTTTATTACTATGGCTTTGTAATACAGCTTGAAGTTTGGTATTGTAATTCCTTCAGCACTGTTCTTTCTACTTAGGATTTGTTTTGCTATTCGGGGTCTTTTATTGTTCCATATGAATTTCTCGAGTGCTTCCTCTATTTCATTAAAAAAATGGTGTTGGGATACTAATGGATATTGCATTGAATTTGTAGCTAGCCTTTGGCAATATTGCCATTTTGACAATATTTATCCTCCCAATCCAGAAGTGTGGGAGGTTCTTCCATTTCCTTAGTTCTGCCTTAATTTTGTTTTTCATGTTTTTAAAGTTCTCATCATAGAGGTTTTTCACTCCTTTGGTTATGGTTATTCCTAGGTATTTTGTTTTTCTTGAGGCTATTGCAAAAGGAGTTGCTTTCTTGATATCGGCCTTGGTCTTAAAGCCTCAAATGTGACTACTTTCTGAATTCTAGATTTCCAACTCTAACTACATGCTTCACAGTCTCATTTAGCTTTAGTTCCATATAAATTGAAGACGGCTTTATGCCATAAGCTAATATTTGATAATATCAAGAGGGGGATAACCTTAAACTCTGAAATACCCAAATGCTTATGTTCAGTTGTCTTAGCTACTTTTTATCTGTGCGTGTTAAACATCATCTGACTTCTGCTGCATGTTCTGGTGTAAATGTGTTATATGTAAAGCAGTAGCAAGTACTGAGTGCTTTTTAGTAGTAAGGGAATGTTGCTTATTTTTATTATTATCCCTGAATCATCCAGGGTGAAAGCCACAACCTCTTGTTTGTGTTGCTGAATGATGGGAGTATGTGGAAAGCAAGCACTGGGAGTAGTCAGTCACCAATTCCTTTCATTTCTCTTCTGGTATGCATTATTTCACACTCATAGCCACCAGCTTCACCTAGGACTATCACCATGGATGTATCCCATTACAAAAGTAGGTTTCTTGTCACTTATTTTTTCTTATACAGTTTATGTTTATCTTTTAAAACAGTTTGATGGAATACTTCTATTTAAAACCTTTTTATTTTACAATATAAGGTAATTCCTCATTCAGGACATAAAACTTCCTTTATCCCAAGTCCCAATATAACGTTCTGGCCTCGTTTCACACTACCTTACCACTCTAAGCCAATCCTTTCACCTCCTTCCTTATGTTCTCTACCTAAGATTGCTAGGTCTACTTGCCCCTCAAGTGTCCACTCCAATTTCCCTTCAAGAGCTTTTACATAGTCTATAAACTCTAGTCTGGAGTATAGATGAAGGACATTAAAATAAACTTCAAACTCCTAATTCAGAGTGAATATGCCTGTACTTAGGGGGGAGGGGGTTGTGAGTTAACAAGAAAACACAAAGGAAAGGAATGAAGTTTGAGAAACTCTGACATACAAAATTATAAAGCTATATACATTCACTTCCATATTCCGATAGTGTCTTCTTCCATTTCGGGAAAAATATTACACATAGTAAAACCCTATTTCTTATAGTCTTGGTGGCTGAAGAGTCTAAGGTTATTAGCAGATTCAGTGTCTGTAAAGGACTTGCTCTGTTCCCAAATAGTGCTCTGTTGCTGCTTCCTCCTGTGTTGTGTTCTGATGTGGAAAAAGGATGGAAGGGAGGGGAGGCTATTCTCTGGAGGCTCTGTTTTTAGAAACATTAATTCCACTTATAAGGGCTTAGCCCTAATGAATTTATTAGTTTTTCCAAAAGCTCTACTTCCTAACACTGTCACCTTGAGGTTTAAGTTCTATCATATTAATATTGGAGGTACACATATACTCAAATCACAATACACAGCGATAGCATACAATGACAAAGACACTTGGATGATATGTATTTTAACAGATTGAATTCTGAACAACAGCATGCTTGAAATAAGATCAAATTAACAGGACTGACATGTTAATTCCATGTTCTGCTATAATTTAATCTTTGTATTCCTTGAAATCTTGCATCATAAAAAATAGTTTTTAAAAACCCAGGAATTTGTTTCATTAGTGTTTTAAAAGATATTTTAGTAGCAAAGGCAATTTCTCATGATCATAAATGTAGAACTATAAAAATATAAACATTACTAAGCAATCCAAACAATATTTTATTCCATCATTTGTTTTTCTTTTTGTATTTGCTCTTATACCACCATTAGAAAAACATGGCTACATTCCTATCATCACTGATGTGATAAATGCAACACAGCTGCTCAAATATAGCAAGAATATTGGGATATCCCCTCTCAGAATGAGGTAGGTTCCTAAGATTGCATTACAGGTACATAATCATGGAATGCAAACTGATATATTATAAAAGACTACACTGTACTTGAACATTCTTTTTTTCCCATAAAATATAAAAAAATTTCAATGACTTAATTATCCAAACTTGCAAATTAGATAAGTCCTTCCAGACTAAGACTCTGGAAGCCTGATTCTAAATGCAACTGTGGGCAACCACATAAGCCTTTCCAAGTCACTAATTAAAACTCTTGAGGGGCTGAGAATATGTCCTAGTGGCAAGAGTGCTTGCTTCATATACGTGAAGCCCTGGGTTCGATTCCCCCAGCACCACATATGTACAAAATGGCCAGAAGTGGTGCTGTGGCTCAAGTGGCAGAGTGATAGCCTTGAGCAAAAAGAAGCCAGGGACAGTGCTCAGACCCTGAGTCCAAACCCCAGGACTGGCAAAACAAACAAACAAACAAACAAACAAATCCAACTAAATAAATAAAGGAGAGGACTAGATGATTTATAAGATACCCACCATAAATAGCTTATGTGTTTTCATTTCTTGCCTACAAACCTGTAAACTATGTTCTGTGATTTTCTGATACTTGCTTTGACTGTGTTCACGACTTGTCTCTTCCTAGGTAGCTTATTTTTCAGACTAGAACATAAATTTTTAATACTAAACAAATTATATATTTTACTATTACAATTCAGCTAAATACTGTGCTCACACAAAAATTGAACTGGTTCTGTTTTTCAAGAATTTTTTCTATTTCTCACATATTATATATTTTAATAATTTTGTAAACTCTTATTACACTTCTAAAAACAAAAAATACCCTTATTGAATTTGTACTCTCATACATGTAGTCCTTTGACTACATATAGTGCTAAACAAGATTTCTCACTGCCTTGCTGGTGATGAAGAAAGTGACCACCAACTAGTAGTACTTAAGTATTAGTATCTAGAAATCCTTCTCCACTTATTTCTTCTGTGATACAGGACACTATGGCAAAGAGTGATTCATCACACTGTGACAAACCGAACTCAAATATTAAAAATGAAAAGAATAATCATACATAACTATTCAGCCATCTAAGTGCATGGCAAGTTCAGTTTCTACTTGAAAGACATGTAATTAGTTTTGTAGCACAAATAATAGAATCTAATAATAACAGTGATAGCAATAGGAGTAAAAAATTTAGAAATGATGACATCAGCACTGCACAAGAACCTGCCTTATAGGAGAAAATGATGGAAGAGGTGAGGTTGATCAAGCTGCCTTGTATTCATAAACTGACACGATGAATTGAAACCTCTTTGTATAACTCCTTAAAACTAGTATTATTTAAAACAATCCATATTTCTAAGTAGAACAGTGTAAATTTTAATCATGCAGAATTGATAGAGCAAGGTGTTCTTTACAAAACTGAAGCTTCCATTTTTCCTCACAGCAAAACTGAGAAATTTCTAAGTAATTATATAGTGGCACCTATTGGTAAAACATATCATTGCAGACTACAGTTTTTAAACAAATAGCATTAAAATGTTAGCAAATGGCAGTCAATTTAGAGGTTCTTTTTCATTTGTTTATAAACTTCAATGTAATAATTTAAATTAGGTTATACAGTGCTAGTTGGTGCTAGTTTTTTGCGTAAGTTGTGCATGTTTATGTACACATGTGTATACATATACACATATACATGTGTGTACATACATATTGTTTTTGTAAAAACAAACATATGTGTACATATGTTTTGAAAGTCCAGGAGCTAAACGAAATCCTCAACTTGCCACATGTTCTTCTGCTGGTTGGAACCAAACTTCTCCATATCCAAAACCCTGGAGATCTATTATCTGAAATGATACTGATATCTGTATGTGATTTATGGGATTCATATCAGTCATTTTCAGTGTTCCTTAAAACAACGTCATAAATGTGACTACCATACTAAGCTTCTTCACAATATTTAACTTGTCTGTGAAAAGAAAAAAAATTAAATGGAAAACAGGGTTAATGTGAGAGATAGGCTAATAAGTGCTCTGATAAGCTCTGAATCATATATTGATTCTTTTCCACTTTACTCCCTCACCTCTAAAATTTGCTAGGAGGAGGAAACTGGTGTGTAAATTTTCCTAGACAAAATTTCCATATTTCTTAGTATTTTGAAATAATTTTTGGTACTTGGAGACACAATTGTCTTGAATCAATGTAGAGGTGGGTTTATCTGCAGAAAAGTACACTGTGGGTTGATTTGCATTTGATTTTAAGGATACTATAAATAGAGAGTAATCTAAAAGCCAAGTGCTCATCCATCTGAGATTAATTGCCTCTTCCAGGTCACTAATTCATGTTTCAGTGTCCCAGGAGAGTTCATTTATTTCCCCTGAGTGACCACTTGACTCTGGGAAGGTATTTTAACTCACTCTAGTTTAATATAGAGCAAATCTTATTAGTATAATGTAGTTATTGCCCTACAATAGTTTGCCTGTCTCTTTCCCAGCTTGTTTACTTGGTGCCAAAACTGTGTCCTCCTTTTGACCCTATAAGTCCTTTAACTAAGTTTAAATGGGGGAAATACTCTTATAATTAACAATTAAGATTGTGTGACACTAAGGTTGAGTCTGAAACATTGAAAATAACTTAAGAGTAAATGATAGTGCAGGTACAACCACAGGAAGGGGATACAAGAGGATCATCAACAATAGAAGCTACGGTTTCACATGGCATGTTGAAAGTAATTACAACAGTGATGTAACAGTCGTTTCCATAACATGGAGTTCATTTCACTTAGCATCATCTTATGTGTTCATAAGGGTATTAGCTATTGGACTCTTGTGGTTGTACCTGCACTATCACTGTATCTTATCTGAGTACATTGGAAACCGTGTATACTGGTATTAGAACCAGGAAAGTGAAAGGGAATACTAAAATCGAGAGACACAGGATAAAAAGACAAACGACTACAAAAGCAATACTTGCAAAACTGTTTGGTGTAAATCAACTGAACAATTCATGGGGGGAAAGGGAAAGGGGGAAAGGGAGGGGGGAATGAGGGAGGAGGTTACAAACAGTACAAGAAATGTATCCAATGCCTAACGTATGAAACTGTAACCTCTCTGTACATCAGTTTGACAATAAAATTTTTTTAAAAAAGAGTAAATGAATTCACATACTCTGTATGCAAATGGATCTTGTGTCCTGTAAATCAAATAGAAATGTGGAAAGGTCTCATAAAATAGTAATACTGAACAAACACCTATTAAAACTTATTTTTAAACTACTAAAACAGTCATAGTTTTCAAAGCAAGAGAGGAACTAGCAATCAATGAAAACATAAACTAAGAGCAAATCTGGTATTACTGATGCTGAGTCATCAGGGAATTGTACAAGCTGGTTTTTTGTTTTTTTTCCAGGACTAGTACTAAAAGCTAGTAAGTAATTTGTTCCATTTTAGTTAACTAAGTTTACTTAAGTTTCTAGAACTTCCTAAACTATATGTCCAGTATATGAGCTTATGATGACATTTCATATTCAAACCATAGGCAAAGAGTGCATATACGCTTACGTAAGCAATCGGCACCCAGATTCAGAAAACACAAATACATTCTTAACCTCCTGGAATACGCTTTGTCTTTCCAGTTAATTCTTGTGTTAGCTTTTCTGTTGTTGTGAGGGAATACCTGAGATAGCCAACTTAAAAGGAACAAAGGTTTATTTTAGCTCAGTCTCAGAGGTTCAAATTAAGGTTGGCATACTGTTGCTTTTGGGCCTAAATAGCACAAGAAAGAGCAAGTGTTGGGGAGAATCTCTTCATTTTATGGTTATTGGAAAGCAGGGAGGAAGAGGAAAGGGCAGATTTCCAAAACCCATTTGAGGACACACTTCCAATTGCCTGATTTTCTAGGCCCCACCTATGAAAAGTTCTATCATCTTCCAAATGCCCACAGGCTCTTGGAACCAAGTATTTAGCATAGAGGCTGGTCTTTGGGGGACATTCCAAATCTGCATATTATCCCTACCTTTCCCCTTGCAGTGATGAATTTTGATTTGTCGCAACAGTTTGGTTTTGCACTTCGGACAGTGGAATTATCTGCATACACCTATGGCCTTGGTTCTACTTCTTTCAATGTGACAGACATTATGTGTATTTCTATTGTTGCAAATATTCACAAACATTTATCTTCTTAGAATATCCCATTTATGTGACCAGTCTTCAAGGATGTACCCATTCTAGTGTTCATAAACCTAAGTAGTTTGTAACTTTAGCTATTACTGATGGGGCAGCACTTTATAGTACACACCTTATGGTGAACATATGAATGCACTTCATTGCATGTAGTCTCAGAGTGCGAGTAATAGGTTCCATGATATGCTAAGCCATGGACCTACCAGTTTTCTAAAGGTTTTCTTTTACTATTTCACACTTTCCCTTTAACATCATAAGTTGTTCTGTATCTTTGCCTACATTCGGTGTTTTCTTTTCCATGTCTGCCATTCTGGGGAATGTAAGTATGATATTGTACATAGTTGCATTTCTGATGGCTTATGAAATCAACTTATCATCTTACTGGCTATTTGTATAATCTTTGTAAATATTTTCCTTTGTTTACTGACCTTAGAACTTCTTTATGTATCATTGATGTGAATCTTTAATTGGTATGTAGTATTGCTGGATTGTTGGATGTGTATATATATTCAGCTGTTAGCTGCCTTTTCCTTCATGATGTTTTTTGATTAATTACAAGTTCAATACAACCAAATTCATAAAAAGTTTTCCTTGTATGGTTTTGCTTTAAAAAAAATCTGTCAACTCCCTAACCATAGATGGGAATCCATCAAAATGAAAAGCTTTATGATGTATTTTCAGATGTAGGCATGCAATTCACATGGAAGTGACTTTTGCCTGTTGTTAAAATAGGAGTAAATTTACTTTTTCCTTGTATACATATTCAATGATCCAGCAAACTTTTCTCACTTCTGCTGCAGTCCTCAACCAACCACTACTCTGTATTTGCTAAACAGTTCTGAAGTTTTAAATGATTATAACTTCTAGTAGCAATTGGAAGTAAAAATGCTCAAAGCCTTAATTTATTCAGGATAGAGGCTGTGGATGCAGATCAGTGGCAAAGAACTTGCCCAGCATGCATAAGGCCCTGGAGTTGACTCCCAGCACTTCAAGAAAACAAAAATCTATCTTTCGCATAATTAAAGCTTACCTGTATTCAAAGGGAGGCAGAGAATAACCTATTAAGTTTATGATACTGTGATTAGTACTGAGGGGATAAGAACAGAGGATAGGGGGCTGGGAATGTGGCCCAGTGGTAGCATGCTTACCTAGCATACACAAAGGCCTGGGTTAGATTCCTCAGCACCACATATACAGAAAAAGCTGGAAGTGGTACTGTGGTAGAGTGCTAACCTTGGACAATAAAAAGCCAGGGACAGTGCTCAGGTCCTGAGTTCAAGCTCCAGGACAGGCAAAAAAAAAAAAAAAAAAAAAAAAAGAACATAGGTTTGGCACTGGTGAGCTGGAGATCAGCTATTGGCAGTGATGCTACCTAGCTCAGGCAGGAAGTTCTAGATATACAATTTCACCCAATAATTTGTCTTGGTGGTCATCCCAGCTACAGGGAAGTGTAAATTGAAAATTCAGTCTGAGGAAATTGGCCAAAGAATAACCAGAGGAAAAAGGGATGGAGGCATGGCTCAAGCACCGGAACACCTGTCTAGCAAGCATCAAGTCCTCCAAGTTCAAACCTCAATACCACCAAGAAAAAAAAAAAGAATAGAGATTATTTCAGCATGTTTACTGTTATACTTCAGTAAGGAATTCAGGTCCAACTTTCAGGAATGGAAGACAATACTTAAAAACAAACAAAAAACCCTAGATGTGTACTAGTATGTAATCAAGTATAAAATAGTACTATGAAACCTAAGGGTAAGAGCAACGAAGGGTGCAGTAATCAGGTTTCATTTAGATAGTGGAACCTAAAGGGATCCTTGAACCGATTTTGGATGCCACTGGGTAAGTCAGGTTTATTTTTTTAATAGTTCTGAGGTTGGAACTCAAGGCCTTGCCGGTGCCCTAAGCTGAACCAGCCTATGCCCGCAGCCCTTTTTTGCTTTAGTTACTTTTCAGATAGAATCTTCAATTTCTGCCTACTGTCTCTGACCATAATCTTACCTACAGCTTCTGTGTAGCTCGGACTACAAATGTATACCACCATGCCCAGCTTATTGAGATGTTGTCTTACCTTTTGCCCAGGCTAGTCTTGTGCTATTTCTCTTAATCTCTTCTTATGCAACTGGGATTATAGGCATTATAGGCATGATCCACTGTGTCTAGTTTGAGATTTTTTTGGGGGGGGGAGGGGTAGGGAAGAATAATACTGGAATTCGAGCCCAGGGCTATCTACTTGCTGGCTGGTGGGTATCATTGAGTCATACCTTCAGCCTTATTTTTCAGGGTTATTTTTACGATAGGCTTCTTGCTTCCCCTGCTTTGGAACAAAAAAAGATCCAATCATAAGAAGATATGGAATCGTGGGCTGGGGATATGGCCTAGTGGCAAGAGTGCTTGCCTTGTATACATGAGGCCCTGGGTTCAATGCCCCAGCACCACATATATAGAAAATGGCCAGAAGTGGCGCTGTGGCTCAAGTGGTAGAGTGCTAGCCTTGAACAAAAAGAAGCCATGGACAGTGCTCAGGCCCTGAGTCCAAGCCCCAGGACTAGCCAAAAAAAAAAAAAAAAAAGAAGAAGATATGGAATCAAGAGTAGAATTTTGCTTAAATGTAAGGATTTGGATGATGTTACAAGTGATGGAAACCTAAACTTGAAGCCTGAGAAGTTTTGTTTGAAGTGTAGCATTCTATAATTGAATTTTCAGATATCTATTTGAATAAATTTTCATCTTAAATTAGAGCATGCAGAGTTCAATGGAATGAATTTCTAAATTTCTTTATGCATAAAATATAGCAGTGAGAATTTGTTAACCCTAAAGTTCCTTCAGCTTAAATTCTATGATTAAATTCTGGAATTTAAAGTTACATATAATTTACCAATTCTTTCTTGTTCAAGTGGATATGACCAAAATGTTTTCTTACTGCAATGTACAAACATCACCCTTCACCATTTTGTACTATTACCATCAGTAAGCGTCTCCTGGGTTATATCTCCCAAAGCTGAATCTTGCCAGAGCATTTAAGAAAACATTGTCACTGCCATAAAATATATTAACTACCTATTGCCACCTATAACAAGTACCACTGTCAATCAGTAGATGACATTTTATAATCATTTCAGTTAAATGCTCAAGTTTCAAGAGAATATGGCTAAAAATATGTAGCACAGTAGTATATGTTGAAATAAAGGCCAGACAAGGGAACATACAATATGATATCACATATACAAGGCAGAAAATCAATTTATGCTACAGATAAATGTTTGCTAGGGAACAGAAGAATAATACGCTGGTATCCTGTGAGTGCTGGTCACATAAAAAGACATTTATCGTTTATTATATGTGCTTTTACATGCATGTCCATGTATGTATATTAAAAATTTTAAAGTTATGTCAAAATGATCTAGGAATTGCTCCATCCTTTTCATAAAGTATTTGTAGCTCTTAAGACTAGGCACTGCGGTTTATGCCTGCAATCCTAGCTGCTGGAGATAGGGAAACCCCCTTTTCAACCAAACTAGCCAGGTATGGTAGCTCATATCTATAATTCCAGCTAGGTCTGAGGCCATAATCATAGAAAAGATTAAAATGTGGTAGAAAGATCATAATATGGGCTGGCCGTAAACAAAAAGTCAAACTATTCGAAAAATGATTCAGGGCTTCCTTCAACTATATATTTTTTAAAAAAGTTTTACTGTAGCTTCTTAAAATTTTTCTTAAGAATTATATAATTAAAATACTGATGTGAAAAACACAAATTATCATAACCATGTCTGATTTCAGAAAAAAATTAAACTTAGATGCTGCTTCCTCCAAAGAAAACAAATAATCCAAAAAAATACTTTGCTCTTACTGTTTGGGTAACGAGTAACCCTTCTATCAAGCTGAATATTAAGTAGAGTTTAAAATCAAGTTGTGATTAAAAAGTCACCTCACTGGGCACCGGTGGCTCACATCTATAATCCTGGGTACTCAGGGCTGAGATCTGACAATCAAGTTTTGAAGCTAGTTAAGGCATAAAAGTCCAGGAGAAAACTATGCACTGGTTATCTTCAATTTTCCAGCAAAAAGCTGTAATTAGTACTGTGGCCCAAGCCTTGAACTTTCAAAATGCAGGTCCAGATTTCAAGCTCAAGTACTGGCATAAAATTAAGGGGGGAAAAAGCAGCTCTGTAATTTTTTAAAAAAATAAACATTTCTTGCAAATCAAAACTCTGAGATTCCATCTCATGGCAGTCAGAATGCTTACTGTAGAAACTATTAACAATAAATGCTGGTTAGGATGTGGGGGAGAAAGGATTCTAATACATTGTTGGTGGAAATGTAAACTAGTATCACCACTATGGCAATCAGTATGGAGACTTCCAAAAACTAAAAATACAACTACTTTATGATCCAGAAATAACACTCCTGGGCTTTAATCCCAAGATATAGCAAGACAGGATCCAATAATGGAACCTGTACATCCAAGTTCATTGTAGCACTGTTCACAACAGCTAAGTTATAGAAACAGCCCAGATGCTCTACAATGGATAAATGGATTAAGAAACTTACTATATATGGGATATATATGGAATGAAATTTTATTCAGCCATCAGGGAGAATAAAACTTTGCTACTTGCAGGGACATGGATGGATCAGAAAAATATTGTAGTAAGTAAAGTACACCAGCCCAGACGGACACACGATACATGTTTTCCCTCATATGGATCACAGACACAAAACACAAACCCCAGGTGAACATACACACGGGAACATATGCATATATACCTGATAAAGCAGGCTAATTTACAGTATATTGTGTAAACCTTTTGAGCAATTTTCAAACAGTTAAAAGTAATGAGTATGGGCGCTGGTAGCTCATGACTGTAATCCTAGCTACTCAGGAGGCTGAGATCTGAAGATCACAGTTCAAAGGCAGCCTGGGCAGGAAAGTCTATGAGACTCTTATCTTCAATTAACCACCAGAAAACTGGAAGTGGTACTGTGGCTCAAGTGGTAGAGTGCCCCATGACTGACAAAAAAAAGTAATGAGTATCAGGAAGGTGAAATGTTTGGCACGGGGGAATAGTGGGAGAGGGCAGATAAATGGAAAATGGAACAATGGAGAAATACAATCATAATACTCAATGCACATATTTGAAAAGACAGTGGGAAACTTGACATGACTAGTGGGGGGAAGGGATACAGAATGATGGAAGAAGTGACTCTAATCAAGATACTCATGTTAAATTCTAACCCCTTGTACAACCATTTGTAGATAAGAAGTAAATTAAAAATATGTATTTCATTAAACAAAAAAAGAAAATAAAATCCATATCAATTAAGTCAGTTTGTAGAAGTTGTTTTTCTCCTAAGATTCCTTACTGCAAAAACTAATTAGTGAAAGATAAATCTTAGCTTATAATAAAATGAAAACAAGCAGAGCTGAGAACTATTAGTCTATGTCTACAATCTTAGTTGTTTGAAAGGCTGAGGATGTGAGGATCAAGTTTGAGACAAGCCCAGGCAGAAAAGTCCACCAGACTCCCAGAAGCTGGATGCAGTGGTGTCTAGGTGCATGCCTGAGCTGGAAGCATGACTCAGAGGTAGAGTGCCTACATGCAAGCTCAAAGCCCTGAGTTCAAACCTCCATAACCAAAAAAGAAGAAAAAAAAAACAACCCTAAATTACCACAAGGCACTTCTGACTTGTGTGACATAATTTGATGTTATGGAGTTAGTTGGTAGCTGAGAGATAGTTTTATCTGAAAATAAATTATATTTACTTGTCTCAATCAAGAGTTAAGAAGTTTTTGTATGCCTAAGAATGAGATTCATATGCTTTCAGACATAGTGACGTACTATTTCCATCTATTCTCTTTTCCTGATCACTTATTACTTCAAAGAAAGATTCCAGCCAGTACCAGAATGCTTAACAGATAATTAAGACAAATCCCCCAAAGTCTACAGTAAATTTATAATCCTCAAGTGCATTTTTAAAAGCTTGAAAATTATGATAGCTCTGCTAAAAACCTTTAAGAACTGTATTCTTAAAATACTGCAGTGAAAAACACAAGTTATAACCACATATATGGTTTATTTTGGGAAAAATAATTAAAACTAAGGTTTCTGCAATAATGTAGAGAATTAACAATAAGACATCATATGCTGGTTACATGTTAATTCCTCATTCTTCAGAATGTGGATATATTTAACATGTATTCAATGATATGAATCATTAACACTTGAGAAAATCTCAAGTCACTTGCAAATGTTGTAAATCTTTAAATGTTGAAATAAGTACCTAAAAATAAGTATATTTGAAACGTTGAAGTCTAACAGTGTTTATATAGCTCAATTCATTGCATACAAACAGTACTGCAAATAAGATGACATTACTGCTAGTTTCCACTTAATTTCTTCATAATATGGCTATCTGGTGTTGCATTAGTGAAGATACTTCCTACAACCACGTGCGTTCCCCAGAGGCTATGACGGATCACTTTACAGCAGCCAAGATCATCAACAGAGAATCCTAAATGTCGGTAGCGTTCATCCGTTTCAAAAAGAGTATTGTTTGTATATGGTCCAAAAAACTAGAGGAGATAAATATTTATATGAGAAAGCACAGTAATAGTGTTCATTAAAGCACAATATATCTATTTTAATACTCCAGATATTTACAAAACTAAATAAAAAGTTCCATGCAAGAATTTATCTGTTCTAGCATCATATCTTCAATACCTGTATATTCTGGATATATATATATATATATATGTGTGTGTGTGTATATATATTATATATATATAATAAATGATCTAGCAAGTTTTCTTTTTATCTAAAATTAAATCCAAAACATTATACAACCTGTAAAAACAAGTAATTTAAAGAATCATCTATGGTTTAAATTTATCATTTTAAAAATAAGAACACTAAAGGCCAGAGCAAAAGCTTTTTATTCCTGGTCTATCCATACTGTAGTTGACTTTGAGAAGTAGTCATATATATTTCAATCTTAAAATTTAAAATATGAGCCTATGGTTGGTGGCTCATGTTTATAATCTTAACTACTGAAGACAGAGCTCCAGAGGTCTTGACTGGAAGGCAGTCAAGCAGAAAAGTCTGGTGAGATTTTGTTTCTAAAATAAGCAGCAAAAAGCAGAGCTAGAATACATGGCTTAAGTGGTAGAGTGTATCAGGTAAGCAAGCAAGCTAAGTAAACAGTACTACAAGAAAAAAATATTCAAAAGTTTTTATTTTATTACTACCTGTATTTGAAAGACATTAAAGATATAATTATGTTATTTTCCTCCAAGTATGACTTTATAAATGTTAATTTCTATGAAGTTATTTTTCTGAACTTTTTTTTACTATTTGTTGCATCATTTTTGAAAATTAGTCACTTTTTAAAGAAATTAGACCAGACCACATTCATTTCTAATTTTCATGATTCTAAGCCAGTCAAGGAAGCAATGCACATGAATTATGAATAGTAAACATACTAATTAAATGAAGTCAAAACTACGTCTTGTCAGGTAAAAGTAAAGATTCATTATTTTTAATAGAAAAGATAAAGTGTTAGATAAATGGAATTGTGACAGAGTTCCCGCAGAAGTTGGGAAAGCAACTGACTCATAGTACTTATTTGGATAAATTATGAGACTTAGTTCGTAAGTCTTAAGCTTTTCCCAATGACAGAAATAAATCATTTGAATCTGTATAGAAATTTCCAATGTACAGAAATATTTCTATAATCTTGCTATCAAAATGTATTTAATTACTCACCGCCAAACCAGATGATGGATCAATAAAGTCAGCCCAATAGCCTTCAGCTCGAAGAGCATAGCAAATTTCTTTAGCACCATTAATGAACTGAATTTAAAAAAAGATACAAATAATATATTCAATAGTGTCATTATAAACTATTTTATATTTTTAAATGAATTATCTTTTGCTTTAGACAGAGAACTCGGTAAGATTAATATAAAATTAAAAAATTACAAACTACTAAGCCCTAAGATTTTTACCACTTCAAAAGATTAACAGTTAATACAATAGTTTGATTTCTTTTTAAAGTCCAAATTCTGTACTCCTCTCCCACATTTCCTACTTTATCAAACATGAAACCTCTTCTGTTGAATCATTATAAAACAGGAAGTGGCGCTATGGCTCAAGAGGTAGAGTGCTAGAGTTGAACAAAAAGAAGCCAGGGACAGTTCTCAGGCCCTGAGTTCAAGCCTCAGGATTGGAAAAAACAAACAAACAAAAAATCAGGTTAAAAAGGAAAACCAAAATATAATGAAGAGATCGGAACCAATGATTACTTTGAAAAAAATTGCTTTAAAAAACTGGGAAAGACAAAAGAAAAAGGGCTTAATTTCACATGGTATGTTGAAAATAACAACAACGATAAGCCACTTGTTCCATAACTTGGGAGTTCATTTAATTTAGCATCATCTTATGTGTTCATACGGACATAGCTACTGAGCTATTGTGATCTTCTGCTAGGATTATCCTGGACGTGTACTAAATATTCCCAATGACCATGTTTCTTTGGGTCTGGCTCACTGCACTGTACAATCTTTTTCCAAGTCCTTCCATTTCCTTACGACTGGGGCAATGTCACTCTGATAGAGGCACAGAATTCCTTTGTGTACATGTACCACATTTTCTTGATCCACTCATCTACTGAGGGGCATCTAGGTTGGTTACATATTTTAGTGATGACAAATTGTGCTGAGATGAACACAGTTGTGCTGGCTTTGGTGTGGTCTTGCTTGTAATCTTTTGGGTAGATGCCCCAAAGTGGAGCTGTTGGGTGGTTTTACCCCTGATATCATTGTAACTGATTTTGGTACCTTGGATATTGTATATACGTTTATTGGAACTAGGAAAGGGAAAGAGACTATCAAAATCAAGAAACAAAGTATAAAAAGACAAACCAATGAAACAGCAATACTTACAAAATTTTATATGATGTAAACCAGCTGTATAACTCATGGGGGAGGTAAGAAATGGGAAGGGAGGAAAGGGGGGGGCGGTGAAATGACGGAGGAGGTAACAAGTTGCATAATAAATGTATGCACTGCCTTATGTATGAAACTGTAACCCCTCTGTACATCACTTTGACAATAAAGAAATGAATAATAAAAAGGGGTACCAATGTTCAACAAGAAATGTATTAATTTCCTTACTTACAAAAGTGTAACCCCTCTGTACATTACCTTGACAATAAAATTAAACTAAAAAAATTGTGTACTTCAAAACATACAGCCATGAAATAATTCTGAAATGGCACACATATAATTAATTAATTGGGAATGGAGCTCAGTAACATGGTACTAGAACCCATGGCCTTGGCTTACCTACTAGCAGCACAGAAGAGAACAACTAGATGCATATGCTAGAGGGGCACTATCTTAATATCTATGAGGTTTGCATTAACTTTTTCAGAAGTGTAAGTTGTGTAACGACAGTAACAATATTAAACCTAGGTCACAATGCTGGAAACAAATGATCACATAAATGTTTCAAAACAAGGGCATAGTTCTACTTAAGTAACAAGCACTGAATTAAAAATATAGTACTCATGAAAAATTTTAAGGCAATTTTTAGGTCCTAAAAATAGACAAATCAGTTTTTTGAGAAGGGAAAGAACAAATATCCATAGTTGCTTTAATTTTTTTCTCTTGGCACATTTTCTTGTTAAAGGAAGGGCAAAGAAGTAACCCAAGCATAGTATGTAAGGAATACCAAAGCATCTGGAATTTCTGAGAGAATACTAGAAGAGAGGGAGATGCAGAAAAGAAGGCTCTAAATGCCTACGTGAAACAATTCACCTTAGTTCCTTAGTAAAAGGTAACAAGGAAGAAGCAAGATCCTGAGGCCTACTCCAGAAGGCAAAGGTGTGACAATTGAAGGGGAATATGAAGTACTAGGAAACACAGGATTTCTGGCTCATTCTTCAGCTGAGACATTTAAAGGTCAATATTTAGGAATGTATATATCCCAACTAATGTATATATTATCATTTTGTTTAGATATGTTACAGAATTAGAATATATAAACATGAAATAAATACTAATATAATCTATATTATACATAATTTACATATTGTATATAATACATACTTATGCTTGGTTTCTGCTTCCACTTTACTCTTTTTCTTTTTCTGGTACCAGAGTTTGAACTCAGGGCATTGTATACTTGTTCAGCTGGCTTGCTTGCTAGTACAGCTCATGCTATGTACCACTTGAGTCACACCTCCAGCCTGGCATTTTGCTTGCTACTTTTTCAAACAGAGTCTTATAGACTTTGTCTGCACTGGTTTTGAACCATGATCCTCTGGATCCCATACTTCTGAATAGTGAGGACTACAGGCTCTTCAGCGCCCCCCCCCCCACCTTTTTAAAAAAATCTAAACAGCAAAGGACCTTTACTTGGATCATGGGAATACTCATTCTATTTTAGTTTAGGTTACATTTTTCAACTGTTAAATTTGAAGTTGTTTCCCTATCCTGGGTCCCACCTTAACATACTGCAATCAAACTTAATACAAAAAGAAATGGGAAGTCTAGCTTATGAGTACATTTTCTAAAAAAGGGCTGGATGTTACAGGTTACCAACTGATTGCACCATGTTCAAATAAGGTAAGCTTAAAGTTGTAACCATAACAGTTTCTAGATCTTACTGCTATTATTGTAGATAAATACGACCTTCTCTGTTTACGTTAAATTTGTCTAAAGTTTTTCTTTTATAAAAGTAAATTTACTGTAGTTGTTGCAAACTAAGTGTTGACACTTCTAAACCTCTGCTGTAGACATGAGTACATACGCTAACTTATTTTCTCCCAATACCTACTTTTAAATTAGTGAAAATATTAAACATTAAACTAAACCTATTTTCTAGGTTAATATCCATTTACTATCTCACTTACTGCTATACTTTATAAATCCAAGTAATTATTATAAATAATACATATCAATTAAGAAAATATGTACCATGCCTATAAATTACAAGGGCAAGTGCAGAACACTCATTTACAAAACTGAACTGAAAGAAATCGAAGCTATTCAAGAACCAGTTTTAAGTATTTCTCCTTAAAATGTCTGTTCATTAACAGCAATACTGACATCTGCTGGAAAAAAAATTATTTTAAGTCTAAACCTTAAGACTTAAAATAGGTTATTTGGAAAAGAATTTAGTAGTGCTTCCAAAATAATCAACACACTTCAATGGAAGTGTCTTTTTCTTTCATAGAAACAAACTGTCTCAGTCATTTTAAATTAAAAATCTCAGGATAATGCATGCTGCTATTTCAAAGTCCTGCTATGTAAAACAAACTGAAAACTATGAGTCAGAATCAAATTCTATTCCTAAAATTAGTACTAGGCAATGCAGATGTGAGAGCTCTCTAGCAGTTCAGTAACAATGATGAAAAGTATGTATTTATTGAACAATATTTTTATTGTTAAGTAAAACTGTTTACTGTTACTGTTTAAACTGCGGCTGCAGCTTCTGGTCTCCCTTAAAACTAGGGAAAAAATGTGATATGACTTAGTAAATTCCTTGTTAATGAGTATGTATGACTAACATGCTTATGACTATTAAATACTACATGGAATATCAGAAAGCTCCGTGGAACTTTTAAGTGCCAAATCATTCACAGAGAACACTGAATATGTAAATTAAAAATATTATAAACAAAGGAGAAGCCAGTTCCAAGTTCTGGTAGGCGGCAGACCGACACGGGCCCATCTCCCAGGAGATGTGAAGTTTACATCATCCAGATAAAGTACAGATGTGATAGCAGGAACAGTGGAAGAATATATACAGAAGTTCATCGAAATTGATCAGGCATGGAAAATTCTAGGGAATGAAGAGACTAAAAGAGAGTATGACCTGCAGTGGCATGATGATGAGCTACGAAATACAGGACCAGTAGATGCTCAAGTATATCATGAAGAAATGTCTTGGAATGAAGATGATCTGATCGTTCTTTTTTGCTGAATTGCCAGTGTGGTGGAAAATATACCATCTCCAAGGATGAAGCAGAAGTTAGCCTGATCTCTTATGATACATGTTCACTAATTATAGAACTCCTTAACTGCAGCTAAACTTGTTCACTGCTCGGAATCTTTTAACAGAATATTCAGACATGATAAGAAGAAGCCTCTCAAACTTCAAGGAAATGAATTCTTATTTTGGTCAACAAAGAAAATACAAGATCAACCAAAGGAGACCTCAGACTAATATATAAAATAGCTTATATTTACTTGTAATAAAACTGTAGATTTACAGTTTGCCACAAAAAGAAGTTGGATTACAAAATACATTCAGACCAGTCCCCAGATGGGGACTTTTATTTCTTGATACAGAAAATAATTATTTTCCTTAACAGAAGCATGTCTCTTGGCAAAATGCTTCTATGTGGTAACTTTTTCAGATCTAACAGATGATGGTTTTTACCTGCCAAAGTTATGCTGCTGTAGACCTATCTCCGTCTAAGGTAATCAGAATTAAGTTAGAATTGTTGTGATCAATATGAGAGTCCAGTAGTCTCATAAAAAAAAAGGCTACATATGGATATATGTGAAATTAATAGTGAAGCAGGTAATTGGAATCTGTAAAAATACAGGTAAACTTTGGAGTGAGAAGCCTGGCATCACAGCTATTATAAACTTTATATATAATTTAGGAAAAGGAAGGTTTAAAATAATTATTTGACACTGGGCATCTCTATCCTTTTCATGTCAGAGTTTTGAGTTACAGAACCAATTGTCTATGCATAAATGAACCACTCATTACTGATAAAATGAATTGGACTTCTTTAATGAATCACCAACTGAAGCATATTGTGGATGTTATAGCTGTAAAGAATTATTTTATATGTATTTAATGTTCTCTCTATAGTGTAAGTCAGAATTCATTTAAAGAACTTTGAAGATCCTTTATGGGACAAGTGAAAGATTTTTATATACCTTTAGTAGACAAGAGATTACTTTCATTGTACCTATACAACCAAAATTTTAAAAATGTAATCAGGGCTGGGAATATGGCCTAGTGGTAAAGTGCTTGCCTTGTATACATGAAGCCCTGGGTTCAAATCCTCAGCACCACATATGTAGAAAAAAGCCAGAAGTGGCACTGTGGCTCAAGTGGCAGAGGGCTAGCCTTGAGCAAAATGAAGCCAGGGACAGTGTTCAGGCCTTGAGTCCACGCCCCAGGACTGGCAACAAAAGCAAAACAAACAAAAAATGTAATCATCTAGCTTCCCCTCCCATTATTTGTATTTATATCGTAAAATATAGATGGAATACTTAAAAAATAAAAATATTACAAACAGAACTTTTAAACATACAGAAAATACACAATAAATGATAATAAAAATATACAGTAAAATAATAAAAATACATAATAGTTCCTAATATTCTACAAGGATATCATTAAAGGAGAATTTCAAATCAGGTTATTCACTAAGGTGCCTGCACATGCGAATTATTAATAATCTGTCACATAAGCAGAGGAATATTATTTTCTACCTTATAAAATTAATATGATCTAACCTCTAATCTAAAGAGAAGTAATTACATGGTGGTAAATCATTAGGCTCTAAATTATTGTTAAGCAATCTCTAGACTGATAAAAAGAATGCTAAGATTGGGCAAACTAGGAAACAGTATATAAAGTAGGATAATCTTTATGGCAGGCAAATGATAATACTTCAGTAATTCTCTGCAAAAAAACATATATACTAGTGATATTCACTGTTGTGTTGCAGGTAATAGCAAAGGTTTGAACTTCAACATATAAATCACTAAATAAAATTTGTATTTACTCACAGTTTAACAAAATGCAGATTTTTTTTTTTTTGGCCAGTCCTAGGCCATGAACTCAGGGCCTGAGCACTGTCCCTGGCTTCTTTTTTGCTCAAGGCTAGCACTCTGCCACTTGAGCCACAGCGCCACTTCTGGCTATTTTGTGTATATGTGGTGCTGAGGAATCGAACCCAGGGCCTCATGTATACGAGGCAAGCACTCTTGCCACTAGGCCATAATCCCAGCCAAAAAATGCAGATTTTATAAGGAATGAATTTAACAACTGTATGGAAAGGTATCAAAACAAATCTTAAGGTTAAAAACAAAGGACAAAACTATATATACATGATTATACTTTTTTTCTTCTTCTAGCAATGGACTAGGGTATTATGCCTGCTCTATCACTTGAACCACATCATGTACCCAGGATATTTTGTTTATTATTCAGGCAGAGTTGGCTGAGGGCTTAGCCTTAAATCATCTGTCTCCTGTGTAGCTAAGATAACAGCTGTGTACCACTATGCCCAGCCTCAGGACTATATTACTACTATACTATACTGTTTACTGTTACAACTTACGATTTGAGGTAATTTTCCTAATATTCCTAATATACTGTAAAGTTGGAGAGAGGGAGATAAAAAGGCTAAGGAAGAAAGAATGAGTAAAGAAGAAGAGAGAAAAAGGAGGTGAGGGACAGTAGGCATGATACAGGTAAGAAAAATTAATGAACAGAATCTAAGTTCTTCAAGGATACTAAAAACAAACAAACACAGCATGCTATGATGCCATCTCAGAAGAGATGTAGTTGTTTAGTAATGAAATACTTCACAGAATGAAGGCTAGAAAAGATATTTAATCATTTTATCATACTAGTTCAATAGTATTTAAATAAAATCATAAAACTAAGTAAGAAAATTGGAACAATAACCTTTTCTAGCAGCATTTCTCTTTCAACTTCTACCTCTTCACTCCAAACAGTCATATCATTCTTAGTTTTCTGAGTTACAGTTAGAATCATTAGTTTGCTATTGGCCACTTCTGGAAACAGTGATTCAAAATCTGAAAATAAGAATAAAAATCTCAAAAAGAAAATAATTTGATTTTTAGAAAGACATATAATTCATAAAAATAGGTTCTTCAGAAAAAAAATTATGGTTAAATGAAACTACTACAGTACTAGGTTTTATAAATTCACATTATATTTGAAAGGAAACTTAGTTTTGTTCACTTCTAGTTCTGTTGGACAAGCTAAAATAATACACTCATCAATTCTGAAGGGTAAGGCAGTATTACATTTTTTGCTGTTAATATAAATTTTCGAATAAATTTTTTCTGATTGTTCTTTGTACCCTATTTATGAGTTCATGACATTACAATCATAGAATTAGACATGGTAAGTTTTAGTGAAAAGATCAATAGAGGTTCTAGTACTCCTATGTAATTGGAACATGAGGTCAAAGGTTGGAGACATGGGAAAGCTTTTATCTTTGACATACAATTATTAATGGCCAAGATATTAAACTAAATATTAAGGTACAGAACATTGTGATTACTATAGAATACCCAATTCAGCATATTAAAAATTAATATAACCTAACGCATGTGTAATGTCTCAAGCAGAAAGTATACCTCTTCGCAGCAATTCTGGACATGTTTGGATTGCACACTCAACTCTGGCACTTTCAAAGTAAGTTTCTGCACTGTTAATTTCTTGTTCAAGAGGTGTATCATTACCCTATTGGGAAGGACAAAAGTAAACAAAATCTAGAATCCAAAAAAATGTTAAGAATTTACTTTATTAGACTTAAAAATAATTCTAATTTAGTGAGGTAGTTTTCTTATATGCTCAAAGTTTTGATGAATATAAGGAGATAGCTTTAAAAAATTTTTAAACAAAACAGAATACAAACATATTAACATCTTGAATAGAAACTTGCCAAGAAACTAGTTTAAATGCTCTAATTATGCCTTATAATTGTTGCTTCGGCTATTCTGCTATATTATCCAATTACCTTTTATGCTATAACCTATAAAATTGAAATAAGAATATTAACTTTCAAAATAACAAGATCAATAATGAAACTTCTCCCATAGGAAAGGAAAGGCTTAAGGAACTGTGCTAAAGTCAGGAAGAAGGTTCTGATAACATAGATAAGGAAGAAACTTGCTTTACTACAAAGAATCAGGAGGTTGAAAGGGTATTATCTGAGGTGTATATTAATGTGTACTTGATAAGGAAAGGATAAAACATAAGCTAAAAATTCAAGAGGGAAAACAGTCAAACAATATAATATTGTATACGTATATGCTGGTAATTATTATCCCATTTTTCATATAAAAAGGCTCAGGAAAGGTCCTAAAATGATATGGCAGAGACAAATCCCTGAGTCCACATTATCCTCATTCCCTAGTCATCTGCCACAGTGCCTATAAACATGTGGGTAAAATAAAGACCATTTTGAACTCCGGCAGATAATTTATTTTTTTAAATTTATTTATTAATTGAACACAAATTTTTTGACAAGGTGTTGTGCAAAAAGGGTACAGTTACATAGTAGGGCAGTGTGTACATTTCTTGTGATATCTTATGCCGTTTTTCTATCCCTTCTCTAGGTCAGGTAGACATATATATAATATACAATGTATCAAGAACATATACAGTAGCCATGTGGCCACGCCCAAGAAAGTTCGCCTAGGGCTTTAAATGTAATATCAATATTAGACAATATGTCGACAGTAGTCTTATATGAACGTACATATAGCTTTTGAGCTATTGTATTCCTGAGAGGTCAATTTTTGACGTTTATATGTTGAGTAATTGTTTGGTTTTAGTTACATACTGTTGGGTCGCTGTCCCAATCCTGTGGGGAATACTATTTGACAAGCAGTTTTTGGTTTCACAGACTTGGTCTCTACTGTCTCTCCGTCTCCCTTTGTTAACAGTCATATATCAGGGAGATCATGCCCCTTTGTTTTCTGTGTTCTAGGCTTGTCTCGCTCAACATTATTTGTTCGAGTTCTGACCATTTCCCTGCAAATAACAGTATTTCACCATTCCTAATGGCTATGTAGTATTCCATTGTGTATAAGTACCATATTTTTTGGATCCATTCATCTGTGGAGGGGCATCTGGGTTGTTTCCATATTTTGGCTATTGTGAATTGTCCGGCAGATAATTTAAAGGACACTAATAATTTAGAAGCAATTCAGAAAAAGAGGAAACATGATTTTTACTCTACATGTGGGAAAAAAGTACTATAAATGTATATTTACATATAAGTTCTGTAATCTAATTGTTTGAAATACAAATTATTTCTGTGTTGCTGCACTTTTTTTTCTCTACTTTTGAAAATGGAAATTATAACTTGTCTATGGGCTTAATCCCACACAACTTTATTTTTCTCTAGGCATTTAAAAACTTAAGAAAATTTTGAGGTCTCTAAAATGGCAAATGGCAAACTAAAAGAAAAGCCCAAGAAATACTTGACTTAAAAAAACAATTTCTGAGGTATTGGGAGAATATTCTTTTTGAGTTTCATTTACATTTTTAAAAAGTGTACTTTCCTGCCTAGGCCAGCTTCAAAATTGGATCCTAAGATAAATTAAGGTTAATAAAGAAACATTAGTAATTTACCTGAAATTCATTCACATATTGTGCCATCACAAACTCATGTCTTTCGGTGGATAATGGTTCTGCTAGAACATCGGGCAAAGTTTTATGAACCTGGCTTTTCTTCTGTAAAGCAGTCCCATTGAGGTGGCAATCGAAACCTATGTTTCCTGGAAGCTGGAATCTTTGATCCTGAGGTCCAAATGGTCCCATAGTTTCATCAGGCCATACTGTTCTAGAGCCTGAAGAGGAACAACAAAATGAGTCATTTTCTTCAACAGTCAAGGACATTTAGTAGACTGAAAGAATACAGCTCTTATAACTTGTTTTTATTTTAACCTAACACATGTATCTGTGAAGTCTGTTTTCTTATGTGAGAATAAATTAGTTTTATGTTGTTTCCAATACTGCTTGAAATCAATCAGTTGTTGGCTCAAGTCCATTACTAGAGGTACCAATAAGTTGTGGTTAATATATGAAATATTTGACAGTCATTAGAAAAAAATTACAGTAAAATCTTATTCAATGACATTGAAAGTAGCCTAGATACTCCAAGAAAAAGTGAAGCCAAACAATAGCATGAACTACCACAATTGTTTTATATAATTTTTATTTTGTTTTTGCCAGAATGGGGATTTTGAACTCAGGTCCTTATGCTTGCTTTGCTTGCTTGCTTGGCTGGCACTCCACATCTGAACCATGTCTCAAGAGCAGATTTTTTTTTGTGGTTCATCAGAGTCTCAGAGACTTTTTGCCCCGCTAACTTTAAACCACAGCCCTCCAGATCTCAGCCTCCAAAATAGCTAGGATTGTGTGTATAAGCCACATGGGCACACCACACAGTGCCTAGATTTTTAAATTAGTTGTCTTTTGTTTTTAGATCAGTGCTTCCTTCAGTCTGGTCTGAAACTTGTTATGTATCCCAGGTTAGCCTTAAACTCAAAATCCTCCTGCATCAGCCTTCCAAATTATGGGCTTACAGGTATATACCACTGCATCCAACTTGCAGCCTTATAGTCACATATTCCTATTTTAAAAATAAAGATCTGAAAAGAAAGGCACTAGACTTATAAGTAGTTATCCAGTTCCCTTCAGGAAGGGGCATTCAGCTATTCAGCTCTTAAAAGGCTGGGGGGGGGGAGAAATTGGGTATTATGTGACATGATGCTGTGTTTACCAGCTACATGAATTAAATGGACAATGAACAGAAAAATCCACATTACTTATTTACCAAAAAGTAAAATAAAAACATCTTGTTATAAAAATATCTAAAGATTCAGAAAATTAGATTTGTTTTATTACTCAAAGTGGTTTAGAGAACAGGACTGACATTACTTGGCCATGAAATACTTATTTCTTACCCTACCAGAAGGGAGTGACTAAAAATGGCAATATTTATATAGCTGCCCCACTGGTAGCTCATTGAGTACCACCATATTCCTCATTAACATATAACACAAATCTTCTACATAGTAATATGTATTACTTATCAATCATGTCACTCTTTCTTGATGAACCCTACAAGGTCTCAAACATCAACACTCTAGCTAAATGCCTTTCAAGATTTAAAGTACTTAAGACTCAGTACAAGTACAATGAAGATCAAGGTTTTCTACTGTGAGGAAGTTCTCAGTGATAGTGATACAGACCAGGTTTCAGACAGTCACAATGATTGGCTAGAATCTTTTAAGACACGTCTGTAAGATAAACTGTTAGTTCGTATTTGAACAATGTTTTAAAGACCACTTGGGACTAATAATTTCATTTCTTTTTACAGAAAATTTGTAGTGATTTTGAGCCATTTTCGTATGCTTACTGATTCAGTAGGATTTCTCTTTTGTGAAAGCCCTATTCCTATTTATGTCCTGGTTTTCTAGTAGTTATATTTTTCTTAAAGATCTATAGAAAGTATATATTCAAAATAATCACTTACATACTCTTTTTGCCAGTACAAGGGCATGAACTCAGGGCCACCTTGCTGTCCTTTAGCTTTTTTACTCAAGGGTGGTGCTCTACCACTTACTTCAGCCATACCTGTACTTCTGGCTTTTTATTGGCTAATTATAGATAAGAGACTTACAGACTTTCTGACAGGGCTGCCTTAGACTCTAGATCCTCAGATCTCAGTTTCCCAAGTAGCTAGGATTACAGGTGTGAGTCATCAGGTCCTTGGATATTCACTTGGCTCTTACATATTCTGAGTGGCAAATTTATCATTTCTGGTACATACAGTTAGTCTTCAGGTAATAAAATTTGAGAAGGTTAGGCGCTAGTAGCTCACCCATGGAAAACTAGTTATTTAAGAGGTTAAGATCTAAAGATCAGGGTCCAAAGCCAGACCAGGCAGGAAAGTCCTTAAGACTTACCTCCAATTAACCCCCTGAAGACTGGCAGTGGCGCTGTGGCTTAAAATCGTAAAGTACTAGCCTTGAGCAAAAGAGCTCAGGGATACTGCCCAGGACCTGAGTTAAAGCCTCACAACTGCCCCCCTCCAAAAGTTGAAAAATAAAAAAATTGAGAGGAAATTATTTTGAAGTGATTATAAGTAAAACAATAATATCTTTACTTACATATATCTGGAGGCGAAGTGGCCACATGAGATTCATCAGAACCTGAAGATCCTGCAGTTGAAAAGGCTTTGGGATTAACAACTCTTCTAACTAGAGAACAAAAGCCTGGGAGATAGGAAACCAGTCTGGCTCTGTTACAGAGCACCTGAGAATGATAGAAAAATTAAGATTATTTATTCTGGAAATGTTTTAATTTCTGGCAAATCTTTACATTGTGGTGTACCTTCTAAGAAAAATATTCGACCTGACCTGAACATTGACTATATAACAAGCATTAAGTATAATTAAAAAAATATTAAGTTTTCAGAATCAAAATAGTCACTTATGTTGAGTCATGACAATGGAGACCGAGAGATAGGGAAGAGTCTTCAAGTATATCTGCCTGATAGGAATTGTCAAACCCCTAAGCTGGCAATAAGGCCACTGAGATGTTGTGTAAATACTTTTATGAGACTGCCTACCCAGCAACTGCTTGTTGAACCTTAGAACCTTTTGGCTAAGGATAACTGCATCAAAATAATTTATGTAACCTTCTTCATCTTGCCTTTAAAAACCCTTGCCTTCCTTTGCCTTTCCAGGTATACTCAGAGTACCCTCCTCTCATCCCATAATGTGCAACACCTTCGTATTCCTGAATAAATTCCTGTTTGGAAAACTCTACCATTCATTTTATGGGTTTATTTATTTATTTATCCCCCCCCCCCCCGCCCGCCACTGTCAAAGTGAAGCACAGAGGGGTTACAGTTGCATATGTAAGGCAGTGAGTACATTTCTTATCCCACTTGACAATTCAAGTATTAAACCAAACAAGCAGTAGTTTAATCTGGGTAAGAGTTTATGACTTTTCCAATAAAGGCCAGGATTCCAAAACACCAACACAAGAAGAATCTGTAAGTAGAGCACAACTTACAAAGCTTGTTACTGTTTGAAAATCTGTTTATTTTTTAATCCCTTTCTTCTTTTCAAATTAAATTGTGTTCACTATCTCCCATACTATTATTTCCTCTTAGTTTCACTGGAATGTTCACACTCCATCTTAACACATACTTTTGTACTACATTTTCTGATCTTAATTTCCTAGGCTATAAGGTCAGCTACAACATATATACATACTTATCTTTCATGAACAAACTTAGAAAAATACTTGGGTCAGAATTATTTAATGTTGGAATCAGTAAATTTTTTCCCAATACAAGCAATGCTTTAAAAAAATTTCACTCTAACACAGTTAAACTCATTCATTTGTATACTGTGTGTGTGACCATACCATAATGACAAGCATTAAGTAATTTCTACAGAAAGTTGATGACCCACAAAGCTTAAAATATTTACTCTCTGGCTATTTACATTAAAAAGTAAAACAAAACCTGCATTACTTGCTGGAGTGGAAATCAGCTAACATGCATATTAGGAGCCATAAATATCACGCTTCAGCTTCTAGACAAAATGTAATGACTTTCTGATATAAAAGGAGCAGCCTTCTTTCAGCTACAGTGATTTGTTGCTAACTAATGTAAATTGTCTATGTGAATATAATGCTTCAGTATTTTCTGAGATTTAAAGAAAGGTATGTGTTTTCAACAACAGGTGTCATACCATCTATGAAAGTTTACTAAATGATTATAACTCAAGGGCAGAACATACAGTTACAAACATGCTCCCCAAACAGACAAATTTGTCTAATCTCTAAAGCATGAGCATTTTTCCCTCTCAGTTTGTATGTTGACTGAATTGTTGAGACCTATATATCTGCATATTCTTTTGTAAAATTTTTTTCCAGAATTTGCAATGCATTTAACACTAAGTTTTTAAAATAAATGAGTACTAAAATTTAAATATATTTTAGTATAAATACATTCGAAGTACCTTTCAAAACACCTCTATTGAACTAATTTATTCACTTAAATCAAAATAAAGCCAGCTTACAAGTCAGTATTCTATTTCAACTGAGTTACCTCCTTTGACAGTGCCACATGCTTCTTTTATAACACTTTCTGTGTAGAATATAGCTAGGTAAAAATTCGCCTCGAAATTTGGCCCATACCAGTAGTTTATTCTTATGATTTGTTTGCATAGTCATATCTTCATCCTCTTACCAATTCCAGGAATAGCACTTTGCACATCGATCTCTCTGACACTAAATTCCAATTGAATCTGTACCATGTTAAAAACACCACCACCACCACCAAAGTCTACATTGCTGAGCTTGGCATTCAAGCCTTTCTTGGTTCTCCCTTCACAAATCTTTCATCTTACAATTAGGGTGATAGAAATGACTACTTAATTTTTAAAAGGGAATGGGAAAGGACTTCTATGAATCTACTTCCTGGCCTCCGCACCCATCCACGAAAATCTAAAATTTTTACTCAGGTTGGATGACCCCAAACTCTCATTCTCCTTTTTCCTTATACAATGACTCCAAACCTTCATTTTCCTTTCTGCCCCGCCACAGAAGGATCACAATCTGCACGGTACCTTTTTGAAATTTATATAACAACAACAAAATTACATTTTGTAGGTCTTTTCATATAGGCCTTATTTCCCTTTTTTGTATGGGCTCTTTAAGCCAAGATGTGTAATCACTCTGCACTTATGATATACACCCGGATGTGTGTAAACAGTAACTTTTGCTCTCAGTTTGTAGTATTCGGAAAGGACAAGGACACTTTCCGTACCGAAACTACTGCAAGACTTTTTACCAAAAGAGATTGGGGATTAGGGGGTAAAAAAAGAGCTGAAAATAGATACCAAATAATCACTTTCTCAACGTCCTTTAGCGATACCGAGAGGATGCTTTGCATTGAATTTATAAGTCTAGAAAGTCAGAGACGCAAACATACGGGTGTGTAAACCGGGACGAACGTGTTCACAGTACCTTCGGAGTCCAACATCCTAAGGACCCCGTCCGGGCTTCGGCTGAGGTGGCGGCCCCTAGCGCCACCGCACCCGGCCCCGGCCCTCCAGGCCCGGCCCTCCGTCCTGCAACGGCTCACCCCGGAGACCGCCGTACTCACATGGGCCATTTCCGGCGGCGTAGACCGAGCCGAGACCTCCCCTGCGGCAAAGGCTTCCTGGGAAAGGGAGAAACACCACGGACCGTGAGGGAGTGGAGCTCAGCCGACGGCGGGACCGCGTCCCGGGTCCGCGTCCGTCCGTCCCCGCCCACCCTCCCTCCTTCCTCCTCCCAACCCCCCTCCCCGCCCGCCACAGCCGGGTACTCGCGACCCCGGGGTCAAAGCGGATGTTTTCACAGCTCCGAGCCCAGAACCGCCGGAAGACTGCGTGAAAGGCAGCATGACCGGAGCTCTGTAGGGATAAAGGCCATACCGTGAGCTGCGATTCGGGTACAGGCCAATTCCGAGGGGCTTCTGCAGGCAGAGACCATCCGTACGGATCACCAACGCCGCGGCCTCCGGCTGCCCCGCGACTCGACTCTTCCGGCGGTCAAAATGGCGGCGCCAAAAGTCAGCGGGCCGCTCCGGGGTTGATCGAGGCCAGCCAGAACCAGCTGTTCCAGAGCGCGTCGATGCGCACGCACCTCACGTACGCAAACCCGCGAGAGCCGCCGCACGGCGCGGATGCCCACGGCCTGGTACAGAGATGGTGTGGGACACCTAGTAAGCTTTTCCGACCGCCTCCCGGACGACGTCTCGGTGCTTCGTGGGGTTGCTGCTTATTTCTCGGGACTCACTGGTTTCCAGCATGAGGCACTTACTACCAGCTCCTGGACAGTGCCGACTCTGTAGGCTCAGTAAATTTAAAGTGAATGCGTTTTAAAAGATAGACACTGAAGTTTATACTTAATCAGTTTTCCTTCGTTTGGGGCTTTCACATCCTTTTCGATTTCCAGGATTCACAATACCACATACTAGTCACTCCTCTAGACTGTGACAGTTCTTGAGGCTTACTTTCTTTGAATAACTTGGGCCTTTTTAGACATATTCATTAGGTATTTAGTTGAATTTCCCTCTATCGGGCTTTACCTACTCTGTTTTCATAATGCATTACCAGGTCATATGGGGGGAGGGGTTGGTACTCACTTAGGCTGTGGATAATGACTTTGGCACTTTCCCCTGGGCAGTGTTTGTCAGATTTCCACATCATGAATTCTCTTTCCCTACACGGTGTCACTATGTGCAGCCCAAACAGTAAGGGTAAAAAGTTTTTCTTTTTGGTTATTTATGTTTGTATGAGCTTGTGCATGTTAAGTTTACATTTCCATTCTAATCCAATACTTTTGCTTTTCCAATTGTTTTAGTTTGGGTCATTGAGAATTTTTAGTTGGCATTCTGCCTTTTTGATACATGTTCACAGTTTTTGTTTTTGTTTTTTCCTTTTGTATCTCAATTTCCTTGAGTATTTCTGACACTACAGGATTCTTTAAGATGATGTATATTCCCTGCCCCAGGCCCAGGTTCAGAATTAGCCACTTCCCCAAAGAGCTGTAAGTAAAAAAAAAAAAAAAAATGTGTTTGTGTGTGTGTGTGTGTGTACGTGTACATATGTTTGTATAATCTTTAAGTTTGTAGAAGTTTTACAAACCCACTAAGTATAATCTATAATCAGAGTAAGAAACTTGGCTCCCTTCATCTTCCATCCAGTTACTTAACTGTTCAGTTTCACAGTGAGTTCAGAACTGATAACTCGGGTTTACTATACATGTACAGTGGGTACAGAATTATTACTAGTTATGTCTGAGAAACAAGTATACCAGCTAGAGTACAGTGCTTGCACAAATTTCCAACTTAGGTCAATGATCTCACCCCCTTCAATGAGATTGTTTTATACATTTATGATAAAGTTAAGAGGGTTTTTATTGTTGTTGTTTTACTGTAGCCTACATTCCATCCTGATATACTTTGAGTTACTAACAGTAAAAAACAAAAACTTCACAAGTGTCATGTCTATATCATTGAAGTGCGATTTGGAACACTGCTATTCCAAGTACAATCCCTTTTGCTTCATCCATTAGGCTCTGTCACCTCCCCAGACACCTGACAATCATTGATCTATTACCTATGTTTTTGAGTATTCCATAATGTCATAAAATAGAATCGATATGTAGCAATGCCAGACTGACCTCTTTCATTTACCATCCTTTTTATGTGGCTTGGAAAAGCTTGTTCTTGTCTTTCTTATTCCTGAGTAATATTCTAATGTATGGATATTTCATTGTTTATTTTCACCTATTATATAATTTTTGGTTTCATATACTTTTTGATTACTGAGAATAAAGCTGCTTTAATTTAATTTGTTGTTTTTCTTTTGCCAGTCCTGGGCCTTGGACTCAGGGCCTGAGCCCTGTCCCTGGCTTCTTCCCGCTCAAGGCTAGCACTCTGCCACATGAGCCACAGCATCCCTTCTGGCCGTTTTCCATATATGTGGTGCTAGGGAATCGAACCAAGAGCTTCATGTGTAGGAGGCAAGCTCTCTTGCCACTAGGCCATATTCCCAGCCCGCTTTAATTTAATTTGTATGAAAGTTTTTCTGTGGACATTCCAAATTGGTTGCATAATACTTTGGAGCATAATTACTGGTAACTGGATTTTTATAAGATGTGGATGTATCTCTTAGCTGCTTTGAGCATTTTCCTTTACAAACATATAAACAGTTAATGAATCCTCTTGTGTTGGTAACATGGAGTACACATCATTTTACCTTTGGACAATTAGTACAATAAGGAATGACCAAATTTAGAGACTTTACAATCATATACTATTTGAAACCTCTTCCAGCACAAATACTCAATCCTGACTATACAAGAATATCTTAGAATGTTTAAAAAAAAAATAACCAGAAAATGAGATTCTTTGGCTCCTAGGAAATATCATCTAACATTTTTAAAACTTTTGCTTTCAAGAAATGGCCTTTCCCAAACACCTTGTGTTTCATATCTAATTTTTCCTTTCTTGTCTATACCAAGACTTGTGTAGTTACCATCAAAATACAAAACCAAAAATTTCTTATTTCAAATTGTCGTTTTTATTTTATTTATGCCGGTCCTGGAGCTTGAACTCGACATGAGCACTGTCCCTTGCTTCTTTTTGCTCAAGGTTCACATTATACCACTTGAACCACGGTGCCACTTTTGGCTTTTTCCTTATATGTGGTGCTGAGGAGTCAAACCCCGGGCTTCATGTATACAAGGCAAGCACTCTACCACTAGGCCATATTCCTAGCCCCTCAAATTGTCATTCTTAAACTGATTTTTGGTGCTGAAAATGTATACCTCCAAAGGGGCATACATTTTTTTATGCCATGAAATCTGATGTAAGTCATTATTCTTAAGCTGAAATTTGAAATAAAAGAACTACTGCATTAGGTAAAATGAAGACAACCAAAGATGAGGGAAGAACCTCTCCTTCTGAGACTTATGCTCCCTAGTGGAAGTCTTGATTTCAAATAAGGATAAAGTATACAAAAATGCTCTGAAAAAGTTGCTGGTTTTAGGTTTTTATATAACAAACATTAGTAACATGAAAGGAGCTTTTAGATTTTAGAAGTGAATTCTAGATTTTTTTTTCAACTTGTTTAAAGGTTACAGTTTGAAGACCTAGATCACCTCAACTGGTGCTTTTTGAGAAAGTTAGTATGCCATACTATCATGGTTGTATAGCTGTAGACTCATTACACATGGATTGGCTTAGATTCTTAAACTGATATTTCTAGGTGGATCATGTTGGATAAGTCACTTAGCCTTTTTATGCTTTAGTGCTGTACTTTTCTCACTTCTACAGTGAACATAATAGTGTCTGTTAGATTTTTTTGTACAGATTAAATGAGTTAATACACAGCCAATCTTTATATAGTCTCTCTCTCTCATACACACACACACACACACACACACACACACACACACACACACACCACACAGTCCAGTGGTACACAGAAAGCTTCAGAGAAGAACCTGCAAATCTGTGTTTAAATAATTTACAACTATTTTCTTGTAGCCCCAAATTTCTAGTTGAATCATGAGTATAAGCCTTTTAAGAACACGAAACACGTTATTAAGTTTTGTTTTTGATAGAAAATCACGTCAGAGACAAGAGAAAGAAGTCATTGATAACAATATGGCATGAGATTGGGCATGAGAAATAACGTAGTGGAGGTGATGGTTGAGCAGTATTTTGAAATATGAGGTGTTTGCCAAATGCTAAGAAGCGACATAGTGAGTTGGGGAAGTTTTAGGCAATGAAAACAGCAAAAATAGAGGTATAGAATCCAAAATTCTTTTGGTATTTGGGAAAGTCAGAACTACGGTGAGGATTGAGTTGGAGATAGTAGAGACCAAAGCAGACTGTAATGAAATATAATAGTAGATGTAATATAGAAGCAATGCAAAGCAAGGGAACAGATTTAAGCACAGTCATGACAATATTAGATTTATGTCTTTGAAAAATCTGCATCCAGTACAGAGAATAGACTGTAAAGTTAGGAGGATACAAGTGAGTCAAAGGGTTAGCAGATTATTGCTGTAACCATGAGTAAGAAGAAAAGAAGTTGAACTTAAGGTTGAAGAAAGTGAGCAGTGGATATAGCATAACCCATATACTGGTTATATGAGAAAAAGTGGACAGGTTGAAGATGACTCCTAAATTTTTTGGATCAAGGTACTTTCTAAATAGAGTTACTTTCACTGAAGTTGAGATTTTGCAATATTAATATTTTTGGATATGTTTGATATGGAGGGCATTTGAACAAGCATTTTTCCATAATCTTTTTAATTCCTCATGATAATGCAAAAATGGACATTATTACCATCATGTTATAAGTGGAGAACATAAAACCAAAAAGGTTTTAGGAGCTTCATGAGTGTATGTAAATCTTCCTCCCATAGGATAACTGCTTTATTAAGTGAATAGGTTTCAGAAAACAAAGGTGCATGGTCTCCCTGATATGTGGTTGTTGGGGGAGGGGTAACAGTAGAGATTGCATCTGTAAAATAACAAACTCCTTTTCAAATGGTATTTCCACATGTCTTGGTGAGCTACTTCACATTATGTCTCCAAAACCAAACAACTACTAAATAAACATTAAAAAGGTCTAGGATAGACCTATCAGAGGATCACAGTAGCTCAACAGCTATGTACATATTATTATATAAGATGAAGCTAAGCAAAATGAACTCCAAGAGATGGAAACAGGAGGATTTTATTGTTGTTGTTATGTTTAATGTACTAGGTGAATTTCCTTTGGCATACCCCCTGTGGTCACTGTATATGATTTTGGTACACTGGATATTGTATATATGCTTATCTGAACTGGGGAAGGGAAAGAATGAGGGAGGGTGTAACAAATATGACAAGAAATGTACTCATTACCTTGTTATATAACTGTAACCTCTCAGAACATCACCTTGCCAATAAAATTTAATTTAAACAAAGATTTATAAAGAAAGACAATCAGTTTGATATGGATACACAAAATGCCTGATGGACATTCATGTGGAATTTTCCTACTAGTTGTTGAAAGTAGACCTATTGCTCGGGAAGGTCATTTACACATGGATAGCAGAAAAGCCACAGGAGCTTCTTGAGAGGCTGTGAGGAGTGGGTAGAAGGTTTGTGAGATGACGCTCCTGAAATGGCTATGAATGTTTGTGTGTCTGTAGGTAGATCCATTTTCTCCTTCAGAGGAAGGTGCTTTGTTTCTTCAGACCCTCCAGTGAGTTCAGTTTCATGAAAAGAGCAAGGGCCATTAGTAGAGTATCAAAGGAAAGGGGCAAAAGTTAAAACTGTAATAAAGGGGGTGGGGTATAGAAGTCACAGATTATGAGGAAACTGGGGAGGAGAAATTCTACATATCAAGAAGATAACTGTACAATATTATGAGATAGAACACAGAATGAGAACCAAAAAGAGTCCTTACTATTTGATAGGGCAATCTTAACTTGGCTGAAGGAGTTTTAGTGTGGTAATTGGGCATAGAATTTTGGTCACTGTGATATTCAGATGAAGCATCAACTTTTTTTTTTTGCCAGTCGTGGGCCTTGGACTCAGGGCCTGATCACTGTCCCTGGCTTCTTTTTGCTCAAGGCTAGCACTCTACCCCTTGAGCCACAGCGCCACTTCTGGCCATTTTCTGCATATGTGGTGCTGGGGAATTGAACCCAGGGCTTCATGTATACGAGGCAAGCACACTTGCCACTAGGCCATATTCCCAGCCCGAAGCATCAACTTTTGAGGACAGTGATTCTGTCCATTTTTTCTCCTGTTTGTTCCAGGGACTTCACTGCATTCCCATCACAGTGATCAATGTGTGTTGAAAGTTGAAGAGATGAAGACCTGGTAGCAGCTGGCATTAATAACAGTTTGTGTTGTTCTATGTTTTTCTTTTAATTGTTTTTCCTTTATTGTCAAAGCGAAGTACAAAGGGGTTACAGTTTCCTATGTAAGGCAGTGAGTACATTTCTTGTTCAAGTTGTTACCCCTTACCTCATTTTCCTCTGCCTCTTCCCCCCCTTTTCCTTTCCCACCCATGAGTTGTACAGTTGGTTTTCACAAAATTATTTTGTAAGTATTGCTTTGGGGATCGTTTGTCTTTACAAAGGATAAAAAAATAAAATTCTTATCTGTCCTATCCCTTCCCCAACCCCACAGATTTTAAACCTTCTAATGTTTTTATGATATCCAAAATTCAAAATTATATTCTTCCTACAAATGTGAAATATTATGGGTATTATTGACTTCTTTCCTTTCCTCTATGCAGAAAACTAAAGAAATCCAGTCGCCTAATTTCTTTTTTAAAAAAATATTGTAAAGGTGATGTACAGAGTGTTTATAGTTATGAAAGTCAGGTAATGAATACATTTCCTTTTGAACAGTGTCACTCATTCCATCATTCTCAGTTTTTTTCTATCCGTTTTCCCTCCCCCCAAGTTGTATATAGTTCATTTCCAATGCTGTGCCTAGTGAGTATCACTGCTGAATTGGTTCCCCCTTTGTCCCACTGTTTCTGTGCTTCTCCTTCCCCTCCCCAAATCAGGAAAACTTATATATAAGACAAAGGGTACAGAAATCAAATGCAGCAATGAAAGGAAATAATCCAAGAAAAAAAGAAAGAAGAAGAATCACACACAAGATTTTTTTTTAAAAAGCAACAACAACAACAACAAAAAACCCTCTTGTTTCCATTTCTTGAGGTTCATTGCCATAAGCATAATTTTATATGGTCATATGCACATAGCTATTGAGCCCTTGTGATTCTCTCAGAATATCCTCCTTTGGTCTCACTGTGTGACTGTTTAGAGTTCTGTTTAATTAATCATGTCCAAGAGTAATTATTTGTCTTTTACTATTTGTTGTGTTTACTTCTTGTCTCCATACCTACTATCATATATCTTTTTAAAAAATTTTATTGTCAAACTGATGTACAGTGAGGTTACAGTTTCATACGTTAGGCATTGGATACATTTCTTGTACTGTTTGTTACCTCCTCCCTATTCCCCCCTCCCCTTTTCCCTTCCCCCCCATGAGTTGTTCAGTTCATTTACACCAAACAGTTTTGCAAGAGTTGCTTTTGTAATCGTTTGTCTTTTTTACCCTGTGTCTCTCAATTTTGGTATTTCCTTTCAGTTTCCTAGTTCTAATACCAGTATACATGGTTTCCAATGTACTCAGATAAGATACAGAGATCCTACTATCATATATCTTTCCAACAGCTCTATCCAGTGAATATTTTCTACATTTCATAAAGAAACTCAGCTGGATTTAGGTGCTTAGTAAACTGCCCAGTATCACACCTATATATTATGATGAATGTATTTCAAATTTAAATGTATGGTTCCAAAATCTTTATTCCTTTTACAAGAAAGCTAAGAAGAGATGACAAAATTCCTCTCAGTGGTGTTACTCCAGCTTCCTCGTTTCTATTTTCTTTCTTCCTTACACTCTATTTTTGTTTTATTCTTCATCTTCAGGGGCAAAGCAGAGATTTCATAGAGCTATAAAGGTTGATCAAATTCCCAGACTATTAGATTGTTTAGAGGCTAATATGTACTCCTAGGGTTTTATTTCCCTTATACTTACAGCAGTTGTCACTAACCCTTTTGATAATAACATAAGCTCCTTTTTATTCTTAAGAACACTAGTTCTCAACAACAAAGGACTCATGCTTAAGCAAACTAAGGAATATGTACTCAGTCATCATTAGGTTTTTAATCTGCAAAGACTATTGGAGCCTGCTTTTTCTATAAAGACAATTGTATTATAAAACCAGTAGAGATAATAGGAAATATTTTCTGCTCAACTGAGCATATCTAAAGCATATTAGAAATTTAGAGACAATATTCTGTATTATTTTAGGGAAAGGTTTCATGAAGAGTTACTTGTTTGCAATAAGATAACATGTAAAAGATGGTTAAGCATAAGAATAATATAGGGTATGCGTAAAAATAATAGGGACAATTTTGTTCTTTGACTTGCTCACAAAACTCAATTATTGAGAACACATCTTTTATGTTGCTTGAATGGATGCTTCAATATCTCTTTAGGATTTAATAGATTCAGACAAGAATGTGCTCAGTCCATTTCTAGAAAACATAAGGTTTGTACTGGAAGCCAATACCTTGTGTGTTCTACTCATTCATTGCTAGGTGGCAGCACATGAATGTTAAAAAGAAATGCTATAGTGAATTATACTTGGGTATATACAATGGTAGAGTAACCTTTCATTTAATGTTTCAGTTTTTAGTTTGGATGCAAGTCATAAAGCCTAAAGCTTGGTTTTAATTTGTATATTAGTTATTAACTATTATATATCTGCTTTTCTCTGTGTCTCTTTTCTCATCAGTAAAATGAGAATAGTAATATCTTTTTCAGGGATATTTTGAGATAATCCAACTGATCACAGCAAAAGGCTTTTTGCAAGTATAAAGTAAGTACAACTCAGTATCCTTTCCATTACCATTATCTTTGTCACCATAATTGACCTCCTTTGAATTCCAGTCTTATTGAGAGGTACAATAGAAGCTTAGATTCCCATACACATGTATATACTCATAAAAGATGCTGGGTTCTTCTGTCTGTGTGGTTCCAGGAAATGGTTTAGTATGGCTTTAGACAAGACTCCATAGACATTGGTCTGTTTTGTTCCTAGCTACTTTCAAGTATCCAGAGTAGAGCCAGAGTAAGGATACTTAAGCTAAGTCTCTTTATTTAGTAAAAAATGATTGATCAGATACATTGTTTTATAAACTCAGAGGATTCAGTCTGTGATCTAGCTACATAAAGAAGTGGAATTTCTTTAAAAAGTAAAAAAATGATTAAATAGTTGTACAAAGAGGTTACAATTCAATTAGGTTACAATTATAACCTAACAAAGGGGTTAGGTTATAAGTGCAACACTTCTTGATCAATATCACCCCTTCCATCATTCTCCCCATTTTTTTTCCTGTTCCCATCTCCACCCTCAAGTTTGTGTAGTTCGGTTTTTACATAATGTACATTGCACTTGATTACTGCGTTTGTTCACCCTTCCTTCCTCCACTCATGAAGAAGTGGAAATTCTTAGGATTAAGGTAAGAATCTAAAGCTACATAGGAGTTTATTAGAAATGCAGAATCTCTTAACCCATTCGGAAACTACGATTCCAGAATCTGTTTTAACAAGTTCCCCAGTGCCTCATATATACACAGTGAAGTTTCAGAAGCCCTGTAGAATCTTAAATGAGATCAAGTAAGAGGTAAGAAGAAAAGAGGTAATATCAGTGGGGCTAAAGAAATACACATCAGCTCCAGATGTACATAGAACTGGAATCTATGAAAGTGAGGCTCAGGAGTCTGCGTCTTAAACTCTCAGGGAATTTTTATGAGCATTAACACTTGTGGAACAAAAGTAGGAGATAAAATTTGTTCTAAAGGGAAAGTGCAATATGTGCTATGATGAACACCAGCTGACACTGCTCTAGAGTTTAATAGTTATCAGGAAAGAAAGGTATTGCAAGAACATTTTCTAAATGTGAAGTGCAAATATCTAGACAAAATTAATTCTAAATTAATAATTTTAGATTGCCATGAGATATTACTAAAGATCTTAAGACAAATAAACAGGCTATAAAGAGAAGAGGCTAGTTAGTAAAAGATTTGGGGCACATGAAGATAAGCTTATGTAGGAAGAATAATGTGTTAATACTAGGGGGAATAGGGAGAATTAAGTTATACTCTGAGATTTTTAAACCCAAACTGAACTATATATGATTTCAAAGATCAGTGAATGCTTTTAAATTTTTCTAGCCTTAAGTCATGGTATTAATACTTTACTAGGCTTGTCTAATTTTTAATGTTCATCTGCAGCTAGAAATGAAAACTCTTTGGTAGAATTCACACAAAGTTCTTCTTTAGTTGAGATACCATATATACTGAGAGGTTTGGATTTAAATTCTGGATTTTTCAATATAACTTTATGTGGATCGTAATTCCTTACCACCTATGAACCTTGAAATGCACATAGAATATCCATGTAAAAACTGTCATGGGGAAGATCTAGAAAATATAATAAGTTTGAAATGCTTGATTACTTATAAATAATTAAATAAAACAGATTAGTTCAATTCTTATAATATCGGAGCTTTGTATTTATACTTAATGTTTGAGTCTCCACAAAAGCACCATTTCCCTCCATAAAATGACTCTTGAGGAATCTGAAATCTGAGGATCTTAGTTGAAAGTCAGACATGGCAGGAAAGTCTGTGAGACTCTTAAGTGGAGCTGTAGCTCAAAGGGCATAGTGTTAGTCATGAGCATAAAGCTCAGGGACAGCTCAAGCCCGGAGTTGAGGCCCCAGGAGAGAGAGAGAGAGAGAGAGAGAGAGAGAGAGAGAGAGAGAGAGAGAGAGAGAGAGAGAGAGAGAGAGAGAGAGAGAGATCCTGAGGCTTGAACTCAGGGCCTGGGTGCTGTTCTTGAGCTCTTTTGCTAAAGGCTAGTCTTTAACACTTGGGCCACAGCTACACTGCCTGCTTTGGTGATTCACTGGAGTTAAGAATCTCAAGGATTTTCCTGCTTGGGCTGCCTTTGAACTACAATCCTCTGGTCTCAGCCTCCTGAGTAGCTAGGATTATAGGTGTGAGCCATTGGTGTTTGGCTAGATTCATGTTTCATACATCTCCTTCATTTAATTGTTCACATATATTATTCTGCCTGATATGAGAAAATATATTGAAAGAAATCATTGTGATCTGAAAGCTTGTGTCTTCAAAAGTTTTTGTAATTTCTGTGTAGAAATAGCTCAGACTTCAATTATTGCTTAGAAAGGCCTCTTACATTATTGCCTTTGAGATTGTTTTATTTCTGTTGTATTCTTTTACTTATTCTGCCAACTTTTGCTTATTCTTTCTTTGTCTCACTCTGCGGTTGAGGGTATGTAAGGAAAAAAGTTATTTCAAAATGAAACATCTCGGGGCTGGGGATATGGCCTAGTGGCAAAAGAGCTTGCCTCGTATACATGAGGCCCTGGGTTCAATTCCCCAGCACCACATATACAGAAAACGGCCAGAAGTGGCGCTGTGGCTCAAGTGGCAGAGTGCTAGCCTTGAGCAAAAGGAAGCCAGGGACAGTGCTCAGGCCCTGAGTCCAAGGTCCAGGACTGGCCAAAAAAAAGAAAAGAAACATCTCTAAATGTTGGTATTTTGAAAATGTTTTACAGTTCTGGTCTAGATGTTTTAAAATTTTTTTTCACGAAGCAAAATATGATTCAAATACATGATTTTTTAGAGGCAGAATCCACACTTTAATAATAGAGAGAACGAGCAAGGGAGTTTGATGTGTGCTAAGAAAAACAGTTTACAATAGCAAAGTACTGAGGATAATTCACCAAATGTGAGTTTAGCTACAATAGAATAAATCACACTTTCACCACTGTATCCTGAGCCATACCAGGAATCTTGATGTAGGATGGGCAAGTCTAACAGGAAGGCCCTGGAGAATGCCTGAAGAAAAATGTCATATTTCTGCTCACCTACCCCTAGCCACTAGGTGTCAACATAAGATTATGGAAATTGGGGTGGTTGTGCTGAACAAGTACTGGAAGACTTGGGAGACAGGTTTTGTTTCCTCATGTCAATGGAGTCCTTTATGGTTGAATGTTGTTTCAGCAGATCTTATGAATCTTCAATAGAGTCAGAAACCACTGATTTATTTTGAGAGATTTTCTTTTCTTTTTCCTTTTCTTCCATTCTATGAATAATTATTTCATGTTTCCTCAAAGGACTTAATTAGTTTCATCAGACACTCAAACTTGATAACTATATTCAAGTTTAGATCTTCAGATGATGAGGTTGTTTAATTGGCAGTTGGAGCCAAGACAGCAGAGAGACATTGTGCTGAGGTGATTTGAACTAAGCATCAAGGTAAGGATATATTCCTGTCCATTGCACTCCTATCACTCAGAATATTTGCTAATTTGCTGACAAATTGCAATGGGAATATCCCTCAGACACACTGACATCCTGGTGACTGCAAAGCAAGCATTTCACCAGGCCACAGGAGTAGCATGATCATGATACTTTTAGGTATGAACTTTCTGTTTTCTATTTAGTTCGTTGGTAGCTGGTGGAAAGAGTGCTGTGTTTATTAATTGATTAAGGAAGCTCTTGGCTTTAAACAATCATTATACTCTTAGATTAGGTAAAGTCAGTGTAATTAAACATTGTGCTGATATTTCTGAGTTCTAATGAAATTATATGCCTCTCAAATGATCTTTGGCATTTTTTTTTCTATTGTGGGCATTGGCTGTATCTCCTCTTGTATTTCTACCTATTTCCCATATAATTATAGCAAAATGATTTACTTAAGATTTGCGGATGAAAGCTGTCAAGTCTGTATTCTGACAAATAATGCTGGATGCAAATTAATTCTTATGCTGCATATATCCCTTTTGCCCCCTTTATTTATTTGTGTTTCTCTTTGACTGTCCTGAACAATTGATTTAAACAACTCTTCCAAAGTCCAGAGATTGCCTACATTCCATAGCCAATCTATGTGTGCTTATTTTCATTTTGGCATTCCTTACTTTGTGACCACTGGCTGGTATACCCTTTATCCCTCCTTCACTTATATAAATGTGGCTATTTCAAAATTGAGCTCCAAGTCTTTTTTTTTTTTTTACTTTTTTCATGGTTTCTTCTTCTCCTTCTCCTCCTCCTTCTTCTTCTTCCTATATCCATGTGCCCTTTATTTATTTTATTGTCAAAGTGATGTACAAAGGGGTTACAGTTTTAGGCCTTGGGTACATTTCTTGTACTGTTTCTTACCTCTTCCCTCATTCCCCTCTCCCCCCCTCCCTCTTTCCCTTTCTCCCCATGAGTTGTTCAGTTGGTTTACACCAAATGGTTTTGCAAGTATTGCTTTTGGAGTCGTTTGTCTTTTTATCCTTTGTCTCTCGATTTTGATATTCCCTTTCACTTCCCTAGTTCTAATACCAGTATATACAGTATCCAGTGTTTTCAGAAGAGATACAGTGATAGCATGGGTACAACCACAGGAAGGGATACAAGAGGATCATCAACAAAAGAAGCTATGGTTTCACATGGCATGTTGAAAGTAATTACAACAGTGATGTAATATGAAGATATCTCTGGATAATTCTTACAAATCTCGTGTTGTCTAGAATTTATATATAGTTACCCCTTGGTAAACTGAGAGATTGTTTCACAGTCCATAGATTCTTAAGTCCCTTAAATAAAATAGTGTAGTACTATAATCTATCTATATCTATCTATCTATCTATCTATAGATATTGTCTCATATAAATCAGCTCTGGATAACTTATATGATCTAGCACACTATAAATGTTACCTAAATATAATTTTCTTACTGTATTGTTCAGAGAATAACACAATAAAAATATATTTTGATGTTTAGTATAGAAACAATCTTTTCTGGAATATTATGCATTCATAGTTGAATCTATAGGCAAGGAACCTGTGAGTAATAAGGATCAAATGTAACGTTACTTACTTTAGCTCTTAATGAACCTACTCTTTTTCTGCTTCACTATATTACATACATATACAACTAACTACATTATGACCTTTTTGATGATAACAGCAAGCAACTTGGTGCATAATGTATATTTATTTTAAAGATAGTCATCTTTTGTTCATTTGTGTGATACCAGAGCCTGGAATATAGAATTTGTCCAGATGTTGAACAATTGATTTAAACTATTCTTCCAAAGTCCGTATATTTGATAATATTACAACAGAATATCTACTGCAAAAATGCCAGTAGCCATCAGCATAGACCTTGTTTGATGAGGCTCAAACCTTAGCACTTACTTGACAGTTTCTCTGGCTGAATAAAGTCCTTATTTCTCCTCTTATTCCTGATTTATCCTCCAGATTCTGAATTACTAAAACATCTTGTTATATCTGTATTACCCAGCTACCTCTGGACTATATCTGTGGGTTGAATATAGTGATACTACTTACCAATAAGGCTTGTGATATCAAACTATTTTTGTCCTACATACATATTGGTGTAAGTGCTACATACATATTGGTATTTCCAATTATTAGCAATAGAATTATTCTTAAATTGTTCTTTGTTTCCTGTGAGTAGAACATGTTCTACTGACTACATTCTAAACTCTCCAAGGTCAGGGATCTTCTTTTTTTTTTTTTTTTGCCAGTCCTGGGCCTTGGACTCAGGGCCTGAGCACTGTCCCTGGCTTCTTCCCGCTCAAGGCTACCACTCCGCCACTTGAGCCACAGCGCTGCTTCTGGCCGTTTTCTGTATATGTGGTGCTGGGGAATCGAACCTAGGGCCTCGTGTATCCGAGGCAGGCACTCTTGCCACTAGGCTATATCCCCAGCCCCAGGGATCTTCTTTTAATATGTGTAGAATCTATGATGACCTTCATTTTTATTTCTAGTATAAGGAATTTCTGTCTTTTTTTCCTGTTCAGTTTGACTAGAGATTTATAATTTCTGTGATTTTTCTCATTGTGTTTGTTTTGCTGATTTTCCACTTTCACTCTATTCTCAATACCATTGATACTTGCTCTTTACTTCCTTCTCTGTACTTGGTTTACATTTAAATTAACATTCTTTTTTGAGGTTTCTTAACATGGAAACTCATATAATTTATTTAAAACATTTACAAATATTAGCATTTTTCTATAATTTCTCCTCTAAATTCCTCTTTAGATATGTACCATACATTTTGATGTGTCATGTCTTCATTAATTTCAGATATTTTCTATTTGCTCTTCTCATTTTTTCCTTGGTCTAAAATCATTTAAAAGTACATTTAATTTCCAGATATTGGATATTTTCCACAATAATTCTCTGCTAATTACTAGTTTAACTGTTTTGTAGAAAGAGAAGAGACTTTTTACAGTCTCATTTCTGCTAATTTTGTTAAGACTCATTTTATGGTACTGAATTTTGCAAATGTTTAGAATGTCCTTGAGACATTTCTGTATTTTGCTTTGTGGGGCATAGTGCTTTATAAATAGCACTTAGGTCAAATTAGTTTTTGTTCTCAGGAGCCTCATATCCTTAAGAATTTCTGACTCCTTATTCTACTAGTCATTGAGAGATAAATGTAAATCTTTAAGCACTGCAGTTCCCCATTCCCTGTAAGCTTCCAGAGATATACACAAAGACCCATACTAAGTGCTTAAAACTACAGATAATCTCAAAGCCATGCTATGCTTATATATGCTATACTTTTTGCTGTTATAAATGCTTTTTTAAAACCCAGTATACTTTTTTATTTTCACTGTCAAGTTACATGTATGTACATATATATTATATATGTATGTATAAATCAGCATACATGTATATACACATGTGTTTATATATACACACATTATATATATGTATGTATATGCACACACATCATGAGTACACAACCATAAAGGAAATGAAATTAGGTTACTTGCAGGAAAATGGATGTAACTGGAGGTCATCATGTTGATGTTTTTTTGGGTGGTGGTACGTAATGGCTACTTTCACATTTGTATTTTATATATGTTGTTGGTTGACTACATCTCTTTGTTTTTAATTTTTGTTTAGTGCTTATGGGTTTATATTACATTTATACTTAACATTGCCTACCTTCAAACAAAATTACACTATTGAATATGTAGTGTAAAAACTTTACACATTGCACTTTTATTCCTTATCATTTGCTTTTGTTGCTCTGTATTTGACTTTCATATGTTTCAAGCCCTCAACACCATTGTTCTCATTTTTTATTTAAATAGTCACTTACATTGAAAGATTTTCAAAAATATTATTGAGCTTTATATACAAAATTATTTGATTTCAAATAACCATTTAATGTAAAAATATACTTTAAAATTGAAAACTGTTTACAATACCATTCAAACGCTTTATCATCTTACATGATTTCTCAAAAAAAAAAATTGTTACTGCAGAGCTTCTGCAGGGCAAGATAAACAGAAAGCCCACAGATTAAGAGAAGATCTTTACCAGCCATACAAGGGACAAAGACCTCATATCTAAAGTATATGCAGAACTAAAAAAATTAAATTCCTTCAAAACAAATCCTCAAACAACCAACAGCCCCCTCAACAAGTGGGCTAAAGACCTAAGAAGAGACTTCTCTGAAGAGGAAATGGCCAAGAGACATATGAAGAAGTGCTCTACATCACTGGCCATAAAAGAAATGCAAATCAAAACAACATTGAGATTCCACCTCACTCCAGTAAGAATGTCCATTATCAGGAAAACTAACAATAACAAATGCTGGAGGGGATATGTCCAAAAGGGAACCCTAACTACATTTTTGGTTGGAATGTAAACTTGTTCAGCCACTCTGGAACGCAATATGGAGCTTCCTCAGAAGGCTAAACCTAGAGCTCCGCTATGACCCAGCAGCCCCACTTTTGGGCATCTACCCAGAAGATTACAAGCAAGACCACACTACAGCCACCAGCAAACAATGTACATTGCAGCACAGTTTGTCATTACTAAAATATGGAACCAACCTAGATGCCCCTCAGTAGACGAATGGATCAGGAAAATGTGGTACATATACACAATGGAATTTTATGCCTCTATCAGAAACAATGACATTGTCCCATTTGTAAGGATATGGAAGGACTTGGAAAAAATCATACTAAGTGAAGTGAGCCAGACCCAAATAAACATGGACTCTATGGTTTCCCCCTTAGGGAATAATTAGTACAGGTTTAGGGTAGTCCTAGTAGAAGACCACAAGAGCCCAGTAGCTATGCCCTTATGAACACATAAGATGATGCTAAAGTGAAATGAACTCCATGTTATGGAAATGAGTGCTATATCACTGTTGTAATTATTTTCAACATGCCATGTGATACCGTAGCTCTTTTCTGTTGATCATCCTCTTGTATCCCCTTCCTGTGGTTGTCCCTGTGCTATCACTGTATCTCATCTGAGTACCCTGGATACTGTATATACTTGTATTAGAACTAGGGAAGGGAAAGGGAATATCAAAATCGAAAGACAAAGGATAAAAAGACAAATGACTCCAAAAGCAATACTTGCAAAACCATTTGGTGTAAACCAACTGAACACTCATGGGGGGAGAGAGAAAGGGGGAGGGGGAGGGGGAAATGAGGGAAGAGGTAACAAATTGTACAAGTGTACCCAATGCCTTATGTATGAAACTGTAGCCCCTTTGTACATCACTTTGACAATAAATAAATAGTGATTCAGATAAAAGAAGGCATTTTGTGTATATAGAAAAAAGATTTTTCAGCTTTTATTCTAAAATGACAGAAAAATTTTACTCAACAGAAGTAATTTCATTACTATTTATTATTTTTAAGCATTAACAGCATTAACTGCATATGAAATGCCATAATAATTCTGTGCCTACATCTCCCCTAAAATAATCTACTTTTTTCTTTTTACATGTATGTACAGCTTTAGCAATTTAAAGACTGAGAGAAATGGTGGGACCCTACCACCAGAGAAGATCTCTTTTTTTCAACTAGCATTTTAAATATCCTCCTATATATTTACCGTGTTTTATATTCTTCAATCTTTTGTGAAGTGTAACTTTCCATTTGTTGGAGTGCGGTTCTCATCTGTGAATTTTGTTGGTTTTGTCCATCCAGAAATATACTTATTCTTCCCTTTTTTAAATTTTAATTTTTTGCCTGTCCTGGGGCTTGAACTCAGGACCTGGATCCTGTCCCTAAGCTTCTTTGTGCTCAAGCCTAGCACTCTACCACTTGAACCACAGCATCACTTCCAGCCTTTTCTGAGTAATGTATTGGCGATAAGAGCCTCGCAGACCTTCCTGCCTGGGCTGTCCTTAAACCGCAATCTTCAGATCTAAGCCTTCTGAGTAGGTAGGATTACAGGAGTGAATCACCAATGCCCAGCTATTCTTCATTTTTGTAATGAAATTCTTTTTTTCTTTTTGTAAAGAGTTGTAGGTAGACAGTTTTTCCTCTTCAGTACATTTGGCTCACACACTTTATGATGTTATTTTTTTCCTCACTTTCTCTATGTGTAATATATTGCATTATTTTTGTGGTGATTTTGAGATTTCCTTTTTATCCCTAGATTTCAATGAGTTGATTATTTAGTGCTTTGGAATATAATATCTTTCTGAGGCTTTTAACTTAATGCTGTATGTATTTGTTGTTATTTTATAGCATAGGTGGTGATACAAACTATTCCTAGGCTTCTATGAGCTCCAGAAACTTTTCCAACTACTTTTTCTTGTGCTTCTTTCTTCAGTAGAGCTCATTATGTATGTAGAAGGTTACATACGCACACTCAGAACTCAGCTATAGTCTCTGGATCTCTAGGATTCTTTCTCTGTATAGTTTCTCCCTCTGTATTATTATACCCCACAAATTCTGCCTTCTTGTTTTCCCTAAATTTGAATTCCTCCTTCTTTACCTCAGAAAGACACCTGACTGTTGTTGCCTGGAAATTGCCTCCAGGTACTGCCAGATATTTTCTTTCTCTCAAAGAGTATATAGTCTTGTTATGTTTCTTTCCTCACTCTGAAAACTATGTTTTTCTCCATTGTGTTGGATGTTTTAGATGTTTATAATGTGCTAAATCTATCCTTCTTAATTCCATTTTGATGCAAAGCCAAATTATATGTGGAAACGGTGGTGTTGGTAGGTGATTATTTGATTTTAATTTTTACTCTGGTACTAATTTTTGCATTCAGGACCTTACACTCCCACTTGGCCTTTTCACTTAAGGAGGGCACTGTAACACTGGAGCCACATCTTCAGTTCTGGCGTTCTGCCAGTTTGTCTGGTCTGGCTTTGAATCACAATCTCAGTCTTCTGTTTAGATAGGATGAAAATTGTGAGCCATGAGTGCCTGGCTGATTCTTATTTTTTGCTATTTTGTACCAGTACTAAAGACACTCAGTTTTTAGAAGAATCTATGATTTACAAAAGGCCAAAAAATTAACAAATCAGTGCTGTATGAATATTCTAGCAATTGGCAGGTAATGACAAATAAAAAGAATCACACAAAGATTTGTGGAATTAAGAAAGTATATAAACTATGCATCAGCTGTAATGGAATAGTACCACAAAATTCAGTGCATTCCTGTTGGAGTCTCTGGAAAATCTTAGAATTTCACAAAGTGTTGTACTCAGTATTTCAGATTACAGTAACTGAAGTTCAGTCAGGTCATTAGCTTGCTCTCTGGCAGACAATTAACACGAAGGGGCAAAGAATAACTCACATGCCTAGGGTTTGAATGGTTTGTGTAGTAGTAAATTAAAGTCAACTTTAATCTTCTGACCGAAAATTATAAGATTATATGTTTAAGTTCCTAGTAGATAAACACTATTTATTGCCTTTCATTTCATTTATGTTTAATGACAGTTTCTTCTAGAATTTTGCTTCGATATGTAACTTTAGCTTTGACACAAATCCCTAGAGATATATATCACAAAATTGTGTCTAAATCTTCTTTAAAAAGAGAACAACGTATTATGAGGATAGTAATATCATTTAGAAATGATTTAAATGTGCACACATGAATATTTCTATATAGGTTAAAACTCTATAAAAGATTATAATTTTGATACTTTCTATTGTGCATTCTATACTTTTAAGGTATTTTCAATTTTCAAATAACATTACTTCATATTATTGTACATTTAGTTTTTTTCCAGGAAATGATGTGTAAATTCACTGCTTTTCTGGAGTGTGCAGTGTTTTCCCAATGTTACAGAGAGTATATAATATACTGACAGAATTTTTCTGTTTTGTGGCAGTTTAAACTATCTTTAAAATGTGTTTTTAATCCCCATAGTATATCTAAGTCTTAAATAATTAAAACATATTCTGTAGAAAAATATCTCAGGATGAATTGCAAAAATTTCTCATATTGGACTCAATAAATTTTTATTTGACATGAATTTTGAAATACCAATTATAGGGAATTTGTTCCTCTACATCAAAGAATAGGTTAAAGCCAAATGATCCAATTACAGATTGATTTAAAAAAATGAATGAATAAGGAAATCTTTTGAGGTCCTTAAGATGTTATTGTTCCTTTTACAGAATGTCAAGAAGATAATCTTACTTTGATTAGGCTTAGGCTTGTACCTTGTCTTCTCTTTCCATAAAATCCTAGAGACTTCTCATTTTCTAGGGAAAAAAATGAGAACGCTATTGGGCAGAAGGAGATAACAGGATTCTGAAAAGATTGGAAAGGAGAAATGGGAATGATTCAGCTGGCTGATACACTTGAGTTTGTTGTGTAAGCCCTACTCATAGAATCTTATCAAGAGCTGGTCCCATGTTTAGAGTTAGATTCTAGGCTGACACATAGGCAAAGGTGAAGACATTCTAATATGCTTAATTAAAACAAACATGATTAGAAAGAGCAATGAAATGTTCATGGTGTTTGCCCTGATTTGTCTCTATATGCATACTTTAATTGATCTCCCAGAGAAAATACAATTAGATAATAATAATTGGACACAGAGGATATATAAGGGAGATAAACTAGATGGCCACTTTCTATGGATTTATGGGAGAACCCTGAATATCTTTCATAAATGATTTGCTCTTTTTAATTATATTCAATGCAGATGTTTTAATATATGTTATTGTAATTCTATTGAGAGAATATAACACTAAATTAGTAAAAGTAGGTTGCTAATATTTTTAAATACGTTGAATTTTTTTCACTCCCAAGCTACTTTGGAGCAAACATCTACATAAAATTAGAGTCAAATATATGTCAACATGTTATTCCTTTTCAAATAAATAGTTTGCTAATTGATTAGTATTATAATGGTTTATTTGACACATATATGTTCTCAAAATTGCTCTTTAGACAATAGAAATACAGAGGGAGAATGAGAATTGCCAGTCAACAATGAGAGGAAACTGAAAAAGATTGTTTCAGTTACCAGCTCAGAGGAGGACTATTTAAGTTTTTTTCTGCTTCTTTCCATAATCACACTTAGCTCACTTATGATCACTTCTTAAGATGATCATATGAAAATTCAATTAGTCTATTAATCAGTGTTAATATTTTATGACTACATAATTACTAATGGATAAGTAATAGTCACTTTAGGACCAATATTTTGTTCTCTTCAAGTTAATAGTTTTTACTCTGCTTTATTTTTAAATTTAAAGACAAGAACTCACTAAGTTGCCTATGCTGGCAATAAATTTGCATTGTTATTGCCTCAGCTTGTCCATTAGTTATTTAACCAACACTCTATTTTTAGACCCATGTTCCTAGCCCTTTTGTTTGTATTTTTTGAATTTTGTTTTTGAGAAACTGTTTCTCTGACTTTGCCTTGTTGGCCTTGAACTTGCAGTCCCCCAAGTGACTGGGATTACAAGCATGTACCAACATGCCTGGTTCAGCTTCATCTTATTTTAAATGTCTTGCTGCAAAGATCTGCCCCATAGCCCCCTCCCCAACCCCCCACTAACCGGATGCATTGTCTAGGCATTTTTCTTCTATTCCTATGTAACATCCCTGTTTTCTGACTTTCACATCTTCTTCCTTTTTGGTTTACTCTCCTGTGTTGCAGGAGCACACTGTACAGTTGTTTCTTGAGAAGTAAGAATAATGACATTTATGTGCCTCTGAAAATGTTCTTCTACCTTCACACAGGATTATGGTTTTCACTGCACATGGAATCCTAACTTGAAAAAATCTGTTCTACTTGTATTCTCTGATTCCAGTATTGGAAGTAGTCAGATTACTGTCATTGTGCTTTTTTTTCTTTCATTTCTTTCCCTTTCCCAGCAGTTTCTCCCATATGCTCAAAGCTGAGGGAAACACAGCTTAGTAGCATCATGCCCTAAGGGCAAGAACAGATTAGTAGGAAGGTAGAAATAGCACAGTCTGGTAGGAGACAGAGATGTTGCATTTTGTGAAACTGAGACCATGCAGATTAATTTAACAGGCAACTATATCACATGCTCACTCACTCCCATTTTCTGTGTATTTATGTACATACATAGGCAAATGCCTATGTGTATCCAAGATCTTTGTTGATATTTTTTAATTTATGAGGAAAGTACAAGTGCACATTTTTAGACTATGTGAGAAATGACAGCCAACACTCCCGTTTTCAGTTGGCACTGAACATTTACGTAATGCTCGAACATCTGGTCATTTCTATCAACCCAGTCATGAACTTGGTCCAGTTGATTGCGTGGTGTTTTGTACAGAAAACAGCTGGCTCAACCACTGGAGCTTTGATTATGGCTGAATTGGATAAGTGTTTGCTATTGTGTAGACTGATGTTATGACTGGCTAAAGACGAAATAGAGCCAATCATAGGGAAGACCAGTCACAGACGTGTGAAATGGAACTTTTCTATGCAGTTTCACTGAAAAAATTATTATTTCTTCCCCAAATGGATTTCAGAAATATGTAAACTCGCCAAGTTTATCTCTGGGGTCTCTCCTTCCTGTTTCAGCTCCCTGTAAACAGGTGTCCTCAGCCTGTGAGAACAATATATGCAGGCTGCTTGGGGCCATTCACTGTAAAGGTACCTGGCCTTAATTTCCCACGTCTTAACTCTGTGCGCAGGACTTCTAATCATTATATCTCTTTTTTCCCCCCTTTCACATTTTCTTCTCAAATCACATTTGCAGTTTGCTGCAGGTTTTGTTGATGTCTGAATCTAATGCTTGTGAAGATGTCTGTGGCTGACACTGGATTAATACTTAACTATTCAAATTCACATATGTGAATATGGTCTCAAATGAGAGGATAGCTCAGGCAGACTTGGGCAAATTTACATATTGTGCATGGTAGAACATATTTGTACAAACACTGGAGGAATGTCCTGGGAAACAAGGAGCCAGATGAGATGAGCCCTCAGCAGAGAAAGCCTTGGCCTTCAAAGGGTGGACATAGACAACATGTGCCATGGCTTCAGCTCCCTATGGTGCGCTCCCAGCCCTATCCCACCTAGTACATATGAGCTCTGTGGAGAGCAGAGGGAAGATAACCAAAGCTTCTTAGAGGGGAGGGCTCTGTAATTCCAAGGACATAGCAATAGTACTCGAAAATCTCTTCTTAGCAATTTTCTGTGACACAGTTATTTACTCTTGGTTTCTGGAGGGCTTTATGAACTCAGTGTCATTGGCAGACAGTTTTATGGGTAAAGTGGGGATATTTAAAGGGCTTATCAACAGATGTGGATGTACAAGCCCCAAATTTTAAGTTATTCCCTTAATCTGAATCCTTCCCTTCCTCCCTTTCTCCCTCTTTCCTTCTTTTCTTCTTTTCCTTCTCCCCCACTCCCTTTTTTTTAAAAACAAAAATTGATTGTGGGGCCTGAACTCAGAGTCTGGGTGCTGTCTCTGAGCTCTTTTGCTTAAGGGTAGTACTCTACCAGTTTAATCCACAGCACCATTTCTGTTTTCCTGATGTTTAACTGGAGATAAGAGTTTCACAGATTTTCCTGCCTGGACTGGCTTTGAACCTTTATCCCTACATCTTAGCCTTCATGTAGCTAGGATTACAGGTGTGAGTTACCAGTGCCTACTTATGCTTTAAAAAACAAATTTTAAGGCAAGGTATTTGCTATGGTTCTCCTGCCTCCTCCCAAGTGCTGGGGTTAGCACTGCACCATTATACTATGCAAATTCCAATTGTAGCTGTTACGTATTTACCTTCTACCAGAGCCTTTGAATGCTTTCAGTCAAGTAAATAGATCAATAGTAGCAATTTCAGATGGCATCAATGTTAAATTGGTAAAAGAAAAATACCTTTAGTCAACCCTTTATGTTTTCATCAAATAATACTTCATAAATTTGTTTTCTACTCTTTTTGGATTTGTTAGCTTAAGAAACAAGGACTTGTAATGGTGCTAAACGATCGGCTGCTTTGGGGGAAGAGAAGCACACAAAATCTGAACATATGTAAGTGGATTTTTCTATTTTACTTTTGGTTTAATTAGGGTTTTTGGAGACACAGTATTACTGTGGAGCTCATGCTGGCCTCAGACTTGCTATGGTACCAAGGCTGACCTCAAACTTGTGATCCTCTTGCTTTAGCCTCCTGAAGCATGGTGGTTATTTAAGTAGATCTTTATTACCTCATAACTAGCATTACTGCAATGATAATTATTTTAGTTTATGAAAAGAATTAAGATAAAATTTCTAGATTATAGACTTGTTGCTTGGCCTTACAGTGTTAAATAAAATTTTGCTTAGTGCTTCCTATGTACTCCTCAGTCTATTGGGTTCAGTGTAAATTTTTATGAAATCATCAGATTTAAATACAGACACGCATCTTAACACATCTCCATGTTCTGTGTGTGTGTGTGCACCTGCACACATGCATGTGCGTGTACACATGCACGCGTGCGCATGTGCATGTGCCTGTGTAGGGTTACTGGTGTTCAGACCCTCCTATGGCTGAAGACAGATTTCAGAAATGCAAATATTAAATATATAGATTTCATCTGTTGAGAAAAAATCCAACTTTTATTTAAAACGCCAACCAAAATTGCATTCAGCTGCTTGTAGAAATATAAAGACAAAGATCCTGTTTATATGCTACCTAGAGTTCAGCCATCAGATGGTTTTAGTTAAGATGTAGTTTCTGTTCTTATTAGTGTTTCCATAAGACAACTTTTGGTAAGCAAAGATTACCCAAAATCTCAGTGTTTTCTTCTTTTTCATATTTGGGTACTACCTTTGCAATTTTTTTTTCTTTTTAATAATCTTTGTTGAAATATTACTTCCTTGCAACTTTTCTGAAATTTGTAAAATTGTATTCTAAAATTGCACTTCTGATGTGTGTATGTGGGTGTTCTTGCTTCTTTGTTCTTTTTTCCTTTCCATCTGAAGCTTCTGCTGACAAAAAATAAACAACAACAACAACAACTGATATTAAACCTTTACCAGATTATTTAGGATTTAAGCTTGTAATAGACCTATCTTCATTGTCTTAGTTATGTTTTCCTATAATGAAAGTCATTAAGATGTTTACTTCTTCAGGTAACTTGCATAGAATAACTGAGTAATAAATCATCTATGTAAAGGTAGTGTTTTGCCTCATGGGAAGTGTGCTATAGGGCAAGGTGGGCCACCCCCCTCCCCCAACACCAAAGGTGAGGAGGGAGTCAAGCTGCAGTTAACAAAATGGTCAGAGCTTTCCCTGTGTTCCTGCCTGGTCTTGCAGAGAGGGAAACCAGTCTTCATGAGCTGCCCTGAACTTGCAATGTCATCACTGTTAAAAGCATTCATGAAAAATCCTTTTGACTCTGTGCCCAGGATGGCAATTTTTGATTCCTCACTGGGTTTATTTTCAATTTTTTATTGTATTATTTGAGGTTCTTTTTTTCTGTTTGGTTTATTTCCTTTTGTCCTTGTTTTTGATTTCTGTACCCTTTGTCTTGTATATAAGATTATCTGATTTGGGGAGGAGAAGGGGAAGCACAGAAATGGTGGGACAAAGGGTGAACCAATTCAGTAGTGATACTCACTAGACATTATGGAAATGAACTATAGAACTTGGTGGGGTAGAAATTGGGAGGGGAAAACTGGGAGAAAATGAGGGGGAGGGGTGACACTGTTCAAAAAGAAATGTATGCATCACCTGACTTACGTAACTGTAACTACTCTGTATATCACCTTTATAAAAAAGAAAACAAACCACACACACACACACACACACCACCACCACCACCACCACCACCACCACCATTATCTAAAAGTAAGAACTATGAAGCACCAATTGCCAAAGAAGAAACACAGCAGACACAACCATGAATTATTTTTGGCATATTTATTCTATTAAAAAAAATTTCTACCTAGAGGAAAGGCCATTCAAAGAAAAGCCATGTTTATATTCATTTGTAGTTTCCATGTAGAAGAAGAATTCCTCTATGTGACAGCAATGGACTGTGTACTCCATATTTATTGCTTCTTATCATCCTGTCTGACACTGAAATTGGTCATTCTGGATCACAGTTGAAAATGCATCTGCTCCTTTTCTGTTGGAAGAATTACTGTTGAATTATGGAAGAATGGAAAAGAAAGCCCCAGTAGTTTTCAGGCTTTAGCTCTTTTCTTTTAGTGGGGAAGTGGAAAAGAAAAGAAGAAAACCCCATAAGATATTATGTACTATTTCTCTAACTTATTTTTCTGGATTCATAGCATTGTAATTAAACAACCTATCTGTACGTTGTAAATATCAAGGTAACAAACAGTACAAGAAATGTATCCAATGCCTAATGTATGAAATTGTAACCTCTCTGTACATCAGTTTTATAATAAAAACTTAAAAAAAAGAAAATATCAGCTACTCATTTAGTTTATTTTTCTTATTTTTTTTAACCCTGAAGTTCCTTGCCATAAAAAAAATCCATTTTATTTTATTTAGTATATGAATAATTAAAAGGAAACTGAAAAACATCATTATGTTCTCACTTGTGACTTTGTGCAGCAACAAATGTATGGTCTTCTGGATGCATTCTGTAAATATTTAGTTACAATCACTACATCTCTCAGTTTGTATCTAATGATAGAAGATATTCTTGGTTCGGTGCATTTTTTCTATAAACATTTTCTATTATTTGTAATAATATATTTTATTTGTGTAGTACTTCAGAAAATTTCATTGTCTTATTTGAATCTCAGCTCCATCTATCCTTATTAAATTTTAATATAGGTACCACTATCTGTACTTGAATATCAGAAATATTTATGACTTGGTTGATATTGGATATTAATTTAGTGACAGTGGACAGACCTGAGCTTAGAAATCTTACTTTCTACATATTTTGGCCAACTTGGCTGAGTATATCAGAGCTGGATTCTGGGGTTTGGCTCTAGTAAAGTTTATCTGTTGCTGAAAGTAAAATTGTTCCCTGTTCATGAAAGCGGGAGTCTTGTCTATGTTTGTAGAGTTGTGGCTTCAGAATGTAGTAGTTAATAAGTATTTATAAATGAATAAATATATAAAAAGATGCCGAGAACCTACTTTGAATGACTACTACATGTCCCCTGTCTCTTTTTCTATAGTTCTCTTATGCCTTGAAACCATTCTTAAAATTAAAAAATAAACAAATAAAAAAAGATACTGTTGAGGCAAAATGTATTTCATTTAGAACCCCCATTTTTGGATTTTCTCTGCTATCAATATCAAATGTGTCTTTCTGCAAGGTCTTGATATCCAAAAAGTACTTGCCCATACTCTGAGAACATTTTGTGATTCTTTTTTTTTTTTTTTTTGCTTTGCATTTGGAAGTCTTTTACGTATCTTCATTTTGTAGTCTAGAAAAATGCCTGGGTCCCCACTGAGTTACTGTCTTATGTTGAAAAGTACACTTTGGGGTGTTCTTTGTTGCTGAGGGACTCTGGGTAACCAACCAGTTAGTGGATACCTAACATTCAAATCTCTGCTCAGCCATAGAAGTGCCATTGGCAATGCCTTACATTCCTAAACAGACAACATGCTTCATTTTAACATTTCAGTACAGAGTGTTCTCTACTTACCATCTCTGGACTTTGGATTATTTACAGGCAGGCAAGAGGTCCTTTTATTTTTGAGGTTTATTTGAATCATTAGAATGCACTGGATAGAGGGAAAGCGGCCAAGGACAGAATCTGCTGGGCCTCTGGGATACTAAGGAGGCAAGCAGATTCTGGATTCTTATTTTCATCACTTTTCCTGCCTCTTGGAATGCAGTAGATATTATGATAAGACCTCTCAAAGAAGGAAGGGCACTTACTTCCTCTCCTGTCTTACTTTTTTAACTTGTGAAAGTTTTGCAGACTCAAAAAACCAAACTTGTTGGCTGGAAGCCTAAAAGGATTTCTCATCACATGGCAGGCTGTCATAGCAATTTTATGATGGCCAGTGCAGTGTTTCTTTTGGTCTGAGACCCAGGTATTTGGAGTATGGGTCAGGGGTTGAAAATTAATGCCAACTTGTCATGTGAGAAAACATAACTGCTATGAAATGTAGTAAAGAATACCTGCCAGCCCTGATGGTGGTGTATCATTTTTAAAATCCTTTTTGGTTATTATTTTTGGCTGCTATTCCCAGAAAAAAAATAATGGGAAGGATCCTATTTCTTAGAATATATCTTTATCTGCTCTGGCGACTTATGATGTCTTGAACTCTCAGGAGACAGTCATCTGAAAATCTTTGCTTAAGTCATTTCTATGCTGAGTACATGGCTGTACACACCATGACAAATTAACACAGATGTAATGAGATCTCCCTTACTCTGAGAGCAGACCTGCTGGGGAAAACCTCCACATCTTTGAGAGACTTGAGGCTGATGTTACAAGTTTTAGTCAGTAACTATCATTTTGGGTAAAGAGTTTTATTTTATGCCTAGAGTCACGTTGGAATATGCATAGATTTCAGATTGAATTATAATTTTTTGTTTTGGAAGGTTGTACACATTTTTCCTTACAAAGAATGTTAGCAGCATTTCAAATACATATTTTAGCCCACTTAAATATCTAAAGACATCAGAAGTACACTATATATTTTCAGTGAAAAGCAATAGACACAGGATTTATTTTTAGCACTGGGGTATGAATTGAAGGCCTCGTGCTTGCTTGGGTGGCACTCTATCACTTGAGCCACGCCTCCATCTTTGCTTTTTGCTTGTTACTTTGGAAATGGGGTGTTCTGGGTGTTTCTGCCTGGGCTTGCTTTGAATATCAAAGCAGATCGTTAGCCTACTGAGTGGTTAGGATTCTAGGTGTTAGCCACAGTTGCCTGTGCATGAGTGCACACACATGCCTGTGAACACACAGGCGAACAGATCATAGGGAAGAGATATTTTGTGTCCTGGGAAGAGATACCTTATCCACTGCTACTTTCAATGTCTTTCTCTGCTTTCTGGTCCTAGGGAGTGGGCAGCCTCCTAAGCCACACTCTACCACACTACTATGATATTCTGCTTCAGACACACCCACAACAGTGGAGCCAGATAAGCTCTGACTAAAACCTCTGACACTACAAACCAAAATAAATATTTCCTTCTTTTAATGGATTCCCAGGTAATTTGTAACAGTGATGAAAAATCTTGATTAACACAGGAATTGTTCTCAGTTCCTGGACTTCACTTGTTTGTCCTGGCACTTTGTCTTTGTTAGCAATCTTTTCAGGACACCTTTGTCCCCTGCCAAGTGCATGCATCTCTTCTACAGAAACCCCAAATTCTCCCTTTTTCTCTGCATTGCTTCTTCAGGCCAATCTAGCCACAGGGAATTACAGTAGGTCTGAAGTTCTCCAAGACTCTCTTTATGTCCTCCTCACTTGAGGTAAGGCAAAAATAATGTCTTTCTTGTTTGGGAAAGCAACCCTCTCAACAGAATTCTTAAGTAAGTCTTCCAACTGAGGAGTTCTTATTGGTTGGAAATTACTGGTTCTGTAGAAGTTTTTTACATTCTTAGCAATTCTGCACAACGTACTTCTTACCTCATTGCTATGTGGTATCTAAGGTATAGAATTTGGCCAAAGCTGAAATAGAAAGAATCCCATTTGTTATTCTTTTGTTTGTCAGATTTTTGCTCAGTACATAAAGTCTTGACCTTTTTAGTATGGGTAGTAATAATAGTGTCCTGATTAGCCACAATCAGGTTCTTTATGTGATGTGTGAGAAAAATGGAAGGAAAGAAAAATGTGGTGCAAATAGATATTCTTTTTTGTGAGATAAATCTGACAGTGATATATGATGAGGGAAAATGCAAATGGCAAAAAAATGCTAAAAAAAACAACAACTATTGAATTTTGAAGTAGAAAAAAAAGATGGTGAGAGAAGAAAAGCTTCCACCAGGCGGTAGAAATGAGGAGGGGTTAGGACATTGTTAGGGTGGTACCTAAAAGGGGTGAGAATTGTTTCCAAGTAGATATGGTATATCCCAGTTAGTCCATTATTATTATTGCCCATCTGAAAAATGCCTTTTTTCACAGACAAAAATTATTCTTCAAATGACTGACCTGGTTCTTTGTTGGTGTTGTTTTTCTCATGAAGTTCCATTGTGAATTCTGTTCCATTAACATATCAGACACCCAGGCTACCTCCAGTTATCTGAGTGATTCATTTATTCAACATCTGCTTATAAAACACCTGAACGTCCTATGTTCAGAACATAACTCATTTAAGAGATGACTGTAGCTACCTTTCTATCTTCAGGTTCTGAAATTGGATATTGTAGCAGAATTTATACCTAGAAATCAGGGAAGAAAAGGAAGTCAGTAATCTACTTCCTATCCAAGGAGGATCAGTTGTTAAACATTGACCAGTATACGATGGCAGGTAACAAATAAACATAGTAAGTTTAGATACTCCTTCATGAAGCATGAGAATAGGTTCTGTGGATAAATGGCATTTATATAGGCAGAGAGGAAATGAGAAAGGCTGAGAATAGACTCATGAGTGACTAGTGTTCTGAGATAGGAAATAGAGTAGTTTGTTGGTTGGGGAAATGGAACACAGGACTTGCAAATTACAAACCTGCAGCAGTCAGGCTGAATAAACAAAAGAATAAATTTTAGTGGACCATGTGATGGGACCTGTGTTGAAGTTGAGAGAAAGGCCTCCCTAAAGATGTTAAAAAATGAAAAGCTTGCTGTATTCTAACCACTTTAAATTTTCCATAAGGAATTAATAAGAATGAGCCTAGAAAGCAGTTAGAAACAAATAGGCTCTGGAAAAGGACTATCATTTTCCTTCTGAAGTAATCACTAGTTTCCTTGCAATAATGAAGGCAAAATTTAGCATCCTAATTTACTTCCCTCATCCTTACTTGTTTTCCATGTTCTCATTGGGAAATGGCTACAATTATTATTATTATGTGAGTTTAAAACTTATTCAATGGTGTTTTTCTTGTTAGTGTAGATTATTTAGACTTAAATTGATGGTATCATTTTCAATTTGATCTTGTTTCATGGATAAAATCATGGCCTTCCCCATGAAACAAATTTTAACCTGCCTCCCTGCCTCCCTCCCTCCCCTTCCTTCCCTCTCTCCCCTCCCTCCCCTTCCCCTCCCCTCTCCTCCCTTCCCTTTCTTCCCCTCCCCTCCCTCCCTCCACTCCTTTCTCCTTCCTTCCCCTCCCCTTCCCTTCCTTTCCCTTCCCTCCCTTTGCCTTCCTTCCCCTCCTCTCCTTTCCCTCCCCACCTCCCCTTCCCTTCCCTTCCTTTCCCTTCCCTTCCTTGTGCTCCTGGATTTGAACTGAGGACTTATCAGCTTGCTTTTTTAGCCAAGGCTCTATCTACCACTTGAGCCATATTTCTATGTATACCTTTTGCTGGTTGCTTTGGACACAGATTCTCTTGGACTCTTCTCCCTACTGTTGGCCTTGAAGCATGATCTTTCAGATCGCTTTCTCTTGAGTAGCTAGAATTACAGGAATGAGTCACTGGTGCCCAGTGTGTTGCTTATATTTCTAAGGATGTTTATTTATATCTCTATGTATCTGAGAAAATTTCCACTATTAGAACGGAAACTATATTTTTAAGGAAAGTTATTGAACATATTTTTAAACTGTTTTAGAATATCCTCCAATTAATTTCAGTCTGTTAAATAAATATATTTCTTTTTTAACTAATCATTTAGACATTTTTTAACATTAATCTCTCAGGATAATACTATATCAAGCACAGTCAATTTAAAAATATGGAGTAGTTCTCTCTTCAGAGATACCTTTATTTTGAAATATTAAAAATAGAAAAAGCTGGGCACCCGTGGCTTATGCCTGTAATCCTCATGACTCAAGAGGTTCAGAGTTCAAAGCCAGCCTAGGCAGTAAAGTTCATGAGACTCTTATCTCCAATTAACCACCAACAAACCAGAAGTAGCACTGTGGCTCAAGTGGTAGAGCACTAGCCTTGATCTGAAGAGCTCAAGGACAGTGCCCAGAGCCAGAGTTCAAGCCCTGTAACCACCAGTACCAACAATACAAACAAAAATAAAGGAAAAAGAAACTTTGAAATAAATGATTATGACACACAGTGAGACATTGTTTTTATAATGCAAATCCTTAGGCCTAATTTGAGTAAATGTCAAGTCATTATAAGAGGAGTTTTCAGTTCCTGGTCTATTTGTTGCTATAAGACTGCCAGAGATGATATAAATGGAAGAAAAGTATAAGCTCAATAAATCTGAAATCATCAGGAAAGGAGAGTTCAGCTCTTGTAGCTTCTCTCATAGTTTTAGATCCGCTGTAGTCTAGATTCAGCCTCAATCAACAGGTTCTCTCTGGATGTCTATAGCAGAGGAGGTGAGTACCCAAAAGATTTTGGATAGCAGGTCAGGAAATTGTGGAAAATGCCTTGTCAATGAGGGAAGTTTTTCATCCTAAAGGATTTGTAGAGTCAGGAGATGTCTGAAATGTCAAATGTCAGATCTGAGGAGGAGCTCCAAACTGGATTAGTTCCTCCGCCAGGACTTTGAAGTGTGACAACTTGCATGGTCATCCTCTGAGAAGTATGGCATGCTGTGTTATAGACCAGTCACTTCAAAAGTTGCACCAAAGGCCAAAGATGTCCACATGTAGCTTTGGAGAAAGATCTTGATACAGTCCCACCAGTATCTTGCTTGGGTACTTCAAAAAGAAATTTGTTGAACTATGAAGTATATCATACCCTTCAGGCCAAAGACCCAGCCTTCCACTGGACTTCAAGCATTTCATATCTAATAAAAAAAATTCAGCAATTTACTTCCCCTGCTCACATTTCTAGTTATCAGATTGCTAGTTTTACCCCTTGGAATTATACTTGTCACTGGCATGTTTGGCATTTTATCTCCTGCTTTTCTGACTTGATTTAGTTCTTAGCATCCTGAACCATACACAACACCAGATCTTCTGCCTTCTGGTCCTGGTGATTATTCAGTGGGTGCCCACTGATTTTCACCTCTTAATAGTTATATGTCAGATATCTGGAGTCAGGTGCTGGTGGCTCACGCCTGTAATCCTAACTACTCAGGAGGCAGAGATCTGGGGACTGTGAATCAAAGCCAGTCCAGGGAAGAAAGTGTGACCTCCAGTTAAAGACTACAAACCCAAAAGTGGAACTGTGGCTCAGTAGTATAGCACCAGCCTGGAGCACAAAAAACTCGGAATGGTGCCCAAGCCCTGAGTTCAAGTCACAGGAGTAGCATGTGTATGTGTGCACATGCATGCGCGCACGTACACACACGCACACAATCTTTCTTCAGGAGCACAGAAAACAATCATGCCTGTGAACCATGATCAGGAAGTCAGAAGTGATAGGGAATTAAGAATTGTGGGAGTAACCTCAACTACAATCCCAGAAATTGGTATATAAATACCCAAGCTCTCCTGTCCTGTGGCTGCAATAGCTTAAATATACATGTTAAGGATTACAAGCAAGACCACACTAAAGCTGCCAGCACAACTGTTCATCACAGCAAAATTTACCATCGCTAAAATATGGAACCAACCCAGATGCCCCTCAGACTCTATGGTTTCTTTCACAGGTAATAAATAGTGCACATCTAGGGTAGTCTTAGCAGAAGATCGCAATAGCTCAATGCATATATACATATGAACACATAAGATGTTGCTAACAGTAATGAACTCCAAGTTATGGAAACAAGTAGTTTATCATTGTTGTTATTATTTTCAATGTACCATGTGAAACTATGCCTTTTTCTTTTGTCATTTTGCCCAGGCTTTTATCCCTGATGTCACTGTAACTAATTTTGGTACCCTGGGTGTTGTATATATGTTTATTGGAAGTAGGGAAGGGAAGGGGAGGAACAAAATGGAGAGGCAAAGGATAAAAGGTGAAACAATGCAACAGCAATACTTTCAAGACAATATGCTATAAAACAACTGTACAACTCAGTGTGGGGAGGGAGCTAGGGAGGGGGGAAGGTGGGAGAAACGTGAGGGAGGAGGTAACAAGTTTGATAAAAAATGTACTCACTGCCCTATGTATGAAACGGTAACCCCTCTGTATATCAGTTGACAATAAATAAATTTAAAAATATATACATGTTTTGTACATTTTTAAGGCTGAAATTACAATATCTTTATTCCTCTCCTTATTTCTTCTTTTCTAACTATTTTATGCATTCCTAAATTATTTTTATTTTTATTTTTTTCTTATGTATTGTCAAAGTGACCTACAGAGAGGTACAGTTTCCTTTGTTAGGCCTTAGGTACATTTCTTGTACTGTTTCTTACCTCTCCCCCCTCCCCCTTTCCCTCTCCCCCCATGAGTTGTTCAGTTGGTTTACACCAAATGGTTTTGCAAGTATTGCTTTTGTAGTTGTTTGTCTTTTTATCCTTTGTCTCTCGCTTTTGATATTTCCTCACCTAGAGTGATAGATGTATAAAACTGCTTTCTTTTTATTCTTTTCATATATCCTTACCTTTATTTTCAGCTTTCAAAATTTTTTTTAAATGGCCTTTTTTTGCACTCAAATTCTTGATCCGTTGTCTCCTGGAAGAACTCTATAAAGTCTACCTCTAATACAAGTATTCTACATTTACTTCCTTACCTTTTTTTTTTTTTAAAGCTCTTGACACTCCATCTAGCTTCTAGTTCTACCAAAGGATAAGCCACAGGTCAGAGGTTCAATAAATGAAATAAATATGCTAAGAATTTATACTCATGCTAGATTTTCATGAGTTTGAACCAATACTAGAAACTGATTTTTTCAGCTTAAAAAAATCAGAGAATTTGAGCTGGGAATATGGCCTAGGGCAAGAGTGCTTGCCTCGTATACGTGAAGCCCTGGGTTCAATTCCCAGCACCACATAATATAGAAAATGGCCAGAAGTGGCGCTGTGGCTCAAGTGGCAGAGTGCTAGCCTTGAGCAAAAAGAAGCCAGGGACAGTGCTCAGGCCCTAAGTCCAAGGCCCAGGACTGGCAAAAAAAAAAAAAAAAAAAATTCAGAGAATTTGAAGAAACCAAGATGAAGATAGCAAAGAGTCTTTTTTTAATTTTTGAAATTTATTTCTTCCCAAAATGATGTACAGAGGGGTTACAATTTCATATGTAAGGCAGTGAGTACATTTCTTGTCAAATTTGTTACCTCCTCCCCCCCCCTCAATCCCCCACTCCCCCCATGAGTTGTACAGTTGGATTATGGCATATAGTTTTGTGAGTATCACAGTTGCATTTGTTCCTTTTTCTCTCCATTTTACTATTTTCCTCCCTTCCCTAGTTCCAATAAACAAATATACAATAACCCGGGTACCAAAATCAGTAATAGTGACATCAGGGGTAAAACCCTGGGGAAGAAAGACAAAAGAAAGTGGCATAATTTCAGATGGTACATTGAAAATAACAATGAGAATGGTAAACCACTTATTTCTATAACTTGGAGTTCATTTCACTTAGCATCATCTTATGTATTCATATGTACATAGCTATTGAGCTATTGTGATCTTCTGCTAGGGCTATTCTAGACATGTACTAAGTATTACCAATGAGGGAAACCATAGAGTCTATGTTTCTTTTGGTCTGGTTCACTTCATTTAGTATAACATTTTCCAAGTCCTTCCACTTAAGAGTCTTTTTTTTTGAGGAATAAGGATGTCTAATTATTTTGGACATATTTTGCTAGTGATGATGCTAAGAATGTACATATATAATAATATTTAAATTTATCTCCAGAATAAAACTTTCATGTAGTTATAATTATTCCAGCCTTACCAGTACAAATATGAATAGGGTTAAGAAAGTTGGCCCAAATACATCAGCTCATCAAAGGCAAAATTCAAATGTAAACTTTGATAAAGTCTATTCTCTCAGTCTGTTTTCTTCCTGTGAAGTTTTCTTTGAAATAGATGATAAATATATAATCAACCTTACTAATTTATTCAAAAATTCAATTGATCAAATCATGATTCTATAATTGTACAATTACAGTTTTTCTTTAAAGAGTAATGAGGTAGGTATAAATTATGAGAAAAATTCTGCCTTATTCTGAAGTATTTTTTCATTCCTGGAAAAAACCGCTTATTTTCATCCTCTTATGGGATTTGTTATTATGCATTACTGAAAGCTAGAAAAACAGGTCAAGGTTTTCAAGGTTTATTTCTGGGGATACATTTTGCTATTTCTCTAAAAGATTATAGAAGATTGTTATCTCCAAATCACAATACAACTTGAAGCTCAAATTTGTGGATTCTCGAAAAGCTGAAATTTAATGCTCCTTTTGAGATGGATGATGGCTTCAAGTAATTTGAAGAGAACTGACATTCTGGTAAACTTGAAAAGAAAGAGAAAACACATTGGATTGTTCTATCAAGCTTCTCCAGGGTTAAAAAAAAAATCTTAATTTAACATGGACTTGGAAGTGAGACAAGATAGGAAGGATGTTAGGAAAGGGAAGAAATTGACTAAGACAGTAAATAAATTGTTTACAGTAGTTATCCATTAGAATGTAAAGGATTTTAGCTTCTATTTAGCATGTTACTTTGGAGTTTACTACCTGGTAGTTTTAGAATTGTGTGATTATTATATATATATTCTAGATTGAAGGTGAGAGAATGACAATTTGTTTAGCTGTCTCAGTTGGTTAAAATGATTTATTTTTAAGGTCATAAAGTGTTTTCAAGGGGCTGGGAATATGGTCTAGTGGCAAGAGTGCTTGCCTCCTATATATGAGGCCCTGGGTTTGATTCCTCAGTACCACATATACAGAAAATTGCCAGAAGTGGCGCTGTGGCTCAAGTGGCAGAGTGCTAGCCTTGAGCAAAAAAGAAACCAGGGACAGTGCTCAGGCCCTGAGTTCACAGCCTAGGACTGGCCAAAAATAAATAAATAAAGTGTTTTCAAGTGGAATATGCATTTGATGTTTAAGGGTGAGCAGGTGGTATGTACGGGACTGACAAAGCTTGCTGTTTTACTTTGCAAAAAGCCTTTGTGGTCAGTTGTTCAAGTGTATGAACACTAGTGTCTTGATTCCTATCAACTTTCCTTTCTGTTACATGTTGCATCGGTAGCTTTCTCAAGTGTATATTCAAGGCAGAAATAAGGAGACATACTATAGACTTTTCTTAGGTGTTGTTTCTTAGATCTTGATTAGGAAATCAAGAGTTTAGTTTTCTTGTATTTATGTGAGAAAGTGGGAGAGTGGATATAGAATTAACAGAATAAGAACTTTTGGGTTATGCTAAGGGAGAAGTTAGATAAATATTAAACAAAAGCAAACAAATCACAATGTAACATACCAAAAACAACTTTCTGGTCATCATGGTTGCTGAAAGCTTAGATGGCCTTCACAAACCGTATGTATGTATTGTTTAAACAATGGGTGAATGGACTTTTGCCAATCTCCTGTGGAGAAGGTGTAAACATTATTATGTAAATAAGAAGCTGATCTTGGTATATTTAAAAGCTGCCTTCAGATATCTCTTGTCCAGAGATATTCTTAAAGCATTTCTTGAGATGTGATAACTGTCTTTTCTTCCTGGCTCACTTTTGTGTTATGCTTTCTGGCACAAATATGTTTTACTTTTAGCTTAACAATTCACAGCATTTAGATAACTAGTCTCTGTAGAGAAAATAATTTTATCCCCAACTGTGTTCAAATCTTAAAAACAAAAAAAGTATGCCTTTCTTTCCTCCCTATAATGTTAACAGAACTAATACTGGAAAAGTTTAATAGAAAGGACATTTTTTTCTTTGTTTTAATTATCTTTAAGCACTTGTACAAAGGGATTTCATTTCAAACAATCAGTTTGTAAGTACAATGCATCTTGACTGATACCACTTTTTCTATCAATCTCCCACATCTTTCCGAACTCTAAGTTACAGGGTTCCATTTTCACATATACATTTCACATATACATTGAATATAATAAATATATTCACCTACCTTTCTGTCTCCAAAAGCTTCACCAAAACTGTTTCTGTTTTTATGCTTCCTTAGTAAGTAAAAACTTATGAAAGAATCTCTCTTGGATTTCAGTCTATGTTCAAGAAAGATAGAGATTCTTTGAAGAGACAATCCATAGTAGTCAGTTGAAATTCTGAATTGATTAATGTTGAAAGTTTTGAATTTTTTCTGTTTAGAGACTAAAAATATTCTACCTTCTAGTACTTTATATACAATAATTAAAAATAATAACCTAAATCAAAATATTAAAAATATAAAATTTATGGTTTACTGAGCACTGCATTATATTTACCAGGCTCTGAAATCAAATGAATATTTTAAATGTACTTTATAAGTCTCAAGACAGAGGATTTTATTATTATGATTCTCATTTTCATAGAAAGCAGCAGAAAAGATCAATACACTTGTGGAGAATAAAGGAGACACTTAAGGGGAAAAGCCCCTCAGCTTTGATTTGTCAAATATATTAAAATAGAGTAAAAATTGAGGTATGTTCCTTTTCTACTGTAAGGCATGCTTAAAATGATTGATAATACTCTATTGGTGTGGGTATGAAACAGCTTCTCATTTATTTCTGATGGGATTTTAAAATGGCCCAAATTATTTGGAGGGTAAATTTTACAATATCTGTCAAAGCCAGTAAGAAATAATTGTTGACTCAAAAATTTTACCTCTGTGGCTGGGAATATAGCCTAGTGGCAAGAGTGCTTGCCCTCTATACATGAAGCCCTGGGTTCAATTCCCCAGCACCACATATATAGAAAACGGCCAGAAGTGGCGCTGTGGCTCAAGTGGCAGAGTGCTAGCCTTGAGCAAAAAGAAGCCAGGGACAGTGCTCAAGCTCTGAGTCCAAGGCCCAGGACTGGCAAAAAAAAAAAAAAAAAAAAAAATTTACCTCTAAGAATATATCCTTATAATACCCTTACATAAGTCACAAAGTACAAGGCAAAAATAGTATTATTGTATGGTTTATAATAACAAAGATTGTACATATATTAAATAAATACTGATGGATAAATTAGTAGTTGGACAAACTAGGGGGCATTTATAGAGTGGCAAACTATGCCCATTAAAAAGGTAATGAAGTACTGAAAAAGAAAAAAACAATGGTCTGATACATTGAAAAAGAAAAGTTTGAGTATTGTGCATAACCAAAACTCATTTTGATTTAAAATAGGTATTTGACTTTTTCCAGTTCACAAAAACTGAATTCAGGGATCACCAGTCCAGTAAAGGCTCTACTACAACTATTTTTTTAACGTACAATATCTTAAAAGTTATTCATTTGGTTCTGTAGCAGATATTACTATCGGGATATGTGGTCAAAAACTGTCAGTGAATTTTGAAAACAAAACACAAAAACAAAACCATAAAAATGAAATGGAAATTAATTTACTTCTAGCTCTGATCCTTTCACAGAGAGTTTTAAAGTTTGACCAAATCAGCCAAATTCAGTGCTTTTCTTTGCACTAAAATGGAAAGGTTAAAGATAAACTGATACAGAATAATATTGAGTATTTTTGTATATAAGTGTTGACTAGTTTTAAGTTTTCTCTTTTAGTTCTTTATAAAATGTAGACACCTTTAAGATTTAGTCTATGTACACTATTTTTTGTATTATTAAGTCTACTGAATGATTTCTTAAATTACTTATCTTTAAGTAGTTGTACAAAGTAACTGCTATTTAACAAAGCAGTTTATGAACACAATATACCTAAATCAATGTCACCCCTTTCAACTTTATTACCTATCCCTTCCCAACTTTTCCTTCTTACTTCATAATTTTGTAGGATATACCTTGGAATTTTGACTGCTTTCTCCCTCTCTTCTCTTTCTTTCATCTTCCCCCTTCCTCTTGAACCCACCCCTTATCAGTACCTACTTCCTGATGTTTTATTTTGTTGAACCTTGACTTTGCCTTTCCAAGAAATTATGTTATTTTAGTTCTCTCTTGAATCCTTAAATTTCCTTTTATTAGAAATTTGTCTTGGAGATTCCCTTTGAAAATTATGCCATAGTTATATACTTTCTTAGTGAAGGATAGAAAATTATGCAGAACAATTTCCTAATGTAACTATTCTCTTTTGTGTTTTATCAGTGCTCACGGTTTTGCACATTTTTTTTTCTTGCACATCTCTATTTCCTTTGTGCAAGTCCGCTTATCTTAGGCTTATGCTTCCTTTGCACTCAGTGGTATTTAATGTCACAGGCTTTTCCTTTTTTCATGTTTAAGGTGCTTTGTTATGGATTCTTCCATTTTAGTTTCATGGATAAAACTACTGGTGTAGAAGAGAGAGTGGTGGTTCATTAAAAAAAAATAAATTTCCTCATCTCAATTGTTTTATTTTTTTCATTTCACTTACTTTCCTTAAGGTAATTTTCTTCTTGTTTCTTTTTTTTCCAATTTATTTTATTTATGTGATACTGTGGAATTGAACCTAGGGCCTCATACATGCTCAGCAACCACAGGACCACTAAACAACACTCTCAGCCCCGGCCCAGTCCCCGCCCCCCCCCCCCCGGGTTTCTTTTGTTGGACATAAATGTAGTGATCACTCATTAAAAATACTTCTGATTTATGAGTAAGTTGTCAAACATCTATTACTTATATACAGAAACTGAGTTTGCAAATAAATCACAAGGACTAGGAACAAAACTATTTACATAATTTCTTGATGTTGTAGAAAAAGTGCTATGCATAACATATCAAGGAGTAAGCTGTTGTTACTTACTGGTTTTTGTGCTCAGTAGGGCAAAGAAAGTCACTCCTAAGAAAGAGCAGCATTGGAATATTTAGTTCAACACTTTGCATCACTTTGTATAATGCAAAGTACTAAATACAAGTTTCTTAAAGGGCTTCCAAGGAACTTAGAAAGTCAGCCAGTGCCATTTAAAATTATGAATAGATGATGAATTTAGTAGAATGGGTGGAAATTAATTAAATGGCAATACCAAAGGCATTAAAAATGTGAATCTCTAAAACTCTGAACATCTAGATCACAATTATTCATTACAGAAATAATGTAAGACATGTGAGTAATTTCATATTTTCTAGAAATTAGTTAGCATTAAATTTATGAATATATTTTGTTTCAATATAATCAGAATATCATCTAAATTGCAATTTATTTTACTATTTTTGAGATATTTCTATTTTTATGTTTTATAGTAGGAATGTGAAATCTAGTATATATTTTGGGCTTGACACAATACGTCTTAATCTGGAGCAATCATATTTCATCAGCTCACTGGCCACATATGTCCAGAGGCTACTATAATGAATAGTAGTAGAGGTCTTGATTTTTAAAGCTGAAGCAGAATACTCATACTCTTTTAATTTATCTTGATGAGAGATGTAGAATGGCTAACATGTTATTACAATTAGAATAATTAATAGATGTTTAAAATGATAACCAAGTCTAAAGACATATAGCAAACCACCACTTAATCTTAATAAAGGAAATGTAAGGGATACTTTGTTGATTCAATGCCAAAGTGCAAGAAAAATACAAGCTGCTAGTGCCTTTTATAATACAACAAATAAATGTGTAACCCACAAGTCCAAAGGGAAAAGTAAAACTAATGAGCTTTGGTTGGAGTAAGACCACTGGTGGAACCAGTTTGACCACACAAGCATTTCCTGAGGTCTCTTGAGGGAGATGGATTTAAGGGCCACACTCTGGGACTAAAGGGCAGAGAGCCAAAGGGCAAAACCCACCTCTTGCAAATGTCAACTTTCATATATTTCCAATTTGTTAGTTTATGACAGGCAGGCTGGCTGTTGAGATATACAGTAGAGCTCTTGTGGTATCATACTTCAGCTAATGGTAAAAAATGTTTTGCATGTTTGCAACATTTAGCTTTTCAAAGGGCATTTTCATTTCTTCTTCTCTAACTTTTTAAGGCAGGTTTTGTTTTGTTTTTGCAACACTGGGGATTGAACTTGGTAAATTGACATTACATTTGCTACACAGGCACTCAACCACTTGGGCCTTGCTTCCAGTGTAATATGGATGTCAGATCTGGCTAGTGCCATCATTGGCTACATGGTGAATTGTAGTATCTGGCATCTTGTCTTGATGGGTGTGCCTGAATTCCTAGAGGAAGGGAAGTCCCACCCCAAGGTGATGGGTGTTCCTGAATCCCTAGAGACAGGGGTTGGCACTTGGCCTATAGGTTACTGAACCTCTCTGTCAAGTGCCTGGGACTGGGAGCTTCTTGTCCTTTGTCAGCCCAGGGGCCAGCACACCTTGCTATATGTCTCCCTCTTCGTGTCCAGTGTCCTGTCTCCTAACTCATCTCCCGTCACCATGGTGTTGCCAGTCAGCTCTCCATTGGTGCTGAATTGGTTTGTTGGTATTGTTTTTGTTCTTTCTTCCTTCTCTGGCCTGTTTCCTGATAGTGTTAAGTGTATGTGTGGACTGCAGGCCTTTGTAACAACTGGCTGACTGCAGACTGCTACTGCTCTAATAAAAACTCCCAAGATTCGATCCTTCAATATGTGTCTTCTTGGATAATTTACTATATAACACCAGAGCTTGTTTTCTTTTGTTATTTTCAGGGTAGGATTTCATTTTACACCCAGGATAGCTTAGTCCATAATCTTCCTGCCTGTTGTTCCTTGTGTCACTGGGGATGGCAGATATACATATGCCACTGTGCTCAACCATTGTGCTTCCCTGGGAGCCAGTAGCATTTGACCCCTGAATTTCATTCTGCCTGGGCTGGCTTCAAGCCGTGCTTTCCCTATGCTTACCTCCCATGTAGGTAGGATTATACACTGAGTCACTGAACCCAGCTTTAAACTAAGTTTTACTAACTGTGGCATTCTAAGCAAACTAATGTTTTAAAAAAATTCACTTCAACAAATGGTTATTGAGCAGTCAATACGCAAGGAAGTTGGGAGCTTCAAGAGATAATGGTAGTTATTGACAGCTTAGATATATATGATTATATGTAAATATATTCTGAACACAATCATTTGTACCATGTAGTTTCATAGTAAGAGAGTCAGGATTTCTTCAGGCAAATGCATAAATCTTGATGCTTAGTCTGCTCCTTTATCTGAGACATCTATCTGCTCCTTTATCTTGGATGTCTCCAGTCTGAAACTTTACTTCAACACACCTTGAATGAACATAATGAACAGACAATGTTGCCCATGCAGCTATTTATAAGCATGAGATTTTTATTGCTGAAAGTTCTGAATAATTAAATTTTGGTGTAAAGCAGTATTAATATTTTTACAAAGCACTTTACATGGTTCTGATGGGTAGTTTTGAGGATCATTGTACTAGGAAACTGGGTAAGAGAATAAAAATTCATATATGGTGGAGAGATATTCCTTTAATTTTTCTAGGCTTTTCTCTTCTTTTCTCTCTGCTTCTTTGCTGCTAAATCTCTTATTCAGATTCCCATCTTACCTATCCATATCTAGTTCCAGAAACATTTTCTTCTTTGTTTCTTCGTTTCTAGAGACCCCAGGGCAACTGAGCCATAGACTCATACCCAAATCTATCTTAAATCTTTAAACTGAGCTAGCTTTCATTCCCCATTTGTTCAGGGGTCCCTATGAGACGAGATTAAGCTATTATTCATGATACTAGGTTTTTTAAGATTTATTACTCTGGAGCTTTTGCTGAAGAAAGAAGCTCCAGTTTGTTTTGACTAAGACTTAGCCCACAATTTTAAGTTATTTTTAGTTTAAATTGAAATCACATTGTTTTAGGTAAACCACCGAAATTGAATATCAACACCCTCCCTTGAATTTGTTTATTTCTTATTCTACTTATCTCAATAGAGACATCACTATTCAATAATATGCCTTCCTGTTTCATCCAAAAATATTAAATGCTACAGACATACACTACTGAAACAATGCTCAAGTTCTTTTAAAAAGATTTAATGAAAACAAGACTTGGTGGCTTACATCTTTAATCCTTCCTAGTAGGGGGGCTGTGATCAGGAGAATTGTAGTTTGAGACCATTCAGGGCAAAAAGTTCATGAGACTCCCACCTCAACCAATTAAAATTGGGTATGATGGCATGCGCCTGTCATGACAACCATTCAGGAAACATATATAAGAGGATTGTAGTCCACACTGACCCCAAAAAGAAATGAGACTATTTGGAAAATAACAAAAGCTAAAAGTGCTGGCAGCATGGTTGAAGTGGTAGGCCAGCTTTATAAGCACAAAGCCCTGAATTTAAGCTACAGTACACCACAAAAGAGTTTTGAAATATTGAAATACAATATACATATTATATAAGTCAGCTGCCTTAATTGTACAGTCCAGTGAGTCAGAGTGTTCACAGCATGGTAGAACCATTACCACGATCAATTAATAACAATTTCATCACACATAAAGGAAACTCCATAACAAGCCTCCTCCCTTCCAACTCACCCCAAGCAACTTTCTGTTTCTTTAGATTTACCTAGCCTGGATATGTTTAAAAAACATATTTCTTTTATCTGGCCATAATTATGTGTCATTTAGTTAACATCCCATTCCCCCTCTCCAGTTTCCAAAGCCTCTGATAACCACCATTCTGCTTTACAGTATGAGATCAAATTATTTGGATTCCACATGTGAGTGAGATCAATCAGTATCAACTCTCTATGTCTGGTTTATGTCACTGAACATAGTAGTCTCCATAGACTACTCCATAGAGTCTCTGTAGACTATAGACATAACCTGTGGTTCCATGGTCATCTATTCCAAAATGTACTTCTGAAAACTCCCAAACCTCTAAATTGTTACTGAACTCATACTATGGGTAGAGGGTTACAAGAGTGATGGATATTTAAAAAAAGCCAGTTTTCCCCTTGTGGAATTAGAAACTATATAGACTTTTAAAATATGTTTTTCTTACTATTATTTATAATCTTATTACAGGATGACAGGTAAGAATGGTCATCTTTATCTTATAGATGAGGATAAGTCAGAACAGTACTTGTCATTTCAAAGGTGTCCAATGATTTTCTAAATATGATCCTGATGCTTTTCTAAATATAAAATAAGTTATTTTTTGGTGAGGAGAGGATTTTCTTATGGTTTACAAATGTATTTCTTAAACTTTACTGTACATATAAATCACCTCTGAATATTGTTATGGTCTGCATTCTGAGTCATCTGGGCTGGGGTGGGGTTGAGGTTTTTTATATGGAACAGACTCTAAAATGCCATCCAAGTGGCTTATGAACTATATACATACACGAAGTTTAGAATGCTTTTTGTGTACAGTTTCACCGTGCCAGTAATTGTTCCTTTTTGCAGAGTCTTCTGTTTTTAAAACAGAGGCACCACTATGTCTTAAAATTTATCTAAAATTGAGAGATGAGTAATGAGTTAGTTCTCAGAACCAAAATACTTGTCATCTTCTGAGCCCAGTTCATAAATGTTCACATGATGAATTCTGGTCCACTATTCTATGTCACAACAACCTATTTTGTCTTCTAAATATTACTGCACTTACTGGTTGTTATTTTTATCTGCATGTTTGTTTCTGAAACTAGATGATAGAACCCTTCAAATTTTACCATAAGTCTTCATATTTAATATGGTGAATAATTTGAACTTTATTTACAAAGGAATATAGATTCTTGTCTTTTATATACAATTTTCATTTAATTTTTCACAAAACCTGTAAGGTTTGTACCCTTTTGAAATTATATAAACTGAGGTACAGAGAGTTCACTTATTAAATCAAAGTTTACATACTAGACCATCAGGATTTGAACTTAGTTCATGTTTGTTCTTTCCCATATACTACACTGTATCAAATAACCAAAGTCGTCAATCTTTTTCATTAATTTTCTTAATTACCAAATGAATGGACTAATCCTGTGAGATAACTTGTCCTTGAACCAGAATTTAATTAAAACACCTTATTTTTATTTTGTTTTGTTCTTTTTTAAATGTTGGAAACCTCTGTGCTTGGAGACAATCAGAAGAATTTCAGGAAAGGATTTTGACCTAATTGCTGGAGTTTTTCAGACAAGCCAGTCATGGAGTCTGGCAGGTTTCTATCAGTGAGTTTGGGCCATGAATTTCCTGATGATTTATGAATGGCTAGCAGCTCTATCAAGGCTGTTTTCAATGCTCCCACACACATTGTGGCTCATGACTACCTAGTTCTCACAATAACTTCTTGAAATTTGTTTCACTTTTATGTTTTTGTGCTCTCAAACTCAAGAATGATGTAGTGGTTGCCTATGTATTTTACTGAGAAAGTAGTTAATATGGAAGTAGTTGCTTTATAATTCAATGTGTATTTATGGTTCTTGGCCAGTCTTGTGTTTCACCAAGAACAGGAAATGTTCATTTGTCCATACAGACTACATACAGTGACATACAGAGACATACATTTGTCCACACAGTGAGTCTGTTTACAAAGGCTTAAGGACTCCTTACTTTCAAGTTAAATATGTAAGTGGATAAGGTCAGCACATTTATAGGAGAGGAAAACAATCTTGACTCTTCGTCTACCATTTTTTTGTTGTTTGACATTTCATCTCTTTCACTGTCATACAAATTGTCTATTTTGGAATTGTTGACTTGGAGGACAAATGGTTCCTTGATTTTGTCCCCCATATTAATTGTGTTTCTCCACTGAGATCTGCACATCTGATATCAAATTCTTTTTTTCCTCCTCATCTTCTTTTCTCTCTTTGCGTCTGTCTCTGTCTTGCTCTGCTGGTACTAGGACTAGAATTCATGTCCTCCTTGCTGTTCTTTAGCTCTTCTACTCAAACCTAGTGCCCTTCCACTTGAGCCAAGCTCCACTTTCAGCTTTCTGGTGGTTAATTGGAGTTAAAAATCTCATGAACTTTCCTGCCTGGGCCAGCTTCAAACCACAATCCCCTCAGATCTAAGCCTGTAAAGATTACAGGCATGAGCCACTGGTACCTGGGCTTGACGTTATGTCTTGCTTGGAGGTTTTGCTTATTTGTCTTTTAGTTAACTAGTCTCAGTGTTGTGGCCTCATTATGTACTGGTAGTACTAATCTGTACTAGAGTTACAGTTTAGAAATAAAATATACAAAATCAAATCAGATATTTTAATGAAGTTAGAAATGACTAGAAACAACATCTACATCCCCAATAAAGTTATAGATAAATAGAACTAACATTACTGGAAAGTATCATAGGAATTCAAAAATACTAATGACATAGTAATTAAGAATTAAATAGGCTGGGTACCATTGGCTCATACCTATAAACATAGCCGCTGAGGAGGATGAGATCAGAGTATCTGGTTTGAAGCCAGCCCAGACAGGAAAGTCCAAGTAACTCTTATATATATATACATTTTTTTAAATTAAATTTTATTGACAAGGTGTTGTGCAAAGGGTGTACAGTTATATAATAAGGCAGTGAATACATTTCTTGTGATATCGTACACCCTCATTTTTCTTTCCCTTCCCTAGATCAGGTAGGCATATATACAATATCTAGTGTACCAAAATCATATACAGTAACCACTTAGGGTACGCCACAGGAAATTCATCTAGAACTTTAAAGATAACATCAACAATGGAATCTTCCTGTGTCCTTCTCTTGGAGTTGTTTTTGCTTATCCTCATCTTATATGATCATATGTACATAGCTGTTGAGCTATTGTGGTCCACCGATAGGTTTATTCTAGACCTTTTTATGTATAGTAGTTGTTTGGTTTTAGATACATAATGTAAAGTCGCTGACCCAAACATGTGGAAATACCATTTGTAAAGAAGTTTGTTGTTTGTATGGAGGTTCCTCAAAAAGCTCAATATAGACCTACCCTATGACCCAGCTATACCATTCCTAGGCATCTATCCTGAACAACAGGTCTCAAGATATCATAAAAACATTTGCACATCCATGTTTATCGCTGCACAATTCACAATAGCTAAAATATGGAAACAACCCAGATACCCCACTACAGATGAATGGATTAAAAAAATATAGTACCTATACACAATGGAATACTACATAGCAATTAGAAATGATAAAATATTGGTATTCGCAGGAAAATGGTCAGAACTTGAACAAATAATGTTGAGTGAGACAAGCCTATAACACGGAGAACAAAGAGGCATGGTTTCCTTGACAAATGAAGTGCTAGGGAAGGAGGAGGACAGTAGAGACCTGGTCTCCAAATGACTCTTATCTCTAGTTAAAAAAGACAGCAATGGAGCTGTGGCTCACAGAAAGAGTACTATCCTTGAGCAAAAAAGCTCAGGGACATTGCCCAGGCCCCAGAGTTTCAAACCCTAGGGCTATCATTAAAACAAAATAAATAAATAGTTGCTAGGATCAGGTATCTCAGCCTTTAATCCTAGGTACTCAAGATTCTGAAATCTGGAGGAACAGTTCAAAACCACCCCCAGGCAGAAAATTCCATGAGATTCCATTTCCAAAATAGCCAGTAAAAGGGGCTGGAGGCATGATTCAGGTAATAGAGCACCAGGTGAGCAACCAAATCCAAGGAAGTATGAAGCCCTGAGTTAAATATCCAGTCTCTCTCTCTCTGTCTCTGTCTCTCTGTCTCTGTCTCTCTGTCTCTCTCTGTCTCTGTCTCTGTCTCTCTCTCTCTCTCTCTCACACACACATACACATAGAGAATTAAATAGTGAAAAGGAGAGGGGTAAGGGAAGGGAACAAAAGAAAATGTGAAGGAAGGATGAAGTATATATATATAATAGATTATATGAAACAATAATGTACAAAAGTATGCCATAATTATTCTGGAGAAAGAAAATATTCTCAGAAAGTGAAAAGGATAAAAAAATTAAGAATGACCAACAAGTAAAATGCAATAAAAACCACCCAAATGAAAAAGGAAAGTCAAGACTTCTTCCTTGAGGAAGAAAAAACATAATACTGTGCTCTGTGTATGCAGCCATTTTTCCCCTCTAATCTCTGCCTAATCTTCTGTCTGTGGTTTTCCAGAGGTGTCCACTCCTAGCATCATTGGGCTGGGTGCAGCGTGGGTACTGTAGTTGGTGTTGGTTATGGCTCTGGGACAGGGGCAGGAATTACAGGGAGTGTATAACAGGTCTTATGGAATAATAGCAACTCCATAGCTGGAGTTGTTCTGGTGGTGAGACTGCTAAGGCTCACTGCAGAGGATCTGGGGGTGGGGCAGCTTCAGGTGTTTGTGGAGACCATCCTCAGTGCACAGCCAATGTGTCAGAATGAACACAACTAAGCAAATGCCACCTTATATGCTGTCTTGAGGTTTGTTCCTTGCCTTATGTAGATGACTCAGTGTGTCTGTTCATTCCTACTCATCACCAATGAAATTTGCTGTTTTCTCCCTAGCCTGCCAAGCTGACTCTTGACCTGAAAGACAGTAATCTGGGAATGAAGTGGGTTAGAGAAACTCCATGGAGTTTGGCCCCTCCTGTACTTTGCCCTGTACTCATTGTCCTTGGGTAATTCATATAAATAATTCTAAATAATATTATGTTTTTATCTTCCACCTGTAAAATGGGTATATTAATATTCTTATGAGATAAAATAAGGTAATTTGGATAAGGTACTTTCCAGTCAAGGAGAACTCAATAAATAGCATTGTTTTGTGGGTTTTTTTTTTTTTTGCACTAGGGTTTTAATTCAGGGCTTCCCCACTTGCTGAGTTGATGGTTTACCAGTGCATCCACTCCTCCAACTCATCTGTTTGGGTTTTGGGGTTTTGCTGGGTATTTTGTAGCTCGAGTTTCGTGGACTTTTCAAGTTGAGATGGTTTTTATTTGTAATCTTCTGGGACTTGGGCTCCTGAGTAGCTAGGATTATAGGTATGGGGCCACTTAAATGCCAGTTTTTATTATTCATTATCCATTATTTCTTGGTCTACTTTTTTGTCTATTCCAACCAGAATTGAAGTTCTGGTTAGGTATGGACTGAAATGGTAATTGGCTTGTTTAGTTAATAGAGTTCTGGTAAAGAGAGGTTTGGGGTATGTGTGAAAAATAATATTTTATGAATCTACAATACATTTTATGAATATACCTGCATTTTCTTTTTCAATTTTTATGTCTATTATTCATAAGTCAATGTGGCTAAGCTGCATTTTTCCCTCATGAACAGTTTCCTAATTATGACCACATAATTAACTATTTCATACCAACTTTTGAAATTTTTTAAAGTTTGATATTCTTACTAGGGAAAGGATTTTGTATTATTTTCTCACTTTTGCTCTAAGCTCAAAACCAATAGATAGGTCCAGTTATGATAATTTGGGACTATATCAGCACAAAAGAGGCTAGAATAGTGACACTGTGCATAAAAATCTACAATAATGTTGGCTAGATTTTTTAATATACATTTCTTCCATATAGATGAAGAGTTTCTTAGGCCATGCTATATTTGTTTGGGAGGTGAAAAATAACTGCTTCTGGAATTATATCTGTTCTGTGCACACTTTTTTCTTAGAACAAAGATTACCTACATAGCACTAAAGTTCAACTCTATTCTCTTTATGTGCATACTTAGACATTGAAGCATAGGCCATTTATTCTTACAGGTCAAGATCCTGTAAAAATTAATGAGATATGTCAGAATAGTGCCTTTGGGGATGACAAAATTGGTGTTGCTATTCCAGATGGAACACAAGGCTGGTTCTGCCAGAGGAGGGCATTACTGGCCTAGCTCAATCTGAAAGCCTCTTCAGCTCTGGAGACCCCTTCTCATGATAAGAACAAAGTCAGCACATTTTTACTACAAACTGGAATAGCTAAAGATACAAAGTGACATTAAACATGTTTTACACCTATTCTACATTTCTCAAACTGTTTTCAAAGGTGAATTGTCCTTTACAAAAATATTGTTACAAAATTTCTATATGGAGGGCTGGGATGTAGCTCAGTGGTAAAGCACTTGCCTAACAAGTGCAATGTTCCTGCGTTCATTCTCAAGTTCCAATAAAGGAAATACAAAAAATATTTCCATATGGAGAATGAGTGATTTACATTGCCAAAGAATTTTTGGTCACTGATATATTGTATGTAGGATTTAAATGAAGGCTAACAATCTCAAATACTTACAAGAGCCAGGAAGGATTATATAAATGAGTAGAATGATTCAATAGGAGAATTACATATTAATCTGTTGGCTAAAACTAGGATCTTCATCTTTAACTGGAGTAGTAACAGTGCACAAAAGATTCTACAGATTTGAGTTTTAATCTGGGCCTTTTCCCTTATTGGTTCTATAACAATGGACATCAGTGTCCTTATTAAAAAAATAAGGAGTTGAAATAAGTGATCTGTAATATAAATTCCAGATTAAAGTTGAAAACAATTACAGCAATCTGTCCTATCTATCATTTTAAGTTATAGGGAAGAAACACAAGGAGCCAATTGAACCAAATTGTCTTTATTCCGAACTCTCTGATTATAGGTAGGTGAGGGCAGCAAAGGGTTTCCTACTGCAATTACTTTATGACTACCTGAAGAATTATTCTCTTATACTTACTTCCTATCCAAACCCCAATAACATTATCTTCAGTAACAAAACAAATAGAACAAGCTGGAAATGAAACACTGGGAATACATGTATGGAAACTGAATGTTTATCTGTAAAACTCGAATGAAGACAGGTAGAAGAAAAATTTAGAAAACCATAAAAAATGCTGTGCTTGAAGAATGATCTCTTAATCTTACTCAGTAGAAGAACATCAATCACCTATTGCATGCTGAGCTTACTCTAGTCTCATAAATTCATCACGATAGAGCCAACATATTCTACAGTAGATGATAGCGTTTGTCACCAACCATCTATCCCCATCCATTACTACACACATGCTTCTTTATTTTTACATGAAAAAATGTACCTCAGTGTGAGTCAGTATTGTGTACCCAATGCACTGAATGAACAGAAGCTAAATCTAATCTAGAACTCTAGCTGCAAGAGAGCCTGAGAAGCGTAGCTGTTTTTCAACATCTAATGTTGTTAGAATGCAAGTGTGATAAGGCTTCATAAACCAATCCATCTTTCTGTAAATCATGCTTCTTCTTCTACCTCAGAAGGATACACCACAGGCAATTCAGGAAGAGTCTGGTAGTTGATGTGTTTAAGAAAGCTTAAAACCCAACTTAGAAATTAGCTAAGTTATTAACATATTAAAAACTGAGACAAAAAGAGGCATACTCTTTCAAAATGTGGAGAAAATTGAAGGCCATTAAAGCTTCGACAAAATGCTTGATGCCTGGGATAGAAAGAGAAGGAAAGAGGACACAAAATTATTTTTCCTCTATTACTAGAATGATAAATAGAAGGCAACCGATTATTTCATTTCTTGGGAGGTTCCTCAAACTTTTTTTTTTCTAGTCCTGGTGCTTGGATTCAGGGCCTGAGTGCTGTCCCTGGCTTCTTCTTCTTCTTTTTTTTTTTCTTAAGGCTAGCACTCTGCCACTTGAGCCACAGGGCCACTTCTGGCCTTTTCTATTATATGTGGTGCTGAGGAATCAAACCCAGGACAAGCACTCTTGCCACCAGGCCATATTCCTAGCCCCTCGAACTTATTTTTAAAACTCAACTAGACACTGTGATTAATAGTGAAACTTCTGGAATTGAGCTTTTCTGGAACACTAAGAACATGGAAGACAGGTGAATTGAATATCAGCAAATGTGACATGTTATGAGAAATTGGTGTCTCTTTAGCAAGACTGACGTCCCAGGGTAAGGTACTGGATAAGAAATGGAGACATTTACAAGGTTGTGTCATGCTCAGATGAGTCTGAGTCAGAGATTTGGCTGAGTAACTGGGTAAAAAATGAAATGAAGCTACTGGGTAAAAAAACAAAAAGGACAAGATCTTCCTACATCTGCTTCCTTCAACTTTAGCTAGCTGTAGGATGAATGGCAAGTGAGAAGACAAGAAGCACTTCTAAAGAAATTAGAGAACACAGAGCACACTGCATACAGTGCACTTTTATTTCAAAGACCCTAATTTTCTGTACCTACACATGATCTTAGTGGAATCCTGAAGTGGTAGTTAGGAAGCTAATACAAAAAATGTCTTCTATGTAGAAAGACTACACTGCGTTTAAAGGAATTGCTTAAAATATTGCGCAATAAGGTATTGAACTGAACTATAATTTAACCAAACATAATGTACATTTTCTTTCCATGGGTTTTAGTAAGAGTAAATTTATGATACTGCCTATACATATTTCTCATACTCTGGTTGGAAGATCTTTGTTACAGTTTTTATAGGAACTACAAGCATTAATTCCTATGGTAGGGATATTGTAAGATGGTTCTTCCTCACCTCTCAAAGAATTGTTCCAGCCATTCCAGGGGACCATGCAGAGATAGTCACAGACAGAAGAAGAAGGGAAGTTTATTAGTGGGGCCTTATCTCCCATGAGGGAGGGAGCAATACGGTGTCTGCACCTTATCCAGGTGGCAGCTTGTAACTCTGAGGCTAGAGGGGAGGCAGGTAGGTCTGGGCAGAGTGCAAGTGCCCAACTGTCTTGGTGGGAACTCTAGGGCAGGGAGGAGTTCAGGTCTGGCTGGAACTGGGGATTAGTGGGAGGGGCTAAGGCCCTAAGGTGGGGGAAATGCTAACAACTTCAGTTCAGAATCATGTATTTAATGAAATGCCTTTTATTTTGTGCATTGCAATGGGAAAAACAAAAAAAGGGCACAAGAAAAAAAGCACAATACATTTTCTCCCATAAAGCAGACGTCAGCTTACTACATTATGGAGAAGAAAATCTGGCTTACCATCTAAAGTTTTACGGAAACAATCATATTCATTCATTTACATATTTTCCATGGTGGCTTTCTTAAACTTGAGTAGATGTAACAAAGGCGATATGACCCACAGGTAAACATGTTTACTTTTTTTGGAAAAAGGAAAATCTTTTCAATTATTTCTAAAAAGAATAAAAAAATAAGTTCATGTTAGTGAAATGAATTTCATTTAGAAAGCAAAGAAGCATAGGACTGAAGGAAAATCGTGATGAAATATTGTTCAGGGAAAAAAATTTCTAGAAGATCCAAATATATCCGGTTAAGCTTGTTAAAGGAGGTAGGAAGGTAATCTAAGCAACAGGGGCTGAAAGAGAAACATCCAAGGGCAGAGCCCTAAGATGTTATCATGGCTTAGCCACCTTATAGGTTGGATATAAAGTTTATAGCTTGAATATAAAGTTGTGGGGCAGTAGTATTCAGTAGTAGTTAATATTAGGATGGAATAATATGGCTAGTAATTGTTATTTGATATACCCAAGACAGTTAGCTTTCTATTAAATTTGCTGTTCACTCCTAAAGCATTATTTTTCCTTTGCTCTTCTTTTTCTTCCTTTTGGTAGCAGAGCTTGAATTGAGGGCCTTGTACTCTTACTCAGCTTTTCTGTTCACAGCTGGTACTCTACCACTTCTGCCACATTTTGTATAACACAATATAGCATTTTGCTGGTTAATTGGAGATAAGAGTCTCAAGAGGATGGGGCTAACTTCAAACCATGATCTGCCATATTTCATCTTACTGAGTTGTTAGGATTATAGATATGAGCCTCTGACACCTGGGTCTTGGAATATTTTTAACTATACCCTCTTGGCTATTTTGGTAGGAGTTTGAAAAGCATGGACCAAATGTGAGGATGATGTAGCTATGGGTGGGACAAGCTGTAATCCTGAATCATTCACTGCTGAAAGTCTCCTGCTGACATGGAGCACTTGTGATCTTTTTTTTGCCAAAAAAAAAAAAAAAGATCAACTTTTACTAGTATTGAGCCATTACTTATTTTTAGGTTTATTATATCAATTGAATTTATTTCTATTATGCTGTGTGTGTGTGTGTGTGTGTGTGTGTGTGTGTGTGTGTGTGTGCATGCCTAGATGCTGTCCCCGAGCTTTAGGCTAGGGAGGCTCTGTTTGCAACATTTTTGATACTTAGAGATAAGAGTCTCATACACTTAACTGCCCATGCTGGCTTCCAATTATGACCCTTAGATCTCAGCCTTCTGAGTAAGTAGGATTATAGCTGTGAGCCACCAATGCTTAGTTTACTCTACCTTTTTCCCTTTTAATTTCATTTTTCTAGTGGTTATTTTTTCCAACCAGTTTTAATCACTGGAGACAAATCAGACATTTACCCATCCTTTAGCTATGCTCTGTATCCATTTGTCCTCTGCTTTGTTGAGGTGATAATTTCTACCTGACCTGTCAAGCCACACTGGCTCTTGTTGCACTTTACCTGCTTCCTTCTTGTGAAATCCTAGGTCAGATAGCCCTACCTCCAGAAATCCTTCACTAACTCACTTTTCCCCATCCTTACCTAGCACTTCAGGTAGAACAGTTCTCTCTGGGTCAAGTTTCTGTAGCCCATTGTGCATAGGTCTTTTATGCTACATCATGTGGCATTGTGATGATATGTTCATCTATTTTTTTCACTAAATAATAATTGCTCTAAAAAGTGTGTCTGCCAGTATTGGTATTTCCAATGCTGTATGTATCTCCTTAAATATAGTAGAAGCTCAAGTATCATTTGTATACTAAGACATACTGTATTTATCTTATGTCTGCTTGTACTGGATATCAGCTGTGCCATGACTGAGTCTGGGTAATATATCCTCATGGAGCATAAAGGCATGAAATTGTGGACTATGTATGTAGTACCAAGAAATAAGGGTGAGGACAGAAAGAACAAGGACTTGGAGAGGCAGGAAAAAAAGTACTAATTCCATATAAGCATAGATATACTTTTTTGTTCTAAATTTTCACAAATACTAAAGTGAAAAACTACCTTTTCTGTTTTTATTGAAAATTATATAATTTGTATAATTAATATGGAAATGTATTCCAAATGTACAATTTAAGGACTATATACACAAATGTTATAGTCATTTTTGGCCTCTATGTTTAGCTGAGTAATGACTCCAGAATGGTGTTTGCAATCTGCATCCTGTGTCCTATGGATGGTATCCAGTACAAGAAATGTGGCATAACATCTTGAGATGTGGAGATAGTCTTGCATTACAAAGGTTCTTACGAAAGGGAAGCAGGAGGACCAAGGTCAGTAAGAAGAAATGTGATGATGGAATTAAGAAGTTGGAGTAGAAGGAAAGGCCACAAGCTAATGAATGGATATGACTCCGGAAGCTGACAAAAGCATAAAAATAAATAAATTTTCTCATTTTAGTCAGCTTTGTGTTACTGTTATAGAATTTCTGACTGGGTAGTTTATAACATATAGGATTATACTGGCTCATAATTCTGGGTGCTAGGAAGTCTGAGATAGACAGCTGGTAAAGGCTTTCTTCCACTTTTATCTCATGACATAGCAATGAGAGGGTGAGGGAGAGCAAGAGATTGAACTAACCTCAAGCCCTTTACAATCTACATTAATCCATTGATTCTTAACACCTAGATATCTCCCAATAGACACCAGCTCCCATCACTGCTACACTTGGGATTAAGTTTTCAACAACTGCATTGGAAAGTACATATTCAAACCATATCATTCTACTTAAAGGTCCTCACATAGAACCATCTTTGTCAATAAACTCAGAGAGACTGAATTTAGACTTCTGATATCTAGAGCTGTAAAACAATAAATATGAGTTTCCTTATATAGCCACCAAGTTTATAACCAGTTTTCTTTCATAGCTATTGGAAACTAATATGGGCTCTTAATCATACTTGCATTAGCAAGCAAGGGTACAAGATTATTATTGAGGCGTGTGTTCTTTTAGACCTTGTTTTTCCTATGTATCAATATAAAGAACTCTAAATATGTAGTATGCTAAGAACTTTTTAAGAATTGCTGTATATATTATTCTGTAATTTTGCTTTTATTCACTTATTGTAATATGATGCCTTTAAAAATTAGTTTCTCTAACTGTATTGCATTCCTTCCAATTATCCTATGATTTTTCCATTCTATGAGTCTAATCTTGTGTAGTTTATATTACCATTCCAATAAATTATTTTATCTTCTAAAATACAGAAATTGACCTTTCTGATTGAAAAACAGTCAAATTTGTTCTTCAAAATATTAAATAAGACTCATATTTTAACTACTTTCTCATAATTGGGAATACGTTCTCTAAGTGAATTGTTGTAGCTGATGTGTGTTGGAGAAAGTGATGTTAAAAAAATCAGGCTCGGGGCTGGGGATATAGCCTAGTGGCATGAGTGCCTGCCTCGGATACACGAGGCCCTAGGTTCGATTCCCCAGCACCACATATAGAGAAAACGGCCAGAAGCGGCTCTGTGGCTCAAGTGGCAGAGTGCTAGCCTTGAGCGGGAAGAAGCCAGGGACAGTGCTCAGGCCCTGAGTCCAAGGCCCAGGACTGGCCAAAAAAAAAAAAAATAAATAAATAAAAAATCAGGCTCCATGCAAGGTTTTCATTTGTGATTCTTTTTCTTTTTAAGTCTGGAAGTTTTGTGGATAACTATGTTTCATTCCCACATGGATTTAAACAGATTAAAAATGATAGCAAAATATCATAACCTACAAAACAGTCTTTTTTGATGTAGACTTGTCAGAGCAAGCTATAATACATAATGAGATGTCACAGCCTTGAGACATGCAAAGCAGGTTCATAAAAATTGTCAACACTGCTGAGTGATTTTAATACTGAGCATGGCAAATACGTAGGAAAAAAAATCCATTTTCTGCCATTCTATTTCAATGACTGGAAAAGCGTAGTTACCAGATCTCCAATAAATGTCGCCTGTAGGTCAAGTTTGTTTATTTATTTATTTATTTACTTTTGTAATGGTTGCAGTTTTATTGAATCCTTTTTGAAAACAATGCACACTTTGCAAACAAACCTCTGCCTGAAACACTTTCTGTTGATCAGGATGTAAGATTTGGCTACTACCTTGGTGTTTATAAATGTGGTCTAAAGACTTAATGGAATGACTGTGCTATTTTAGTTGAAATGGAATTTCCCACTACCCTAGCTAAGTCAGTTGGGATTCTGTGGCTTTGCTTTTCATTCCAACCTGGTTTATAGGCATAATAAAGAAAAGGCAGGTATAGGTTTAGCATGCAAATATATCAAATTGAAAGACAGGACTCCTTTTGATAGAAGTGAGGGAAAACACCCTATCAACTACAACTTCTTAAAATTTACCAACTCTCTATACTTTATTAGCTTTCTTTCCTCTCTTCATACCAAGAGAGTGGATAAAAGGTAATTTTCTATACAGCGGTGAACATGATATGACAGTGTCTTTAAAATTTTTTAAATTTAATTTTGTTGTCAAGGTGATGCACGGAGACGTTACAGTTACATACATAAGGTAGTGAGTACAGTTCTTGTTCCTCATTTTTCTACCACTTTCCCTCCTCCCCCAACCCCCCCACCCCAAGTTGTAAAGTTCATTTCCAACATTTGTCTTGTGAGTATCACTGTTGCATTGGTTTGCCCTTTGTCTCACCATTTTGTTGTTCCCCTTCCCTTCCCTAATTGAAATAAACAGGTGTCTTCTTTTCATAACGAATAGTGTTAACCCTCTAAGAGGTAGACAATAAGAGCTGTAACAAAAACTGTAATTATGCTCTCAGCAGGAGACCTGTGTGTAGAGTGACAATGTCTGTAGAAAGCTGTTAGGGTAAGGCTGGTTAGATACCACTTAGGTTTAAGGATAGGGTTATGGGTTAGGAAATGGGTTAGATATTCAGTAAATCTGAAACTTCTTTTATGTTCTAGGAGCTCAGGTAAAGTTACCATCAAGAAAATTGACACTATTTTTTCATATTAACAGGATTGGAGGTCAATGGATATAATGGTTCATAGTAGGGAAAATCATAGTTTTAGACTTAGAGTCTGAAAATCTGTAGGATTTACAGCAAAGTGCAACTCATTACAAGTCAAGTACCAGTTGGGATGAGATAAAACATGAGTGCTTTTTGTTACTTTTAGGATTGGGCCACAAATAGGATCAGGATTAGGGTTAGGTTGGTGGTCTGGGTTAAGGTTAGGGTTAGGAAAATAGAACCCTTAGGGCCAAACTGAAATTAAATTTTGGAACTACAACTGGAGTAAAAGCATTATTGTGAAATATAGTATTGCTGTTCATATTAAGATTCAGGTATAATTAGGGTAAAGGTTAACCTGGGTGATCCAGTTGGGATTAGAGTTAGTGGCAGCAAAAGGATAACTATTTGCAACTTATTTTATGAACTCTTAGTTGATTCCAAACTAGGATGAAAGAAATCTGGTATATTTGTGTTACTTTTTGCATTCAAGGGTATCTAGGGTTAGGTTAGGTTTTGTTTTCTAGTACAAGCTGGTTTTAGGGTTATGGAAGGGTAAGGTTTAGGGGAAAGCTGAGCTTTTTACTACCAAGTAGAAATAAAATAAATGTGAAATTTCATAGAAAGTATAGTATTTTCCTGACATTTATTCTTCAGGCTTAATAGGGTTAAATTTACAGTTAGGATAGTAGGTAGTTTTAGGGATAAGACTATGATTAAGAAATGAGTTAGATGTTCAGTAAATCTGCAGCTTCTAGGTTCTAGGAGATCAGGTAAAGTTAGGATCAAGAGAAATGATACTATGTTGCATTCTAGCAGGATTGGAAGCCAATGGATGTAATTAATGTTTCACAGTAGGGACAACTCTGTAGGATTTAGGATAAACTGCAAATTATTTTAAGAAGTACAAGTTGAATATCAGTTGGGATGAGTCAAAAAATAAGTTTTCAAGATTTTCCTTTTTCTTTAAAAAAATTTTTTTTTATTTTCCTGTCCATTGTGGGGCTTGAACTCAAGAGTTGGGTGCTAACCCTGAACTCATTTGCTCAAGTTTAGTGCTCTACCCCTTTGAGCCACAGCTCTACTTTTGGTTTTATGGTGGTTAGTTGGAGATAAGAATCTCAGAGGACTTTGCTGCCTTGGCTGGTTTCAAACTGTGACCCTCAGATCTCAGCCCCCTGAGTAACTAGGATTAGGACTACAGGAGTGAGCCACTGGCGCCTGGCGCCTGTTTTTTTTCCTTTTAAAACTGAAAGATACCCAATCACAACTTCGATCCTACTAAATGGTGTCTTATTTAAACAAAGAGCATTTGCATATCTCATCATGTGCCATGATTGTTACAGCTGGCATGGAAGCCAGATTGGCTCTTCCAAATAATTTGTTTGTTGTTTCCATGATAAAAGAAAAATAAATGAGTAAATAATGGATATAATACATAGTTACCCACTCTCCCCCACCACAACTTTTTTTACCAATCAGTGAAACTCACGCTTGTAGAAGGAGAGAACATTTCTTGAGTTGAGTCTTACATACAGAATTATAGATTATTTACATGTTGTTAATATGAATTTTGACTAAATGATAGTTGAATAAATCTTTATGGTTTGTCTTTTGACTTTTTGGGGCCCTAGGTATAGATATAATAATGCATTATAATTACTTCTAACTAGATAAAAAATATATGAGGCTCAAAATTTTAGACTTTTCCCAGAGTGAGTAAATGCATTTTAGTTGGGTACATACTTCATTATAAAAATTACTCCAGGGGTTGGGGATATGGCCTAGTGACAAGAGTGCTTGCCTCCAATTCATGAAGCCCTGGGTTCAGTTCCCCACCACTGCATATACAGAAAACGGCCAGAAGTGGCTCTGTGACTCAAGTGGCAGAGTGTTAGCCTTGAGCAAAAAGAAGCCAGGGACAGTGCTCAGGCCCTGAGTCCAAGGCCCAGGACTGGCAAAAAAAAGAAAAAAAAAGAAAAAAAAATTACTCCAAGCATAGAAATGGCTGCATTTGAAGCTTTACCTTTTAAAAAATCAGATTGTTGTAAAAGGGGTTTCAGCCCAACACGTCAGTTTATGAATACTTTGTTTTTTCATCAATGTTATCCTTTTCATCATTTGGCTTATTTCATACCACTTTTCCAGTTATTATTATTATTGTGCACACAATGTTCACTGAGCAGCAAAAAAAGAAAAGCTTAATAATTTTACTAACCATAGATTATAATCATGTAATAAATACATGTCATATTAATAAGATTGTAACCTTATCTTAATGGGCTCATTTATCATTAAGGTGAATTAAATTTGTTACTTCTCGGTGTAGAAATATTTGTGGAAGTTAATATGGTTTTAGTGGCTCAAGTAATTTTAAGACATTTTGCACAATATTATCGTGGCCTAATGGTTTGCTTTGAAAACATTTATTTCTCTCTGTAGTCTCAGAGATAAATGGAATTCATACCTGTTATATTTTTTCCTTCTATTGAATTGAGTTTCCATCATCTGCTCTCAAATAAACATCAAAGTAAAAAGATGAATGGTTCTGAAAGATTGTAAACTAATGCTGAAAAAATTAGAAACCATTGGTACCCTATAACAGTTTGTAACTTGGGTTGCCCAACTTCCAATTTTATTAAAATACCAATTTAATTTTCATTATTGTTGGCTTGAGGGAAACAATCTCTAATTCTTAAGCTAATAATAGTTTTATAGTAGAGTCTCATAGATTTTTACAGTGATAGGATCTATAGGCTGAATAATGACATTTTTTCTAATTAAGGAGCAATTGAATAAGTAATAAATTCAGGGATGAGCTATTCATTCATTTTGATGTGTTTAGTTCAATTCAAATTATATTCTCCACAGTATTTGTTATTTCTCTGTTGAATAATTTATAAAAAGTAATGAGTAACATGAATTATTGGGACAGTTTTCTAAAATTACATGATGAAAAATGGAGTAAATTTTATAGAGAAAATTTTGCAGTGTATAATAATCATTCATATAAGCCATCACTAACGTGTGGCCAATTCAAATGAAAACAGTATTATAATTAGAAAATGACTAATAGCCATAATAGTTGAAATGGTGGCAAACTTACCAGAGAATGGGCTCTCACTAAATTACATTTTACAATGTCAGTCAAAGTTAAGACTTTAGTTGTGTATTAGTCACACTCATAATAGTATTTGTTTAAATGTTCCAAAATTTGGCCATGAGATACTGAAAGAAAATCCACATTTCTGCATAATAAAACCTTTCTTTTTTATAGAGGTAAAATGGCAGGGTAGATAAGTAAATAGTGATGTGAAGTCTAGGAATTGAAATCCAATGCATTTGTTTGCTAGTCTCCGTCTTTCTCTATGACAGAAGGCAACCAATAACTAGCCACTCTATCAAATCTTGGAAAACATGTCACCCTGTATCTTCAGAATTAAAAGGAAGTCCTGGAAGACTATCTCATCAATTTCCCATTCTGTAAGCATATACATATGTTAGTTGATACCAATGAGATGTTACCAATGTTAAATAATCCCTAGCAAAGCCTTTCTTTCTATTGCCCTAATTTAAATGGGTTTAACAAATCACACAATCAGTAAAACCTTTATAAATAATTTTCATTTCAATGAAACCCATTTTTTCTTCTGTCCTCTATACTAATGTGTGTATATCCATCTATACCTATCACCTGTCTATCTATCTATCTATCTATCTATCTATTCTAATCTATTCATTTAACTTACTTTGTTTTCCTTCATATCAAAGACTCTTAAACATTCTTTTCTATCCTTAAGTTGAATGAATGCACTAATCTGAAATGGGATTTACAATATTTGCACAGTATTTGAGATATGTTGAGACGTATTTTTTTTTTTTTTTTTTTTTTTTGCCAGTCCTGGGCCTTGGACTCAGGGCCTGAGCACTGTCCCTGGCTTCTTCCTGCTCAAGGCTAGCACTCTGCCACTTGAGCCACAGCGCCGCTTCTGGCCGTTTTCTGTATATGTGGTGCTGGGGAATCGAACCTAGGGCCTCGTGTATCCGAGGCAGGCACTCTTGCCACTAGGCCACATCCCCAGCCCGAGACGTATTTTTTAATGAGTAGCAATGTTTTAACTTCTTGTCAGTGATGCCTCCTATCTTAACTTTAGTCATATTTTCTTGCTTCTTCCTAAAATTTACCATAACTACATAATTCCTATAGATATTATAAAGTGTGATGCATATTGTCAATGGGAAAATATTGGCGTTTTTCTCTGAATAATTGTCAGACTAAGAAAATCTGTAAGTTTTTAGGTTTTCATAATTGAATGCAAAGTCATTACTTGGTAAATAAGTATTTATATTTGACAGCAATAAGTAGTAAGTATATTTTCATTCATCTATTTATTTTCTAAGATAAGTAATGAATCTTATTAAAATATTCTTGTTTCAAAAGGCAACCAAGTATTAAAGATATATACTGTGTCCCACAATTTATAGCATTTTGTTTGTTTATGTATTGTCTTGTTACAAGAGAGGTTTGGGTCAATACCATGTCTTAAAATGAAATGGTTTAGACTGCTACTTGATTTGGTGGGAGAAGTAGTGCAATAATTTTTTGCTTTATTATATGCAAGTCTGTGACTAATGCTTTGTTTGGGATGCCTTGATATCATTTCTTTAAAAATATTTTAATACATAAATATTCCTAAGTTTTTAAAGACTGGATCTTGGCAGTCCAATAGTTAAATGTTACTCTACTTTGTCAACAACCAGCTGAGTTTGAATAAAGAGCACAAGGGCAGAAGAATTGTAAAAACCTTGTAGATAACAAATAAAGCTGGGATCACTATTTGTTCTGATTTGCATCAATCTCCTTTAATGCTTATTTTTCTCTTTCCTCTCCAAAATTAATTTTAAGTATTATTTTAACTCTAAGATCTAGCATATCTTCTTAGTTTTAAAGAGCAGGTCTGTGCTTTCCATCTCAGAGTATCACATTTATAAGAAACATGGGGCAATGCCTCTTGACTAGAGAAATTTCTTAACCCCAATATTTATGAGTCTGCTGTCTACTAGAAGAAAATATGGAATTTTCTTTCCATAAGACATGTTTTCATTTGGATAGTCTATTTGCAATTGCTGCTCAAGACTGATCCCCAAAGAGAAAAACCTCATGAATCATTGGTTTACTTTCCCTGGAGCAAGGCCAGCAGCAGTGGTAGGTTTTCAAGATAAACAGTGCTCAGGCTAAAAAAAAAAATGATACAGAAAATTTGTCAGGTGGAGTGTTCCTGCATTCCTTTTACTGGCATTTCATAGTGTCTTAAAGATAGACTTGAGGGGGATTCAATGTGAAATAACTTTATTTCTTGATGATTCTTACCAAGGTGTGTCTTGAGTAACCAAAGATTATGGTTCTGAAATAAAACCTGTTCATTAAAACTTATTTTCATGTTGACCTCTGCACTTTAACAAGGAGTCCCTACACCTGTTATGTTTACTGCTGTAACCTGATGCTAGCATAGACTTCCCAGACCAGTTGTTCAAATAATATTGACTGGATATATGTTGAGTGGATACTTCAGGTTCATATCAATCAGAATTGGTGAGATATAAACATCAAAGATTTTACAAATTTAGAGAAATTATATCTGATTTTAATACTTGGTCTCTAAAATTCACCATATTTATGTTATTTATGTTATGTCCTCTAAATATAATCATCTGTGCAATCTATTCATCTTTATTTGCTTACTCGATTAGAAAATATTTTTGACTATTTTCCTACAGTTATTATTATGCCAGGTGTTAAGATACATAGTAAATTACATCAGGCCCCTGAAATATTTCAGGATTCAAGAGAAACTTGCCTTGCCTTTTTTCTACTGGTCTTGCTATTCTGTATTTGGTTTGAGGCAAACATAAAAAATTATTTACCAAAGAATGTAAATAATATGTATCACATTTTCTTGATCCATTCATCTACTGAGGGGCATCTGGGTTGGTTTCATATTTTAGCTATGGCAAATTGTGCTGCGATGATCATAGTTGTGCTGATGGCTTTTGGTGTTTGTGCTTGTAATATTTTGGGTAGATGCCCAAAAGCAGGGCTGCTGGGTCATATGAGAGTTCTGTGTTTAGCCTCTTGAGGAACCTCCCTACTGCTTTCCAGCGTGGTTGAACAAGTTAACACTCCCACCAACAATATAGTAGGGTTCCCTTTTGTTCACATCCCCTCCAGTACTTGTTGTTATTTGTTTTCTTGATAATGGAAATCCATATTGGGATGAAGTGGAGTCTCAAGAAAATGTGGTACACAATGGAATTATATGCCTCTATCAGAAAGAATGACATTGCCCCATTTGTAAGAAAATGGAAAGACTTGGAAAAAAAAAATCATACCAAGTGAAGTGAGCCAGACACAAAGGAACACAGACTCTATGGTTTCCTTCTTTGGTAATAATTAGGACATGACTAGGATAGTCTTAGCAGAAGATCACAATAGCTCAATAGCTATGTACATATGAACGCATAAGATTATTGTAATCAATATGAACTACAAGATTTGGAAATAAGTTGTTTATCATTATTGTTGTTATGTTCAATGTACCATATGAAATTATGCCATTTTCTTTAATTTTTCTTTCCCATGGTTTTATCCCTGATGTCACTGTAACTGAGTTTTGTACCCTGGGTATTGTATAAATGTTTATCAGAACTAGGGTAGTGAAGGGGAACATCAAAATGGAGAGACAAAGGGTAAAACGTGAACCAATGCAATCACAATACTTAGAAAATTACATGCTGTAAACCAACTGCACAACTTGGCGGGGGGGGGTGGAGGGAAAGGGGGGAAGGGGGAGAATAATGAGGGAGGAGATAACAAGTTTCATGAGAAATGTCTACACTGCCTTGTGTATGAAACTGTAACCCTCTTGTACATCACTTTGAAAATAAATACATCAATTTAAAAATAAAAAGAAGGCAAATAATAATAATATAATATATAATAATATAATATATAATATATAATATAATATAATATATAATATATAATATAATATAATATATAATAATAATATAATAATATAATAATAAAAAAGAAGATGCAGAAACTACAATGGTCAGAGCTGGGAGAAATCCTACATTTCCAAGGGAGGAAAAACTTTCCAGAGGTTGCTAGGATGGATAAAGGTAGATAAAGGTATCCACATAGAATTTTTGTGTATTTTATGAACGTGTGTGTGTATGTATGTGTGTGTGTATGTGAGTGTGAGTGAGAGAGATAGAAAAAGAGACAGAGGAAGACAGAAGATTAGAGATACAACAACACAGAGAGGCAGAGAGAGAGTGGGAGAGAGAGGGAGAGAAAGAGAGAGAAATTAAAAAAATATTTTACCTGTGTTTAAATTCTATTCTTCTATTGAGATTAGGGACCTTAGATTTAATGTTCAAGTTTTCATTGTATATATATTGTATATATATTGTATATATATATATATATATATATATATATATTTTGGTCAGTGTATGCTCAAGGCAAGTTTTCTGAAACTTACTGGTGAACTTCTTTGAACTGAAAATGCAGCAGCTAGTAGTTATAATAAGGCATTATTTAGAGAAAATAGGGTTAAGATGTTCTTTCTTTCTGCTTTCTTCTATAACCTAAATTAACTCTTAATGAAAACATGACAACAGAGACCCAGTGTGAACTCAAATCTCCACTGAGACCTTATAACCATTGTGATCTCACATTTCATTGTGATATCAAAGACCCATTATGTCCTCATATCACCATTGTAATTTCATTACCTCTGTAATCATATTGCCATATATCTGTTTTTGTTGTGATATCAGTACATTTGTGACTTCATTTGTATGCTCATGTCTCCATTATGACATCAAGACCTATTGTGACATTGTATGTCCATTGTGACCTCACAGCCTTATTGTGACTTCATGCTCATTTTGCTCACACATCACCATTGTGACATCACAGACCCATTGTGAAATCATATCCCCCATAGTGACCTCAAGATCATTATGATCTCACACTGCCATTGTGACATAACAAATCCGTTGTGATATCACATTTCCTTTGTGACCTCTTGAAAATTGTACCCTCACTGAACAATTAATGATATTTCAGACCCATAGTGAAATCACCTTTCCTTTGGACCTCATAGCCATTTTGTCCTGACATAATCACTGTGGTATATGATGTGTAACATTATATTCTCTTTGTGTCCTCTGTGTCTCTTTGTGACCTCACGACAATTATAACGCCCCCCCGCCCCCCGCACATTGCTATTTCAGATGCAATGAGATGTCATTTTCTCATTGTGAACGTATCACCATCTAGCCTTTTTATCACCGGTGTGACATCACAGACTCATTGTGACCTCATATATTTTTTGTAACTGTACTTCCTCATTGTGACACCATTGTACTTTCAGGTCCCCCACTGTGATATCACAGACCCATGTCATATTCCCTTTTTAACCTCATGACCATGGGGCTTTTACATTGCCATTGTGAAATCACAGACCCATTGTGAAGTCAAATCCCCATGGTGACATGACAACTGTGATTTTGCATTGCACCGTGACCCATTGTGACCTCATCTACCCATTGGGATCTCACATCCTCATTGTGATCTCATGATCTTTGTGTAGTCATAGGCCATTGTGATTTCACAGAACCGTTGTGATCGCATAATCACAATTGCATAATCCCATTATGACCTCCTGACCATTGTGATCATACATTGCCATTGTGATATCACACACTATTGTAACATATCCCCACAGTGACCTCATTATCATTATGATTTCACATTTCCTTTGTGATCTCATGGCCATTGTGACCTCATATCACCATTGTGACACTATGGACCCATTATGACATCAGTCCATTTTTGACCTCATGACTATTGTGCCCTTACATTGCCATTGTGATATCATATCTCCATAGTGATCTCAAGTGACATCATTGCCCCATTGTGATATCACATTTTGTTTCTGAGCTCTTGAAAGTTTTGTTCTCACTTCATCATTGTTGATATTATAGATATCATATTCCTTTTGTTTCTTCATGACTATTGTTCCCTCCTAATGACATTGTGACAAAAAACCCTTTGTGATATCAATTCATCATTGTAACTTCCTGACCATTGTCCTATGAAATGGGCATCATGACATCTCAGACCTATTGTGAAGATATATTCCCCTTGTGACATCATGACCATAGCGCCCTCACATCACCATTGTGACAACAGAAACCCGTTGAGAAAAATATCCCAGTAGAGAGCTCATGATCATTGGGTTCTCACATTGGAATTCTGACATCACAGAAACATTGTAACATCATCTTTCCTTGGGGACCTCATGACCATTATTATCCACATGGCCATTTTGATATTTCAAACTGTCATATTCTTTTAGTAATATTTTAACCATTCTGTCCTAGTATTGCCATGTTGAAATCACAGACCCATTGTGATATCATAGTACTCTCTCATGACCATTGTGTTCTCACACTACATCTTGACATCACAGACCCATTGTGATCTCATTTACCCATTGTAACCTCATGACAATTGTACCCTCACTTCTCCATTACGACATACATCACAGACCCAATGTGACATTATATTCATGTGAGCTCATGATCATATGCTCTCACAATGGCAATCTGACATCACAGACCTGTATTTCCTTTGTGACCTCATTAATATTGTGCACTTGCATGATCATTGTGATGTAACAGATCCACTGTGGTATTCCTTTTGGTGAAATCATGACCATTGATGACCCTTGTGCCTTCATATTGCTATTAGTGACTCCACAGACTCATTGTGATATCATATTTCTTGTTGTGATCACATGACATTATGATCTCATTGTCATTGGGATTCACACACCCATTTAGTCTTCATATCCTCCATTGTAGCCTTATGACCATTGTGCTCTCACATTGCATTGTGATACTGAAAACCCACTGTGACCTCACATATGTGTTGTGACCTCATATTACTATTGAGACTTCATGATCATTATGCCCTCACATGGCCTTGTGAAATCTCAGTCTATTGTGATATCATATTGCCTTTGTGAAGTCCTGATCATTGTACCCTCACATTGCCATTGTGACATATCAGAACCATTATGACCTCATATGCCCATTTTGACCTTACACCCTAATTTTGACCTCATGATCATTGTATTCTCATACTTCATTATGACATTACAGACTCATTGTGAGCTCATATTCTCATTGTAACCCCGGACTCTTGTTATCTTGCATTAACATTATATCATAGGCCCATTGTGAAGTCATATTCCCTTTGTGTCGTCATGACCCTTTTGTTCTCACATTTTCATTGTGACATCACAGATCCCTGTGTCCTCATCTCCATTGTTACTTCTTGACCTTTGTGATCTTATATTGTATTATAACATTACAGGCTTAGTGACCTAGTCATTGTGACCTCACATCACCATAGTGATCTCATGATTATTGTGCCTCTACATTGCCACTGTGAGATCATACATCCATTGTGAAATCATATTTCCTTTGTGACCTTATAACTACTCTGCCCTCTCATTGCCATTGTGATATCATAGTTTTATTGTGAGCTCATATCCCTCTTGTTCCATTATGACCATTGTGCTCTTACACTTAATTATAATATCAGAGACACATTGTGACCTCATGTAACCATTGTGAACTAACATCCTCTTTGTGACCTCATGACCATTATGTCCTCATATTATCATTGTAAAAATCACAGACTCACTGTGAATTCTATCCACCCTTAGTGACCTCATTTTCTTCATGCTCTCACACTGGCATTCTGACAACATAGACCCATTGTGATGTCATAGTTCTTTTGAGATCTCATGGGTACTGGGCCATCACATAGCTGTTGTGATATCTCACACTCATTGTTACATCATACTCTCTTTGTGAGCTTACAACTATTGTACCCTCACACCTTATTATTGTGAAATCATAGAATCATTGTGACATCATTATGATCTCACATCCTTACTGTGACTTCGTGAACACTGTTTACTCATACACCATTGTGACATCAGATATCCACTGTGACAACATATTATCATTGTGACCTTAAGGCCATTGCAATTTCTCATTACATATATGATACCACAGACTCCTGTGATGCCATATTCCCTAGGTGACCTCATGATCCTTGTGCCCTCACCTTGTCATTGAAATATCACATACCATATGTCCTCATGTTCCCATTGTAATGTTATGACCATTATGATCCAGCATTTCCTTGTGACATCAAAGACCCACTGTGACCTAATATACACATCATTACCTTATATTCCCATGTGCCTTTGCCTTACTGTTTTCACATCTCAGATCAGTTGTTACAACCCATTTCCTTTGCTTCCTTTTGACCATTGTTCCCTCACATCACCAATGTAATTTTCCTAGCAATACAGTTCCCTGAATTTAAGCCCTTGTGCCACCAAAATCTATACAACTTTTATTATAGTAGATCCTTGATACATTATTGTTAGTCATTTATGTTTCCCTTTCCCACTTTGGAATAAGTGGAATAATATATGATCCATTTTTTTATTTATAAGTGAATTAACAAACTCAATAGGAATTGTACATTTCTTGTAATGACTAGTGGAAAATGTTAGACTTGTTCTCAAGGTCTCTGGTTTTCTTGCTACTAATCCTGGACCTCTGTGGAAGGGATGAAGAATGGCTGGAGCTCTGTGGCATGGTGGAGAGCAGTTTACTGTGTTTGGGGTCTGAGGCTAACCACCTGTCCACAGCTTTGTACCAAGGATGCAGGGTTCTGGACTTAGTGCTCTCCCAGATGCCAGCACTCTCCCGAAGGGAAGATCAGATTAACCCCACCAACTCAGAGGCATATAAATGACACCCAAGTGCTCTTTTCATCCACTGTCAGGGGAACTTGTATGATTTTGCTTTCCCAATTTGAAAGCCTGAAACTATTTCTCGAGAATTTCTTAGATGAATCATTTCTCTTAGCCTCTCAGAATTCCCCTGACTTATCTTAAATATGTAAAATAACATAAGTACAATGACACATCTTTGAAAAATGAGGTGTTACATATTAATGGATTTTCCAGGTGAAATTGGCAACTTGCCGTGTTTTGCATTAATATTTTCATAGAAATGATCATAAGTTGTAGACATTCTTTTGAGTACTCAGATGTATTTATATAAGGTGGATAATTTAAACTTTCTTGATTAATTATGAATCAACTGCTATACAGAACACAGTAACTCCCATAGAGCCTGCTAATACTGACATAAGTAGATGAATTGCCTCCATATATTAGTAATCTTAGTTTTTTTGTTTTATATTCTTGTTGTTCTTGTTGGATTTTTGTGACTAGATGACATAGCAAGTAAGGAATGCCATTGTAGCTCACATTCTAAAATGAGTTAGAACAGAAATACAACTTCTAATTATTTGTGTATTAATACAGTCCTAATGACTTTTCAAATTTATTTCTAAATATATTGACATTATTATACTAGTTTCTAATTCATATTTTATGACATATAGTGGTATATTTAATGTTTTCATTTAACATATAAGATATATAATACACATGAATGGAGTATTGTGTACAAAGATTTTCATATACATTTTATTATACTGTTAATTTTTTCTCTAGGTTAGCGAATATAACAAATGTACATATCTTTTTGGTGGATCAATATAAATTGAAAAGTAGTCCACATTAACAAACACTACATTTTTAGGTATGGTTAGTTTACTTTGATATGCGATATTTACACATCAGTTCCTGTTTTGTTCCCAAAGTTCATGGTCTCATCTTGATCATTAGGTATCATTTAGGTATTGCTTAGATATCACTTCCTATCTAGAGGCTATGCTACAAAGACACATAAATAATTTATTTCTGATAAATTCAATCTACTGCCTACAACATAATTGCTCTTAATTAAAAATGTAAACAAACTACAGCAGCCTTTACTCTCCAGTGTTTCTTCATTGTGCTGCATCATAATAACTGGAACCAAGGATTTTGTAACTGTTTTGGTGCTAGTTGAGGGCTGAAGCTAGGTCATCTAGTCAGTCTCTCATTTGTGCATGACTTGCAAACTACATATTTAGTCAGAGTTGTGTTGCTGGGAAATGAAACAACTGTCACAAAGGGAGAGATCAAATGTGAGAGAAGGTGCTTTTAATGTAAAAAAAAAAAAACCCACAAAAAAACCCCACAAAACAAAACAATTCACAACTAGGTGCCATTCTTTTTCAAAGCAACCTAAGTGGAGAGTACAGATGTAATGCATGATAATGAAGTTGCCCAATTTTGGAAAGTGGTTTTTAAAATGCTGCAGCAGAATTCTATATAGTGTCTCTTAGGAAAAAGCAAAATCTCATCAGGGACCTTTTCAAGCATAATTTTCATGTTTTCAATGATCTCACATGAACTTGCTGATAGTAGACTTGGCAAGAATTCAATGATTATTCTTCACCACTTGCAAAGGGAACAAAAGACTTGTTATCAGTGATTTGCCTATTATTTCAAAACTTAATATTGGAATTGTGAAGTTTTGTAATCTAAGGGGTCTGTAACACCCCCTCCCCCATGCTCAACTTACAAATTCTATTCTCAAGTGATTAGTGTGCAAGAAACCAGGATTCTGCTTACAGTAAAGTTTCACTAAACTATTTTTTCCTCATATGGGAAAGCTTCCTTTTAGAGTAAGAAGGCTTTTCTCTTCCCCTTCAGTTATTTGTGCATATACGCTTTTATTCCATCAAGTAAAAAAAGAAAACTTCCATGAACTTCTTTTTAAATTTATAGTTTTATTATACCTGAGGTGAGCAATATGATGTTTTGAAGATATGGAATATTTACTGTAATCAAACAAATTAGCATATTTATGACCTCACCTTTTTGTGATTAGAGCACTTATAATCTACTCTCCAAGTAAATTTCCAGTATGGAATATAATATCACTATATATAAACTTTATATTATACAGTAGCACTTCACTCATACTGTTTTGCAATCTAAGTGTTCATATCTAAAAGCATAATTATTTCAAAGCAGATTTGGAGTGGATAGTATTCTATTCAGTACAGGCTGAGAAGAAAGAGAAAGCACACATGGAAAAATCAGAAAATTATCCTCTTTGCTAGATTACAGAGTGTTCACAAGAAATATATTAGTAAGAGGGCATAAGGATCAGATTGTTTATATTAGATTTTATATTAGTAAAATTTAAAATTAACCTCAGATAGCAAACGCTATACAAGGAGACACATATGAAGGAGGACATATTACCATCTTTTCTCTGAACCTGAATGCTATCATGAGCACTCTGTAGAATGAGATGAGTTTGATGGAGATTACAAACATCACAGCATTTATTCGGGATATAATATGAGTCAAAATGATTTACCTTTTCTGTTTTATGAATGGAGGGATTAAAGATTGATTGCCTATGATCTAGCATGGAACCACCTTCTTGTCTATATTTTATTTCTACCTGCCTCTTTTCATCCCCCTCGCTTTTGTCTATTTGATTAAAAATGTTTACAACCCCATTTCCTTATCTTCAAAATGGATGCATTCTATTCTTAAATAACGCCATTGGATAGAAAATCCTTTATACAACAACTTAAAGGTAATACAAAGAAAGAAAACATTATTCTTAATTTTTTAATGTATACTCTTGTTAATTTTATTTTTGGTAGTAAAGAGGTTTAAACATAGTGCCTTGTATTTGCTAGGCAGGTGCTGTGCCACCAGAACCATGTCCCCAGTCCCTTTCTGCCATGATTATTCCTCAGGTAGTGCTTATGTTTATATTCCAGCAGGCCTAGACCATGATTCTCCTATTTACACTTCCTACATAGCTGTGATAACAGCACATGCTATATAGCGTTCAGCCTATTATTGGTTGAGATGGGTTATCATGTATACTTTTTTCTTTGATCAGGCTAACCTTGAACCGTGGACCTTCTCATCTCAGCCTTGTACATATCTAAGATTACAGGGATAAGCCACTGTTCCAGACTTCCATTCTTAATTTTTAATATAAAATCAATTAAAATATAGTAATTGTAGAAAATTTAGGAATAGGAAAAGTCATATTAAATATTCAAAGACCACCAACAATAACATTTTAATGTATATTCTTCACTTTATATCCACTTACTTGCAATTTCTTTTAAAAAAGGATTATAATCTGATTAAAATTTTAATCCATTAGTATCTGTTCGATACATCTTTCTAAATTAGTACTGTGATATACATAGTCAATTTCTATCAGCTGTCTAAACTCTATTGTATGAAAATACCTGCGTGTAACACCTCACTATTGGGTACTTCTATTGCATCAAGTATATTTTTTAAGTTTTATGAATGATATTCTCTTACATACATATCTGTATGTCCTTGGGAATTAACTCCTGTTGTACAATTTATGAGATGATGTTTGCATATTTCTTTAGTTCTTACTATGAATTTTCATTTTTCCCCTTAGAGTATTAATTGCACTCTCTCCAATGATATATAGGAAAGATCATTCCCATGCCACAGCAATGGCTATCATTGCTTTTAATCTTATAGAACTCCATTAGACAAAAAGGAGAATGTTATTGCTTTCTTTTGCATTCCTATGTCGATTCTATACAATGATCACATTTCTAAGACCACTATCCAAATAAAATAGAAACTTATATGGGACAAAAACAAAGTGTCCAAATATGTAAATATTTATATCAACTATCTTTCTAAAATAAAATAAATTCTAATGAGGCCTCTGATATATTTCTTGACAAAATACTGTGGATTAATATCATATAACCTTCTTAAGAATATCCTTGAGTTTTATTTTTAAACATCAAGCTCATTGTTCTCAGAAATCACCTGGTAAGGTAACCTTCTTGAAAATGGCCATTTTTTTAAAGACGTCTCCTAACAAAGTTTTAAGACCCCTAAATTTAACTGCGGTTCTTAGATTGGAGTTTTTAAATTCCTTAATCAGTTATCCTCAAACTGAAAATTGAGCTAGTCTAATATATGCTTGGTTCCCCAAAGATTTTTCACTTAATATAACCCTACACCTATCATTTGAACAAAGATAAATCCAAATTTCATATAAAAATCAATTTAAACTTTAATCAGAAGTACCTTACTTACTGAGGTACAAAGTATTTAAAGAGACTATGAATCTATAACCCCTCTGTACCACACTTTGGCAATACAGAAAAAAGTTTAATAAAAAAATAAAAATCACAAATGCACCAACCTACAAAGTTAAAATAACTCATTTGAGGAAATAAATTCTTCCATAAACCTAAAAAAGAAGAGACTTCACTGGACTAGGAAGTTCCATTTAACCAAATATAATGAAACAAAGATTATCAGCTCAAGTCTGTGATTCTAATCAATAATCTCTTACTTTCTAATCTCTCTCTCTTTCTCTATTTTTTTTCAGGCAGAAAAGTTTATTGGTGGGAGAGCAAAATGCTGTGTGCAGAGAGAGAAGAGAAGAGAAAAGGAGGTAGAAGAAGAGAGGAAGAGGAGAAGAAGAGGAGAGGAGGAAGAGAGGGGAGTGAAGAAGCAGGGAAAAGAAAAGGCGGTCCACAAGGATGGAGAAGAGAAGAGAAAATGAAGAAAACAGATATATTTTAATGGTTGGTCAAACTAAGTTCAAAGGAAGGTCATTACTCTGCTTTTAAAAGAAGACTTTAAGATTGAGTTGCTATTGGGAATCACAGAATCCACATTAAAATGCACTGTAAACACTAATCACAAGGTATTTTAACTTGGCATTTTAATTGAATATTTCACATCAATAAAATTTGAAGGAAACATGAAATTCCTTCAACACAATTGATTCAACAACCTGTGTGCCTATGTTCTAGGAATTGAGATAGTTTACTCTGTAAATTACCCAAAAAGAATCACAATGTGAGTGAGGTGATGAGTGTTGATAGTTGGCCTTTGCTTTTAAAATAAAAAGGAGTTAACTCTTACCCATGCATGTTCAAAATGAACAGGAGGAACACAGTACAGAGAGATGACCAAAACTTATTGAAGTCTATATGAAGGAATGGAAATGAACAAACCAGTAATGTAGTATTTACTATATGACAGTCATTATTTATAATAACATGAACAAACCAGTAATGTAGTATTTACTATATGACAGTCATTATTTAAAGTGTTTCTTATTTATTAATACTTTCAACCTCCTGGTAACCTTATAGTATTTTTTTTATAGATTCTTATAGATTCTTTTTTGTTTTTTAAGAGAAGGTTCTATTAAGGCACAGAGAGGCTAAGTAACTTGCCAAAGTTCACATGCCTGTTACGTAATAGACCTCTACTTTGCATTTTAATTTAGGGTAATAAGTCTAGATGACCAGATGATGTTGGCAGTGCCAGGTAAGCCTTAAGGAAATGTACAACCTCTGAAGGGTTTCATTGTTGGATTATGAGGAAATGGTGGCTTTCTGAATATCACTGGAGATTTGAGTGCATTTACAAAAGATCCCTGTCTCAAAGAAAATATCTGTGGAATCTGAGTCAAAATAAGCCCATTTTCAAGGTTTAATTTCGCCCTTGATAAAGAAGAAGAGATAGATGTCATGAGGCACATTGAGGTCCAGTAGGCAAATTTTCCCATGTATAAAGGCCTCATAGAGGAACAATAGTGTTTTCTGCTGTTAGGTGAATTCTAGGTTACATGGTGAGATCCTGTCACACAGACACAGACACGGACACACACAGACACACACACACACTCACAAAACCCAAAACAATAAAAGTAAAACAAACAAAAGTAAGAGAAAACAAGTGGCAATGGAAGTGCAGGATGTAGTGAGGAGCACTTGGTTTCTCCTGGGGCTAAGTATGAAGGAGGAGAAAGAGGGCATTCATTCTGGCAACAGATCGCATGTTCCTAACAAGAAGTCCACCCTCAGAGCACTCCAGTAAACAGCTTTTCCAGCAGCAGGAATTGGCAAACAGGGCACAGCAATTAATTCCAGTCATCAGGCTTAGCCATCTAGAAGCTCCAATCTTAGATTACAAAGCCATTTTCAACAAGGACAATAAAAGCTTCCTTTCCCTCCTATGTTGTCTTGTGCCCTGATACTTTATCAAAGCACAGAGACAGGGGGTTGCTATTAACCATACATAAAATGAAGCAGCCTCACAAATCATGATTTACCATTTCAGTGTAGAGACACCAAGGTTAAAAGGTAACTGTGGCATAACCATATTGATTAATTGATGGAAGAAAGGTCAAGCTAATCTTTATCTTGCTTGAAAGGCTATGGGGTACATGTGTTAAAATTGTTTCTGTGTAAAAAGATAAAAAGAAAATGGACCTCTAATGCAAAAAAATCTCTCAAATGATCACTCAGATAAAGGTCAGTCAAGGGAGATCTCATGCAAAGAAAATGGGAAAATGTTGTCCAACGATCACTAAGAGACAAAGCACAACTCAGGGAAGAAGATAGAAATGTCTTAGATTTCGCTTTTAGTCAGCTTTGTTGGAAACACCTGTGCGGGGGAACAATCAGGAAGTAGCATGGCAGAAGCAGTAACTTTGAGAAACAACCTTTTCCACAAGTCTCCAGAAGACCAGAAACAGGGCCCACATTTCTCTTTCTGACAAGACTGGACTTGCTGAAAGTGGGAGACCTGACTTTGACACTCGTGTGGTGTCCAGTATAGAAACAAACATACCATGCCTCACCAGATGGCCTCTGTATCTGCACAACACAAGGGAAGAAGGAATTATATCCCAACATATGCACCTCCACAGATACTAAAAATAGCCTGCCCAAACCCTGTTTTCTGCTTCAAGAGAAGTAGTAGAGAAGATTGACAGCTAAAATTTAGACTTCTGAGAAAATGGAAAAACAAAAGTGCAAATAAGGATATAGAGGAAAAAGAAATTACATATCATAGGGAGAAAATGTGGTAACTGAATTACAGTATTGATTGGATGAAAAGGGACTGGGCTGTAGATGAAAGAGGGCATACATGGGAATAAATATTAGCATATTTTCTCATTTTGCTCATACCTGAAAGACCTATACAATCTAAACTTGAAAAAGCATAAAGCTTTGATGAATCATAAGCAAAATTCAGGAGCATACACAATAAAAGTTTACTTTTGTAATTATATCAAAATAAAAGTTTCTGCACATCACAACAAAGGACACTAATATTAAACTAGAAACACAGCCAACAAACAGACTAGGAGAAAATTGTTATGTGCAATACATGCAATAAAGGCCTACTATCCAAAACATACAAGAAGTTAAAAAAAAATCCCACCCAAACTAATAAAACAATAGATGAGCTTTTTATAGTTGTTGTGGATGGAGGTGGTAATGTTGATGTTTGTTTTGCTTTAGGGTTTGTACGGGGGGAGGGTGCAGAAAGGGAGGAAAGGTGAACAAATTTATTCATGCTATTCAGTATATACTATGTGGAAAATGAACTACGCAACTTATGAGCAGGGTTGGGAGGTGAAACTGTGAGAAAGCAAAGGAAGGGGTGACATAGTCTAAAGAAGGAAATACATTTATTACTTGACTTATGAAATGGTAAACACCTTGAATAATAACAATAAAATAAAAATAATAATAAAATTTTATTTAAATAGTTTATTTTTAGCACATATGAAATCCTATGGAGTTGAGTGATACTTCTTTATTTCTAGCATTTGGAAGATGCAGCCTTATCGCAGTTCTGAGGCGATGCATGGTGAATGGAATGAGATGTTTTAAGAGACAAATCTGGAAGTGGATTTTATAATTTTATAATCTTTCTAATTGACTGTCAACCAACAAACTGTAAACTTGAAAATGTGAAAATATTCCATGAAAAGTGAGGTAAAGTAGATTTACCTTAGAATACTGGGTATTTGGGTTTCTTTAAAAAAGAATTTCCAATGCATTGTTAAATGCTGGAAGGAGTTACCATAAGCTCTTTGTAGAACTTATTATCTCTAACACTTGAAATAGGACTGCACTCATTTTTCTTGAAGAACTACTTTATATAATTTCATGCTTTTATAAAAGTAGGATCAAGGTATGTAAAGTAAGTTAGTTTTTTTGGAGTTATTTTTGTCATTCTGTTTCATTATCTTTTTATTTACCATGGCTAATTTTTATGCTAATGTAAAAAATTATCCCAATGAATTTGGAAATGGAGTATATTTTATTATTAAAATTTATTTATTTATGGCTTAAGGTAACATCATTAAAAATAAACATAAAAGCATGAATCATGATTTGGTATTAATTCATATGTAAAATATCTAACATTAACATCATAGCCATTGGAATTCTTGATAGGTTGTTTCAGACAGCTTGAATTTTTTTGTGTTATTGCTTCAATATATGTTAATAAATGATAATTATATGCTTTTCATTTGGACAGCCCTTATCCAAAAACGATTTAATATTCACATGTCTAATGGGTTGCCCATGGCTATTGATCATTTGGATCAGAGTTCAATTTGAACTGCTGCTGGTTAGATTAGAAATTGTAATCATGGTGAAAGATAAATTGCAAGGTCTCTGCAGATTAGTTCTGTGTTCAGATTAGTTGTGCTTTCAGACATGAAAGACCACAGAGGGAAGTTGGAGAAGATCTGTGGTGGTGTCATTACATGAGTGTACTGAGAAATGCACCCAGTGATCCTCCATAACCCATCACTATGGCAGTAATGTGAGATTTATAGGAAATGACATTTTATTATGATAAAGATGGTGACAAACACCCATAAATTACTGTGAATTTTAATACTAAGGACTACAGGCAAAAAAAGAAGGCATAGCTCACAAATATAAATGCAATAAATAAAATCCTGTGCTGTCAAAATTCCATGGGTTTAAAAAAGTAAAACATAATTTGTTTTTTATTAGAGGGCATCTAAATGAAGATTCATTTAGATGACAGACATCTAGTGGCTTCAATTTTAAAAGAGGTTATCTTTGCTTAAAATTGCTTTTGTAAAATAATTATTAGCGTGAACTAACCATAAGAATTTAATAACAAATTGTACAAATTAATTTAATAAATATATTGTGATCAAATCACTGTGTCACTCTTTTTAAAGTAAATACATTCTTATTTTAGAAAAATTTTAAACTTAAGAAAATATAATTAAATAACTAACAAAGAACACACACAGTCTCAATCTATCTACACACATATGTGTATATACACACATATATACATATATAAATATATATGCACATATATACATATTTATATATATATTTGGAGGAATATTTCAAACCAAAATTATAGATGCCCTAGAATATTATATACAATGCAAGCATTTTCATACAACCTATGTACATTTCCATATACTTAACAATCTCTAGATACTATTAAAACTTAATGAAATTTAAATATTCTGTACATTGATATTCTATTGTATTGTTTAAAGAATAATGACAAGAACACAGTCTAGACTGTGCATGTTTCACAGAGAAACATTTTTGCTGTATATTTTCAGCCTATGGTTGATTGAGTGGATGTTTAACTCACAAATGGGTCAAATAAAATGATGCATACTACCACACCCACCATGTAAATTTAAATGTTAATTTTCTCCTTCAGATTTCTCTTACTCACCAATAATTACATGGGTACAAATTCTCTTCTATTCTCTCTCTCTCTCTCTTTCTCTCTCTCTCTCTCACACACACACACACGCACACTTTTTCTTTTGCTGGCACAGAGGCTTGACATCAGGGCCTAGGTGCTGTCCTTGAACCTCTTTGTGCTCAAGGTTAGCACTCTGCCATTTGAGCCACAGAATCACTTTTGGCTTTTTCTGAGTATTTTATTGGAAATAAGAGTCTCATGGACTTTTCTGCCTGGGCTGACTTTGAACTGTGATCCTCAGATCTCAGCCTCCTGAGTAGCTAGGATGACAGTCTTAGACCACCATCCCTGGCTTTCTCTAATCTTTTTTTAATTGGTTTGGAAATCTCAATTTTGTAGTACTACTATATATTATCTATAACATCTAAAATATCCATAATCTCCACACACATATATGTACACATTTTAAAAATACATAAACAAATCCTCAAAGAAACAACTGCCCCATTAATATGTATGCTAAAAACTTAAAGAGAGATTTCTTTGAAGAGGAAATGAGAATGGCCAAGAGGCACATGAAGAAGTGCTCAACATCCCTGGCCCTAAGAAAAATGCAAATCAAAACAACATTGGGATTCCACTTTAGTTAGAATGGCCATTATCAAGAAAACTATGGGCTGATGGGGATGTGGCCAAAAGGGAACACAACTATACTGTTGGTGGGAGTGTAAACTTGTTCAACAATTCTGAAAAGCAGTGTGGAGGTTCCTCAAACAGTTAAACATACCATGTGAAATTATGCCCTTTTTATTTTGTGTTTCTTTCCTGTGGTTTTACCCCTGATATCACAGTAACTGATTTTGGTACCCTGGATATTGTATATATGTGTATTGGAACTAGGGAAGGGAAAGGGAATACCAAAATGGAGAGACAGAGGATAAAAAGACAAACCGATGAAACAGCAATACTTGGAAAACTATATGGTGTAAACCATCTGTACAACTCATGGGGGAGAGAACAATGGGGAGGAGGAGGGCGGGGGAAAATGAGGGAGGAGGTAATAAGTTAGATAAGAAATGTATGCACTGCCCTATGTATGAAACTGTAACCCCTCTGTACGTCACTTTAACAATAAAGAAATTAAAAAACAGAAGCTAAACATAGAGCTCCCCTATGACCCAGTAATCCCATTTCTGGGCATTTACCCAAAGGATCACCAACAAGGCCAAACTAAAGCTATCAGCACAACTATGTTCATTGCAGCATTATTTACCATATGGAACTAACCCAGATGTCCTTCAGTAGATGAATGGATCAAGAAATTATGGTGTATATGCACAATGAAATTATATGCTTCTATCAGCAAGAATGGCATTGCCCCATTCAAAAGAAAAAGGAAAGACCTAGAAAAAAATCACACTAAATGAAGTGAGGTAGACCCAAAAAATATAAACTCTATGATCTTTCTTTCTTTTTTTTCTTTCTCTTAATTCATGGCATTTATTAGTACCTCAAAATGCGGTAATTGTCACAACATAAATCATTTAGTGAAACACTGATAATGAGGGGCAGGTAACAAAAGATTAGCCTTAAAATACCTGCAGAAAAAGCTTTCTGGATATGAATGAAAGTCACTGATCTGAGCATAAGGACTACTATTCTTAGCAGTAAATATTTTTTCAAAAGATTTCAAACAACTTTACTTTTTGTAATATAATTACATTTAAGTTGGCAGAACTGCTCCCATGACAGACAAGACCTGTCATGCAAGAAAAAAAATAAGGTTTCCATAAAGCTTAGGGCAGAAGTACCACAGTAACACAAGAATGGCTAGAGCAGTCTCAAACAACAGTGCCAAAGTCTATTAGCAAATGGGTAGGAATGAAGACTGCCACAGAAGTTAGCCTAAGACCAGTAATATTTTCTAGTGCTATTTCTTAAGATGCCTATTAAAACATATCACATATAACAGGTGTAAATGGAATAGTGTGAGACTTGTATAGAAGTACCAGGCAGTTTCTACAAATCTCATTCAACTGTGGTATGTGGTTTTTGAATTAGGATTCTACAAAAGTAATTTCATAGGACTCTAGGTAAATTTTACACCCAGTGAATTTTATAGGCCCAAAAATAAATAGCCACACGCACTAAACCTACACATTAAATTAAAATGGAAGCCAAGTGTTGGGTGTTTCCAAAAGAAGCCAAACAGGAAAGATTATTCAAAGAGGAGATCTTCGTCTTTCTCTTCAGCCAGAAGGTTTGCAGGCTCCATCACTTCTCCAGCTGCCCTTCGTTGCTCCAAGTCCTTCTCAGATTTTTCCTTGAGAATCTTTCTCTTCTCCTGTATTTTCTTTAACCTATAGAACTCTTTCTCGCTCTCTTTCATCCAGCTCTATGATGATATAAGCAAGGGTTCGTTCAATCCGGGGAGTGATGACATGCTCAATGGCATTTACATGCCTGTTGGTTATCCTGATGGCTTCATCCAGAGTCACGAAGGAAGTCTGCAGCGAAGCCAGTTCCACCAGAAGTTCCACTGCTTTGGCATAATTCCTTTTTATTTTAGCCAACTGTTCCCCACCTCTGGCTAAACCGGTCAGTTCCTTCATAATAATGTTCAAACACTGGTAAGGTAACACCTGCTATGTTATCTTTCTTTGCTCGAATCTTCACTTGGGCTTTATTTATATTTTGGATAACTGTGGTGCTGAAGTCCCCTGCTGTGAACTTGGCCTCTGCAAACGAAATGGCAGCTTCTCTCATCATTTCACCCATCAACATTTTAGCCTCTATTATCTTCTTTAGGATCTGTCGAAACCGAAGAGTTAAGGCATCAGATTTTTTCTTCAGGAGGTTTCGACCCGTCTGAGCTCCTTTTAAACGAGCCTTCATGATGGTCTGTGCCATTCTCGAAGGGAAGATCTCAATCCGGTCTTTGCCCGACATTGTGACGATAACTTTTCGTCTTGGACCCCTGGCCGGGCACCCTGGGCTGCAACAGCTCTCTATGATCTTTCTTATTGGTAATAATTAGTATATGTCTAAGATAGTCGTAGCAGATGATCACAATAGCTCAATAACTATGAATATATGATCACATAAGATGATGTTAAGAGAAATGACCTCCAAAAAATGAAAGCCGGTAGTTTATTATTGACATTATTATTTTCAACGTACTATGTGAAATGGTTTCTTTTTTCCTTTTTTGATCTTCCCTATGATTTAGCCCCTGTTGTCACTGTATTTGATTCTGGTACTCTGGGTATTTTATATACATCTGTCTGAATTAGGGAAAGGAAGGAAAGGGGAACACTAAAACAATGAGACAAAGGGTAAAAGGTGAAGCAGTGCAACAGCAATACAAAACAATATGTTGTAAACTAACTGTACTACTGGGGAGATGGGGGAGGAGGGAAGGTGGAAGAAAAATGAGGGAGGGGTATCAAGTTGGACAAGAAGTGTACTCATTACTTAATGTATGTAACTGTAACCCCTCTGTACTTCACCTTGACAATAAAATTAATTAATTAATTTAAAATGTACAAATGTTATCATCATTTCCATTATCATTATTATAGTGTGCACATTTATTAAGTTCTTTCTATAATTTAGGCAAAGTTTTAAGGCTAATTTTATACACAATTACTCTGAGCTCATGATCAAACTGCTTACTCTTTCCTAACTTCTTTTTTTCATGGAATATTAGGTTTTGCTAAATATACATACATATATATGTATATATGTAGATCTTACTTCATTCAAATTAACTGTTGTGTACTATATAATTATATAAATGATACCAACTATCTCTAGCACTAGATGATTAATAAAACATCAAATATACTTTATGTATATTTGTGAGAGTTTCTTCAGAGAAGATACATAGAAGCCGAGTTATTAGATTAAAAATAATGCAGAATTTAAACCATGTGTTTGTGGTTTTGGTATTAATTTTATAAACATTTATAAACATTTTATAAACTGAACATTAAGTTTAGGTTTATTTCTAAACTTAATTGTTTCTGAACAGCTAATCATATTTTCTGTGACAGCTTCTGTGGTTAGTAACAGTTTTCCCTTTTGTTGTAGTTTTTATATTTTTCCATTTCTTTCCCTTCATTCATGATATTGACAAGGATACCAGGTTCAATGTGGATAAGGAGGGTGACAGAGAGAAGGTAGTGAGAGTTTATGAATATAACGGGAATTCTTTTAAAGTGATCATTGTGTGTGTTTGTTGTAGCTATGTAGTAGATACTCTATTAGACTGAGAAAGTTTTCTCTATTCTTAGATTACAGGACATCTTTTTATCATTGTTCTGTTTTCTTGAGACTGAGTCTTTGCTTTATAGCACAAGTTATTAATTATATATGCCTGAAACAACACACATTTGGTCATTTGGTCACAATACTTTAGTTTTTAGAATATTGTTGATGTTGTTTGCTAATACTCTACTCAGGGTTTTTTAATTTATTTTTATTTATTTATTTTTTAAGTTTGAGACTTTTATTTTGGAGTGATTTTCCCTTAGGAGTTAATTTCTTTTTTTTTTTTTTCTTATCTTATTTTGTCAAAGTGATATACACAGAGGTTACAGTTTCATATGTTAGGCATTGGATTAAAACAATGAGACAAAGGGTAAAAGGTGAAGCAGTGCAACACAATACTTACAAGACAATATGTTGTAAACTAACTGTACTACTGGGGAGATGGGGGAGGAGGGAAGGTGGAAGAAAAATGAGGGAGGGGTATCAAGTTGGACAACAAAGTGCTTGTCTAGTGAATGCAATATAATAGGTTCAATCCCCAGTACAAAAAAAGCAAAGAACACCCCCCCCTCCTAAACTGCAAAACAAACCATTATTAAAAATCAGACAAAAATGTCGTAAGAAATCAGGCCAAAGGGAAAAGAGGAAAGTTGGAAAGAAACAGAATGCTAGGAATTTTCTTTTATCATTTATGGCAGCAAGCAAATACTGATGAAAGTTAAAGATGATGAAGTGAGTATGTGATCAGTACATTATAAACGATGTTAATATTTATATAATATTTACTAAAGTAATAAAGGATGTACAGATATTTTGGGAGGGATTTAAACAAATTTTATTATCAAACTGATGTACAGAGAGGTTACAGTTTCATACGTTAGGCATTGGATACATTTCTTGTACTGTTTGTTACCTCGTAACTCATTCCCCCCTCCCTCCTCCCCCTTTCCCTTTCACCCCATGAGTTGTTCAGTTCATTTACACCAAACAATTTTGCAAGTATTGCTTTTGTAGTTGTTTGTCTTTTTTTACCCTATATACCACTGTTTACCAGTATACATGGTTTCCAATATACTCAGATAAGATACAGAGATAGTGTAGGTACAAGCACAGGAAGGGGATACAAGAGGATCATCAATAATAGAAGCTACAGTTACACATAGCACATTGACAGTAGTTACAACAGTGTTATAACAATCGTTTCCATAACATGGAGTTCATTTCACTCAGCATCATCTTATGTGTTCATAAAAGTATAGCTATTGGGCTCTTGTGATCCTCTGCTGTGACTTGCCTAAACCTATGCTATTCCCTATAAGGGAGACCATAGAGTCCATGTTTCTTTGGGTCTGGCTCACTTCGTATAACTTTTTCCAAGTCCTTCCATTTCCTTACAAATCGGACAATGTCATTTTTTTCTGATAGAGGCATAAAATTCCATTGTGTATATGTACCACATTTTCCAGATCCATTCATCTACTGAGGGGCATCTGGGTTGGTTCCAGATTCTAGCTATGGCAAATTGTGCTGTGATGTAGTTGGTCTATGCCATTGTTTAGTTCTGTGGCTTCTTTGTTCAGTTTTTGGCGTGTTGATCTGTCCTGAGGTGACAGTGGAGTGTTAAAGTCCCCAACTATCAATGTGTTTGGGTCTATGAGTGTTTTTAGAGTCAGTAGTGTTTGTTTGATGAAGTTGGGTGCTCCTGTATTTGGTGTGTAGATATTTAGGATGGTTATATCTTCCTGTAGGAGTGATCCCTTTATTAGTATGTACTAACCTTCTTTGTCTCTTCTTACCTTTTTTAATTTGAAGTCAATTTTGTCTGATACTAGGATTGCAACTCCGGCCTATTTATGGGGGCCATTTACTTGGTAGATTTTATTCCAGCCTTTCACTTTTAGAAGATGTTTACTTTTGCTGGATAGATGTGTCTCCTGGAGGCAGCAGAAAGAAGGATCTTGATTTTTGATCCAACTTATGAGCCTATGTTGTTTGATTGGAGAATTAAGACCATTAATGTTGAGAGTTAGGATTTAGTGATGACCATTTGTTCCTGTCATTATCAATATCTTGTTAAAAGCTGTGTCTTCCCATTTCTTGATCTGATATTCTGGTTTACTATTTAGGGTTCATTTCTCTGTCTGTATTGGGATATTGATTATTTTCCCTGTATAGTACATCTTTGAGGATTTTCTGTAAACCTGGTTTGGTGGAGATATATTGTTTTAGTTTTTCCTTACTGTGGAAAACTTTTATTTGACCTTCAGCTATGAATGAGAGTTTAGCTGGGTACACTATTCTTGGTTGGTAGTTATTTTTATTTAGGGTTTGGCATCCCTCATTCCAGGCTCTCCTTGTTTTCATGGTCTCTGCTGAGAAGTCTGGGGTAATTTTGATGGATTTTCCATTATATGTGATTGTTTTCTTCTCCCTAACAGCTTTACGGAGTCTTTCCTTGGACTCTCTTGATATTGTTTTGATCACAATGTGTCGGTGGGATGTCCTATTCTGGTCTGGTCGGTTTGGGGTTCTATATGCTTCTTGTATCTGTATAGGCCTATCCTTCTGGATATTTGGGAAGTTCTCGGCTAATACTCTGTTAAATAGGTTGCCTATTCCATTAACTTCTTTCCCCAGGTTTTCTTCAACACCTATTATCCTTAAATTGGGCTTCCTGATTGTGTCTTGAAGCTCCTGGAGCGATCTGTTTTGTCGATTGGACTGGATTTGTACTGATTTTTAATCTTTCCCCATAGATTCTAGGGAATCTTCATCTCCTGAGATTCGATCCTCTGCTTCAGTTAGTCTGGACTGTAGGCTAGCTAAGTGATTTCAAATCTCTTTTCCTTCTGACTGGTCTTTCCAGATGATTTCCATGTCATCTCTTAGGTCCTGTAAGGACTTCTTTACTTCATTAACTTCATTAATTTGGTTTTTGAGTGCTGTCTCTCAAATCTTTTACCTGGGTTGCTTTTTCATTTGACTCTTGAATTTCATTTATCTTTCTATTTGTTGAGGTCACGAAGTCGTCTACTACTTTATGGAATGATTGATGTATTGATTCAAGCTTTTCATTTATCATGTTTATCAGTAGACTTTGTAGAGTATTTTGAGATTTACTCTTCTATGTCTTTGATTGACTGCTCTGCTTCATGCTTGTTTTGAGTGGGATATAAAACTCCATTGTTTGCCATTTTTCTTGTGTTTGTTCTGCCCATTTGGATTGGGAATGCCAATCTATAAGCACCTGTGAGCACTGTTGAAGACCCAAAGCAGACTTTACCTAGCACTGTTGTATAAATCATATAAGTTCACAATTACATACAGATACCTTGTATACCTGTATATAAAATTAGATTTGGTGTTCCTAAAGAATACAATTTCAATATAACAACCAACCCTGAGCCCTGTATTTACTAGTTATTTATTTACTGTTATGACCCTATGAGCAATTGTTATTCTTATATTAAGTTCTTTTAGGACTGGCTTCCTCTATGAACCCCTTTGATTCACTCGGATTAAGCAGGGATACCCTGTATCCAATAAGCGGAGTCAATGGAATCTGGAGGTCCTAGAAGTAACTCAGGAGAATAAGTTAGAGGTAGTAAAGAGAATACAGTAAAATGTATGGGGGGGGGAGCGATGGTTTTGGTTTAGTTTCAGTGACGTGGAAATGTAGAGAAGAATAGAATCAGTAGAAAGAACAAGGTTAAAATGATAGACAATGGAGATAGACAATGGATAGCAGAAAAGAGTGGAGGTGTTATTCAAAGGAAAGTATTTTTTTTCTTTCATCACTTTTTTATTGATCAACTTTAAGACATTTTGCTGTCTACTTCTCACATACCAATAGTTTCTTTTTTTAAATTTTTTTTTCAAATTTTTATTATCAAACTGATGTACAGAGAGGTTACAGTTTCATACGTTAGGCATTGGATACATTTCTTGTACTGTTTGTTACCTTGTCCCTCATACCCCCCTCCCTCTTCCCCCTTTCCCTCCCCCCCAGAGGTGTTCAGTTCACTTACACCAAACAGTTTTGCAAGTATTGCTTTTGTAGTTGTTTGTCTTTTTTTACCCTGTGTCTGGCAAATTTGGTATTCCTTTTCAATTTCCTACTTCCAATACCAGTATACACGATTTCCAATATACTCAGATAAGATTACAGAGATAGTGTAGGTACAACCACAGGAAGGTGATACAAGAACATCATCAACAATAGACGCTACAGATACACATGGGACGTTGAAAGTAGTTACAACTGTGATATAACAATTGTCTCCATAACATGGACTTCATTTCACTTAGCATCATCTTATGTGTTCATAAGGGTATAGCTATTGGGCCTTGTGATGCTCTGCTATGACTTGCCTAAACCTGTACTAATTATTCCCAATAAGGGAGACCATAGAATCCATGTTTCTTTGGGTCTGGCTCACTTCACTTAGTATAATTTTTTCCAAGTCCTTCCATTTCCTTACAAATGGGGCAATGTCATTCTTTCTAATACAGGCATAAAATTCCATTGTGTATATGTACCACATTTTCCTGATCCATTTGTCTACTGAGGGGAATCTGGGTTGGTTCCAGATTCTCACTATGACAAATTGCGCTGCGATGAACATTGTTGTGCTGGTGGCATTACTGTGATTTTGTTTGTGGTCATTTGGATAGATACCCAAAAGTGGGGCTGCTGGGTCATAGGGTAGCTCTATGTTTAGCCTTCTGAGGAATCTCCATACTGCTTGCCAGAGTGGCTGAACCAGTTTACATTCCCACCAACAATGAAGTAGGGTTCCCTTTTGGCCACATCCCCTCCAACAATTGTTATTGTTAGTTTTCTTGATATATGACATTCTTACTGGGGTGAGATGGAATCTCAATGTTGTTTTGATTTGCATTTCTTTTATGGCCAGTGATGTAGAGCATTTTTTCATATGTCTCTTGGCCATTCCCATTTCCTCATCAGAGAAGTCTCTTTGTAAGTCTTTAGCCCACTTGATGAGGGGGCTATTGGTTCTTTGTGGTTTTGTTTTGGAAGAAGGTAATTTTTTTAGTTCTGCATATATTTTAGAGATGAGCCCTTTGTCTGTTGAATGTCCGGTAAAGATCTTCTCCCAGTTTGTGGGCTTTCTGTTTATCTTGCGAGCTATGTCCTTTGCCGTGCAGAAGCTCTGCAGTTTGATGCAGTCCCATTTGTCCAACAAAAACGATGGTTAGATGCCATGAAGTGGGTTGCAATGCCTTAACCGTTTGCATGTTGTCAGGCCCAAGGGCCTCTTCCATCCTTGTCAAGGGGAGTCCTAACCTTCTCTCCTTTCATACAACACAGGGAAGTATTTTTTAAACAAAGATAATGCAAAGAGAGAAATAAAGAAAAAATCCTGGAAGACAGATGCACAAACAGAGAAAAAATAGGAAAAAAAAATAATAAAAAGGAAAAAAACCAGAAAAATGAACAACCAAAAAAAAAAAAACTTGATAAAACAAACAGGTAAAAATGAAAAACAAAGAAACCAACTATGTTTCAGAAGTGAAAAAATAAATTTTAAAAAAGGTTAAAAAATGTTTGAGAAGAAAAAAAAATGGAGTCTCCCTTGTTTGGGTGATTTTTCTAGTCTCTGGTTTCCTTGGGATGGTCTGCAGTCTATTTTACTGCTTGGCTGGTTTGACTCGCGTTTAGTTTGCAGGGGGTGGATCTGTTCTGACTGTCTTCCCCTGTTGGTGAAATCCTGGGTCTCTGTGGTTTGCACAGCTTGCAGGATAGGCCATGGGCGTCCACTGTAGATGGGGACATGAACAGTCTCGGGAACCATGGCTCCTTGTCTGCTGTGTGGCCGCTGCCTTTAATGCCTGGCTTTGAATAGGCTGTGTACTCAGCAGAGTGGGGCACCTCTGGCCTGGTTTACCCAGCTGAGACTTGCTTGCCTGGGGGAGGTTCCTCCCTCCTGGGCAGGGCAGCCTCCTGGGTGGAGGTGGCTATAGAATTCAGCTTTGTTTGGGGCTGGGAATTGGGCTTCCTCTGTGACAGAACCATTTATCTGTCTCAGGAACTGTTTGTTCCCCGTCTGGTGGTTCCGTGCCGCTGTTAGCTGCTAGCTGCTTTCTCTTTAAATTTAGAAATTCCGGCGGGCAGGGCGGGGCACCTCTGGCTAAGCCGAGGCCCAGGATGTGCCTCCCGCCTGGGCAGTGGGTGTTCTCCTGGGCGGAGCGGCTCTCACTGGTCAGTCCCTCTTTCCCTTTTCGAAGATGGCTCCTTTGTCCTCGCTTTCCCCAGGCCTGCTTTAGTTCCAGTCTGGTCTGACCCTATGCCAGTGTCAAAGATGGCGCTTTGCTCTGGTGGTGGGGGAAGGGCTACCTCCCAGAAGCTGCTCTGTGGGTGTGAGTGAGAATGTCTTTCTTGGGGTACTCATGCTTTCTCTGAGATTTCAGCCTGTTCGTGCTCAGCCTGCGATCCACATGTGTCTGCCACCTTCTGGAGGATTTCTCCCTGGTCCGATCTGCACTGTGTGCTTTAGCTGCAGGGCATGCGGGTTGTTGTGCCGGGCACTTTGCCAGCTGGCGTGGCGGCGGGATACCACCCGGAGCTCAAATCTGTGTTTTCAGACCAGCAAAGTTGATTTTTCCTACCTGACCAGAATCCTTGTATTGTTATAACTTACTTGGGCTGTCTTTCTAGGAGTAAAAGTTTCCATGGTGTGGGAAAACGGTGATGTTGGAGGGAGCTCCAGGATGTACAAATATTCACTCATTTCATTTTTATGAATATCATTTTGTGTAGATATTATTTATCCTTATTTTATAAGTGAGAAGACTGTCAAAGAGAGGTTAAATATAATTAACCAAAGTTATCCAGCTAAGATTCAAATAATAATGATAGTCATTATAAGAAATTAAAATAGAAGTTTAAATCTCTTAGTACTGTGCTGTGGTGTTGGCAGGCTAACCAGAGCCTCTGGGGACCTTCAGGTTGCACATTCCCTCGCTGAATATTTGGAGCCAACATTCCAAAGGTGATACAGACAGGAACCTTCTTTTTTTTGTCTGATATGGGATGTTTCTCTCTACATATTCAGATTACCCCATGTTACAGGATGGCGAATTAATATTCATTGGGGTTGGGAAAGTAAACAAGTAACTTTGTTATGTAAATGAATGAAAAAATTAAAGCAATGTTGAGTTTGTGACTACCCTTTCATCAAGGCCATCTCCAAGGTGGGGAATTTTTCCCTTTCCTCTCTGAGTTTTAAAAAGGATTATAGTTATAGTCAGTGAGCTGCCTCCTTTCCACCTTTGGCATTAAAATAGAAAAGGAGACTATGCTCTGGTGCTAATCCTTGGGTTGATCTTTTAAATGTCTCTCTAATTGAAGTAAGAAGGAGATTAACCCTGAGGAAAATGTCATGGACAACAAAACATTCTTGGTTTTGCAGCTCACAGGATGAGTTGGTACCAATTATAGCTTTTTTTCCTCAGGGTAGTATGGGATATAATAGAAGCCAAAGAACCTACCAGCTCAACCTGATTTTTCAACACATTAACTCAGCCACTGGAATTAGTTTCAAGTTCATTTCAGCATGCATCATTTACAGTGTTAATTTGCGAGTTTGGATGGTGACTGCTTTTTCCTTTCTTTCTTCTTTGCATCATGGTTATCGGTCACAAATTAATTAGAGTTCATTAATTTGTCACTTAATTGTTGCTATGCTTTTCTTTCTTGCTTTCCTTCTTTTCTCAAGCAATGATTTTTTTTTTTTCACTGCTTGCTGGCTCAGATCAGGTCTTTCTGTATGATTTTTTAAAGACCTCTGTGCACACAGCTGCTTTGGCAAGTCAGGAATCAAACTGACAGCCCCATTGGAAAGGCGTACCTTGTCACTAGTCTAAAGAGACACAGAGTGACAGTTCACAGGCTCAAGTGCAAGGCCTGCCTCTCAATCTTCATCGGCTGGCTAGGATCTTGGCTGATGCAGGGCTCTGATGCTATACAGCAAAGAGCCTGGAGGAACAAAAACAGGCCCAGCAAGATAATTAGGATTGAAAGAATGTTTGCCTATCCCATAGACTTGTTTGCAAGAGGCAGCCAAATTTTGTATATTCTATGAGAATCTGAATCCACATACTATTTTGTGCTTTCTGCATTGAAAGTATCATATTTTTATTATTTTTAATGTTTAGTGTAGCTTTCTTAATCCACACTTTCTCTAGATTTGTGAGTATAAGGATGATACGGAAATTCTCATGTTGTCTTTTCTTTTATGTTACAGCTCATTATAAGCAGCCAAAGCAGGAAACACAGGAAGAAATTATACCCAACCATAGCTTAAGAGGTAGAAGTGTGCTATTGGACATCTTTGAGGGTCATTTACAATCATTGGGCTTAGTGGCTATTATCGCTCTACTCACTGCTGAATGAGATAGGCAGGCTACAAACTAGCTCTGGTTCTTTAAACTTTCCATTTATATGGGGATATATACTTTACTGAAAGTTGAGAATATCAGCTATCAAAAATAAAGGGTAGTAGTGATTTTTCAGGGTGAATAATTTGCACAAAGAGTAATACTATTTATACTAGTCATGGGAGGAAGACCATACAAAGTTAAATTTTTTTTCTTCTAAGATTTAATTGGTGAAGATAATTTAAAATTCAGTAAATTTCCCAAGATCCAAGATTCCTGGAGAAAGAGGGCTCTATTCCTCTTTCCTTCCTTGCTCTCCCTTCTCTTCTCCCTCCCTTCTTCCCAACTTCCTTCCTTCCTTCCTTCCTTCCTTCCTTCCTTCCTTCCTTCCTTCCTTCCTTCTTTCCTTCCTTCCTTCCTTCCTTCCTTCCTTCCTTCCTTCCTTCCTTCCTTCCTTCCTTCCTTCCTCCCTTCCTTCCGCTCTATTATTTTTTAGCTTGTTCTAGGGCTTAAAATTATGGCCCAGAGCTCTTTCTTGGCCTTTTTTTTGCTCAAAGCTGGTGTTCTACCACTTAAGTCACATATCTACTACTTCTGGCTTTTTGCTGGTTTATTAGAAATAAGATTCTCTTGGAATTATCTGCCCAGGCTGGCTTTGAATTGTGATCCTTAGATCTTGGCCTCTTGTTTAGCTAGGATTACAGATATCAGCCTTTAGTGCCTGGCTAGACTGTCATTAATTTAAGCCTTGGAATTTATACTCTCTCACATTTCCTATTCTTTGCATATCCAACATTTCTATAGATCTTTGTTTCTATGCAACCATCTTTTCAGATGTCTGTGATTTTTAGTCTTTCTCCCCTTTTCCTTCAAAATAATGATTTTCATACTTATATCAACTGCTATAGATACCATTCCAATATCCCTACATTATATTTAGCTTTTGTTTTCTGTCAACTGGTTTTATCACTGTCCAAATTTTCTGTTTTGATCAGTACATAAGTTCTCCAATCTAGCTATTTAGGTGATTATTTTTCAAGCTTCTTAGAAATTATTTCTGAGAGGATCAGAGGCATGACTTCATGGAGGAATTCCTGCCTAGCAAGTGTAAAGCTCTGAATTCACACCTAGTAGCACCAGTAAAGCAAAATAAGTGAAAGAGAAGAAATGCAATCAGTAAATTGAGACTTTTTTTTACTTTCCAGTAATATATTATTTATTTTAAGTTTTCATCACAGTTTTTTACTGTTTTTCATTATGAAGTTAGTACTTAATAGTTTTAATAATTAATTTAATTTAATGCAATTGTAAAGGTATAATTAAACATATAGTAACTCTCCCTCAACTTTAGCTAATCCAAGGCCAAGTAGCAAAAATTTAGTTGATATACTCTGGGTAGCCTTCCTTTCTCTATGCATGTATGACTACATAAAAAGAAAGCATTTTATTTGTCATTTGTTTTATTAGGTTGAAATGTTATCCCATCAAAATTTGTACATTGACATTCTATTTCTCAGTAGCTCCAACCTTTTTTGGCCAAAGAGTTGCTGTAGATATAATTAAATGAATGAGATGAGGTCACGCATTAGTATGAATACTAAACCAATGTGCCTATTATCCTTATGAAAACAGACACATGCTGATAGAGAGAATGCTATGTTAAGATGAAAGTAAAGATTAGGATGATGCTTTTATAAACAACAGAATGGCAAAGATTGCCAAGTAAACAACCAGCTGCTAGATAAATCATGAACAAATTGTCTCTCACAGTCCTACTTAGAAGTCAATCTACCCAATACCTTGATCTTAAAAACTCCTCATCTCCAGAGCTATGAGGCAAATTTCTGTTGTTGAAACTATTCAGTTTATGGTACTTTGTTATACCAGCCTTAAAAATGAATACATCCAGCTATATCTAGTATGGGGTATACCATGTCACATGTTGGTTTACTTCAAGTGCCGGGAATGTCTCTTTAGGTTGTGTATGTTGAGCAGGTTAGTTTTATGCTCTGGGCAGGTATGTGCAATGTGAAGATACTCCTACTTGAGACTCCTTTCCGTTGATCAGAAATAGAGGAAAGATGCTGCATAAGGTACTCCTGTACAGTATTACATTTTCAGCTTTCTTGTTACCCAGCACATACAGAGTTGAATTAAGAAGGAAGCATTTTTTCCCCTTCACACTTCATGTGCTTATATGAAGATAAATGCACTTGCTCCAAAATCAAGACAACAATCAAATCTGTGAAGAGTTGTGTAGCTTTGGTACTCTAGAAACTCATCTGATTTTCTGGTTTTTCACACAATACTAGTGTATCATTGGTAGGAATGCAACCATCCCTGATTGAGAAATCATCTGAAGGAAGTAAAATCTGATTTAAGTGGCTAAGCAATTCAACCACATAAATTTTATAAAAACAGGTGTGGATGTGTAGGGATTGGGGGTGGGGGATGAATTACACTCACAAGGAAAATGACACTATGTAGTTTCTACCATCCCTAAATTTCATGGGATCTAGGTAATGAATTATAAGCAACAGCAAATAGATCCCTGTTTTCAAAGCATTTTATGTGGATTTAAAGTTTAGCCTTCCAAAAGTTAAAAAAGTTCATTTGGTAATGTACATACCAGGAATGTTCTACATATTTATGCTATTTGTGGAGTGATTTATCCCTGAAATGAAGCAGCAGGGTAAAACTAGGCAGATATTGCTTCATTTTAAGGTTACCAGTGAAAAGCAGAGTACAGTTTGCATGGAGACTGAAATAGGGAAGTTTATTTCAGGAGAAAATGGTTGTTTTGCTAGTCTATCAGGTAATGTTTTGTTTTACCCCCAAATGGTAGGAATTTGGTCTATTAAGTTATCTGTAAAACAAAAAAAGATATTCTGTGGTTGAGTTATGCTTCTTAGATTAATTTTAATTATTTTGATACTTATGGCAACCTTATTTGCTTTGTGGCTTTAAGTTTATCTTTCAGATTTCAAGTTTGTCTTTTTCTAAACCCCAGTACAATTTTTTTGTTTTAATAACCACTTCGCTATCAGACACATTAGTATCAATATTTTGTTTAAGATTTACGGATGTTTTCTAAAAAGTGGCAAAAGATAGCGGCCAACCTACACACTTAGCCACATAAAAGAATAAAAGAAAAATAGGAAGCTACAGTTAATTAAATCAAGTTATAGGCCCAAAACAAAGTTACTGGTTCTCCCTTTTTATTTCCTTAGGATACTGTGTAAGAGACAATTCATTACCCAGGGACTCCAAATTGATGCTTGTGACTTCTGAACCATAGATTTAGTTGGAGAAAAGGATAAGGATGTTTATAGTATAAGAGAGTAGTGCCAACAGGAGAAGGGAATATTAGGTGGGTCAGTGGTTTGAGTCAAGCTAAATCTTTTGCAGACTAATGGTTTGCAAAATCTAGGCTTATGTTAATTTTTCTTCTTACATCAGCAACCCATAATGGGAAAAGAGAAGATAGGTAACAATTTGTGTAAGGTCAGAATAATCCTTACTTTGTTCCCAAATAGTGAAAATGTGTAATTTTTATTTCTTGCCTTACTTGGTTCATGGAGATGTTATTGCATAATCAGCTAGAAAGAAATGGATTATGCACCATTTCAAGGAACCAGTTTAACTATTTTGCTGAGCCTTTGAATTTGACAATGGCAGCTGAGCTGTGAATTCTATATGAGTATAGTATTTATTATTATGGAATGAGCACTGAAAGAATGCTATTGACTAAATACAGATATAAATGCAAGTGTATGAGTAGAATAGTATAAAAGACACTTTCAAGCAAAGGATTTCTATTTTAATTTGGAAGACAATGGAAGAGCCCCATGGAACAAAATCCACTGTAAGATCATTGAAGACTGCTGCACTACTCAATCTTCTATTTACCCAGGGTATTTTGCTCCCTTCACCTAACCTGTAAAAATGGAATAAAATTACAAGTGCCAACTTTGGTTTCATAATTTATTTATTTATCGTTCTTATTTATTGTCAAAGTGATGTACAGAGTGGTTACAGTTTCATTCGTTAGGCATTGGATACATTTCTTGTACTGTTTGTTACCTCCTCCCTCATTCCCCCTCCCCCTCCCCCTTTCTCTTCCCCTGCCCCCCCCCCCCCCCCGCATGAGTTGTTTAGTTGGTTTACACCAAACAGTTTTGCAAGTATTGCTTTTGTAGTCGTTTGTCTTTTTATCCTGTGTCTCTCGATTTAGGCATTCCCTTTCACTTTCCTAGTTCTAATACCAGTATATCCTCTGCTTTTCTACTTACCACTTGAATGTATTTGTGTTTTTAACATATTTGGAGAGACTGTAGTATCTTAGTAAATATTTTTTCTTCTTTAATTTTTTTTTTTTTTTTTGCCAGCCCTGGGGCTTAAACTCAGGGTCTGAGCATTGTTACTGGCTTCTTTGTTTGCTCAAGGCTAGCACTCTACCACTTGAGCCACAATGCCACTTCTGGCTTTTTTTTTCTATTTTTGTGATGCTGAGGAATTAAACCCAGGGCTTCATGTATGCAAGGCAAAGCATTCTATCATATTCCCAGCCTATTTTTTTCTTCTTTATTAAAATGTATCATTTAGGGCTGGGGATATAGCCTAGTGGCAAGAGTGCCTGCCTCGGATACACGAGGCCCTAGGTTCGATTCCCCAGCACCACATATGCAGAAAACGGCCAGAAGCGGCGCTGTGGCTCAAGTGGCAGAGTGCTAGCCTTGAGCGGGAAGAAGCCAGGGACAGTGCTCAGGCCCTGAGTCCAAGGCCCAGGACTGGCCCCCCCCCCCCAAAAAAAAAGTATCATTTAATGTAGGTTAGTTGCTATGACAAATACCCCAATGTTTATTTTTCTTGTTCTCACAGTGCTGTAAAAATAAGTATATGGTACTATTCCATGTCATCACTCAGGGACACAGGCTCATTCCTTAATTTGGCTCCTCTATCATCTGACTCTAGCAGGATGTCCTCTTCTACATCCAGATGTGCCTACAAAGTAAGGCATCTAGAGAAGACACATCTGCCCTTACTTCACTTGCACCCAGAAGTGATATACTTCAATTATACTTAACTCAGTCCAATGGCTGCCTAACTGTAAAGGAACCAGGGAAACATAACCTGGCATTGGATTTAAAAGAAGAGAACTACTTGAAACAATGATTTGCAGATGAAAGCCATAACATGGAATTGATGTGAAAAATTATAAAGCAGACTTACTAACATCTATAGTGCTTATAGTGCTTTACAATGCTCTTTGTGTTACAGACTTGTTCATCTATTTATTCAACAAATATTTCTGAGGTCCCTCCAGAAACTTTTGTGATATCCTCTTCGAATATAATGGTGAGCCAGAGAGAAGGAGTCTCTGAATCCAAAATGTTAATAGTTTAGTGGTAAAGGCGCATGATAATTAATGTTTAATTTCAAACTTTCCAGGGGTACTTTTGCAGTAAGAATGTTATGTGTATGTTATGTGTATCTGTGTCATGTCAATTTTGCTCAGAGCATATATAATTCTCTGTCAAAATGACCATCAATTGGGCAAAAGATAGAAAAATCAGGCAGACAAATAGGTAGCTTATTTTTATTTTTATTTGCCAGTCCTGTGGCTTGAACTCAGGGCCTGAGCACTGTCTCTGGCGTCTTTTTGCTCAAGGCTAGCACTTTACCACTTAAGCCACCTCTGGCTGTCTTATATATGTGCTGAGGAATTGAACCCAGGGCTTCATGTATACGAGATGAGCACTCTATCACTAGGCCATATTCCCAGGCCTAGGTAGCTTATTGATAGAGTATTTTTTTCCCTTTCCTTTTTCCTTAGAAAAATTGTCTCATCTTTGACTTATTTTTTTTGTGTGTGTAGTTATCTATTACATGAGTTCAAGCTTGCTTACAAAATTTTGTTACTTAAAAAACTTGGAAAATTTATTTTCTATTATTATTCTTACCATGTTTGTTAATTATATCACAGTAAAAGATATTTTGTATAAAAACAATTCTGTGTTCTAGTGTGTGTGTGTGTGTGTGTGTGTGTGTGTGTGTGTGTGTGTGTGTGTACTGGCATGTGATTTTCATGGGTTAAAACCTGAAAGAAGTAAATTAAATTTCATTTGTTAATATTTAATGGCTAAAGGTGAGTGTCTAAAAGTTTTGAATTGTGAACTTCCATATATATTTTAATGATATTTGCCCCAAATTGCAAGTTTCTCAAAATTTGGTTTTCTGCTTAGTGATAAATCACCTGAAAAGTCTAGCCAGAAGAGTCCTAGAGTTTCCTCTGTTGAACCAAACAACCACTGTTGTAAACTCGCTGGGGAGCTTTGCCTGTGGATTGCCTTCCATCTGGCATTCTACTGACTTTGGGTTGAGACAGAACTTCCCATTTTGTAGAAGCCCCTGGGGGAGGCAGTGAATGGAGTCTGGATTTAGATTTGGGGACTTGATTTTGGAAGCAGTACCATTGTTTTCATTATTTGTGTATTTTAGAATACTTACCATCTTTTGGTCAATCTCTTTTTACTAGTTTCATAGAATATGGTTAATAATAACTGGCCTGTAAGGCTGAAAGGGTTACTGGGTAAAAGACAGATGAGATGATACAGATAGTCATAGGTTAGCCTACATTGAGGATGTAGGTTTTTTTTTCACCAGTGCAATTGGAAGCTACTATGTTAGGAATAAGGGATTGATTAACTTGAGCTAGTTTAGTTTTCAAAGAATGTAAACCTTAAATACAGGCCATATCATCAGTCATTCCTACAAAAATTTTTTTTAGTAGCTGAATGGTGCTTAAAATATAGTCTGCATAAATAGCCACATACTTCATGAAGTCCACAACAGAAAGCAAAATTCACTGTAAAATGTTGAGAAAAATGACTCAACATTTGGATGAACTTCCTTTCACATGGCATGAACACATGCTTAAAATTTTATGTTTAGATGATTAAGTTATATTGTGTTTACCTCTGGTGGCCTTAAGGAAAACTCAGCTCATTGTGGTCCTCTTTCTCTGACAAAAGGGATGGTCATCAATATGCTTGGTAGATGCTTAGCTGTGAATTACATTAATTGGCTTTAGCCAATTCCCTACTGATGACTTTTATCTGCTTACATTATTCTGCTAGTATGTGAATATGCTGGAGCATCCTTGGCACCTTTTGTGCACAGCTATATATCATGTAAGTCATTATCTCACTAGAGTATATGTCTATGAGGAACATGATGAATCAAAGTGTTTGTACATGCTATGATTTCACACATATTGTCACTCACCTGGGTTTTTCTTTAGAGAATTATGTGAAGAAGAATCAGAGAGTTGTTTTTTCCCCTCCAAACACAATACTTACAGAAAATAAAAATGGACAGATTTTTAAAGTACCACAGATAAAAATTTAACTTTTTTTAAGTTTAAGCCTTGCTCTCACTTCTTCCTTTTGTCTAGGTTCATGTCTATTTCTGTCTGTATCATAAACTCTTTTCAGTGATAGTAATTTCTACCTTTGCCAACTATAGGATGTACCAGCTGTGTTACTTGTTAGCTACAAGGCCAAAGGCAATTGCTTGTTGAAGTGGTGGTAATTTACCTTCAAAATAGTCCACTGGAGATGTTATGATGTGAAGATTTATATGAGTGATTGTAAATTAGTTTTAATATATGCTGAGTTAAAATTTGAAGCATCCTAAACCATATATACTCCACAAAGGTTTTTAGTATTTGAAAGAACCTAATCAATATTTTCCTTTTTTCAAAAGCCTGGGCTTTTTACTACTGCTATCTCAATCTTCAGTAAAAGGTTTTCAATTGACATAATAACCTGTAGAAATTGTGTTTCATCAGTGAACTGAATGGATTGGTCTGAAACATTGTACAAGCGTCTGTTATCCTCACCCTTAGTGCAGAATTAAAGACCTCCTGGCTCTTGGTATTTTTCTCCATATCTTCCACTGTTCCAAATTCCTGATCCAAGCCAGATTCACTTAATTCAAACAGAAATGGAGCTGCATCCTGCATCTATGATATTGCTTCATCTACCCTAAGAAGTTACTTCATGCAAAGTCTTCTCTGGCGAGCATGAGGGACATAAAGCTGAGACCGGGCTACACTTCGAAAATTAAGTTTTACAATGTTTTCTGTAGCTTCTTGGTAATCAACATTCTTATGATTTGGGTCTTAAATTTGGGCCACTAAAGGCCCATATACCAAGTGTTTTGTCTCCAGCCCATGTTCAGAAGTAGTGGAACCTTTAGGAGGTGAAAGATAGTGGAAGAAAGTTAGCTCATTGTGGGAGTGCCAATGAAGGGGGTTTGGGGAGCCTCAGCTCCTTTCTTTCCCTTTCTTGTTTCCTGGTTTCCATAAGGTAAACAAATTTGAGTTGCTGTTAACCTGCCACACAGTCAAAAACAATGGAGAACCCCTGAGCCATAATAGTGTTTTCCTCCTTATATGTGTTTTGTTTTTCTTTTCTTCAGATATTTTGTCACAATACTGGAAAGCTGACTAACACAGTACTGGAAGTATAGGTGATCCTAGACTTACCATCATTCTATTTATGAGCTTTTTACTTTGTAAATATTACTGAACTGATATAAATTCAGTAAAAACCTTATCAAATTTGGAATTTTTAAACTTTTCCCAGATGGTAACAAATTATGCAGTGCTTGGCAGAGGCAGTGAGCTGCAGCTCCCAGCCACCCATATAATCATAAGGGTCAACTTGCTCCACACTGTGTTGCTAAGCAATGGTGTTTGCTCATGACAGCATATTAAGGGCCTTTTTAACTTGGCGCATTTTCAATTTATGATGTCTTATTGAGGTTTAACCCCTGGATAAGTTGACTAGGACATGTATTGCTGAATCTGGTCTGAGATTTTCTTTTTTTGTACCACATAGTACCAGGAACAAGATATCCACCAGGAAGAATTTGCTACCTGTGTGAGCCCATTTACATTGCTGGCAATGTCTTGGAACACTTTCCCCCCTCCCCCCCCCCCTTACAAAAACTTTTAGCCAGGGGATTTTCAGTGTCTCCTTGGAGCCCTGGGTAGTCTATAGGCTGAACAGAAGCTGATGACAGAATTCTCTCTATGCCCCTACCTTTCCTGGAATATAATGCCAATAGTAAAAAATGGCAACTAGTTCACATATTACAGCTTCTCATAAGGAGATGAGGAGATTGTCAAATCATAGGGAAAGCTTGAACAAATTTTTCAATTACATTTAGTTCTTTCTCATCAATCTTTTGTTTTTCACTCTAATAACTTTCTTTTTTTTTTGGCCAGTCCTGGGGCTTAGACTCAGGGCCTGAGCACTGTCCCTGGCTCCTTTTTGCTCAAGGCTAGCACTCTGTCACTTGAGCCACAGCGCCACTTCTGGCCGTTTTCTGTATATGTGGTGCTGGGGAATTGAACCCAGGGCCTCATGTATACGAGGCAAGCACTCTTGCCACTAGGCCATATCCCCAGCCCCTCTAATAACTTTCTTTCTCCCACTCTCACTTGCCAGTTGTTTCTTTTTCCTTTCCTTTATCTCATTTTTATAGCATCTCCAAAGTGTCATTTATTTACTATCTATACCTTTACAACAAAAACACACATGTTCCTCATGTATGCTTCTTGGTGCTATGGAGCTATTATTGTTATTAAAGAAAACTGGAATGATTCCATTTACCAACTTTCAGATAAGAATGTTGAGAAAATGAGTGCATTCCTTACTCAGTACATGTTTTCCTAAGCAGGCAGCTTCCTTGCTGCTCTGCCAACCATGTCACACTCCACTGTCCCTCATCTTAGGGCAACTAAACCTTTTGAGTAGTGTAGAAAACAGGGCAAGGCAAATATGTGTTTCATGGGTGTGTTCCAGGCCAAACAACTATTTCCCAGAGCATATTTGAGTCTGCATTCCATTTCCTTTAAAATGGTGTCAGCAAACAATTCCAAGTGTGAAAAAGACATTTTTATTGTGTTTACAGGACCCTTGGATACACTTACTTTTAGAGCAAATGCCACATAATGGAGCAAATGCCACATTAGGCTTGCTCTGTTGCTGTTCTATAAAGAACCAGCCAATCTACCAAGGTTTCTTCCTTCACTCCCATGGTATACCTTAACATTTTAATCTTTGTGGTTCTCACATGCACTGCTTCTAAGAATTTCTTAGGCTCCTCATAAAATGAACTTTAGTTTCCAGTGTAATCATAAGAAATTCCTTTCTTAAATTCTTAGGTTATTTGACATCTTCCTAACACTGTAAGCTTAGTAGTCTATAAAACAGAAAGGCAGAGTAGCTGAGTGGTCAATGTCACAAAAAAACAAATGCTTTATCATTGATGTTGTTATTTTCAACATACCATTTGAAATTATGCCTTTTTCATTTGTCTTTCTTCCCCAGGGTTTTACTTCTGATGTCACTCTAACTGATTTTGGTATCCTGGATATTGTGTATACATTTATTGGAGCTAAGGAAGGGAAAGGGAACATCAAAATTGAGAGACAAAGGATAAAAGATGAACCAATGCAACAGTAATACTTACTAAACTGTATGTGGTAAATCAACTGTACAACTCATGGGGAGGGTGAAGAGGGAAATGGGGTGGGGGGAAGGTGGGAGAAAAATGAGGGAGGAGGTAACAAGTTGGATAAGAAATGTACTTACTGCATTACGTAAGAAACTGTAACCCCTCTGTACATCACTTTGACAATAAATAAATTAATTTAAAAATTCTTGTGTGGGGGGGGGAGGGTAGTTTTAATTCAGGATGTGGGTGGGCACTGTCCCACAACATTCTTGCTAAAGGCTGGCACTCTACCATTCAAGCCACAACTGACTTCTGGCTTTTAATTTTGCTAGTTAATTGGAACTTAAGAGTCTCATAGAATTTTCTACCTCAGTTGGCTTCAAACTGCAATCCTCTATCTCAGTTTCCTAACTAGGATTATGACATGAATCACTGGCTTCTGGCAAGGAAAGAACTCTAAGTTTGCTACTGACCAACTCTGTACCTTTGGATTATAACAAAACCCCGTTAGATCTTAGTTGACTTATTTGTCAAGGGGGAATACAAACCATACTCATAAAATGGTTGTCAATACAAATGAGACAATGTGATATCAAGTAATAAAATAGATGTAAGTTGTCATTTTCCTATTTAAAACTACAATTTTGAAGTGAGGTTGCCAAGTTTCAAACTTACATACAACTAGTAAATTTATGCACAATTATATTTTTTGACAAAGATAACAAGTACAATAGAGGCCATATTTTATATTGGGTTCTAAAAACACTGTTTGGATACTATTCCAAGCATGTATACATATTAGCTTCTTTTATAACCCTGACAATTCTAGAAGATTGGTGTGATTATTACCATTTTCTAAGAACAAAGACCTGTGAGGTTAACGGTTATTATGCTCAGGATTCTTGCTGTGAGTAAGTGGTAGTAGGACCATCATCTGCCTGGGGACTCTGGCTCAGAGACTCTGGTGCATGCCATCACCTATGGGCTTCCCATTCTGTTGACTCAGCACTTCCTTGTTCAGAAGTCTTTTCTAAATTTGTTATGGCTTCCACTCTGTGTTTAGTAAGCAAACCACAATGCTGGCTAGGAGGGAGTGCAAGATTTCTCTTAAAAAAAAAAGAAGAAAACACAAAAGGAATTTATCCTTCCTCTGAATGAAGGGAAAAATGGAGAATTTATGGAACATGAGTTGCATCCAAAGCTGGTGACCATCACAGAAGAAGAATTTTTAGTAGACTTGCTGGATCAAAGGATGAGATTTTTCACCTGACTTAAACCCAGGGTAACAGGTCTGTAAAATCATTGGTAGGTCTTAGGCCTCTATAGAAATCATCTTAGTTGATTTTCATGACAGTAATTTGAGGTAGATCTTACATCTGTTTATTAGATGAAACAATCTGGGGCATAGAGGCATTTAACTATTGTGCTGTGTCTGTGTTCACCTTTTACTAATGTTGAATGAGCCTCCATGTTGTAAAGCTCAATGTGGAGGCTCTGGGCCTATCCTAGTCCTGTGGCCATAGCAGGTGGAAGCTTCATAAGCCACAATGGTGGAGAAGTTTTGTACACTTTCATCTGTGAAAAGAGTAGCAAATTGAACTGAATCAACTGATTGCCTTTCTCTTCGGTTCCAACATGATATAGCCTTAGGAAAAAAATGTCAGAAAAAAATGATTCAGAGTATATGCATGTGTAAATGATCATACTTCTGTTTTCCTGGAGAATGCCATGCCCTCAGGGAAGAAGGCATATTCTGTAAATCTTTCTACTTTGAGGGAGAAATATTTTCTGAGAATAAAAAGATAGAGAGTGGTAATGAAAGTTTCTTTACTCTTTGTAACAAAGAAGCAGTAGTAATTCAGTGATGTGGCTACAAAGGGACCTTGTTTCTTTTCTCTGAGAACCACATTCTAATTTGAGTGAGGGAAGTTGTCATGCATTCAGACAGTAATGACCAACAAGTCAGTGGACCCTAGTGAGATCATTAGTTATTCTACAAGAAAGCTTGAAACCATTTGTTCATTGTGACCTCACATGAAATAAAATTTTACTAATCAGGTGTTTTAAATAATGTAAGTTAGTTTGAAGACCTACATACAATGTTTTCTTTATGCTAAATTAGCTTGTTTAAAACAAGGTCTCCAAAGTAGGTAAAGTTAAAAACATTTTTCCTAAGAATGAAACCAACACAACCATTTAAGCCCTAGTAAAAGTGTATTTGGCCAAGAGAGCAAATAGGACCTCATTATTCTAGTGAAAGTTTAGTTTGTGTTTTATTTCACTTAGCTTCATCTTTCAATGAATCATAAATAAGAAATGCCAAGTAATAAATGCGCTGCACAAAATGCATTTTAATAATCCTAAAGGGTTTCATTACTGTGGCTATAAGCTGGAAATGTAAATTATGGCCGATACTCTAACCTTCATTTATTGACTCCATAGGTTCTGGTTTTGCTGGTGTAAATGCTGCAAGATTATAATATTTACAAAATAAATGAACTTTGTGCAGCTAAATGGAATGCTCTTGCTTTTAGATATCTAACAGGCACTCTCAAAATCTGTAAGGAATATATTATGATATATAATGTTGGGTGGTTTTGGATTTTTTTAAATGAAAACAATCCATACTTCAAGGTAATAAATTGGAAAGTTACCCAACAGAAACCAAGCAGCTGTTTTCAATAATGCAGGTAAATTCTAGCCATGGGAAAAGTTTATATTACTGCCTGAGCTGTTGGAAAAGTATTGTGCATGAAACAGTCTCTGGGACTTGTAGACAAATCTATTACACTACCATTTTCCAATCCATTGCCATTCTTTCCTTTTATGTTTGCTTCTCCATTTTTATCTTGCATTCCAGCGAATCTAGAACCTGGAAATAGTTGGTGCTTCAGGAAATAGCCAAATTCCACTGTGTATTTTTCTAATTAATGTTTTCCTATTGATTTTCAGAACTCTTAAAGTCACTATGTAGTCATATCTTCCTTAAAGTCCTAGAACAAATGCTGAATCTTTGAGCAAGCTAATTGGCTAAGTGCTTATTAGGCCATTCCCTGAAGTCCTTTCCAAAGAATCGACTTGGATTCACAGATAAAACACATTGTGTAAACTTTTTATTTGTTATTGCCTGCACAAAATTCTCATATTTCAAGCATACTATAGTTTCTGTGATAACAGGAATATTGTCTTACTCTTCCATAAATTTCTCAACTGGCTTCACACAGTGCCTTATTTATATTTAGAATTCAAGAAATAGTTACTGAATATACAAATGAGTAGATTTCTAAGAAACTTGTCGGGTCCAGCTATCATTTGTTGCTGAGTAGTTTATGGTGTTGCTGGTATAAATGTTATTGTTTATAACATGGCTACTAACAGATTATGCTAGCTTTTAATGGAGTAAATAAACATGGCAAGGGAATAAACTATGGCCAAGATTTGGAAACAACCCAGATGCCCCACTACAGATGAATGGATCCAAAAAATGTGGTAGCTATACACAATGGAATTCTACACAGCAATTAGGAATGATAAAATAATGGCATTTGCAGGGAAATGGACAGGTCTTGAACAAATAATGTTGAGTGAGACAAGCCTAGAATATAGAAAACAAAGGCACATGGTCTGCCTGATATGTGGATGCTAGAAATAATAAACAAAGAGACATGACAAAGAAAGCAGGACCCAAGGTTCCAATTTACAGGGAGACCAAAAAAAACGCGGGGGGGGGGTGCCTTGGGAGGAAGGCACACAAAATTGAAACACAAACTCTAAATTATATGCACATAAATTCACATGTACATAATATTATATCCAGACTTTAAAGAACACCAAAGATAAATAAGCAAAAGACTTCTTTGTAATCAATCTTAGAGAAAGATGTACACAGGTACACATCTAAAAGAAGCTGGAAGGAGGACACAGAATGAATGGAAAATAGGGGGAAGAAAACAGTAGAAAGGCCCCAACAGCTGCAATGGGCACTGAGAAAACAAAGTAAGGAACTCAAGGGAAGCGGGTGTGTGTGTGGTTGGGGGGGGGGGGAGGAATTAGAGAAAAAGAAGGAATAGATTACAAGAAGCAAAAGAAAAGAGATGCATATGTATATATCATCTGAGCTGGAAGGAATTGTTTTACAGTTACTAATCATAGAGGACATAAGCATTATAGACAAGAGTGACAATTGCCATTAAGGATAATATCTCTATTTTATTTTAAATTTTGGTTTTTGAAAAATAAGAAAGCAAGGGGGGTGGGGTGAGGGGCTGGCAGGGAGGGAAGGAGGGAGAAAAATGTGGAAGAGGCTAACGGATATGACAAGAAATGTATATGTATTCCCTACTAAGCGTGTAACTGTAACCCCTCTGTCCATCATCCTGTCAATAAAAAAAAACAACACCTAAAAAAACCCAACAACAAGGCAAGTGAGTTGATGTAATTTTTAAAATAATAATCTATAGAATTATTGGAATTACTTCATAACATTTATATCACACATTTCAAGTATGCTTTACTTCTTTCCTGAAAATATTATATTGCATTGCATTTGTTAAGTAAAGAGTGATAGTTTTCATTTCCTCCTATCCGTGTCCCAAACTGCCCTGTTCTAAACCTGAAGTTCTGGGTCACAAATTTTCTTTTGTCCATTGGGATGGAGTTATTTTAAAAATAAATACAGAGGTATATGTTTGTAGTATTATATATAGTGTGTTTTCCATAATATCATTCTTTTTTCTTGAATGCTTTCAATGCTCAATATTAATACAAGCATCTTTTTATTTATGGATTTGCTTATTAATTTAGCCCTGCTGAAAGGCTTTATCTGATCAAGTCCACTCCAGACTGTTCATAAATGTGCTAACAGTAATTTCACTATTTACATGAATCACGTACAATCTATTACGTCAATAGTCATGCATTTACTTATTTCTTCTGCAAATGTCTAGTGCATTTAAGCCCTATGTTAGGCCAAGTCAAATTATAAAGGTATCTCAGGTACATTCTGTTCTCAAGAAGTATGTAGCTTAGAAGGAAAGTTTGCACATTTCGGTATGTCCAAGTAGAAGTGATGAATACCACAAAAAATAGAAATGAAATAATACAAGGGCCCAGAGGAAAATTTCCTTTAAGATTCATCTTTCTAGAGTGAATCATAATTTGAATACACATATTTGGCTGTACTGGAGTTTAAATTTAGGGTCTTCACTTGCTAGGTAAGGGTTTTCCTACCTAAGCCCTGTAATTGAAATGGGAGTTTACTGGGCAGATGGGCTCTGAACACTTTTTAACTTACTGCTCTGTGATTGCTTACACTGAGTTCTTCATATGAACTTACATGATGAGCATTTCTGAGAAATGGGAAATGAAGAAAATACATTTGCATAGGGTAGAAGGCTAGTTAAAAGTTACATATTCCAGGATTGTCTTTTCATCTCAGTAACTCACACCTTCTATTTGGCTGTTTCTTTCTTTTGTCAGTCTGAAAAAAGAGGAAGTCTCCTCTCCTGAGGTTCTTCTTGGATTTTCTTAACTATGGTCTCTAACCATTCTTTCATCATCTGTTTTTCCCTGTCTCACCTTCTCAGGAACACCAACAATCTCCTTTGACTGTTCCCTCCCTTTATTTAATGCTATGTTGGTCAAAGGCCATTCTTAGGATGTTTTTACTCCCTCAGCCTTTGCCTTCCTCAGACTTCATGAGAAATTCGAATAAAAATTTTGGTCACAATGTAATCATTTTTTGTGTGCATATTCCATCTTTCAGCTGCTTTCTAAACCACTGGGGTGGCCCTCATCTTCTAACTCTTTCTTCTTTCTTATTACCTGGAATGGTGCTTCCCCCAGAGAGGCTGGGGGAAGGGAAGGGAAGAGAAGGGAAACAAACATCTTGTACTGGTGCCTTGGTACTGTTTTGTTAGGTCAGGCAGCAGCTGCTGGTGGTAGAAACTCCTACTTGGGGTCTCAGGCCCCAGAAAAAGGTTTATCCCTAGTGACTTAGGAGGCTCTTACAAACAAAGCTTTTTCTGGCATCTAATACTTTCAGAGCAAAGGTTGAGTGAGACATGAGGATGTTTTTTTTTCATTCCTGGAAAATTATCAGAATGAAGGAATAGGCAAGAAAAGGTAAGGACAATTTGATCTCTTTCCATAAGGCGTCACTCACCGGTAGTAAAAGTTAATATTCATAATGTCAATTTGACCCTCCCAGCTCTCGAAAAGCATTGTGACAAATCTTACCCATGACCTCCAGTGATACATGATAAAATGTGACATACAAACATTTCCACCATCACTGTCAGAATTTATTTCCATGTGTTATATTTTATAGACATCATAAATGAACATATGGTTGATTTCCCTCGTTATGGTCTAATTGCTAAAAATAGCCTACAGCTCTTTAACTGTATGATGTATTGAACCATTATACTTTACAAGATTGTTTATTTCTGCCTTCTCAAGAAACACATGGGATTTAAAAAAATTTGGAAGTGAGATTCCAGAATTCATGAAAATGATACTGTAACAATATCCTATACTTAACATTAGCAACATGTAAAAATGATATGTCATGGCTCCTGGTCAAGGAAAAATATGTCTAGTAGTTGATTTTCATTCCTGGATTCAACATGTCTGATTGTTAAAGGTAAAACTGAAACCATTTAAATTCTGCCTATCATCATAGGGAGAAGAAGCTACAGGAAATACTTTGGAAAATTTATTTAATTTTACATTTGTTTTGAATGTAGGTATAGGAGAGCCAAGGAAGGGTCTAAGTCTTTAGTTCCCAAAAGCAAACAAGCAAATAAGCAACACAGCCACAACCAAAAAAGTATAGAAAAAAATTAAGGAGAAATGTTAAGAAAATGTCTGAAGGTAGGATTATTTGAAGGCTAAATTTTCAAGAAACCAAAAATATGCACTCCTTAGTTAAAGGTCTGAATGAATTTTATGTCAGGTATATCCTAGGTGTACAAAATAATTCAAAGCTAAGGGGTTCATTGAGAACTACTGGAAAACAGAAATATGATATGATTCATGAGGAAAACTACTGTCAAAGTGGAGTCTAATACTTAAACCTCTGAACATTATCCCGTAGTTCTGCCTGGCTTTGCTCTCTAACATTCATTTTTTAGCATTCCCAGTGAAAAGAAGGTATTATTCAAATGGTCATTTCTACAATAAGTGTACTTTTTCTATTAGTAAAACTGTGTCTGTCTCTGGTCAAACACCCTCATTCTGTCTGATGAAGTATCAGAGTATCTATTTTCCTCTTTCACATAACTGCCATTCAAATATTTGAGCTCACGGTAATGGCATGAGGTAGATTTTGGCCCACAGATTTAGCTGTACCAGATCTAGTCTTGAACTAGCCAGATATCCTCCCTGTGGAATATCTCCAGAGATAAACACACAGGAAAAGAGAACAGAGAACTGTTTTATTATCTTGGTTTCTTGCCCAAACACTGATGAACACCCTAATAATTTGCCCCAAAGGCATAAAAAGAACCTCACCCACTCCTAATCCCCAAATACAACTCTTTACAACTTCTGAACAAAAGATAGAGGAGGTAAGAAGGCAGAGCATGAGTATTTAAGAGGGGGTGAACAGTGTTGGAGAGCTGGTTTGGTGTTTTTTTTTTAAACCACTCAGAGGAGGATTGTGTTGAAAGACCCTCCTAGAACACTGAGGAAGGAGTGGATCTTTGCATCCACTTAAAGCTTTGATAACATGGAGGCATGAAGGATGAATGACGTACGCTAGGTATGAACTCAGCCATTTCTTACAGACTCCACCACACCTGTTAGCTTCATTTCTATTACCTTAATTTAGCTGTCATATCTGAGTTTGTATTTGAGATGTGAACTGCCTGTGACTCCAAAGGTCAAAAGTTATAAATAAAACCACAGGGCTGCAAGATGCTAGAAAAAAATCTGTCTTATCCCACTGATCAGTCTATTCTTCCTGTGTACTATGAAAACATAGCAATATATGGTAGAGAAATTGAACAGAAAATCTGCCTCCATTTAAGAGGTTTTTTTTAAAAAATCATTTTTTCATGCCTGGTTTAAATGCCCATAGTTACCTGAGGCTTTGTGTGTTGGTCAAAATCAAAATAAACCATGATAATATATCACACTCCATTCATTTATTCAGTCTGTTCTTAGTAAAATAAGTGCATGGAATACATAAGTGGAAGCCATAGCTTCTGATATAAATGGGGAAACAAGTAGACTTCTTCACAGAAATTCCAGGCTGGTAGAGAAGACATGACAAGCAGTATGGTAAATACAGTAGTAGAAATCATGTCCAGAGATGAAAAGGAAAAAGCCCAATCAACAGTCACAAATAAACACTAATGTCCCCATCACTATTTTGATTTTTACAACAGGCAATGGAAGATGGCCTTTATTTCCCATTTGATTATATTTTTCAAGCAATCTTTTTGGCTTGACTTTCTTTTCAATTTCACTAATGGTCTTCATATTTCCATTGCCTTCAGCCTCATGTTATATACCAAGAGTCAACACAAACTCAAATGTCAGGGCTAAATTGAGGTCCTGGAAGTGAGAGAGACAGGTGCAATAGAGACCTGGGAACATGCCTGTATTCATGTCCTGTATACAAAGACAAGTGTCAGCTGTTACCAAGAGGGAAGGCAAACAAATTGTTCAGTATTTCAAAATAATACTCCTGAATGTGATTTTATGTGAATGTTCCTGATTTTTAAATATGAAATTCTTTTATTCAAACTAAACCAAAAGTGCTACCGAACTCAACAAAACTGATCTGTAAGCTGAGAAATGTCTTCAGGCATTCACAAGGGTAACTTCATCTGACTTATTTCCCCTTTAATATTTATTTTTTTAATATCAAATTTTCAAAAAAGTTGAAATATTTGTATTGTGAACATGGAGGCCTTTATTTCATGTTTTTATTCTTTAAAGATCTTTATTGGATACATTTTTAAAGGTCAACATTTTAAATTATTCGTACAATGAAGCAATAGAAAGCAAAGAAATGACAAAGCAATTCAAAGCTAGATTAAATTATTTAGACCATGGCCTAGAGATTTGGGCACTATTTTGACATTTTCATGTGCATGCCTAATGTTCTTCAGTCATATTAGCCTTCTTATTACAATTTCTAGTCCACGTTTCCCCTCCTATTGGTTTAAGTCTGGTTCTTAATGTGATGATCTCCAGTTTAATTTATCTCCCAGGAAATGAGGCAACTTTGTTACTCTTTGCAGATGACTTATACTCAATCATATGTGTAATTCATTTTTTTTTCTTTGTTGGCAGTATTGGGGCTTGAACTCTTTTTATACTAGGTTGATGCTCTAATGTTAAGCCACACATCTATAATGCACACATCTATAGTGGCTATTTGTAAGTTTGAGTCCCAGGGCAATGAATATGGCTTCACCACCCTGCATGTGTCTGAGCTACAACCTATTTTAGACCTCCAGTAGTTTCTGGGACAAGAGTTACATGCCACTATATCCATCTTTCTTCTGTGGAGATAGAGTCTCATAAGCTTTTCTGCCCAGGTTTATCTAGGAGTATTTTTTGGCATATCATGCTGCTGTAAACATGAATGAACAGGCATATGTATTGTATGCTGACTTTGGTTCCTTTAGATATATACTGAAGAGTGTGTTATAGCTGGATCATATAGTAGTTGATTTGCAGTTTTATGAGGAACCTCCATACTGCTTTCTCTCCTGGTGCATGAAATTACATTCCTACCAAGCATACATAGGACTCTTTTGCCACCATCTACCCAGAATCTGAAGCATTCAGCCAACTTTGAAGGCCCCTGAGAGCTAATTCAGGACTGCATTGCAGAGGTACCTTGTGTAACTGTTAGGGCTGACCTGAAAACTGGAGTAACTAAATATAAGTTTTAGTGTTAAAATTATAACAGCTTCTAAACTCTGGTGATGACTCCATGATAGAGGGCTGCACCCCCACCCATGAGACTAGTTTCTTGTAGTTTGACATTTAAGAATGTAGGGAGCACTTGTTCACCTCTATACCTGGGCAGCAACCATGGTAACGGACAGTAAAAAATGATCATAGTCATAAACTATAGAAATAACCATAATAGTAGTAGAAATGCCATGCTAACTGTTGGGTTGGTTTACTTATGATTGAGTACTGGATTGTTTTATCCCACTCAAGCTTGCTTAGTGGTAATGGGAAAACATGGTTGCAATTGTTAAAATAAAGTTGGTACTAGGTCGTCCTGACCACAATATTCTGCTTCTGTAAATGGCTTGCTTAACCCATTTGTGACTTGCTCTACCGCCTGCACTAACCCCCTGCATCAGTGCTACGTGACCACCTGTTGTCAATTCCTGATATCCAGGCCAGTTCCCGATATCAAAGCCAAAATAGGTAACTGAAAGGGTAGATAGCCAATAGAAATAGGACAAGACTTGCTTGCTAAATATCATCCAATCAAGTATCTGCCAAGTTGGAAATACCCTGCCTCTGTTGTAATCACAATAAAAACCCTGCCTATCTGAGGGTCGGAGCTCTCAATCGAGATCCGCTGTATAGGTGACAGTTGGGAGTCCAGGCTCGAGCTTGCAATAAAGACTCTGGTGCGTTAGCATTGGTATCGGCTCCTTGGTGGTCTATGGGGACCAGAAATCTGGCATAACATAACAAGGATTATTTCCTTGACCTGTTTCGTATTCTTCTGAAGCCAGTTAAGAATGTTGCCTGGATAGTGGGCAGCCAGGCTGTAAAGTAGCTTCTACAGGATTGAAGGGACTCAAAGTCCTCTTTGTTGCTCTTTTAAAAGGTTTGTGACTCCAGGCTCTTGGCAGGGTTGCATAACTTGTCCACATGCCCACACTTGGTTCTCTTCTGAAAGCCAAAAAGGTCTGAAACAGTATTTTATTTTTCCAAATCCATCGGGGAAAAGATATTGACCTGAGTCACCATGAAATTATTTATCAGCTTTATTCAGAGTGTCTGTTAGTGTCCTGGGGTACTGTAATAACAAACCAAAGTAACTGAAACAATGAAATTTCTTTTATCACAATTCTAGGTGCTGGAAGTCCAAGATGGGCTGGTTTTTTCAGAGGCTTTTTTCCTTAGTTCATGACGGTCAGTTTCTCCTAGTATTTGTATATGCTTTGCTCTCTTCTGTGCTGATTTTCTTTTCTTGTAGGAATACTATTAGGTTCAATTAAAACCTATCCTAATGCTCTCATTTTAACTTGATTACTTCTTGAAAACACTTTCTCCAAATACAGCCACCTCCTGAAGTAGTCAACATATGAATTTTGAGAGAATACAATTAAGCCCAAGAATGTGAATATTAGTGTGTTTCTTGAGATGTGATTTAAAAAAAATCTGTCTATCTATTGTAAGAGTCATTAAGTAAACAGCCAAAGATGGAGAATACCATGTGGTATTTAAGCAGAAGAGAGAACTTCATTTTGCTGAGCTGCTGGCCTGTGGCCAAGTCCAAGGTGAATGTGGCAGGCAAAAGAGCAAGTCACCCCCAGGGATGCCATATCTAGGGCAGAGGCAGGAGTTGTGGCTAGGTTTTGCCAGGTGCATTGGGGTGTGTCCTCAGGGAAGGGGGAGGTAAGTAACTGCCTCCAGGTATGCCAATTACCCAGGTAACTGGACAGAGATTTAAACAGGTGGGGGGCATCTGCATGGAGCCCTCCCCAGGCAGGAAAAACACCTCTCTAGCCTATCATCTTTCTAACTTGCTCTCTAGTTCTCCAATTCAAAAGTTTTGGTCTTAGAATACTTGGAGTTGACTTTTAAGTAAATTCTTCTCTTCTAAAACTTGCTAGGATGTGTTACTCCTTCTACATTCTTGTCTAGTTAGGTGATTGTCATGATAAGTCTAAAGTACTTGGCCATAGAAACAGGGTCCAACTACTTGAACAAGTAATTGTGGAGTCCCAAGTACTAAAGATTAGTCTACAAGAGTGAGGTTGGTACCTAGAGGCCCTTCTAGCTTCCTTCCTATGTGAAGTGGGTCACAATGGAATTGGACCAAAGTTAATACTGTGACATCCAGGCAGGACTTCATTTTAGGGATAGACTGAAGAAGACAGGCTCAAGACTTATCACTGAACAAGAAACAGGTTGGGCTGCAAAGCTTGGAGGACTCCCCACACCTTTACTTCTTGCTTATGGAGAAGTCTTTTCTCTGAAGAACTGGTCCTGAGGAGATATAAAAGTCATAAAGATGAGCCATTATTTCAAAGTTGACAAGGAATTAAAAATAAAACATAAAAAATACTCAAGATTTATTTTAGTAAACTTTGAAGAGCTGGCTGATGCCATTTGAGGTCTAAAGTTGTTTGGCTTTGAGGAAAAAAGCTTTGCCTTTTAAATAGTAATTGCTGTTCTGCAGTCTGAGACTTTGAAAGCATGTTTTTATATAAAATGTTTCATTAAAAATAAAATCTGAGAAGGAATACCTAAGAGAATCATGCTTACTTGTGGTGTTTGATGTCTTTTTTAGCAAACAGATAAAAGAAACGTTTCTTCTAATTTTGCAAAGATTTCAGTTTTACAAGAACTCTAGTGGTTTCTGCTTGACATTTCTGAGGATGCTCCAAACACATGATAGGATAGCTTTTAGGAGGGTCCCATAAGAAGGATGTTGGGTGTTAGCATAAAATTAGGTTCTGTCTCCACTGATGTCTTATTTTGCCTGGTCTTGAGTTACTATGGTAGCCCCTGGTGAATGCAGAGTGCAACCACCATATTTCATGGATCAAAGAGAAGAGCAACGGTGGACACTGATGACTCTTAACTGTAATCCTGTCTACTCAGGAGGCTGAGATCTGGAGGACCTCACTGCTAACCTGAGGAAGAAAAGTTCATGAAATAGTATATCCAAATAACCAGTAAAAAGCTGGGCTAGAGATGATAAAAATCAATGAGGAAGCTGAACATGCATGAGGCAGGTTAGGGAAGGGAACTTGCCTTGGCTCTAGTGTAGGATGTCTCTGAGCTAGACTAGAGCTACTGCTCTAGACTCAGATGAACTGGTCCACCTTACTTTTGCTTCTATTTACAGTGGAACCAGTAAACCAACAGTGGCTGTGTGAAAAGAACACAGTGAATGTCAGGAAGGCAGGCTCAGCATCCAGTGGTTAACACAGAGCTCCTACGTGAGAACAGAATTTACCTCTCTAGTAAGAAAGCTTGCAGTGCCACACTTGTGCATTCCGTTTCACTCAGTCATTAGGCCACCAGTAGTCCTAGCACCATACTTCTGGAACTGAAGAGCAGAAACTTGTGTGACTTTGACTTATGGAAGCATCATGATGGTGGAGATGAGGCTGAGCAAATCTTTGACAAAGGTAAATCTTGTTTAAAACAAACACCTTTGTTTCTTACTTCATGGGAAGTTTCCATCAAACAGCTGCATTTTCAGTCCTGCCATGCTCAGAGCTTACTCTTACTAGTTCCTCCAGGGCAGCCAAATTCAAACATGTACAGAAAATCACTGACTGGTATAGCTTCCCTTCCTCCCTTTTGTTCTTCCTTTCTATACTACAACAGGCCTTAGGTTGACTTCATCTGTCTGTGTACCAAAGAAAGCACTTAATCATTGAGGACATTTAAATAGACATGCTCTTTAATCCAAGAAAAGCTAACACTCTATTCCATGACTTTAAAGGTAGCACTTATTATCATATAGTACTCTATATAATAGGGACAGAGTTTATGCTACTGAACAATTACCATGTAATTATCCAGTCAAGATATACTTACAAAACTAATGTTATTGTGCCTTGTGGAGTACATTTGAGATAAATGTCAGACTTAAAATAAGTGATAGGAGAGCTAGAGATATTCAGGTAAAATTTTTGGAAATGCTAAAGTCTGCCTTGGGTATTGGAAATGGGTGGGAGGAGAGGGTGGCTGGGGGAAGTAACCCTTCTGAGGAGCAGAACAGCATGAACCAAGGTGGGCTACGATTGGATTGCAGAGTGCTTCCTGAGAACCAGTGGTTAACCAGACAGACTGTGACAAGTCTTTATCATTAGAACTCTGAGTATAGTCAGTCTGCCTTCAGGCACAGTGAGAGACTGTTGGTTAGTCTTTTGAAGTATTTTCAAGCAATTTTTCTTCTTCCAAATTCTTATAATCAGCAAACCACTATCAGCTGATTCTGGGCTGTGACTGCATCCTCTGACCAACTGCAGGATCAGTCAGTCACTCCTGCCTGCTGAGCAGGTGGGACCCCACTGACTCCTGTGTTGTTTGTTCAATTTCTGTTCTACCCTCTTATCTGTGCCATGCCTTAAGGGCTACCTTTGGAAGACAGCCATCCTCTCAGCCACAAGAGAGAGTTCTTCCAACAGCCAGCTGCTCCATATGGTATGGACAGAGGAAGAGCAGGGAGGGGTGGGTGAGGGAGAAGAGAGAGAGAGAGAACTTTATTCTTTCATGTACTTATTTTTTATATGCAACAATTTTTTCGAAGGAATAGATTATTTGCCCTAAAAGGCACATTTCTTTGGTTATCTAGTGGTAATTGGATTTATTCGTAAGCTTTGCAGTCTCCAATGATAAGTGCACTAAATGTTATCTGATTCTGTGTCTAATTGCATGGGAGGGCAGTGAGGTCTGCTTGTGAGAAATGACTTTGCACTTTCTCTGGGGAAGTGATATGTCCCTAAGTGGTTTAATATAACTCAGATACATTATATTTTAAAAGTAGAATAAACAACTTTGACTTCAGTATTTTAAAAAGCTGTCTTCAAGTGCACCCTATGTCTCAATAGTCTCCTGCATTTACTAAAAAAAACAAAACCCAGAACTAATGAAACAAATCATTTCTTCATTGGCAGAGTTATCTAGTTGAGTATATATCATGGGATGTTGAAGGGATGTTGTAAAAAATACTGTAGAGAACATGCCTGTCTACATGCTGGTTCTGTGTGTCACAGAGCTCTGCCTCTTCAACCAAGCTCAGCAGACCTCATCCATATTTCCTGTTGAGGTGTTTTAGGAAGTACTGGTAATGTGCCCTTGGTCTACCTCATAAGAAAAGAGAAATATTTTCTGTACCTGAAACTCTTATTTTTGGGAAGGATAAAGTACAGAAACTTGACCTTATGTAGACCTACTTCTCCCATTATTCAGATATGTGCCTTACTACCTGGTTGTATGCTATAGTTCTTACTCATCTCCTTCTTGAGGAGCCCTCAAATAAAAAGAATTTCAGCAATGTTCTTGCTATCACTTTTGGTCTCGCTGGCCTATTGACTTACTGTTGTTCCCATGAGTTTTAAAGGATATTGGCAACAGCACACAGCAGCTAATAGCTCTGCCTTACACTTTGGATTTTCTTCTGTTGTTCATTGGCTGCTAACAACCCTAAAAGGAAGTGACACAGCAAAACATGGAGCTTTACATGTAAATGTGCAGCCTATACACCATCTGCAACAAGGCCTTTCATGCTGCTCAGCAGGCTTCTGGCTTTATCCCTCTTGAGACCTATCTAAGCCATCTCATGTTTTACCAGCTGTCTGGGCCTGGCCACCATCTAACACTAGCAATATCTCTGGCCCACTCTTCTGTGGTGAGTGATTTTCTAAGTATTAAGAAAAATCAGCAGTATTAGTGCTTCTAAGGCAGACAATCTATCATGTAAGATGATTCCTAGCCCTTGGCTTTTGTTAATTTTGAACAAAGTCTCATATTGATGCCTGGGCCAGCTCAGACAGTAATCCTCCTATTTATATATCCCACAAATCTGGGATACACACATTATGATGTTCAGCTTATAAAAAGTTGAGATAACTTCTCAGAACATTTTCTGCTTATGCTGGCTTTGAACGATAGACTTTATAATCTCCCTTACCCCAGTAGCTAGGATAACAGAGGTGTCAGTCATCACATCCACCTTATTCAGAGTTTTTCCTCAATATTTATCCACTTTCTGCTCTCATCGTCTAATCCCAGGAAAAGGGAATTGCTTCTTCTTCCCCTCCAACTTATTCCCTTTACATCTTAATTCAATGTGATTTTTAGAGACACTGGAATATTCTCTCTATCTGACACATGTGCCCAGTTTTCATTAACTAAACAAACAAACAAAAGAAACCACTACAGAAATTTAGAAGTTTCTCCTGAGTCCTGGCTCCTGCAACAATTTATGTCCTTGTGTTTTGCTGACAAATTCCCTGGTCTGCACTTCCCATCATCCCTTTCTTAACACTGGCTCTTTCCTAGGAATTTTTCTTTAACCTTCACAATTTTACTTACATACTTCCTTCTTGATCACCAAGGTCTCTTAATCTGTAACTATGGTGGTACTGTTCTGCACCTGCTATCCCTTTCTGAAGTATTAGGCACATGGCTGTTGCACCTGCAGATTTCTTTAGAACTTTACATGCCATATGATCCTGTCCCTGATGCTAAATTCTGGCTACAATAATAATATTTCTTTGGGTCTTCTTCCCAAGTGAAGAAGTCACTTCTCTTCAGTCTTCCTTGCTTTTGTTCCTAGCTATAGTCTTACTAAGTGATGTATGTACTGACTAATGAGCACAACATTTCTCTGAAAATGTCTCTAATTGTGGAAGATAGTAATGATACATCCAAGACTGAATTTTCAATTATTTATCACTTGTCTTAACCTCAAGTGAGATGTTGACTGAAATTTAAATTTAACAAAGTCAAAAACCAAACTCATATTCCCTTTTAGTTTGTTGCATGTGTTGAACCAGTTTTGCCAGCACCATTTGTTAAAGAAGCTATCTTTCTTCCAAACTATTGTTTTAGCTCCCAGATGCTCCTCAGTAGACGAATGGATCAGGAAAATGTGGTACATATACACAATGGAATTTTATGCCTCTATCAGAAAAAATGACATTGCCCCATTTGTAAGGAAATGGAAGGACTTGGAAAAAATTATACTAAGTGAAGTGAGCCAGACCCAAAGAAACATGGACTCTATGGTCTCCCTTATTGGGAATAATTAGCACAGGTTTAGACAAGTCACAGCAGAGGATCACAAGAGCCCAATAGCTATACCCTTATGATCACATAAGATGATGCTAAGTGAAATGAACTCCATGTTATGGAAATGATTGTTATACCACAGTTGTAACTACTTTCAATGTCCCATGTGTATCTGTAGCTTCTACTATTGATGATGTTCTTGTATCACCTTCCTGTGGTTGTATCTACACTATCTCTGTAATCTTATCTGAGTATATTGGAAACCATGTATACTGGTATTAGAAGTAGGAAATTGAAAGGGAATACCAAAATCAAGAGACACAGGGTAAAATAAAAGACAAACAACTACAAAAGCAATACTTGCAAAACTGTTTGGTGTAAGTGAACTGAACACCTCATGGGGGGAAAGAGAAAGGGGGAGGAGGGAGGGGGGAATGAGGGACAAACAGTACAAGAAATGTATCCAATGCCTAACATATGAAACTGTAACCTCTCTGTACATTAGTTTGATAATAAAAATTTGAAAAAAAATTACAAAAATCAATATATAAAATTTACCAAAAATAAATTTACTAATAACAAATAACTAATAATAATATTATTCGTTAGAAACTTTGGCTCTATTTAAAAACCTTCCATAATAGTCATTAATTATTTAATTAAAGGCAATTAGAGCCTAAGTTGTTTTTTGTATTTATACTTTATTGCTACAACAATTACTGTCACTAATTATTGTCATTACTGACCCTTGAACTCAGGGCCGAGTACTTCTTCGGCTACTGCTCTGCCATGTGAGTCAACCTCTCAGCTGTTTTTGCTTATAGTTTTTTGTTGTTGTTGTTCTTGTTAAGGTGATGTACAGAGGGGTTATAGTTACATATGTAAGGCACTATGTACATTTCTTGTCAAACTTGTTACCTCCTCCTTCATTTCTTTCCCACCTTCCCTCTTGCTAAATTCCCTCCCCCACTGAGTTGTACAGTTGGTTTACAGCATACTGTCTTGTAAGTATTGTAGAGCCAAAGTTCTAAGACTTAAATATGACATCTTCACTAAGCTACAGGGAAAACTGTCAACTCATGGCTCCATGAATTACTCTTTCTTGTCTCAATTTCGTTAAGCAACATGCAAAAATGAAAAATAATGGCTTAAAATAATGGTTTTAAAATAAGTGAATGAATTAATCCTTGTAAATTTAATTCACAGATCTAGATATAATACCCAACTCTATACAGTGTCTCAATATAGGTAGGACAGTTGAATGGAGAAGTCTATTTCTGTTATTAAAAGTTGATTTTCTTTTATCTTAACCAGAATTTTTCCATGTGTGTGTTCTTTCCCTCAAAGATTATAAATTCCTGAGTATATCATATGAACTTGTATTCTCTTTTTATCTTCCAAAACATTCACAACATAAAAATCTATGTGTATCTGTTAGAAAGAAACACAAATGATTAAAAAGTGGACATTCTTTCATACAATCCTCTGGGACACAATGTGTATCATGCAAGCTTGGTTTCCCGTTCCCAAATGAACATTCTATGGCAAACATCTGAAAACCTAAACAAATGGAAATTAAGCTGTTCCCAAATATATCCAGAGATTACATAGCACATTGTGAAGTGTTTCCCATTTTATCTTCCAGCTTAATTTTCATGTGGAAAGAAATATTCCATGAACATTTCTAGCAAGTTGCAGATGCCAGCTAGAAAAATTTTATTTGCCATTTATAGGTTGAGCCATTAAACTTTTTCACAAAATTTCCAGGGTTTTTTGAGTCTAGTGATTGCAAGGATAATGTATATTATGCCAAAAACATGAATTAATGAGGTAAAGGATACATTTATCTCTTGCAAATGACCAGAGAACTCCTGACAAAACTGTTCAAGTTGTCTTTTTTTCTCTTGGCATTTTCTTGGAAAGAGTATATCCTAGTAATGAGAATTGCATATGGTTATTTGGGGGATATTGGGAATTGACTTGACATTTAAGGTATATATCCTGAATATATAGTAAATATGACAAATAAAAATATCCTAGTTGGGTGGTACATGTCTGTAATCTCAGCACTCAGGAGGCTGAGATGAGGACCATTAGTTTGAGGCCAGAGTGAGTTACATAGCATGACCTTGTCTTAAAAGCAAAAAATAAAGTTGGAAGCAGTGACTTACACTTGTAATCCTAGCTACTCATGAGGCTGAGATCTGAGGATGGCAATTTGAATCCAGCCCAGGCAGGAAAGGTTGTGAAACACTTCTTATCTCTAATAAACTACTCGGAAAAAGCCAGAAGTGGCACTGTGGTTCAAAATGTTAGAGTGTTAGCCTTGAGTAAAAGAAAAGAAGCTCAGGAACAGTGCCTAGGCCCGAAGTTCAAGCTCTAGGACTGACAGAAAAAAAAGAATCTAACTCAAAATGTATCCACACACAAAATATATACACATCCAATGCAAATTTGCCCATGTGTTTATGCATGCATATGTGTACATGTGCCTGCGCGTGCATGCACGTGTGTTTGTGTGTGTCTGTGTTTGTGAGTTTAAATTCATCACCGGAAATTATAACCCTGTGTGATTTCATAATCTTCTGTTTTTTTCCTAATTTAATAGGCTGCTAGGTTGTGTGTTGGGTGACATGATTATGTGTTGTGTCTTTGTGAAATGATTGAATTAAATACAGGAAATATTGTGGAAGAAAGTTTACTCTGATGACAACTGAAGGCTGATATTTAGCCCCTCTCCCCCTCTAGGAAGCTGAGTATACAGATAGTTCTTCTTCCTCTTAGAACAAGAAATAATAGGATTTCAGAGAGTGTTGACCTTTTTTCTGGATGGTTCCATTTAACAGATGATGGGTTCTCTGCTTGGGGTTCCGGGAAGATCTCCTCACACTCATGTAGCCTTCAACTTGTAGCACATTCGTGACCATGTGGGAACACTTTCCACTTGTATTACTCAGATAAATACAGTTGGCTATCAGAATCCATAAAAAAACTTCCAAGATTCCCATCAGATAGCAAAATACATGGATCTTCAGTGGGGTTTTGAATTCAGGCTTCCATGCTTGCTAGGCTGGCCTTGCTAGACCACTGAGTCTGCTTTTCTCTGACTATTTTTTAAATAGAGTCTCTTTAGGATTACAGATGTGAGCCACTGGTCATTGGATTTAAGTTCTTTTTCTATAATCTGCTATAGTATTTGAACATAACCTATTCATAGTCTCTTACATACTTGAGCTATTAGATTACTTATACCATCGAATATAATGTAAATGATACACAGTTGTTATACTGTATTATTGAGCATATCATGAGCAAAAAATTGTCTGTATTCAGTTCAGGTGCAACATTTATTTAAGACATTTTTGATTTATAATTGGTTGAACTGCAGCACATGAAGCAGCAAAAATGGAGGATAGAACATAGTCCTTTATGCAGTTAAACAAATTCCTCTCTGGCCTGAAGGACATAGAGGCAAGTAGATTTCTTTAGATGATTTTATTATGCAGATAGCTGAGTACCATTTTTCTCTGGTAGCTAGAAAACTCTATTTTATTTTCTTTGGGACTTGAATTTTGCTTTTACCTTATTTTATTTGTTCTGTATGATATCTTCCCTTATCCTATCCTTTACTTTTCCTATTTGCTCCATGGTTTTCTTTGTTTATAATTAGTTAATATGGTTCATTAAACATTCTCTGCACAGAGCTTGAAGCTCTTTAGTGTAAATCTGTATACATGCCATGCAAATAATGATAAGGAATTACATTCTCCTATGAGCTTTTGTCACTCTCTGGCAATAACTTACATAATAATGTATGAAATGATCAATTGGGAGCCTAGTGGGATGAATGCACTTCTCCAAGTACTTCAAGAACACCCTGAGAGTGGCTGCAGTGCTGTGAAGAATAAAGCCCAATAAAACATGTCAGCACTGATCTACTTGAGAATTCATGTCCTAAGAAATTTCAATGGTAAAATCTAATTTCACATCTACAATGGCATTTGATTTGTATTCAAAGAGGAATACTATTCAGGTCTGGCTGCTCAGGGAGGAAATGAAGAACTCAGAAAACCTTTTATGTCCTTCATTTTTGTTCATTTCCCATTACCAGTGACACTAGGTCTGTTGCAGTTTGCAAGGAAACCCCAATTAAGAGCAAGAATGGTCTAGTTGGTGCCTCTGAGACCTTTATAGTCCAGTCACCCAAAATGTCCCTTACCTGGCACATAGTTAAGAGTTCCCTCAGGCAGCTAAAGTATTGATTTTCTAACCTATGTGGACAAAAATGAAAAAAAATCCTGCTGCATGTCATGTAAGACTAAAACAAATTGCAACGTGCAATAAAATTTCTTTCCATGAATGGTCTTCTATTTAACTGTAGAAATGTTTTTGCATACCTCAAAAGACTTGATAAGTGCTACAGTCCGTAACAAAATTCAGGAAGGAAATAAACAACAGAAAGAAAAGGAAAGATTTTAACTTGTTACAACTGTCTGGGGAAGCCTATGTGTATGGTAAATTGTGACCTTGGCCTTGAACTCACAAAGGACACAATGTAGAGGATGTAATGGTTAAATGTGGAACATTGGGAGGAAATCTGGCTTTGAATTGTGCATGGGTGCTTACTAGCAGTATCAGTTTAGACTACTTGCTAAGCTTCTCTCCATCTCATCTTTTGCAGAGAAAGCTGGTTAAGATGCATACCTTAATTGGATCAAAGAGTTCGGACAGATGGCAACTGAAGGAGTTGGACAAAGGAGCAGAGTACAGAGAACAAAGTCTGTGCAGTGGAAATGAGGCCACTGACAAGGTTAATTTGGAGATAACCTCCAATTAAGATGAGATTAGGTGAGGGAATAAAAAATATTATTGGATAGATGTTTTTGAGGTTGTTTTCTTTTTCTTTTTGTTTTTTTTTCAGTTAACTAGAAAATACAGTTAAACATGCCACTCAATTACCTGGCATGAAGAAAATTTTTCACAAAAAATTAGCAGCTTCCTGATTCTGATTCAGGTCTCAGTTTCGATGTCACCTCCTGTGGAAGGTTGCTCTGATCTTCAAAGGGTAGGTTGTATGTGTGTTCTTTTCATGGTACATTTCATTTCTGTTTTTCCCATGACAATCTTTGCTCTTAAGGTTGACTCATACTATGCTTGCATTGTTTATCACTGTATTCTTCACTGTAGCACAGAACTTGGCACAAAGTAGGTGCTTAATATCTACTAGTGGCTGAGAAAAAGGAAGAGAAAGTGAAAGGGGAAAGAAAGGAGCTAGAATGATATGGAAGATGCAAGTAATCAATAGGCTAGAACTGAGGAGATTCTAGTCTAATGTGGATGAATGCTTTGAGATCTGGTTGATGAACTAGAAGTGCATGCTAGCCTTTATATAGACTTGACTTTGAGTTTTGTTTAGAAGAGACAGAGTTCTTCACTTTCAAATGCCTCATTGATTCAGAGCCACATTATAGCTACAAGATAGAAGCACATTTTTTTTAAAGCCCTGCTCCTGTGTTTTCTGCATATATTTTTAATGGTTTCAGCACAACTACAAAAAGAAAAGAAGTCAACAACTTAAATAGACATTTTGTGAAAAAAAGCAGGTAACTAGGGAAGACCACTTTCAGGAATATCTCTTTTGTCAAGCCCCCACTGCTCTCTTGCACCATTTGCCACTAATATTTACTGTGTGTGCTTTTCTTTCATATTTAACATCATTGAAATCAGGATACCTTTTATAATCGACACATTACAATTACAAATAGCTGTGTTTTTGCTTTCCTTCTTGTAAATACAATAATTGTGTATGTTTTAATCAGTACTAGCTTGTATAAGATGAAGAAACAGAGGCTTTGGCTAATTTAGTGATTTGCAAAGGCTGCTTTGTAATTTGGTAATAGAGCTCATTTGGCAATGAAATCCTGATCTGCTCACACTCAAGGCATAGTTATGCTCCTGATTATTCTTCCTCTTCTCTCGTAAAATCTTGCACATTAAAGCTGCATATCCTTCATGGAAATACCGCTTCTCTTTTCAGATAAAATAAACCAATTCTGATCTAGAAGATGTCATGTGGAAAACCTGAAGCATAAGAGTTAATATGATTAGTGTGGAAGGAAAAACATCCTTATTCACGGGAGTCCTGAGAAAAGTGGGCAAAAGATACTTGCCACCAAAGCAGCTCAAAGAAATACAATTTCACCTCTGTGAAGCCAGAGGATACAGTAGAGACTCCACAGCAGCATGCATTGCCGTCATTTGTTCTGCTTCTTCTCAGCCCTGAGGGTCTGTATAATGAGACCTCAACTCAGCCTGGATTGTATTGAATTGTTACACATTATATTGTTCAGTGACTATTTGGATTTTAATGTCATCATGCCTTAGATGGTCTGGAAGCCTGGGGGAAGTAAGTCTCTTTTACTATGCATGATTTGACAGTCCCTTAGTTGGTCATCCCCCATTGCAAATAATGAATGGGTAGATAGAAGTCTCTGCAGGGAAGGAAGATTTGAAACCCTTTGGTTAGGTCAGGCTGTTCACAGTGAATAGCTTGCTGCCAATAACTTGTTCAATTCCATTGAGCCATTTCTCACATGGGTGGGTTACACTGATCTTATTTCTCATTCTAGAAATTTGGATACTTGAAATCATTTGGCTGCTTTGCACTTTTGTTATTTTCTCTTTTTTTATTTTTGTCTATTTGTGGAATTCATTATGTTCATATATAGTCAAGGTCAAATTCCTGGAATTCACCTGGAATTTGTCCTTAGGCTTTTGGAAATGTTTCATGGAGTCCTTAGCAAAACCCTTTCTTTAGCCATTGGACATTTGTGAATATTGCTCTGTATTTTTTCCAGCTAGCATTGTCCAAGTCTCAAGAGTCTTTAGTAACTCTCCAAGGATTAGATTTTAGGCTTATATGAGAAAATGGAATCCTCCAGGAATCACTTAATTAGTTTTAAGGGAAAAAATTAATTAAATAAAAATTGAATTAGAGACAGGATTTAGATACATTTTCCCCACATATAAAATGTTTTAAGTTAAAGATTAAAAAAAACCCTCCTGTTTATTCAATAAGGTTGTCATCACCTACCATACATTTACTAAGTACTTACTACTTATAGTATACTGTAGCTGTGGGACTTGAATTTCTAAATCAGAGTAACTGGCTGCGTACATACAGATTCTATTCTAAGATTTCTTGATTTTCTTTCTCTAGGAGACCCAGAGAAAGAATTTTCTACCTCTGGGAAATTCCTCTCATCAACATTTCTCCTCATTAGAATAGAAATAACAAAGAGTTTTAGAGGAACCTGTTTCTCTGGTCATACTCCAGGTGTTTTCAGAAAACTAAGATATGTCTACCAGGGACTTTTAGAGAAATTGGATTCAAAGTCAAGAAACTCAGCCTAAATCTAGGGAACTATACTGAGTACATGCATAGTGGCCATTTTATTTTTCCTTTAGAAGATTGAAAACGAGTGAGAAATAAAGAGCTAGAGATGAAAGGATCTATGTGTAAAGGAGAACAGAGAAGAGAGGTAAAGAATCTTCCTGATGGCTTCAGTGATCAAGCCAATCTTTATGTACAGTAATTGCTAGTTTACTGAGTTATTGTTTAATGATGAGTGCATTTCTATTGTAGCAAAAATTCAAAGTTATGTAAACATATACATTTTGTGTTTATTGATACCAGACTGTAAGAGTAAATAAGTAGCCTAAACTTAATTTTAACTTCTGCTCTATTTAGCTCAGAAAATCTTTGTGGAAAAGGTATATTTTCTTAACTAAATGAAGAAAAATCTACTTCTAAACCTACTTTTTGAGCTCTCCAGTCTTTAGTTTGGGATTATCCTTTCAGTAACATTTACTTAGTAGTATCTACAAACCAATGCAAAAAGCAGTAGGAAAAAAAAGTGCTCATATATTACCTGCTCTTAAACATATTACAGTTCAGTTGAGAAAAACACACCATAATCCCCACTTTCCTATGATTTCCCTTTCTGCTGTTCCAGTGGTTCTTAAAAATGGAAAATTTAAGAAATGACTCATACATATAAAGTTGTGCAACATTCTGAGTAACAAGTTGGTACCTTGTGATATGTGTCTATCTATACACACAGTAGTTTGTGTATGATTCTATGTGATTTAGCTTATCAGCTGCCTTGTCACACAAACAGCCTTAGAATCATAATGTTTTGAATCATGCAAGCATTCCTTGTAGTATCAGAGTAATGATGTAGGCATTTAGATACACCAGACAAAAACCATAAAGGAATTCCTTTAAACAAATATTGAAAATTCAGAACAAAAATTCTGAGGAAAATATCATCTTTGAGATTTTTTGATACAGTACAACATTATGATACTGTATAACACGTATTTTAGAGATATCATGCTCATTAAACTTTTATTATAGGAAATTGTTAAAAGTATTCTATTAAGTTATTGTTAATTATTGCTATCTTACTATACAAAATCTGTAAATTAATTTTTTCATGGGTGCATAGATATAGAAACAACATATGTGTGTGAATATATATGTATGTGTACACATATGTATGTGTGTGTGTGTATGTGTATACATATATGCCGGGCTCGGGTCGCCTCCCCTGGCGTGGGGATTCAGGCTCTGCTATCCTTTAACAGCTCCCTTTCTCACCCTCTCCCCTGGTCACCAGACCCACAGGTAAGGCCAGAGTGGAGTGGGGGGCTCAGGAAAGACCTCAGGTGCACACAGCCATACAAGATCGCTTTACCCACCTCCTTACCTGTGAAGAAAGCCAGGCAAACATGGACCTCGGAGATGCTTCGAGAGCAAATCTGATTTAATGAGGGATGGGCTAAGGCTGATATGGTAGGAGGTGACGAGAGAAAGGGTGATCGGCCAGAGCGCTGAACATAGGCTAGTGAGCTTGTCATAGGACCCCCTCATGAGCTAACATCACTTGGATAGCGACACCCCGAAAAGCCCGCGAGAATGGGGGGCACATGGGCTGGCGAGAACGTTGGGGGCTGGTTGCAAAGCCAGTTCTTTTGGTTCTGGACCCAGAGAATTGTGGCCTGCTTCCACATTCCCCAGGGTTGGGGGAAGGGCACGCTCCCCAATGCCCTTCCCCCTCAAGGCCAAGGCTGAACCCCAACACATATATGTATGTATATGTAATATAATATATGTTCATATATAAATATATTCAGAATATATATTCATATACATATGCATATATGCATATATGTTTTAGCTACAAATACCACAAGGTTGCATGGTTGATATGTGGAGAAGGCAAGAATTATCAGTCACTCTTAGGCTTAGCAAGGTTACAAAAATCAGGCCTATGTCCAACAAAGATTTGAATGAGATTTGAATGCTGGGGATGGATACAGTTCTGGGCTATAGCAGATGCATTTGAGCCTGAATGTAGCAAGGGAACTCTTTTTTTCCCCCCTGAATAATTACTTATTTATTGTCTAAGTGATGTACAGAGGGGTTACAGTTTCATTTGTAAGGCAGTGGTACATTTCTTGTACAATTTGTTACCTCCTCCCTCATTTTCCCCCTCCCCCCCTCCTCCTTCACCTCTCCCCCTATGAGTTGTTCAGTTGGTTTACACCAAATGGTTTTGCAAGTATTGCTTTTGGAGTCATTTGTCTTTTTATCCTTTGTCTCTCGATTTTGGTATTCCCTTTCCCTTTCCTAGTTCTTATTCCAGTATATACAGTATCCAGGGTACTCAGATGAGACACAGTGATAGCTCAGGGACAACCACAGGAAGGGGATACAAGGGGATTATCAAAAACAAAAAAAAAAGCTATGGTTTCACATGGCATGTTGAAAATAATTACAACAGTGATATAGCAAGGGAACTCTTGATCGGTATTTAGAATCTGACTCAAAGCAAGGAGAGACAAGTCCATTTTCAGGAAAGCTGTTGGCCAGGAGAATGAGGGGAAGGCATCTCTTTTAAGACAGTCTTTGTGAATGCCTTCTAGGTTTGCTAAGACAGGCAGATTGGCCTGGCTTCCAGATGATTTCAATTTGTGTTTCAAGTCAAGATATACATGTAGTGTAATTACCTTATTTTTTGTCATCCATTTGTATTATCTCCTCTGAAGATTCTTGTTTAAACTAATTTTATAGAAGAGGAGTTCCTGGTATCATGCGTTAAGGGATATTGATATGAATTGTGGCACCAGAACCAACTATGTTTCTGGAAATAAGAGACTCAGTTATAAGATGTTTATTTACAGTTTTCCCTTCCTGAACTCTAAGTGCTTTGACCACCAGTGATAGAGTCATGAAAAAAAAATCTTGTGCTCCCTGATACTTAAAGTACTCTCAATATGTAGAGAAGCTAAGACCTCTGGCTCAGAAGTCAGAGACTAATTTCATTCTAAAAGTGAATGTGGAACCTGAGGTGGATATGAACACTCCTCTTACTTGTCTTACTGTAAGTTGGGATTTTATGAGGATGCACCTTGTGTTGTTAAAGTGGTAAGATAAAGCATCTACCATAGTAAATGGTACATAGTAAGGTCTCAAATGGTAGCTTTTCATTTTATATGTTCACATCTTGTTGTAAAAGGTAAGTAGATGAATAGTTTATTAACATTCTATAAATTCATTTCAATAAACATTTTGGCCCAGAAATAGATATTGAAAAACATTCATAAACTAAAACAAAACTTATTATAGTCGAAGGTCCTAAGATTAGTTTCATCATCTGTACTATAGAAAGTTACATTTTTTACCAGTATTTTTAAAAAGGAGAGAAACAGGACTCCACATTTTCATTCCCTTAAATTTGTGTGTAGCTGGGAATGTTGAAATAGCTTCAGGCTCATGAGCTACAGTAGGATGATAAGCCTTTGGGTGCTGGATGCATCTCTGAAGCCAGAGGATGCTTCTCTATTGTGAACATAGTCAGTGAGAGGCCAATCTACAGCACTAGCAGAGGCTGGGCTTCCAACCAATAATAAGTCTCTCGTTATTTCCACTCTCAGACATTTGAAGGGTGAGGAGGAAGGATTGCCTTTTATGTGAGAAGGTTTAATGCCAAGGCATGAATGGACAAAGCTTCTGTGGATCTTATCACTGAACAGCCTTAGGTCTGGCAACACAAACTTAGGACTCAATGGTGCTTTCTTTTCTTACAGCTTCATTTGCACAAGTAATGAACTAAGATTAAATTCTATCTCTGAAGCCAAGAGAAGATATTTTACCAAAAGACAAAATCAGGACAACTGTTCAGCTGCAACTAGTTAAACTCAGGAAATAATAATTGAAAGAAAGGAAAGGATAAGCAAAGGAAGTTTGCTTAATTTATTATTTTGCTAAGGCTGCCATATAGGATGCTATAAGAATTAGGTGTTTAAAACAAGTTATTATATATAACTGAAGTCAGTTATTGTATAATAACTGAAGTCAGAGGCCTGAAATCAAGATATCATTAGAGCCACATTCCCTCTAAGATATGCAGGGGAATCCTACCTGCTTCTCTTAGCTTCTGCCAAGTTGCCAGCTGTCTTTGGCATTCCTTGATTTTTGAGCTGTAGCCCATGATTAGCACTTTATCACGTGGTGTTATTCCTATGTATCTTCATACTGTCTTTCCTTTGCATGTGGTTTTTGTAAGACAAGTCATAACTGGATTGAACCCACTCCCATTTAGCTCTCTAAAGTATCTATTTTCAGCTTAGTGAGTTGACTCAAGTCTGTAACCCTAGCTACTTGAGAAGCAGAAATGAGTGGATCACAGTTATAGGTCAATAGGGGCATAAACCAAATTTCATGGAAATCCCTTTCCATACACACTGGTGTGTGCCTGTCATCCCAAGCAATATGGAGAAACACAAGTAAGAGGATTGCAACCCAGATCAACCATGGCATGAAGTGAGACTTCCTACAAAATGAAGTAAAACAGGGATAAGAGGCATAATGTAAGTGGTTGAATACCTAGGAAGCAAGTACTGGGCAAGCGCTGAGTTCAATGTCCAGTATTGTCAACAGAAAAAAAAAGAAAGAAGATCAAATTTCCAGAAAAAAATCACATCCTGAGGTATTGTGAGTGTTAAGACTTCAACATAGCAAGCTATCTTCAGGGGAGGTGGAGAAATTCAGCCCATATTGGTTAATAAGGAAATGTTTAAGTTTTTTCACATTGAAGAGGCTTACTATACTGTGACTGTTAAGAGTCTGAAAAAAGACCAAGCATAAAAAGAGGTTATTTTCAGCTCTGAGATGGTAGGGGAAAAATTTACTCTTGAAAGTTCCTTAGGACAAAACAACAAGGACAGCTGAATGTTTGCCTTAGCAGCAGGAGGACAGGAGACATACTTGCAAATGAGTTAGTCTCTCTGTCCACACAGAACATGGGACCATTTGCGTACATGGACCTTGAACATGGAGCTGCTGATTGTCCTGTGGGAACAGGCATGCCATCCTGGCCTCTGCTGTGGGACTTCCCATTATTTCCCATTCCAGTCTTTTCTATGAATTTCTGAGAAAGAGTGGATGCAGAGGGTCTTACGGGGATACCAATATATCAAATTAAGAAATTATTTATTGCTATTGTAAAGGTGGTGTACAGAGGGATAACAGTTACATAAGTCAGATAAAATGTACATTTATTGTCAACAATATCACCCCTTTCCTCAGTCCCAGTTTTTCCTTCCCACCCCTACCCACAAGTTGTTTAGTTCATTTACAACATCATATCTAGTGCATATCACTGCTATGTTTTTTCATTCTTTGTCTCTCCATTTCTGTGTCCACTGGCCCTTACACTCCCAAAGACAGATAAACAAACAAGACAAAAGGAAATAAAAAAAAACAGAAACAAAAAGAAAAAAATCATCTCTTGTTTTCATTTTCTGGAGTTTATTCTGATAAATCTTGTTTTATATGGTCAGATCCACATAGCTATTGTGCCTATGTAATACTCTCCTAAGAATATCCTCCTTTGGTTTCACTCTGTGTGAATGTCTAGAGACCTGAAATATACCAGTTTTTTAAGGTGGTTGAGAGAATATCATAACTTATTTCACATGAATCTGTTAATACAGAACCTGCCAGATAGAACTACTCAACAAATTACTGAAGTACATATTAAAAATGATAAATTATGAAAATGATTGAACCAGACCAAATTGTTTAAGTAAAAAGAATTTTACAAAGAATTTAACAAATTTGTATAAACAGATTTAATGTTAGCATGGAATGCAAAATATGAGAGCCAGTAATCCTTTGACTTAAAAATCATTAAAGTAAATGAAATTAACCAAGACAGTGACTAGAAAAATACTACCATGATAATCACAGTCAGTAGAAAAGCTTTCATCAATAAAGCCAGGTGCTGGTGGCTCACACATGTAATCCTAGCCACTCAGGAGGCTGAGATCTGAGGACTGTGGTGACAGCCAATCCAGGCAAGAAAGTCTGTGAGACTCTTATCTCCAATTAACCACCAGAAAATTGGAAGTGGTACTGTGGCTCAAAGTGATAGTCTAGCCCTGAGCAAAAAAGCTCAGGGGTCTACTAGGCCCTGAATTCAAGCCCATGACTGACAAAAAGGAAAAAAGGAGAAAAAGAAAAAAGAAAGGAAAAGAAAAAAGCTTAAATCAATATTTAGGAAAAATGATAAGACAAATCACAGCATTGAAGACTAGCTATTTAGGATTTATGGACTGAATTTAAGAAATATTCTAATCTTTCATAATCTCTGAATCACTGATTATTACTTGTGCTATAAATAAAAATTTGCAAAATAAATTTAGGGAGATGACTTAAGAAAGATATATATATATATACATATACATATATACATAATTTTTAAACAAAAACCACCTGGAAAAGGCAATTTTACTAAGTAGAATAAATTTAAAGAGATAAAAATTGGACTTCTCATTTTATGAAAAACTATGGAAAATACAACTTTTCAGAAACAATTATAAAAATAAAAATTATTTATTTGTAGCCATAACATTAATTTGTTTTGCTATATCATACTCTATTTCAGTTAATTAAGGCTGTATGAACCAAGAGGTTTTTTTTATCTAGACGGGAAATATCCAAGTCCATATCATTATTAAAAAATACAATGTTTTCATATTTAACCAGTTCATGTATATATAAGCTGCTCACTAATTCCATATGGAATGATTCTTTTAAAAGATCAAGATACAGGAAATGAGCAATGGAGATAGTAAAATGAGAAGGAGAAAGATAAATAGAGGGAGGAGGCCAGGGGAAATTCTCTCATTTTAAATGCTCTACAATTTCCTGGCTCCAGGGAATGTGCTTTTATCTCCACAGTTCTGTTTTCTGTAATTTGACTTAACATTTGTTCAGTAGATTATAAAGCATTGTTTCCTTCAGTCTGCACCACTGAGGTTGTTTCCCCCACCCCAGGAATTCTGCCTATAACTCACTGCTCATAATCATTTTTAAGACTGAGTCTAACTTCATGTTTTTTATTTGCCTGACTTATCGGTTAGAGGATGGGAACTTTATAGTAATTTTAGCTCTTGCTATTCAGAGAAGTGACTTCTCAAACTACAACTAGAGAAAAATGTTCTTTTATCCAGAAATTTAACTAAAATGAATTTAGATGTTGCTTTTAGGCAAATATGTTTGCCAGTGATAGAACAGGTAGGCCATGTACTGAGTAGGGTGGGAAGGCAGCCGGTAGTGTGGGGACTCTGGAGTAGAAGTCTGCAAGGTAAATATCAACATCAATTGTCTTTGTCTCTTCTGAAATGCCTGTCCTCACCCCAATTCTCCTCATTCTTTCTCCTGTTATCCTCCTGTTTAACTTCCAGGCAGTGCAACAGATCACAAATTTTCATATCTTAGTTTGTAGTGTTAACTTCTAGGGAGTGGAGCAAGATGGTGGCTAAGTATAGGATGCTAAAATGAAAACTCATCCTGTCCCAGGAGTCCTCACACAATGCACCATAGCAATTTCCTTTGTCTCCTTTAAAGTGGGATTCTCAACCTGAAATCTCCATCCTCTCAATGACTTTGCAGGAAATGTCTTTTGACATTTCTGGTCACTCTTAATAATAGAAATGTGTTAGTGGCAAATACATAAAACAGACTCTGATAAGTAAATAAAACCCCTCGGTCTCATGTAATAATAAAAATACTTAACTTGATTTTAAGTTGAATCAACTCTTTTTTCAGCTTGGCACAGTTACAGGTCTGAAAATGGTATTGTATTTACGTATTATTCTAAGCTAGTGATTCTATATTTTAATTTATTATTACCATTATTATCATCATTATTATAATTAATGTGTGTATGTGTGTGTGTGTGTGCGCGCGCACGTGTGTGTACGCTTGTGTACTGATTCTGGATTTGTGCTCTTGCTTGGCTTTTTAACTCAAAGCCACACCTTTACTTCCAGTATTTTGCTGATTAATTGGAGCTAAGAATCTCTTGTAGTTTTCTACCCAGGCTGGTTCAGCCATCTCAGTAGCTACAAGTGTGAGCCACGAGTGCCTAGCTTTAAGCTAGTAGTTTTGCTCCTCCTCCTCCATATTTCTGTGGAGTTCAGAATTGGGTTATGGTGAGAGAAAAGAGAAAAATCACACTAACAGTGAAATCTTCTGTGATGGGTGCCAGTGTACTTGGCAGATAATAACATACATTCGTCCAGACCCTTTTTGAAGGCTCATTAGAAACCTACTCTCCTTACCTTGGGCATTTGATGGCAGCTACAAAATTATTCTGTATACTCTTAACCCTATATCCTTTAAGACCTTCCTTCCTTTTATTTATACATTACATATATAAAGGGAATTAGGAAAAAGCTTACTCAGTATAAACTATTGGAAAATAATTCAATTTTTGAGCCTAATTCAGGAGATTTCAGAGGTCATATATTGTTTTGAGTTCTCATCACAAAAGATGGTATTATTGTTCACCTGGACTTCGGATGTGGAGAGTAACCAGGCATCAACAGTGACCATGGCAGGACTTTTCAATCAGTCACAAACTAATGTAGATTAATTAATTAATCTCATGGTAACTATGTGAGAGTTTTTGTTTGTTTGTTTGTTTTGTTTTGTTTTGTTTTGTTTTTGCCAGTCCTGGGCCTTGGACTCAGCACTGTCCCTGGCTTCCTTTTTGCTCAAGGCTAGCACTCTGCCACTTGAGCCACAGCTCCACTTCTGGCCGTTTTCTGTATATGTGGTGCTGGGGAATCGAACCCAGGGCCTCATGTATACGAGGCAAGCTCTCTCGCCACTAGGCCATATCCCCAGCCCACTGTGTGAGTTTTTAAAGCAATTAAAAACATTTGCCAGACACTGATGGCTCATGCCTGTAATCTTAGCTACTCAGGAGGCTGAGATCTTAGGATCATGGTTAAAAGCCAGCCCTGGCAGGAAAGTCTGTGAGACTCTTATCTCCAATTAACCATCAGGAAACTAGAATTGGTGCTGTGGCTTAAAGTGGTAGAGCACTAGGCTTGAACAAAAGATCTCAGGGACAGAGCCGAGGCCCTGAGTTCAAGCCCCATGACCAAGAAAAAAGTTTATCATTTAAAAAGAACTGTCCATTTTCAGATTATCTTACTACTTGTAGTGATAACAACTTATGATTATGTGGTCTTAATTCCATGTCACAGAAAATGATACCGAGATTCAAAGTTGAAGACTTGAGTAACACTGGTAGACCAGAATTCACATTCAGATAGTGCTGATTCCAAATTATGTATTATTAACAATAAATACTTCCATGTCATGGAAGAGATTAGAATAAAAAAATGGTTTTAAAAAATAGTACTTGTAGAGGCTGGGAATATGGCCTAGTGGCAAGAGTGCTTGCCTCCTACACATGAAGCTCTCGGTTCGATTCCCCAGCACCACATATATGGAAAACGGCCAGAAGGGGCGCTGTGGCTCAGGTGGCAGAGTGCTAGCCTTGAGCATGAAGAAGCCAGGGATGGTGCTCAGGCCCTGAGTCCAAGGCCCAGGACTGGCCAAAAAAGAAAATAGTACTTGTAGGACTGGACTCAACAAGTATCTCAAACAGTAAAGTTCAAACCTGGAAAACTCCATAGTAATGCATTAAAAGAAATGAAATAAAGTAATTTAAGAAAGAAAGTAGCACTGGCCAATAATTTCAAACATACAAGGAGATAAAATTGTTAGATAAGAGAAGATGATTGTCTATCTCAAGGTCAACCAATTCAGTTCATATGGCAGAGTTGGCAGGTGGCTATCTTTCCTTCATATGTTTTCTGTCTTTGCTTAGTAAAAGGAAATTATTCTTTGGTCCAAGGGTTGGACATCTGCTTGATCCTTGAATTAAGTTGAAGTGACTTTCTTTAGAGGCATCTAGAAAACAGGACATTGTTACTAGGAACTTTCAAGAAATCAATCTCAATAGTGTTGAATTCCTTTTATTAAACTTAGTTTTATTTATTTGAAAATTTTTATTGTCTTTAAGTAGTTGTATAAAGGAGTTGTCATTTAACAAAGCATTTTATGCAAACAGTGCACCTTGATCAATGTCACCCCTTTCAACATTCTCACCCACCCCCTCAAAGCCTACCCCGTCCCTCACTTTAAAAAATTAGGCTATATATATTGGGGTTTTTCTTGCCACTTAACCAAACAGTTTAATATATACAATGCACCTTGACGACGTGTGTCACCACTTCAATATTTCCATCCCCCTTTGACCCATCCTTCCCTTTTTTTTTTTCTGATTTCTTTGGTATATTCAATGAATTCTGCATTCTCTTTCACTCTACCTCTCCCTTTGGTTCAGCCCTCCCCTCTTGCAAGTACGCATTTCCTAGTACTTATTTTGGTGGGCTTTGACTTAGTCTTCTAAAAATTATACTATTTGAACTCTCCATTGCATCTATTTTAATTCAGTTAATTCGTTTGACATTGCTTGCATACCACCCAGGGCACATTCTACCTACCACAAATGAGAGAACCATGCAATCTCTGTTACTTTGTGTCTGGCTTACTTCACTTAAAATAATTTTCTCCTCTGTATCACACTTTGATAATAAAGAAAAAACAAAACAACACAAAAAATAATTTTCCCAAGGAAGTGTTGAATAGGACTGATTTTGAGTGAAAGCCTACTGTATCACTGTTGGGCCACTGTTTTTGTGTCTGAGAGCTCATGGCATTGCCTTTCATGAGCACTTAATGTGTGTACAATATTGACATTCTCACCAGTCTCCTACTCTTTGAATGAATATTTTAAAGCTAACAAATGAATGGCGTTATCAGCATCTGATTGCCAATCTCTACTCCTTCAAGAAACATTTTGAACTTAAATGATCCTTCTAGTGAATCATAGATCACAAATAAATATAAAACAGATTTTTCCCCCAAATTTTTATTATCAAACTGATGTACAGAGAGGTTACAGTTTCATACGTTAGGCATTTGATACATTTCTTGTACTGTTTGTTACCTCGTCCTTCATTCCCCCGTCCCCCCTCCCCTTTTCCCTTTCACCCCATGAGTTGTTCAGTTCATTTACACCTAATGGTTTTGCAAGTATTGCTTTTGTAGTTAGTATTTTTTACCCTATATACCACTGTTTACCAGTATACATGGTTTCCAATATACTCAGATAAGATACAAAGATAGTGTAGGTACAACCACAGGAAAGGGATACAAGAGGATCATCAATAATAGAAGCTACAGTTACACATAGCACGTTACAACATTGTTATAACAATCGTTTCCATAACATGGAGTTCATTTCACTCAGCATCATCTTATGTGTTCATAAAAGTATAGGTATTAGGTTCTTGTGATCCTCTGCTATGACTTGCCTAAACCTGTGCTATTATTCCCTATAAGGGAGACCATAGAGTCCATGTTTCTTTGGATCTGGCTCACTTCACTTAGTATAATTTTTTCCAAGTCCTTCCATTTCCTTACAAATGGAGCAATGTCATTCTTTCTGATAGAGGCATAAAATTCCATTGTGTATATGTACCACATTTTCCTGATCCATTCGTCTACTGAGGGGCATCTGGGTTGGTTCCAGATTCTAGCTATGACAAATTGGGCAGCCATGAACACTATTGTGCTGGTGGCTTTAGTGTGTTCTTGTTTGTGGTCTTTTGGGTAGATGCCCCAAAGTGGGGCTGCTGGGTCATAGGGGAGCCCTATGTTTAGCCTTCTGAGGCATCTCCATACAGCTTTCCAGAGTGGCTGAACTAGTTTACATCCTACAATGAAGTAGGGTTCCCTTTTGGTCACATCCCCTCCAACAATTGTTATTGTTGTTTTTCTTGATATAGGACATTCTAACTGGGGTGAGATGGAATCTCAATGTTGTTTTGATTTGCATTTCTTTTATGGCCTGTGATGTAGAGCACTTTTTCATATGTCTCTTGGCCATTCTAATTTCCTCCTCAGGGAAGTCTCTTTGTAAGTCTTTAGCCCACTTGATGAGGGGGCTATTGGTTCTTTGAGGATTTGTTTTGGAGGAATGTAATTTTTTTTTTAGTTCTGCATATATTTTAGATATGAGGCCTTTGTCCACTGAATGGCCGGTAAAGATCTTTTCCCAATCTGTGTGCTTTCTGTTTATCTTGCGAGCTATGTCCTTTGCACTGCAGAAGCTCTGCAGTTTGATGCAGTCCCATTTGTCCAACATTTCTTTGATTTGTAGCCTTTCTGGGTCTTTGTTAAGGAAGTTCCGTCCTGTGCCCAGGATAAAACAGAATTTTAATTTCCTCTTTATGTACCCCAGCTGGTTACTTTGTTTATGGTTGGTGGTGAAGCATGGATCTTCATATCATGTAGGCCTTGACTCAAACTATAGTTTTAATGTTTAGACATATGGGGTTTGAAGTTTGGGAAAGTTGTTTCATCTATCTGAAAATCACCTATTTACTGTAAAATGATGGTAATGTTTGGCACCAGTGACTCCCACCTCTAATCATGCCTACTCAGGAGGCTGAGATGTGAGAATCATAGTTTGAAGTCAGCATGAGCAGGAAAGCCAGTGAGACTCTTACTTCCAAGTAAACAGTAAATATCTATAATGAAGAGGAGCTGTGGCTCAAATGGTGGAGCACCAACCTTGAGTAAAAAAATCTAAAGGACAGTGCTCATCTCTACTGAGATGCTCTAGGTTAAAGAATTCCATGAACAAAGAATCTAGGAAAACCCTGAATTGTAAATATCCCACTGAGACATTTACAAGGAGTATTAATATTTCTCTAATAATAAGCTTATCTTGATTAACTTATGTGAGTGGAACACTAATACTAGCACACACATTCTCTCTGTCTCTCTGTCTTTGTCTTGATCACCTCTCTCTCTCTCTCTCTCTCTCTCTCACACACACACACACACACACACACACACACACACAATGAAAAGAAATTAACCATGGGCTCTGATCAAATTCATGTATCCCTCACATTTCTTTAGGTCTTATTAGCTAGAACAACAAATGAGGCTACCTTTACAGTAATACTTCAAGTTCTCCATTTTGTTAATTTTCCCTATCTGTTGCCAAACGAATTTCAGTCTATGCCACCCCACCTTCCAGTATTTCTCAGCCTCTTGAAAGAGTGCTGAATGAGTTCATGAGCAATTTCAACCTGAAGATACCCAGCATGACTGGACAGATCCATTATTACTTTTCTGGGCATTGTGCCTCTCTAACATAAATCTATATCAGTTTCTGTCCTTGGAATTCTTCTCTCTTTACTGGACATCTAGTGCCCTTCTGTTTCTCATCTCAATGCAATTGGATTGATTTACTATCCATGAAGATCTGAGCTTAGGGGTTATGGCAGAGAAATAAGTAGGGGCAAGAGGTAGATAGGATATATTGTAATTTTCTGGCAAGGTAGACTCATAGCTCCAGCTTCTTCTTTTGCACTTATTCACGTGTCTGGGATGCTGGAGCACTACTCAATTTTGAGATGTGTTGATCATGGTACACCTAGGATCCCTCACCTATTCTAATAATTAGGTATAGGTAACTGGACCAGTTCATAATCTCTACTTATTTCCTTTTGGCAAGTTCCCTATGAATAGACTGTTCAGCTTCTGTCTAAAACTCTTTTGGAAATTCAGATTAGTAAAACTTTCTCTGGTATGCTTAAGTGCCAGAAGAGAATATGGCCTGAGTTTTAGTACCAAACGTCTTCTGTGACAAAGAAGGTGGAATTAGGCTGAATTCCAAGGCCCAAGTCAGGTTCAATTATTTAACCCAGATATCACCAACAGAGGCCCCACTAGGTAGGTTGTAGGATGAGGTAGTAGAGGCCACAAAAGAACAGATTAGGGAGAAATAATAATGTGTAAATTTGAGCTACCATTATTTTAGAAAGGAGACCAAAATACATATTTTACTACTAGTGATCGTCTTCACTTCTATTATAGTCATTTTTAATTTGTTCTACATTATTATTTTAAAGGTTAAACCAGCTTTTTATTTTCCTGCACTGTGCATTTTAATAAAATACCCTGGAAACAACAGCATCACCTTATCTTTTCTTACTTTGGAAAGAGCCAGATATAATGAACAGTGACACCGAAAAAAGTAATTAATATGCAGCTTGTTTAGTCAGTATGAATCAGCATTTTGATGAAGTCTTGTGAGGAAAGGATTATAATTGGCAGTATTCCTGCCTTATGGGTGATAATTCTGGATTCCAGAAGGAACAAATGCATAAAATGGTACTGTTAATTTATCTTCTAAAGCACATAGCCTTCCAGGGGACAAGTAAGGCTTACAGAAACAAATTAATAAAAATGAATTCGAAATATTCTAGCTTTGAGATATTCAGGTCATTAAAAATTTGTGGCAATGTGAAATATTCAGAGCAATCATTTTAAACCACCAATTCTTTTCTGTGGTATGTTATCTCTAAAATGAGTGTTCTTCATGATTTTCCCTCTATCTTTTCATTGACCTGTTAATAATTATAACTCAAAGAGCTGATTGACTTTTTAATTTTCCAGATTTATCTGGATTTCATTATTCTTTTTTTTTTTTTTTTGGCCAGTCCTGGGCCGTCAACTCAGGGCCTGAGCACTGTCCCTGGCTTCTTTTTTGCTCAAGGCTAGCACTCTGCCACTTGAGCCACAGCGCCACTTCTGGCCATTTTCTGTATATGTGGTGCTGAGGAATCGAACCCAGGGCCTCATGTATACGAGGTCAGCACTCTTGCCACTAGGCCATATTCCCAGCCCAAGGATTTCATTATTCTTAAAGAAAGCTTACTCAACCAAGCCTAGTGTGGTAGCTGTGATCCTTTCATAAACATTAGTAATTCTCACCCTTAGGAAACAGTTCAACCTCCAAGTCAATGTGTGGTTTGTCCATCAAACTAGCCTATCTTCTTCTGATGTGTCCATCACATTGTTTACCTTTTCCAAAATTCTGCTCTGCTTTCTGCAAAGCTCTTTCTAGATTAATCACACATGGTCATACCCTCTACTGGAAAGATGCAACAAGTACATTCTTTTGGAACCCAGCTCTACTGAGATGCTCTAGGTAAAAGAATTCCATGAACAAAGAATTTAGGAAAACCCTGCATTTTAAATATCCCATTGGGAGATTTACAGTGAGCATTAAAAGTTCTCTAATAAGAAGCTTATCTTGATTAGCTTATGTGATCACACAGCTTAACTCCTGTGATCTCACATTTGCTTCCCTATCTGTGCTGTAAGAAAGTATGCACTGTATAACTGTGATCATTTGATATTAGGATCAAGTTTGCTTATATCATTTCCATAGCTTTTAGTCATTTCTACCTGAATTTATGTAAAAATGCTTCAGCTTTTTGTAATTTTCTGCAGGTACCCACAAAGTCTATGCTCAGAGTCTATGCTATAGACTGAATAAATAAAAGTGTAAGATTGTTGTGATTGACCTAAAAGTTGCCATCCTATTTTATCTGAAAAGATCGATCAATTTTTTATAACCAAAACCTCGTAATTTTGTTTTTTACAGGCTCTGTGTGTCCCTTCGTTTAATTCTGCAGTCACCACCTTCATTAAAATTGCTGCTAAACACATTCAACTTCAAAGCCTTGTCATGGACCTTTGATTTCAGTTCCTATTGCTAAGTCTGGCCTTTCCCGGGTGTGCAAGACACAGCTGGTAATGATGGGGACCAGATGATGCTCTAGCAGTACATTAAAGGTTTTTAGCAGGATGTGGTTTAATGGTTTTGCTTGGGTATTTTGTTGTTGTTATTCTTTCCTTTGGAATGTGAGTTGTGGCCAAGAATTATTTCCCCGATTGCATTTTTGCTATCCTTCTGTACTGGGAGAGTTGGAAAACATACAGAAACATAAGAAGCATGCTTATAAACTACCTCCCAAGATAATTAATAGGCTTTTAGAGGGTGTCTTTTAGCTGAGACCTTCCATTTATTAAACAAATAAGCTCTGATTATGTCCAAAGTATGATACTAGGGTCTTTATCATATCATTTGTAAAAATGTACCACTATTTTTGGTTTATAAAGATAACTTGGTTTGAAACATAATATTTTGTTACAGAAGAAATGCTTACATTCAATGTATTGGCATTGTAGTGTAATGGACTGTATATAGACTTATGACAGCTGGTTGAAATGCTTGTAGAAAGGATGCTGCTGTTCTAAATACTTATTGTATTATTGTAATAAATTTATGACAGGTCTCATCATGTTCATGGAGAAAGACAAAAAATAAAAAGTCATTCATTAACTCAACCCTCACAGATCTCTCTCTCTCTCTTTCTCTCTCTCTCTCCCTTACCCTCTCCCTCTCCTTCTCATTTGTGTTTGGGAAAAACCAAGGGGTTGATAAAATGAACACTCCAATTACTTGTTTCAGTATCATACCAAGAAAAAACTATTTGTAAAACTCAGAACTTGTTAGTAGAGTATGTTTCATATTCAGAAGCTCTAAATGTTGGAATGATCAAATATTAAGTTGTTTATATTTTTACTCTTTTTAGGTCTTTATTAGTCCTCAGATTTAGGACTATTTATCTTTCCCACATGTGTATCTCCAGTTGTAGCTGCTCCCTAGACTCTTAACTCAATATACCCAAATGCCATCTTGAAAAGTATTTCAAGCTTAATAAGCCCAAGTTGAATCCCTTTTCTTCCTCTAGCCAGACATTGCTTTCCAGACATTTTTATATAACTTAATAAGGAACATCACATCCACCCAGGTGCTCTGGCCAAAGTCTCCATCTTCCCCAGCTTATGTGGACCTAGAGAGAAACTTTTGGGGTAATGCCAAATTTTCCTGGGTAAAGTCATTATCAAAAAGTGTGATTTATAGAGGTCAGTCTGCTCTGTGCTAGAAGCAAACAGAATCCTGTCAAGTCCCATACTGGAGATGGGCATGTTTGGCAGAACAAATGTTTTCCATGATGGAAAAAATAAGAACCCTTATGGATAACTCAGCAATATGGAGCAGACTTCAACAACTTCTGTTTCTGGCAGCAAAAGTCAACCCCAAAGGCTGAAATTTTTAAGCAGTGACCTTCTGAGTAGCTGCCAATAAAGAGTGTTCAGCAGGTCAAATATGAAAAACAGTTCCCAGTGAGCCAAGAAACTAGGAGAAGCAGACCAGAAGGAGTCAGAATGCAAGCAATAGGTTGTATTTTGTAGATACGTTAATCCATTCTCTTTTTTCTTTCACAAGGTACCAACTGGAATGAGCTGTTGGTGTGGCCAGGGTCCAGGGTGCAAGAGTGGGGTGGGGTTGTTTGAGATATGAGTGTGCAGCAAGAAAGGAGGGAAAGACTGTAGTGTGATGTTTCTCCACCAGACCACAGTGACACCTTTGGTGGAGCAAGGGGCGTGGAGGTAATTTGCATTTGTACAGACAGCTAGAAGTGATGAGGGCATTCAGTATTCCTGGTCTTAAGTGTCAAAAGTGTCTGGGGAGAGAGATTTGGAATAATGCCAGTTTTCTCTTGTGTTAACCAAAAATATCTTTACAGATTTCTATGGATAGGAAGCAGTCTCAACTTCTCTAATGTTTCTCTCTTGAAAGGGTCTATTAAGTGGGAAAGGCAACTTCAGGAAAATTTGATGGAAAGATGAGAAAGAGGAAGGGAGAGGGCAGGTGTACTCTTTCACCTCCTGAGATGGTTAGAAGTGGGAGGACATAGAAAGACATTGGGTCAAGAGTATTCTCTTCTTTGAGCAGACAGGGAAGATTGTCCATCATGGAAGTGGGAGAGAACTCCATCCAGGACTGACAGGCATCTCTGAAGTCCAGCCAAAATTAGATTTGTTTTGCTATGAATCTTAAATCCTATTAAGTAGGATTCTATTCCAACCTCTAAATAACCACAGTAAATGACACAAAGGCACATCTGTGATGTCATTTTTTTTTTCTGTGATACATTCCACCAGCCTGAGTAATACTACCTAAAAACATGTTCTAAGTCTCTGCAAACTGTGCTGGACCAGGAGTAATGCAGTGATCTTATTCACATAGAAAGATGGATGCAAAAGACAGTTTCACCAGAGACTCAAACCTGCAATGAATAATTTTATAAACTCATCAATATGCAGCATGCTGTTTGTAGTATCCTGGCCACCCAGGTGGGACGCAAACCAACAATTAGTTATTCTGGCCACCCCGGTGGGATCAAACCCGAACAATAAAGTCACCAACACTTCAGCTAGGAGACTTTATTTTAGCTCTGCATTGTCTGTTCCCCAACATTGGGATGGTGAAAAACAGAACTGGTCTTCAGTAGTGCTGGGTTTTTAAAGGCAAAAAACACACAGGTGGTCATGTACCACATACAGGTGTTCAGGCAAGTTAGGCAAGCAAGCAAGCAGACATATGGAAGCAAAATTGGCAGTGATTACAGATAGCAGTTAAGCAAGCAAAATACTCTCTTTGTTTAATTCTTGGTTCTGGATGTAACTGGTATTTACTGAATATCCAGTTAAGTCCTTAATTTACCTTTAATTTCTCTGTCTCTGAAATTTTATGCTGGTCTTCCTTATTCCTTTCTTCTGCAAAGGTCAAGCAGCTCTAGGTCAAGGTGCTTAGCTCCTGTTATCCTCAGTTCCTGTCACTTGGGATGGCTCATCTTTAGCTAGAAATAAAAGTAAAATTTTCAGTCTGGATATCTCACTCTTGGTCTATTTATACCATTAGAGTATTTATTTCACTTCTCTGAACCTCAGTTTTTCTATCTGTAAGAATAATGGGACCCACCTTATAGTACTGTAGAAAAGAATGGATAAAAGAATTATGTGATCTGCTGGATGCTGGTGGTGGCTCATGCCTGTAATCCTAGCTACTCAGGAGGCTAAGCTCTGAGGATCACGGTTCAAAGCCAGTCAGGGAATGAAAGTCTGTGAGACTCTTATCTCCTATTAACCACCAGAAAACTGGAAGTGGTGCTGTGACTCAAGTGGTAGAGTGCTAGCTGTGAGCTAAAGAGCTCAGGGAAGCACCTGGGCCCAGAATTCAAGCCCCACAACTGACAAAAAAACCAACAACCAGTTTTCATAAGTCAGTAAATGGTAATTCCCTAGTCAGATGTATGTATACATACGTGTGTGTATACATATATTTACCTGAAGTGAATATAACATTTTTAACTAAATTGCCCCATATAGTAATAGAGAAAAACTACATAAGGTAGTTCCCAAACCTTCCTCTTGATGTTCTCATGACTTTTAGCTAGCTGGCAGTACACAATTTAGAAGAATGAATTTACTGCATCTGGGTAGATTACACATCACAGTGATATCTAAGCTGGAGCATCAAACATATAAGCTTGTGAGCAGGAAAAAGTCCTTGGTAATCTACATAAAGCTTCAGAAAAGGTGTGGTATGCACTTCAATCTTGCATCCAGTGTCAGTTTATTTATCTATCTATCTATCTATCTATCTATCTATCTATCTATCTATCTATCATTTATTTATTTATTTATTTATTTATTTATTTATTTATTTATTTATTTATTTATTTATTTGCCAGTCCTGGGCCTTGGACTCAGGGCCTGAGCACTGTCCCTGGCTTCCTCTTGCCACTAGCACTCTGCCACTTGAGCCACAGCGCCCCTTCTGGCCGTTTTCCATATATGTGGTACTGAGGAATTGAACCCAGGGCTTCATGTATACGAGGCAGGCTCTCTTGCCACTAGGCCATATTCCCAGCCCACCCAGTGTCAGTTTTATTCAAGGAAATTGGCAGAATAAAAGAAAGCAAGCAAATCCCACTCAGAACTGATTTGTGCTTCTGGCCACCTCAAAACGTCTGCTTTCATTTCATGGCTAAGCATTTGTTTGTTGCCACATAGCGTAAACCTTGCTGTCAAATACTTTTAAATAGCTGCAAAAAAAACCTCAATGATCTGGAGGAATTCCTCAAGAGGCAAGCAGAAATCACAGAAGTCAGAAATGTCAAAAACAAAACAAACATTAAGATTATACAAAGGAAGTTGGGAAATGTACTGGCTCATAAGAATGGCATAGGCCTTTATTAGCACTAGTGCTTTTCTTGATTTTGAGAGGTCAATATGACCTCTCAGTCAGACAGTTGCTCTACCTCTCTATTTCTCTTGTGCCAGTACTGGGGCTTGAACTCAAAGCCTGGCCACTATCTCTTAGCTTTCTTATTCAAGGCTGGTGTTCTATCACTTGAGATGCAACCACATCTCTACTTCTGTTTTTTTGGTGGTTAATTGGAGACAAGAGTCTCATGGAGATTCCTGCCTGGTCCTGCTTCAAACCAACACCCTCAGATCTCAGCTTGCTGAGTAGTTAGGATTACAGGAGTGAGCCACCAGTACCCAGCAGCTTCATCTGTTTTTCACTAACCCCTTTCTTTGCTGCTTCTTTTTCATTGTTAAAAATCAGCCCTTCTAATTCTTCCCTCTTCCAACAATCTTCCTTGAACATTACTAATATTTCAACTGTTTTTTTAAACACAAAGTAGACACATATTTCCATATGGTTATATAGAATATAAAACTTAGTAACTAATTATGAAAATTACAGAAATAAAAAATGGAGTCAAATTGTAATTTAATAATCAGATAAAGGATAACTTCCCAAATTGCTTTAGTTTCAGTGTCAGAATGCCAAAATTAATATACTAGTCAACTTATTTACTTCAGCTTGAGGCTCAACACCAGGGCATCTAGTTCTGACAAAAGATACTTTAAAATAAAAGTATCTTAAAAAAACATTTAATAGAAGCAGGAAAACTGGAAATGAGCCAGTGATTTCTGTTTCTTTTCCAATAACTTCTGTCTTAGCCCTGAGGTTAAATATACTCATGTCAGACACAAGCACAGACATAGGTGACCTCATAGTCACTAAAAAAGAAATTAGAAGCAGCAAGTGAGGCAAAAAATAAACAATGGGTCATTGCTGAGATTTGTGTCATATTTGAGCAAAGTAATAATAGCTGAGTGGTAATTGGTACTTACTATATATGTGTGAGCTTGCATGCCAACTGCTTTATAGGTATTGTTTATCTCTTTCTTACACAGCTCTTAAAAACAGGTGAGGAGGGCAATAGCAAGCACCCATGTAACATTTATTAGGTGTTAAGTAGAGAATACAAAGCACTTTGTAAATGCTGATGCAGTTGATCCTTATAAAACCATGTGAAGCAAACACTGTTAAGGTTCTTGTTTTATATATGAGGAAGTCAAGGCACAAAGGATTTCAGTAATTTTCTCCAAGATCACAGATCATAAGTTATGGTCCTGGGATTTGAAAGCCTGGGCAGGGAGTGGAGGGCTGGTACTAAAAAGCTCAGTAACTAGTAAACTGAATGGTTATAAGCCTAAATTATCCTGTTAAAAAGACAGCTGGCAGTTTATTTGTAATGTGTTCACAGATTTTATTCCCAAAGATTTCATTTTATCAGTTTATTATGACTTTTTTCTAACCTTATGGATTGTGGAGATTGGGATTGCTGAAAAAAAAAAATAGATAGATCAAGATAACTCCAACCGAAGGGGTGGGTGGTGGGCAGGGTGTGGAGAAGATGGTGAGTGTAGGCAAACTCAGTAAAGGTGAGGACCTCTAATAAGAAGCCGCCCAGCTTATCTTAGTAAAAGATGTACTTCATGTCTTTGCAATGTGCTCATCTGTGGATCCCTAGGAATTCCTTCTCAGCTCTCTGGGGCCAGCAGCTGTGTTGGACTATTCACCATCCTTTATCTAGTCTAGATTCCTAACTGCCAGTTTGGTCTTCTATCATCTTGTCTCCATCTAACAGACAAGAGGGAGCCTTTAAAAGTGTAAATCAGATAGGAGGCTCCCCTGCTGGAAACCTTCCAAGGCTTTCCATCTCTCTTAGAATAAAGTACAGACTCCTTTCACTGCTGCACTGTGACCTGCCCTCTGCCTAACTGCGTGGAAATTTTTAATTTTGAGAAAGGCAATGCCCTAGGAGTCTCTTAATGCTTGGTTTCAGATTGTTTTCTTGAAAGAATCTTTTGTACAACTCAACATGAAAAAACTTAAATTCATATGCCTAATGAGTTTCAAAATGGCATTAACTAAAAATTTGATCTTTCTTTAAAACATTTTTTTTTTGTATTTCATTTCTTGTCATTGTATACTGCTATGTAACTGTAAAACCCATGGTTGTAAAGCCATAGTTTGGCCCCAGCATTAAAAGATCCAAACACTGATTAAGTTCTTCTTGGAAAAGCAGTGATAGTCACAATACTTGAATATCTTCTAAAGCAGACTCTAAATAAATTGTATGCTGAAAGTGAAGGGCAGCAGAATATAGCATGTGAAAAAAATTTCACTTTGATCTAAGAATTATTATTATTATTATTTTTTTTGCCAGTCCTGGGCTTGGACTCAGGGCCTGAGTACTGTCCCTGGCTTCTTTTTGCTCAAGGCTAGCTCTCTGCCACTTGAGCCACAGCGCCACCTCTGGCCGTTTTCTGTATATGTGGTGCTGGGGAATTGAACCCAGGGCTTCATGTATGCGAGGCAAGCACTCTTGCCACTAGGCCATATCCCCAGCCCCCCTAAGAATTATTTTGAGCTGAAAGAAATTGGGAACACAGCAAGAATTCTGTGACCTCCCCCATCTGTCTCAAAATTGGATAAACATTTCCATTTAATTTCCAAGAATTTCCATTTTCCCAATCCTCCACATAAAAAGAATGCCTCATTACCAATCATAACAAGTAAACACCAAGATTAGTGTAAATAAAGCAATTTTTACTAAAATAGTCCGTATCTTTCATTGATTTCCTCATTAGTTTTCTAGAACTGAAAATGGCTTTCTGATTGGTGCATCTTCTGTATGTTTCCTGCAAGATTGTGACACTGGAGATTCACTGTCCTTACTCATTTCCTCATTCTTTTGTATCCTCTTGTCACTATTTCATTATCATGTGGGCTTTAGTTTATCCAGCCACCTGCAAGCTGTACAGGCTTGATTGGGAACCTCTCTTCTTCACTGCAAGGGGAGGAGTCTCAATAGAGCAATTAAGAAAGAGATATGCAAATGCTAACTGAAACTAAGTCCAAATGATATCAGAAGATGATTTGACAGCTAGTACAATGGGAAGAGTATCCAGACTTCAGGATCTACAACGAACTTTGAGTTAAATAAATTAAGAGAGGAACAGAATTGGATGCAATGCTGGCGGAAGGACAGCAAGTGGGGGAGTAATATACTCACTACTTTATGTAAATAACTGTAACCCCTCTGTACATCATCTTGACAATAAAATTAAATTTAAAAATGTCCCTCTTTGTAACTAGCTGGTTCTCAGAATGAGTTGTTATGTAAGGGGGCAGGCTCTCATTCTAATGTTTTAGTGTTTGAGGACTCCAGAGTTTAAAGCCTGGAGAGGTATGAGAAACCAGACTCAAGTTTGGTTAAACCAAATTTTCATGACTAAGTCATGGCCAATTGCATGCCCTTGGTCAAAAAAGATCAATTTAAAAAGAACTTGGTAGATTTCCATGGAGACACAGTGAACTGGGTTCTGCTTTATATGTGAGAAGGATGCATAGTTACAGTCTGGTTGTGGTAGAAAGGATTATAGTTTGGGAATAGCTGAATTCACAGAATTAGTTGTGGTAGACAAGATGTGAATTTTCCTTGGCCTTGTACAAAAGAACTTAATGTAAGTATCTAGAATGAATGGATTTGAGCAGAAATGGATGTTGATTCTTAGAATCGGAAACAAATGTAGGGACATGTTTGTTATAGCAGGTAACTTTTTTTCTGAAGATGTTCAGAAACTGGGGTCTGCAAAGAATCCACAAATTAATTTTATAAGAAAAGGCCATGATTTTCAATTCCTACCACATTTAATGAAGCCCATTGTTGGTTCAAGACAACATTATCATCAAAACATGAATATTTCTCAGCACCATTTTTCTCCCCAGCTCATATGCTAGGTGTTATAAGCCAGTTAACACAATGTATAAGGAAGAGTAGCAAGATAGCTAATAACATTTTAAAAATGGTAAGCAATATGAAGAACCGAGAGGATAGACAAAGCCTAGATAAAGGGAGAGATGGCCATTTGATTTTGTGAACAGCAAACTCACAAATGCAATGTAAACTCTCAAAATTAGTTTAATGCTAATTATTTAAGGCTATTATGCAAAAATACATGCAGCAGCAATATGTGTGCTATGTTTTTATTTTTCAAAAGTCTCTGCTAAGAATATTAAGATGTTTTACCCTGGATACTGTTTATACAGGTATTAGAACTAGGGAAGGGAAAGGGAATGTCAAAATTGAGAGACAAAGGACAAAAAGACAAACCATTCCCCAAACAATACTTACAAAACCCTTTGGTGTAAATCAACTGCACAACTCTTGGGGGGAGAGGGAAAGAGGGAGGGGGAGGTGAGGGAAAAATGAGGGAGGAGGTATCAAGTTGAACAAGAAATGTACTCACTGCCTTACATATGAATCTGTTACCCCTCTGTACCACACTTTGACAATAAAGGGCATTTACTCAAAGTATTATAAACTGGATATAGTAAAGCCATCAGCATTATTCATAACAACCAAGGTATGGAATCAGTCCGGATGCCCCTTAGTGAACTAATGTGGTATATATACATAATGGAATTTTACTCGTCCATTAGGAAGAATGAAATGAAAAGACTTGGAAGAAATCACATTGAGGTAAGTCAGGCCCAGAGAGACAAAACATGCATGTTTTTCCTTAAATGTGGAAGCTAGATTTTGCTTATAAACTTATTAGTAAACACTTTGGGTGGTATGGAAGTGTATACAAAAATATTAACTGAAATATGGTAGATTCATGGTAGAACTCAGTAGTGTAATTCATTAGAAAGGCAAAGTAAAAATTTGACAAAATAAACACCAGGAAGTGAGTGCTTGAAAGGGGTTGGACGTGCTTAAGGAAAAGAGGTACAAGAATGAAGAGGAGAATAAAGTCAAGAATCCAAGTTAGCTGGGTACTGGTGGCTTATGCCTATAATCCTAGATACTCAGCAAGCAGAAATCTGAAGATGTTGCTTGGTTCAAAGCTAGGCAGGGAAGGAAAATCCATGAGACTCTTTTCTCCAATTAATCACCAGGAAGCTAGAAGTAGACCTGTGGCTGAAAGTGGTAGAGCACTAGTCTTGAGCAAAAAAGCTCAGGGACAACACCCATGCCCTGACTTCAAGCCCTAACAAAACAACAACAGCAACAACAAAGATTCAAATGTTTCCTACAAAATTAAGAAGAAGAAGAGAAGGTGTGGGTATAAGAGGAATGGGTGAGAATATTGAAATGGGTGATTTCAAGATGTATTGCATTCATAAACTGCTTTGTTAATGGTGACTCCTTTGTACAACTACTTAAAGATAATTCAAAAAACATTCTTCAAAAAGAATATTAAGGTATTGCCATTTACTTAGTTATTTTATACTCAATAGAAACATGATATCTATTTTGTTTGGGGGATTTTTTTGGTAAAATTATCAAAATAAATAATTCAGATGATTTAAAAACCTATAAAGAAGCAGGGAAGCCAAAGCAATCAAACACCATGTCATCCATTCTGATCCTCAAACCTTTCTGATTCCTCTAGTCAGAGTCCTAATTAACAGAGTACGACAACTAATCACATAAATTCTCACTGCAACAAATATCCTAGGCTTGCGTTTCATCAAACCTTGTATCTCTCTTTTACCACATTTTGAAATCTCAGTATTGATTTCTTGGTTCTTGATATCATCCTCTACAAACTCCAAGTTCACTTGAGGACAATCGATAATCTATTCTGTTCCTGATAAAATTGCTCAATGTTTCTGTGATCCTGCAGCCTTCCAGGCTGGGAGCAATCAAGCAGAGAATTATCAGGACATTGACAGATTAGGCTCATCAGTTACCTGCTGTGACCACCAGCTTTCAGTATATTCATCAGGAAGAAATAGCCTGGTGATTGTCATTTAAATTGCATGAGGATATATTTATCTTTTGGAACTCCAAGGCATTTAAATGTGATGTAAGACCAAAACTCATTAAAGAAGGCAAAGAAATGTTCTAGCAAACATTTCCCAAGAGGCTGAGTCATAAAGCTAGCACAGTGGAAAAAATAAGTACATTTTCTGCCTAATCATTTTCTACATGGAAAGGAATCTAATCCAATAAATATTTATTGAACACTCACCACAAACAGGGTTCTATACTAAGCTCCACAGAAAAAAGAAGAAAAAGTAAAGTGGAGACTCCTGACTTAAAAGTCCATTGTCACCACTAATGTACAAATAAACACAATCCAAGACAGGCTAGACATTTCCAACCTTAAAAATATCACATTATAGGACAATTAGGAAAGACTTCTTAGAGAAAGAGAATATTTAAATAGGCTTCTTAAAAAATGGCAGTCAGAAAGAGAAATGCAAAGACATAGGAGTAGTGCAGAGATGCTAAAGTTGCTCTTACAAGATCCTTTGTGCACCCACCTTTCTGTGTGTGTTGGCAGCTTCCTCCTGCCCACTCAGCCTCTGCTGAGCCACTAGGACTTGTTCATATAGCTTGTAGAAGCCAGGGAATTGATGGCCTTGGTAACATTATCCCACAAAGGAGCATGTGGGTAATGGATTTTTGACTCTTTAACCCTAGTTGTGGGTGAGAGGGGGGCTACACAGCCAGTAAATTTGTCCGGAGACCCACAAAAGTCTGATTGAGGGTAGGCCCAATCAATAACAAATGCAGACTTTCTCAATCTTTAGGATGACTCCAAGGTGTGTTCTCTATCATCTTCTGGATACACCCACCAAGATGAAGGTTGAAGTGCCATGGCTGCTGGATTCTCATGAGCTTGCCGAACATACATTGGTTTTCTTCCTTCTGCTTCTGTTTTCTATTCTTCTGATGGGTGCTTCCTAGGATCACTTCCAGACAACACACTTATACTCACATCTAACCGTAGACCAATGGACAAGCACAGGGCAGGTTAAATAATCAGCAAACTGGTCACCTACTTAAAGAAAGGAGGATGTATAGAAAAACCAAATAATAGTGAAGTCAGGAAAGTTTTAGACTTTTGGGTTATGGTGAGAATGATATCAAGCACTGTTGTGCTTTTCAGCTCTTCTAACAATGAGAACATCCCTGCGAGTTGGGCACAACTGCAGGCAGAGGCACAGAGAGGTGAGCTAATTTGAGGACAATTAATTTTTTGTATAGAGAAACTAGAATTCAAGTCCATTTGTCTGAGATTCAGAAAGTAGATTTTGAAGTCCAATACCTTTCTGTTTTTCTCACATTACTTCAAATCTGGAGAGTTTCTACCTCCTGGGGGAGCACTGAGTACCCATGGATGTTCTTAACTGAGAAACAATAGAGGGAATGCCTAAATAGGCTGCTAACTAGCAAGAAAGAGGAGTGTTAACATTGTAGTGTTTTCTGGAAACATCAGAGGAGCTCTGATGTCTATCTCCAGTAATGTGTTGCCTGTGCTTGGGTTGCTTCTAAAATGAAGATTAAAGTTCTAATTAGAGAATCTATTAATCCTCCATCAGAATCCTAGCCCTCATTATTTTTCTGAGATTTTTTAGTGAGTCACCTTCATTTGCTGAGCCCCACACTTGTTATTTGTAATGCTCTTTCATATTTAATAGACTGGTTGTATAGCTGAGCAGTTAGTAAATTAAATTTTCTTTCCTTTCTCCTCCTTTTCTTCCTCATGGTAGTGCTAAGGTTTGAACTCAGAACCTTGCAATTGCTAGGCAGGTGCTCTACTGCTAGCCATACCCCCAGCCTTTTTTTTCTTCCTTTTCTGCTTCTTTGTTGTGTGTGTGTGTGTGTGTTACAATCTCACTTTCTAACCAAGCCTACTCCTGAACAGTAACCTTCATATTTCAGGCTTCTTGTACTAGCTGAGATATGCCACTGTAACAAACATGTTCTGCTGAGATGCCATGAAAATTTTCTTCCTAGGCTAACCAGAACAACTGTCATTTGGATCTTAGCCTCCCTAGTTATTAGGATTACAGGTGTTGCAAACTGGTACTGGGCTAAGAATTGTGTCTTGTTCTTGATATGTTCTAAGTATGCTAGTCAGTATTATAAAAGACTAGAGCTATATCTTAAATTTAACCTCTTTCTCAGATTATATCAATTCAGATGCAAGCATAGCAAGGATGCTATTGCTTTATTGAAGGTTTGTGAGTATAACAAGGTTTACTGTCCCTAATCTGAAAGATCTGAAAACTAAAATGCTCTAAAATGTAAAATGTTTTGAACTCCAGTAGGATGCTACAAGTAGAAAATTCCACATTTGACCTCATTCAGGCTGGTGTACAAGATAACCTCCAGGCTATATGGGTGAATGATAGATGCAGAATAAATGAATTTCCTAGAGCCAGATCCCAATACTAACATCGCATTATGTGTGCAAGTATTTCAAAATCAGAAAGTATTCCAAATAGAGAGCTTGTGGACCAAGTATTTTAGATAAGGGGTGCATCTCAGCATTGTGTGTCCTTTTTTTTTTTTTTTCAAATTTTTATTATCAAACTGATGTACAGAGAGGTTACAGTTTCATATATTAGGCATTGGATACATTTCTTGTACTGTTTGTTACCTCGTCCCTCATTCCCCCCTCCCTCCTCCCACTTTCCCTTTCCCCCCATGAGGTGGTTCAGTTCACTTACACCAAACAGTTTTGCAAGTATTGCTTTTGTAGTTGTTTGTCTTTTTTTACCCTCTTTCTCTCAATTTGGTATTCCCTTTCAATTTCCTACTTCTAATACCAGTATACACGGTTTCCAAAATACTCAGATAAGATTAAAGAGATAGTGTAGATACAACCACTGGAAGGTGATACAAGAACAACATCAATAGTAGAAGCTACAGATACAGATGGGACGTTGAAAGTAGTTACAACTGTAAAATAACAATTGTTTCCATAACATGGAGTTCATTTCACTTAGCATCATCTTATGTGATCATAAGGGTATAGCTATTGGGCTCTTGTGATCCTCTGCTGTGACTTGTCTAAACCTGTGCTAATTATTCCCAATAAGGGAGACCATAGAGTCCATGTTTCTTTGGGTCTGGCTCACTTCACTTAGTATAATTTTTTCCAAGTCCTTCCATTTCCTTACAAATGGGGCAATGTCATTCTTTCTGATAGAGGCATAAAATTCTATTGTGTTTATGTACCACATTTACCTGATCTATTCATCTACTGAGGGGCATCTGGGTTGGATCCAGATTCTAGCTATGACAAATTGTGCTGCGATGAACATTGTTGTACTGGTGGCTTTACTGTGATTTTGTTTGTGGTTTTTTGGATAGATACCCAAAAGTAGGGTTGCTGGGTCATAGGGAAGTTCTATATTTAGCCTTCTGAGGAATCCCCATACTGCTTGCCAGAGTGGCTGAACCAGTTTACATTCCCAAAAACAATGAAGTAGGGTTTCCTTTTGGCCACATCCCCTCCAACAATTGTTATTGTTAGTTTTCTTGATATATGACATTCTTACCATGGTGAGATGGAATCTCAATGTTGTTTTGATTTGCATTTCTTTTATGGCCAGTGATGTAGAGTACTTTTTCATATGTCTCTTGGCCATTCTCATTTCCTCATCAAAGAAGTCTCTTTGTAAGTCTTTAGCCCACTTGATGAGGGGGCTATTGGTTCTTTGCGGTTTTGTTTTGGAGGAAGGTAATTTTTTTAGCATATATTTTAGATATGAGGCCTTTGTCTGTTGAATGGCCGGTAAAGATCTTCTCCCAGTCTTTGGGCTTTCTTTTTATCTTGCGAGCTATGTCCTTTGCCATGCAGATGCTCTGCAGTTTGATGCAGTCCCATTTGTCCAACCTTTCTTTGATTTGTAGCCTTTCTGGGTCATTGTTAAGAAAGTTCCGTCCTGTGCCAAGGAGCCCAAGTGTTTCTCCTATTCCTTCCTTTAGTGTTTTCAGGGTGTCTGTTTTGATTTTGAGGTCTTTAATCCATTTGGAATTGATTTTGGTGGAGGGTGATATATAAGGATCTAGTTTTATTTTGTTGCATGTGTTGAACCAGTTTTGCCAGCACCATTAGTTAAAGAGGCTATCTTTCTTCCAAACTATTGTTATAGCTCCTTTATCAAAGATTAAGTAGGCGTAGTTCTGTGGGTTCATTTCTGGGTCTTCAATTCTGTTTCTTTGGTCTTCAAGCCTGTTCCAGTGCCAATACCAAGCTGTTTTTTATTATTATAGCTTTATAATACAGCTTGAAGTTCGGTATTGTAATTCTTCCGGCACTGTTCTTTCTCAATAGGATTGTTTTTGCTATTCTAGGTCTTTTATTGTTCCATATGAATTTCTAGATTGCTTTTTCTATTTCATTAAAAAATGCTGTTGGGATATTAATGGGTATTGCATTGAATTTGTAGATAGCCTTTGGCAATATTGCCATTTTGATTATCCTCCCAATCCAGGAGCATGGGAGGTTTTTCCATTTCGTTTTTCAAGCTTTTAAAGTTCTCATCAAAGAGGTCTTTCACTTCTTTGGTTAAGGTTATTCCTAGGTATTTTATGGTTTTGGGGGCTATTGCAAAAGGAGTTGCTTTCCTGATTTCAGCCTCGGTCTTCGGGTCGTTAGCATAGAGAACGGCCGTTAATTTTCCAGGGTTTATTTTATATCCTGCAACTTTGCCAAAGTTTTGGATCAGCTCTAGTAGCTTGGGGGTAGAGTCTATGGGGTTCTTTAGGTAGAGCATCATGTCATCTGCGAAGAGAGAAAGTTTAACTTCATCTTTTCCTATTTGGATCCCCTTTATATTTTCGTCTTGCCTAGTTGCTCTGGCTAGCAATTCTACTACTATGTTGAAGAGCAGGGGAGAGAGTGGACATCCCTGCCTTGTTCCTGATTTTAAAGGGAATGGCTTTAGTTTTTCACCATTTAGAGTTATGCTTGCTGTTGGTTTGTCATAAACTGCCTTGATTATATTCAGGAATGTTCTCTGGAATCCCAGTTTTTCTAGGGCTTTTAGCATAAATGGGTGCTGGATTTTATCAAACGCTTTTTCCGCATCCAGAGATAAAACCATATGGTTCTTTACCATGCTCCAGTTGATGTGGTGGCCTACATTAATTGACTTGCGTATATTAAACCAACTTTGCATCCCTGGGATGAATCCAGTTTGATCGTGGTGTATGATTTTTTTTTGATGACCTGTTGAAGTCGATTGGCCAGAATTTTATTGAGAATTTTTGCATCTATGTTCATCAGGGAAATCGGTCTATAGTACTCTTTCTGTGATGAGTCGCTGCCCGGTTTTGGGATGAGGGTTATAGTAGCTTCATAGAATGTGTCTGGTAGTGAACGATCTCTTTCAATTTCATTGAAGAGTTTGAGAAATATTGGTGTGAGTTCTGTTTTGAAGGCCTTGTAGAACTCTGCAGTGAATCCGTCTGGACCTGGGCTTTTCTTGGATGGGAGATCATTTATTGCCGTTTCTATTTCAATACTGGATATGGGTCTGTTTAGAAGGTTTAAATCTTCATGGTTGAGTTTGGGTATATAAATTTTTTCTAGGAAATCATCCATTTCTTCCCAGTTATCAAATTTGTTGGCATAAACGTTTGCAAAATAGTCCCTTATTATTTTCTGAATTTTGGTTATTTCTGTGGTGATGTTACCTGTTTCATCTCTTATCTTGTTTATTTGAGTGTGCTGCCTTCGTTTTTTGGTCAGGTTTGCCAGGGGTCTGTCTATCTTGTTGAGTTTTTCAAAGAACCAACTCTTTGTTTTGTTGATTCTTTCGGTGGTTTTTTTTTTTCGTCTCTAATTGATTTAATTCTGATTTGATTTTAATTATTTGCTTTTGTCTATTGACTTGGGGTTTGGCTTGTTGTTCTCTTTCAAGGAAATTAAGGTGCTTCCTTAAGTTATTGAGTTGCTCTTTCTCCAGTTTGTTGGTGTATGCACTCAGAGATATAAATTTTCCTCTGAGAACTGCCTTTGCTGTGTCCCAAAGGAGCTGGTACTTTGTGTCCTCATCTTGGTTGAGTTCCATAAACATTTGAATTTCTGTTTTAATTTCTTCAATGACCCACTGATGGTTCAGCAGTGTGTTGTTTAGTCTCCATGAATTGTAGGCTTTTCTGTGGTTGCTGTTTGAGTTGAGCTCTAATTTTATTCCATTGTGGTCTGAGAGAATGCAGGGAAAGGTTTTGATACTTCTGAATTTGTACAGATTTTCTTTGTGCCCTAAGATGTGATCTATTTTGGAGAATGTAACATGTGCTGCTGAGAAGAAAGTGTATTCTGTTGTTGCTGGGTGAAATATTCTGTAGATGTCGATTAAGTCTAGTCGGTCTATGCAATTATTTAGTTCTGTGATTTCTTTGTTCAGTTTTTGGTGTGTTGATCTGTCCAGAGGTGACAGTGGAGTGTTAAAGTCCCCAACTATCAATGTGTTTGGGTCTATGAGTGTTTTTAGAGTCAGTAGTGTTTGTTTGATGAAGTTGGGTGTTCCTGCATTTGGTGTGTAGATATTTAGAATGGTTATATCTTTCTGTAGGAGATATCCCTTTACTAGTATGTAGTAACCTTCTTTGTTTCTTCTTACCTTTTTTAATTTGAAGTCAATTTTGTCTGATACTAGGATTGCAACTACAGCCTGCTTATGGGGGCCATTTGCTTGATAGATTTGTTTCCAGCCTTTCACTTTTAGAAGATGTTTACTTTTCTGGATAGATGTGTCTCCTGGATGCAGCAGAAAGATGGATCTTGATTTTTGATCCAACTTATGAGTCATGTCGTTTGATTGAAGAATTAAGTCCAGTAATGTTGAGAGTTAGGATTGAGAGATGATCGTTTGTTCCTTTCATTATCACTATCTTGTTAAAAGCTGTGTCTTCCCATTTCTTTATCTGATGTTTACTATTTAGGGTTCATTTCTCTGTCTGTATTGGGATCTTGATTAATTTCCCTGTATAGTAGACTTTGTAGAGCTTTTTGAGGGTTCTCTTCTATGTCTTTGATTGACTACTCTGTTTCCTGCTTGCTTTGAGTGGGAGAAAAGAGTCCATTTTTTGCTATCTTTCTTGTGTTTCTTCTGCCCATTTGGGTTTGGAATGCCAATCTACAAGCAACTGTGAGCACCATTTAAGACCCAAAGCATCCCTTACCAAGCACTGTTGTGTAAATCTTATAAGTTCACAATCGTATAGAGATACCTTCTATACCTGTCTATAAAATTAGATTTGGTGTTACTAAAGACTACAATTTCAATATAACAACCGATCCTGGGCCCTGTATTCAGTAGTTACTTATTTACTGTTACAACCCTATGAGCAATTCTTGTTCTTATATTAAGTTCTTTTAGGACTGGCTTTCTCTACGAACCCCTTTGATTCACTCGGATTAAGTAGGGATACCCTCTATCCAATATCCAGGAGTCAATGGAACCTGGAGGTTCTGGCAGTAAGTCAGGAGGGAAAGTTAGAGGTAGTAAAGATAATAGAGTAAAATGTATTGGGGATGCGGGGGTGATGATTTTGGTTTAGTTTCAGTGCTGTGGAAATGTGGAGAAGAGTAGAATCAGTAGAAAGAACAAGGTTAAAATGATAGACAATGGAGAGTTAGAAAAGAGTGGAGGTGTTATTCATAGGAAAGTAATTTTTAAATTAAAAGAACACAAAGAGAGAAATAAAGAAAATACTGGAAGACAGATGCACAAAACAGAGAAAAATTATTTTAAAACAAATAAAATAGTTCCAATCTGGTCTAAGCCTATTCCAGTGGCAAAGATGGCACTTTGCTCTGGCGGTGGGGGGAGGGCTGCCTTCCAGAAGCTGCTCTGCGGGCATGAGTGAGAATATCTTTCGTGGGTTACTCACGCTTTCTGTGCGATTTCAGGTCTTCCGTGCTCAGCCGCCGTCTGGAGTATTTCTCCCTGGTCTATGCTGTGTGCTTTAGCTGCGTGGAGTGCGGGTTGCTGTGCCAGGCGCTATGCCTCTTTAACAAATGGTGCTGGCAAAACTGGCTCAACACATGCAACAAACTAAAACTAGATCCTTATATATCACCCTGCACCAAAAGCAATTCCAAATGGATTAAAGACCTCAAAATCAAAACAGACACCCTGAAAACACTAAAGGAAGGAGTAGGAGGAACACTTGGGCTTCTTGGCGCAGGACGGAACTTCCTTAACAATGACCCAGAAAGGCTACAAATCAAAGAAAGGTTGGACAAATGGGACTGCATCAAACTGCAGAGCATCTGCATGGCAAAGGACATAGCTCGCAAGATAAACAGAAAGCACACAGACTGGGAGAAGATCTTTACCAGACATTCAACAGACAAAGGCCTCACCTCTAAAATATATGCAGAACTAAAAAAATTACCTTCTTCCAAAACAATACCGCAAAGACCCAATAGCCCCCTCATCAAGTGGGCTAAAGACTTGCAAAGAGACTTCTCTGATGAGTAAATGAGAATGGCCAAGAGACATATGAAAAGTGCTCTACATCACTGGCCATAAAAGAAATGCAAATCAAAACAACATTGAGATTCCATCTCACCCCAGTAAGAATGTCATATATCAAGAAAACTAACAATAACAATTGTTGGAGGGGATGTGACCAAAAGGGAACCCTACTTCATTGTTTTTGGGAATGTAAACTGGTTCAGCCACACCGGCAAGCAGTATGGAGATTCCTCAGAATGCTAAATATAGAACTTCCCTATGACCTAGCAGCCCCACTTTTGGGTATTTATCCAATAGACCACAAACAAAATCACAGTAAAGCCACCAGTACAACAATGTTCATCGCAGCACAATTTGTCATAGCTAGAATCTGGAACCAACCCAGATGCCCCTCAGTAGACAAATGGATCAGGAAAATGTGGTACATATGCACAATGGAATTTTATGCCTCTATCAGAAAGAATGACATTGCCCCATTTGTAAGGAAATGGAAGGACTTGGAAAAAATTATACTAAGTGAAGTGAGCCAGACCCAAAGAAACATGGACTCCATGGTCTCCCTCATAGGGAATAATTAGTACAGGTTTAGGCAAGTCATAGCAGAGCATCACAAGAGCCCAATAGCTATACCCTTATGAATACATAAGATGATGCTAAGTGAAATGAATTCCATGTTATGGAAACAATTGTTATTTTACAGTTGTAACTACTTTCAACGTCCCATCTGTGTCTGTAGCTTCTATTATTGATGATGTTCTTGTATCACCTTCCAGTGGTTGTACCTACACTATCTCTGTAATCTTATCTGAGTATTTTGGAAACGGTGTATACTGGTATCAGAAGTAGGAAATTGAAAGGGATTACCAAAATTGAGAGACAGAGGGTAAAAAAAGACAAACAACTACAAAAGCAATACTTGCAAAACTGTTTGGTGAATGTGAACTGAACACCTCATGGGGAGAAAGGTAAAGGGGGAGGAGGGAGGGGGTTATGAGGGACAGGGTAACAACAGTACAAGAATTGTATCCAATGCCTAAAGTATGAAACTGTAACCTCTCTGTATATCAGTTTGATAATAAAAATTTGTAAAAACAACAACAACAACAACAAAAAAAATAAAAAGGAAAAAACCCGAAAAAAAGAACAACCAAAAAAAAAAAAAAACTTGATAATAAAACAGGTAAAAATGGAAAACAAAAAAACCAACGATGTTTCAGAAGTGAAAAAATTAAAAAAAAAAAAAAACGGTTAAAAAATGTTTGAAAAGAAAAAAAAAATGGAGTCCTTCTTGTTTGGGTGGTCGTTCCCCAGTCCCTGGTTTCCTTGCGATGGTCTGCATTCTATTTTCCTGATTGGCTGGTTTGACTTTCTTTCAGTTTGCAGGGGGTGGATCTGTTCTGACCCTTCTCCCCTGTTGGTGCAATTCTGGGTCTCTGTCGTTTGCCCAGCTTGCAGGTAGGCCTTGGGTGTCCTCTGTAGATGGGGACATGAGCAGTCTCGGGACCCGTGGCTCCTCTGTCTGCTGTGGGGCCGCGGCCTTTAAGGCCTGGCTTTGAATAGGCTTTGGACTCAGCGGGGTGGGGCGCCTCTGGCCTGGTTTACCAGACTGAGAGTTGCTTGCCTGGGGGAGGTTTCTCCCTCCTGGGCGGGGCAGCTGCCTGGTGGAGCTGGCTATGGAATTCAGCTCCCTTTCAGGGTAGGAATTGGGCTTCCTCTGTGATGGGACCATTTATCTGTCTCAGGAACTGTTTATTCCCCCATCAGGTGTTTCCGTGCTGCTGGTAGCTGCTCGCTGCTTTTGCTTTAAATTTAGAAATTCTTGTGGGCAGGGCTGGGCACCTCTGGCTAAGCTGCAGCCCAGGACGAGCCTCCTGCCTGGGCAGGGAGCATTCTCCTGGGTGGAGCTGGCTCTCACTGGTTGGTCCCTCTTGCCCTTTTCAAAGATGGCTCCTTTGTCCTCGCTTTCCCCAGGCCCGTTTTAGTTCCAGTCTGGTCTGACCCTATGCCAGTGTCAAAGATGGCGCTTTGCTCTGGCGGTGGGGGAAGGGCTACCTTCCAGAAGCTGCTCTGTGGGCCCGAGTGAGAATATCTTTCTTGGGGTACTCACGCTTTCTCTGTGATTTCAGCCTGTCCGTGCTCAGCCTCAGTCTGGAGGATTTCTCCCTGGTCTACGCTGTGTGCTTTAGCCACATGGAGTGCAGGTCGCTTTGCCAGGTGCTGTGCTGGTGCCTGCACTTGCGCTGCGGAGGAACACCGGCTGGAGCTCAAATCTATGTTTTCAGATGAGCAAAGTCGATTTTTCCTTCCTGGCCAGAATCCCTGTACTGTTAGAACTTACTCTGGATCTCTTTCTAGGAGTAAAAGTTTCTATGGGGTGAGAAAACTACTATATCGGAGGGAGCTCAGCTAGGGCTCTGCTGCTCCTTCACCGTCTTCCCGGAAGTCTCGCATTGTGTGTCCTTATAGGGCCTATTTCTCAAGATCTTTCTTGCTTCACTGTCAGAGGTTTATCTCTGGTCATGCTGGGACCTTGACATGTGTAGACCAAGGCTCACTTAATGGGAACTCAAGTGTGGAGCTACTACTGTGGCACTTGGCCAGCACAGGCAGGTACAGAAGTTAGATGAAACATTTTAGCTACTCAGCACTGGTAGTTCACAAATTTAAGGAAGCTAGCTGCAGATGACTTGCATTTTTAAATTCTATTACAAAATATTCTTCTCTAATATATATTAAAGTAATGTCAGTTTTTCTCATAAGAGGAAGTTGGAACATGGTATTTCTCCAAATTATTACTCATAGCTTATGAATGGTTTTCATTGATTTCAATTTCATATGGATAGGGGGTGTTTTGCCTTTAATCCCAGCCTATGATTGGTCTTACAAGTGGGAATCCAAAAAAAGTACAAGACATATTTCTTTTGCTATGTAGTTTATACATTCACCAAAGAGAGGGAAATAAATTGCTAGTGAAATATGAAATATGCTTAATGAAGAGAAAGATGGATGTGGTAATGTCCTAAGAAGCAGGGAGATGGAACATGAGCTCATGTGTATAATACGGTCATGATTTACATGACAGGAGATGCCATTCATGAAGGATGGAGCTCCTTGATTGAAAGTAGAACAGACTAGGAATAAATTAGGTGAATGACAGTGAGAAAATTGGCTTAATAGGGTAGGTGTCATAGATGGTAGACTTAGAAAAATCAAGGGCCCTTTGATTGGGGATGGCCTTGGAGGGCAGCCCTGTCCCCACGACAGTTCCAGCATTGTTCTAACACTCATGCAACAGGATCTTGATTCACCTGCTGGATGGAACCCAGGCAACAGGCTCATGACAACTAGAGTGATATTTTAAAATAACTAAACCAGGCAAGTCACCTCCTGTTTACAACCTTTGCTCTAGTTTTCTTTTGGTATTCAAAGAAAAGCAAAACCTTTTACATGGTTGATAAAACTCTTACCATCTGGTTTCTACCAAGTTCTACTATGTTGCCCTGCCACTCTCTCTTCCTTTCCTTTCACACTGTGGCCACATTCAGCTCTTTTGCTATACTGATCTTGGTTCCTTCCTCTGAGCACCCCTTTCAGTAGAAACCTTTCTTTGCTTGTTCTAGAAATTCTTCCCCTTCACTTCTGTCTACTGTTTATTGACTATGCTGTCTTATAGACTCTAGCTCAGGAAATATTTCCTGAAAGAAGAATTCTCTGACTCCCTGGACTGATACATAATACATATGTTCACAAACCACTCTGTGCTTCATCCTCTTCAGACTGAACTTCAAGTTGTGTACACCTATTTTTGTGACAATTTAATACTGATTCCTCCTATACCATAAACACCAGAGGAAAGAACACATACTTATTTTGCTTTTAGCTGCATTGATGGTTTCTGGAAAAAGAATTACCATTGGTAAAGACCTGTTGGATTAATGGCTGGTTGAGTTGCTAAATTGATGACGGTATACTAAATAATTTGATCCTAATAGTTTAGATCAAGCTTACTATCTACTTTATTAATCCTGTCAAGTTTGAGGTGTAATAGATGTTTGTTTTATTTGTTTCTTCTTCAGTTATTTATCTTATTTTTATAACTATTATTCTTGTTAGAAAATTAATTCTATCCCCATACTTTCCCCTCCCCAGTCTAGAGTGTTGTAAAAGTGAAGGCAGAAAAGTAAACATTCAAATTTTGTGGTTCAGTTCACATTTCAGTTTTTCTCTCTTTGATTTTGAATATGGTAAGTGGTTTAAAAATCTGAATTTTTGCATTTATATTGCCCTTTTTTTACCACCACATTTTTACCAGTTTTAAAAACATGTATTAATGCTTATAGTAGCATTCTTACCTAAAAAGTATATACATACTTAAGCTTCCCCAGTTGAAGGTACGATAGGTCCACAATTCAGAAATGATCATTTCTGATACAAATTAGAGGTTTCAATTAAACTTTATAGATAAGTATGAATTCCTATAGGAAGCATCAATATGATATCAACAACAGCTTCTCTTCAAAGGCACATGGTTTTAAAAAGCTCTTTTTTATTTCAACCTAAGGGTTTGAAACATTTGCAAACAGAAGAAGTCAGGATAGCATTGGCTTTACTATTTCTAATTTCTTGAGTTATGAAACTGAATCTTTAGCCTTACTTTTTCCCCTTAGATACACACATAAACTTGGGGCTAGGAATGTGGCTTAGTAGTAGAGTGCTTCCCCAGCACCACATAAACAGAAATGGTTGGAAGTAGTGCTGTGGCTCAAGTGGTAGAGTGCTAGCCTTGAGCAAAACAATTCTAGGGACAGTACTCAGGCCCTGAGTTCAAGCTTCAGGACTGGCAAAAAAACAACAACAACAAACCCAACAACAACAAAAAAACCCTGCAACTTTTCTTATACACACAAGTTGTTGTTTACCCTACATAGTTGGTATTATGTATTTGTTATTTTTGCTCCAAAAAAATTTTCTAATTTCCTTTGGACCATAGACAACATGCATATTTTTATATACACACATATATATGTGTAAATTTTTTTCACATGTGATATGTTCTTCACATATGTATGGTATTGTTCATGTCAATTAGATTGAATTTATTAATTGAGTTAGCCTTATCTTTGACATCTTTCCTGATTTATTTCAGTGTGTTTTTTTTCAGTTATTGAGAAATGCTTATGGAAATCTTGAACTTCATTTGAGGATTTGTGAATTCACAAAATTCATTTGTAAGTTTTGCTATTTTTTCTATTAATTTTATCAATTTTTAATTAATGCAAATGATGATATGCTATTAGTGTATATAAATAAATAATGATTTTATTTTTTCTGGAAAGGTTGGTATTTTAATTCTCATAAAAGATTTCTTTTCTCTGATTTTCTTTACTTCTTCCATTTAAAAATAATTTTAACTATGTATCAAGGTTTTTATTTTTCCTCCCATCCTTTGGATTTTAACTGTGTCTTCTAAGCAGCAATACACTTTTAATACATTTTTAGAGGTTTTGTTTGTTAGTTTTACACTTCCTATATTTGCTAATGCATTTTAAACTTTTTTTTTTTTTTTTTTTGGCCAGTTCTAGGCCGTGAACTCAGGGCCTGAGCACTGTCCCTGGCTTCTTTTTTGCTCAGGGCTAGCACTCTGCCACTTGAGCCACAGCACCACTTCTGGCCATTTTCTGTATATGTGGTGCTGGGGAATCGAACCTAGGGCCTCATGTATACGAGGCAAGCACTTTTGCCACTAGGCCATATTCCCAGCCCTGCTAATGCATTAAAAAAAATTTTAGTTTGCCAGCCTTGGGGCTTGAACTCAGGGCCTGAGCACTGTCCCTGGCTTCTTTTTGCTCAAGGCTAGTCTACCACTTGAGCCACAGCACCACTTCTGGCCTTTTCTACATATGTGGTATAGAGGAATCAAACCTAGGGCTTCATGTATCTGAGGCAAGCACTTTACCACTTTGCCATATTCCCAGCCCCTTACTTCTAATCATTTTAAAAAATCAAGTTAGTGTTTTGTTTGGCTTTTCCATTTCTTTCACTCTGTTAACTTGTTAACTACATATTCTTTTGGTTAGCCTTTTAATGATTACTCTGGGAATCATAATATACACCCTTAGCTTTGCTCCTGTTATCTGTGAGTTAGTATTTTTACAACTCCTTTGACAGCGTATTGATATTAAACACTAGAATTCGATTTAATCCTTTCCCCCTTTTATGCTCTTCTTTATGTACACTCCAATTCTCTCTGTATTCTGACTATGAAATCAGCATCAACTTGTATTTTTTCAGTGTCCTTTGTCTCCTAAAATTCCATGATTTCAACTGAAAAAAAAATGCTTTTTCCTTCAGAACCTTCCTAAGATAATCTTTTAGGGTATGGCTTCTGGTAGTCTTTTGGATAGAAAATATGCTTATATTGTGTTTTTTTTTTGTTGCATTGGCCCTTTTAATTTTAAAATACATACAAACTTATAAGAAGTTTCAGAAGTGGTACAAAGGGATAAGAAGTAACCTTTATCTAGTTTGCTCAACAGTTACATTTTTCATAATTATGATAGAGTGATAAAACAATGTTTTCACCTCTTACATATTTTATCAGATACTAATTTGGGTACTACTATAAAGAAATAATGCAGATGTCTTAAAGGCTCCAGCCTTAAAATACAGAGATTATCCTGGAATATTCAGGTAAAGATAATCTGATTATTTGAGCCCTTGAAAGCAGAGATGGGTGGAAAGATACAGCCTACCACTTCACACACATTTCATAAGTATTCTCCTGCCCAATTTCTTCATTTGCATTAAACTCAGTATCTTCTTGCCTCAGCCTTTCCATTGCAGGTACTACAAGTATAAACCATCACACCTGGCTATTTTACACATTTTAAACTAACACACCATATTGCACCACCATCATTTGTCAAGTGGACAAAGCTTTGACCTGACATTTAACAGTGTCTACATTCCCGGCTATATGTCAATTTGTTTGACCCATGAGCTGTCCTTATTCAGAGTGTTGTTATTAGTAGTAGTATGTTCATATTTCATGACTGGGAGTCCTATACATAAAAATTCCCAGAAACCATTGTGTAGGGACAATTTTTCTTTTATTTGAAATAGATTTCGGATCCTGAGTGTGAACAACATTGTCCCTTTTTTCCTTGAAGTAATAAAGTGGTAAATTGTGCAGATGCTATAGTATACAGTGTTTCCATACTCTCATTATTGCATCGTCAAATTATATATGGTAGGCCCAGTTTAGATTTTAAAAATGTTTTTTAAACACAAAATACTTTCTGGAGTCAAATAGCTAAATGATGGAAGAGTTTAGAAGCAAAGAAATTTGTCTGATTCTGAAGCTTACACTCCAGATCACTAATCTGTAAGTATTTAACAAAACAAAATGACTCATTTTTAGCTATGACATATATGGGGATTACTGTACAAAGATCATAGTGAATAGGACAGCTACATCTATCATCTGGTACTTTTCTTCCCTACATTAAAAAACCCAAGAATCTGAAGTTGATTATAAACCAAACCAAACCAAATCAAATCAAACAGATATAATGTGGGAATTCCATAGGGAAAGACTAGACGTGTTTGAATGCTTCCACTGGCTGTGGGCTCTACCTCTGCAATAAAGGTGTCTCACTTCCCTCTGTACATTCTGTTTTCTACATATAAAAATAGTGACAATAATCAAATTGACTTCTTGTGGTTGCTGTGTACATTAAACAATTTAGGAGGTATAAGATCTGTAGAACATTGCAAAGTGCTTAATTAGTATTGAGTACTATTTACCTCTGTCTATGCAGCATAGCATGATCTAGCAAGTCCCAGAGTATTCTATTCTACCTAGTAATTTAAGTTTTAACCAGGGGAAAAATGAATAAAAGTTTCTACAGTCTTTATGTTATATTAGGAGAAGGTAATTTTTGCAGGTGTGCAATTTCATTGTACCTTTATCAGAGAACAGGAGAAACTTGTCTCTCTATGGCCACATTTAAAAAGAAAAATTTTATAATTAGATTTCATCCTTGTCAATTATTTTCACTTTTCATAACTTAAAGGGTGTGTGTGTATACAGTATCTATACATTGGACTATGGTAGCATCTTTTTTGGATCACCCACATCAGATGGGAGGTGGTCGGGATTCTGAGGTTACTCAATATTTGTCTACAAATGTCTATTTTCTCCCTAGCAGAAGAAAATATGTAAGGGTATGTGTGTGCATGTGTGTATGTATGTGTTTGTATGTGGGTGTGTGTTTGTGTGATATGATTACATACTGCTTGATAATATCTGAGTTGAAAATGGGGGACAGTTTCTGCCTCATCACATCTCTGAAGTTCTGGCTTTTCCATTTCCTCTATAAAAGAACTATCCATGCATCAGTATTATATCATGGCAAGGAGGAGGAGCTTCTCCTTAACTTTTGGAGAAAAGAATCTACAACACCCTCATAAAACAATACCCTTGTGACTTTACATAACCAATATTCTCACTAGCTCCATATTTTTAACCTACTCTAATCTGTATGCGAATGGACTTTTCTTTTAAGAGTCCAGTTTTAGACTTGTTTTTTCTGAGTTGAATGCCTTCCCTTCAAAAACTAAGTTAGCAAAGTATAATACCATACAGTGAAATAATATACCTATTTAAAATGTGAATTTAAACAAACATCTTCCTTTATATAACCAGCACTGTAATCAATATACAATCCAAGCAGTATATCAATCCAAACAGTTCTATCTTGTCCCTTTAGGAGTGACAGCCACACCCTTTCCCCAGCCTCCAGTCCCATGCAACCCCCACTGATATATTTCTTATTATTATAAGTTTTATTTTTTCTTATTAAAATTCTATGAAAATGGAATGTCATTTGTGTCTAGCTAATTTCACACAGTATTCTGATTTTTAAGATTAACCACCTTATTGCATATATCAGTAGTTTGCTTCTTCTATTTTACTTTCTGGCTCAGCATCTCATTTTGAGGATGCACCAATATTTCTCTACTTACTTATCTGTTGAATAAGAAGGTTGCCTTCACTTTGGAGCTATTATGAGTAAAGTCGTTATAAGCATTCATGTACAAATCTTTTTATTTTATTGCATTCTTCCTCACTGACATTCCTATTCATTTTGTATTGACTTGAAATAATTCATAGAACCATGAAATAAGCATGCTATAGGGACCACTCCCTTTGGTTCTTTTTCATTTTCTATGCTGTGTGATGGTATCCTTTCAGCATCTAGAGAACAGCAACATGTGATTTGTTTGGATACTGTGTTATCAGTTACCCAGGACACCTGGGAGTGGCTAAGTATTTTTGGTGGTGGTTTCCATTCCTTTAAAAAATCTCTGTTTATCCCTGTCTCTGTCTCTCTCTGTGTCGCTCTCTCTATCTGTGTGTGAGAGAGAGAGAATGAGAGAGACAGACAGAGAGAGAGAGAGAGAGAGAGAGAGAGAGAGAGAGAGAGCTGGAAATACCATGTTCCAGAGTCAGCAGTATGTGGTGTGGCATTCAATACTTCTTTGAAAATTAGATTTTAATATTTCACTTTTCTCACTAGAAAATTTTCTTCTTTTTTTGGTCTGAATTCAGATTCAGTCCCTTATTTCAGTAAGTTTTTATTTACCAAACCCTTACTGATATTTTAGCCATTCATCTTTGTGCTAGAGCCATTGGAAGAATAGCCCTAACTAAACCAGCTGCAATGGCATACACATTAAAAGTGTTCCCCCTTTTTCCTTATCCCATGAAATATGTGTTGTCCATCTATGGTTTACATAATACATGACTTATCTCCAAGAATTAAGCTCGATGTTTTATTCTCTCTTTCTTTGTCTTCCCCCTCTCTCCCTCCTTTCCTCTTTCCATCTGTCCTGGTCTCTGTCTCTCTCTAGATTATGGTAAAAATTTCAGCATTTTCTCATACTTGGGCTTTGTCTTTCTATAGTCTCTTTGTGTTTTTGCAATTATTTGAATCCTTTAACTTAAATTTTACCACAGATATCACCCTGAAATGCTTCCACACTCAGTTAACTAAACCTCACACACAATATAATCTTGGCAACTACCCAAAACATTATAACATAAGCCCTAGGAATCAAATACAAGTAAAAGTAGTACCCTGCAGACATTTAGCTCTGCTTATTGTGAAAGATACAGAGTGTTCAAAGAAGTGTATTGCACCAAAGTAGCAATTACTAAGTTTAACAACCTATTGTTAGGATATTAAATTAAGGCCAAATAAGATACTTATCCAAACTGCCTCTTAGAAAGAGTGACTCAGACTCTAATTGATGTGAGAATCAAATAAATATTGTTGAAACTCCTTAGGGAAACAAAATTCCTTTCATTTTAAGTTCCATTTTAATGGAATTCATTGAACCTCTTCAAAAATTTCTATAAAATGTCTAATAAAAGACATGATGTCCTGAAAGTGTTTTAATCATCTTTTAAAAGGGAGGTGAAACTCTCTTCCTTTCCCTCCCACCACATGCAAGGAGGAATGAGGTGTTGTAAACTAATCTGTAATTTGAACTATGAGGACCTATGAGGAGGCATGTCTTTTTTCAAAGAGCTCAAGTTCACTTTGGAGCTATTATTTTAAAGAGTTCAAGTTGGCAAAAAAAGTTTCTCCAAACATGCACGGAGTTGAGCCTTCCAAAACTGAGTGAAGGGGCTAGACTCTGGCACATTAAACAAATCCCAGAAAAAACGTTTATTCAGCTAGTCTGTGGTTTTATTTTCCTACATCAAAACATTGGTTTGTTGACTTCATATTTCCTAGTATACTGTGACTTTAATTTCACTTACAGAGTATGCTTATAAATTGCTTACTGTAACATATAGGCAATTGAGAATGATTTCTACCTAATTATTGAGGGTTATGTTTCAAACCCAGAGGGTCAAGAAAGTCTATGAGGGCTGGGGATATGGCCTAGTGGCAAGAGTGCTTGCCTCGTATACATGAGGCCCTGGGTTCGATTCCCCAGCACCACATATACAGAAAATGGCCAGAAGTGGTGCTGTGTCTCACGTGGCAGAGTGCTAGCCTTGAGCAAGAAGAAGCCAGGGACAGTGCTCAGGCCCTGAGTCCAAGCCCCAGGACTGGCCAAAAAAAAAAAAAAAAAAAAAGAAAGTCTATGAGACTCTTATCTCTAAGTACCATAAAGCAGAACATGGAGTTGTGGCTCAAGTGGTAGAATGCCAGTCTTGCATGAAAAAACTAAAGTACAGTGTCAGGTCCCTGTTCAAGTTCCATTATAGGTGCACACACACAAAATTAAGAACTTTATTAATAAGATACTAAGAATTAGTGTACAATTTCAAAAATTAGACTAACGTGGTTTTATTCAAATATAAGTAAGACAAGTAGAATGACATAAGCGATTTAGGTATTGTGGTGTGCCTCTGTAACCCTAACATTCCAGAAGCTGAGGCAGGGTGATCCCAAGTTCTAGTCCAGCCTGAGCTGTATAACAATAAACAAGTAAACAAACATGTAAATAAAGCAAATAATATAGCTGGCTAAAAAAAGACCAAGACATGTGAATACTTAATTTTGACAGTCAATACTGAGCAATTCTGTTGCACCAACACAGAAAAGATATTTTGGTCTTATGAAAATGAGTAATTTGGATATTATATAGAAATGAAGAATTTGATCTATAACATATAATATATCACACACAAGCATTGACTCCAGATAGAATTGATTAAGATGTAAAAATCAAGCTAAGTTTCTAGAGATAATAAGAGTTTTCTTCTCATCAAAAGAGAAAGATTACAAAGATATTAGAAACAAAAGACATAAATTGAATGCATTAAACCAATGCAACAGTGATACTTACAAAACTGTATTCTATAAACCAACTGTACAACTCATGGGGAGGGCAGGGAGGTAAATGGGAAGTGGGGAAAGTGGGAGAAAATGAGGGAGGAGATAACAAGTTGGATAAGAAATTTACTCACTGCCTTATGTATGAAACTGTAACCCCTCTGTACATCACTTTGACAATAACTAAGTCAATTAAAAATAAATTTTAATTGAAACATAGAAAAAATGTAAGGTACACTGAGGACAAATGATAACTGCCATATATGTAACTAATAACAGCTTTGGAATTATCTCCAGTATGTTAAGAACTAGTACAGATTTGTAAAGAAGATACCAATTACAAAACATAGATTTGTACCATAGCTGTACTAAAGAAGTATAAATTGCCAATAAACTCAGTTAAACCTCAAATCTCATTGTTATGAAAAATGAGAATGCCAAATGATAAACCACTGTATAATCATCAGAAGAAATAAAAATTTAAATATCAGTGATACAAAATGCTGGCAAAGATGTAGAGCTAATGGAACTCTGTGAGTAGAAGATGACACACCATTTGGGAACTACTCTTTTATATTGTCTACTGACGGTAGATCATATATGCATTATGCATATATAATATGTGTATACCTTATGTCCCATCAATTTTGTTTTGTATTGATCCACAGCACAAAGATATAAGAGAAATGTGCCGAATGTTTTTTTCTTGTAACATTAATCATAAAACTCACAAATTAGAAATAATTCAAATGTCAATCAACAATGGGATATTATTAAAAGCAATAATATGTGGCAATAAAATGTCTATTGAATGGAAGAGTGAATAAATGAATGAACAGGATAATAAATGAACCACAGCTGCAGGCAGCAATGTCCATGAACTTTCCTAAATACAACATGAAGACAAAGATATCAGTTTTAAAGGAAAATCTGTGTATTTGTATGAAGCTCAAATACAGGCAAAACTAAATTATAACGTTAGAATCCTGCATAATAGCTACTTCTGAGGAGGAAAGAACAATTGGCGTGGGAGCTGTGCAGGGAACTTTCTGTTGTGGCTGCCATTTCCAGTTCTTTTGTCCAAAGTAGTCCAATGTAGTTCTTACTACATTACTTGTTTATGCAATTTCATCTCATGGTATATCTTTGTGGAATTTTCAGTATATGCACTATACAAGGAAATGAAACAATTGAAGTTCAATGATGAAGTAGTTTAGATGTCTTTAAAAATATACAAAAGGTCAGTTTGTTTTTACATAATTTTCAAGGTTCATTTTGTTCTGCTTGTAATTACAGCACATAATTTAGTAGGGCATAAGCCTAGGGCTGTGGGAAAGCCTAAGTTAGGGGCCTGCTAGGAATTCTGGGATAAAACAAAGATAGGGCCTTAAATCAGGGGATGTGAAACGTAGACACGGAGAACAAACATTCCCTGTCCTCTGTCTCTTGAAGGTCCAATGCTGGCGGGAATGAAGGCTTCCTCAACTCCAGCAGTGGTGGATAGCAAAGGCAGCACAAAGGGGCACCCATGTTAGGAAGGCGGAGTTGGGAGGAACATGGGCTATTCTTCCTTGTTATGCACTCCTCCACAGCAATGTTGTTATCATGAAAGAGTGAAGAAAAGGAGATTCAGGAAAGCTAAGTGATTTCCTGACAATTCTAGACTATAAGGTGTGATTTAAGCTAGTTATGGAAAAGTCAAAAGGCATATATATATATATATATATATATATATATATATATATATATACACTTAAATGAGCCAATAAGTATAGCAATATATTCCCCATTTCACTCTTTATACCCTGTTGCCTAAATATACAATGTTTTAATGCTAACTTTTTCTATTCTTTCTAAGAGTAAAATTTGAGTGTGTCACAACAGTGTCTTTCATTTCTTTATCATGTCAGACTTTTCTTTGTGCATATTCTTTCTTTCTCACTTAAATAGTTAACACAATCAAACAATATATTGGACACTATCAAACAGAAATCATCATGATAGAAAAGTAGATTATAATATGTAGAAATTCACATAAAATGCATACACAAATGGCTGATAATATATAAAACGGGCAAATAAATTAAAAATGCTAAAATATTTTGCCTCCCAGCTTGTTAAAAGGGAAATTCATGGTGGAAGTTGAGATAATGAAACTGTCATGTAGTCTATTAAAATAATATAAATTGATGAAATGTGTCAAGTATGTGTTTCTGGAGTTTAGAGAGAAGTATTATATAGGGAGAGGCACATATATTTAGGAGTATGTGAGTCCAGAGATGGCTTAAGATCACCAAAGGTATATAAATGTAGATGGGAAAGGAACATGGTCTGAGCATTGGCCCATGGGATACTCTGAACCTTGGAGGTTAGGAAAATGGACTAGCAGTAGTCAGTAAAATAGGTGTTCTGGCAGGCAATTGAAGATCTCTAAGGACAGAGTAATAGGCATCCTAACAGTGAAGATCTCTTTGGGGAAGAATGTGGGCTTGAGAGGAGTGGGAGAGAGAGAAACTGAGGAGGAAAAATGTCAATAAGCCACAGGAGCATTGCAGGTATTCAGAAAAATGAAGTCCTTAAATTCCACATCAGAATGCATTGATAATAAAGGTTTTCATTTCCTTTAGCTATTCTAGCATCTGTATCATTTCGTGCTCAGTTTTAGTTGCTCGAATTTCTGCTCAGTGTGATATATTTTCTTACATCTTTGCACTCTTGGATTTTTTTTTGTATGTCAGACATTATAAATGATTATTCCTTTCTGGGAAACAGATACTCCTGTGTTTCTGTAAATATTCTTAAACTTTGTTCTGGAACACCAGGAAGTTGCTGGGAAGAATTTGAGCCTTTCATAGTGTGCTTTGAAAGGTCCAAAGTAACCTTTAATGTAACTTTGCCTAACAACTTAGAAAAAATCCTTCTGACTACTGTATCCAATGTTCCATGGGATATGAGAATTTTCCCACTCTGTGTAGCAGCAATACAGATTTATTTGCAAACAATTTCCATTTATCCTCCTTCTTCTTTTTTGATTGTTTTTTTCTTGGTTATGGCAATTTCCTCATGTGAATGTTCTGATCAATACTGAGATCAAGACCCAAGTGGAAACCCCTCCAAAACCTGCACCCTCTCTGTGTACAGGTTTTTCTTCTCTAGTGTGCTACCTTGTAAATTATAGTGTTTTACTCCCTCAGCACTTTTATCTCTGTCTTTTAAACTCTGGGAGACTATTTGCCACACTGAGCCTCCTCTCCTACCCCCGCATCTACTGAAGTCTGGAAACGTCACACATAAGTTGGGGGTAATTATATATTTTCTCTGTCAAGGATGGTTGTTAGGTACTAACACCCAGTATGTGAAAATCCAATCTTGCACTTTTTTGTTGTTTATTTCTAGCTGGTTAAGTGTGGCAAATATGGGCCCTGATATTTCATTTGACCTGGAAGTAGATATCAATTGTTTTTATTTTTCTTGGACTTTTTGTGTGAGAAAATTTAACATTTGTAATTCTTTTGCACTACCTTGGAACTATCTATCCAACTATTAACTAATTGTAAGTATGCTTGGTGAAATCTTAGTTCTTTGCAGCTGTGGAGATATCTCCATAAACTTTACCTGTAATATACATCTTTTTTATTGTAAAAGTGATGGACAGAGGGGTTACAATTACACAAGTCAGGTAATGAGTACATTTCTTTTTGAAATGTTATCTCTTCCCTCATTTTCTCCCACCCAGTTTTTCCCTCTGGACACCTCTCCCTCACAAGTTGTACAGTTCATTTTTAATATAGTGTCTAGTGAATATTACTGCTGCATTAATATACCTTTTGTCTCACCATTACTGCCCTTTCCTCCCCCCAGATAAACTTACATACAAGGGGGAGAAAGATGGTGCTGACAGAATAGGGAGGCACCCCGACTCGCTCCAACTGAATAGCTACCTGGGAACTCCAACACCCAACACCCCATCAAGAACCCAGCAAAACCAGCAGCCAGAAGCAGTGGAAACCCAGGAAAACAAAAAGGAGCAAAAAAGAAGAACCAAAAACCTACACGGAGCCGGAGAATCTCCGGGGCACCCTCCCCCCACCAGCCGACTCTGGCCCAAACAGGGCCAGGCGGGAGGGCGCAAGCACAACCCAACAACCCAGGGCTCGCTCTGGGAGGCATATCCCGCTAAAGTGCCTGTTGTAGTGGATGCACAGTGCACAGGAGGGCGGGGCCCCCGGCGACAGCGCCCGCTCTGGTAGGCGTACCCTGCACTGGTGGGCGGGGCCACAGCGACAGCACCTGCTGCCGTAGACACGCCTACACAGAAGGGAGGGAAGACCTACACAGATCTCCTGATGTGCAAATCACAAAGAAACATAACTCAGTTCATCAAAGGGCAAGCCAACTCGCCAACTCCAAAAAGCAGCATGACTGAAGAGGAGATGGAGACTAAAAAAGCACATGAGGCCATGTTAACAGGAATGATCGAAAGCGTCAGAAATGAAATCAGAAAACAATTCCAGGAGTTTAGAGCAGAAATCTGGAAGGACACCCAGGAAGCCAAGAAAGAAATGGAAGCAAAAATGGATACAATGCAAGCCTCCTTTAAAGAAATGGAAGCAAAAATAGATACAATGCAAGCCTCCTTTAAAGAAAATCTCCACATCCTGAGAATTGAAATGCATGAAAAAATAGATTTAAAATACAACTCTTTAAAGGAAGAAATTTCCATGATCAGAGCTGATATGACAACCATAAATAGCTCTCTGACATCCATAAACTCCGCAATTGAAACCATAACACAAAGAGTGGACCATATAGAATCCAGAATCTCTCGCCTGGACGATGAAGCAGCTGACAACAACCAGAAAATGACCACACTCCAAGAAAAGGTGAAGCTTCAGGGCAGACTAATCCAGGAACTAATGGACAAAGACAAGAGATATAATCTGCGCATAATTGGAATAGAAGAAGGAGCCGAATACCAGAACAGAGGGCTTAATCATGTTCTCAATAAAGTTATTGCAGAAAACTTCCCCAATCTCACAGGGGACCCCATCCAGGTAACCGAAGCCTATAGGGCACCTGGCAGGCCAGACCCCAGGAAAGTCACCCCAAGGCACATAATATTCAAGACTCCAGACCTCAAGATTAAAGAGCAAATTCTGAATTCAGCCAAAGTGAAGAAGGACACTTTCTTCAATGGGAAGAGGATTCGAATAACATCTGACTTATCCACACAAATTTACCAAGCTTGAAGTGAGTGGAAGAACACCATCCAAGTACTTGAGAATAACAATTTACAACCTCGGATCAAATATCCAGTGAAATTGGAGTTCACATTCAAAGGGAAAACCAGATCTTTCCACACCAAAGAGGAGCTAAAGGAGTATGTGAATAAAAAAACAGCCCTACAGCGAATTTTAAGAGGGGAGCCCCACCCAACAGAGATCGTAAAAGACACACAGACAGAATCAGAAAGAAACTTCAATAGCCAAAGTCCAGCAGAAAGACCAGCTCACTAAAGACAGGAAAAAAAAAGAGGAAAAAACAGCCCAACAAGAAAATGGAAGGAGGGCTGGGGATATGGCCTAGTGGCAAGAGTGCCTGCCTCATATACATGAGGCCCTGGGTTCGATTCCCCAGCACCACATATACAGAAAATGGCCAGAAGGGGCACTGTGGCTCAGGTGGCAGAGTGCTAGCCTTGAGCGGGAAGAAGCCAGGGACAGTGCTCAGGCCCTGAGTCCAAGCCCCTGGACTGGCCAAAAAAAAAAAAAAAAAAAAAAAAAAGAAAATGGAAGGAGAAAAAAACACCCTTATCCTTGATCTCTTTAAATATAAATGGTTTAAACTCCCTGATAAAGAGGAGCAGCCTGGCCGAATGGATTCGCAAACAAAAAGTTTACATCTGCTGTCTACAAGAGACCCACCTTACAGCAAGGGACAAAAACAGGCTTCGAATGAAAGGATGGAGCAAGATCTACCAAGCAAATGCACCCACCAAAACGGCAGGTGTAGCCATTCTGATCGCAGACAAGCTGGACTTTTCATTAAAATCAACTCAAAAAGACAAAGAAGGACACTACATTTTAATACAAGGAAAAATCCAGAATCAAGACATCACGGTGATAAATGTATACTCACCGAACAAAAGAGGCCCTACATATGTCAAGCAAATTCTCACAGAACTACAGAACAAGATAGACCCAAACACAATCATAGTAGTTGACTTTAATTCCCCACTCTCTCCAAGAGACAGATCCAACACCCAGAGGATTAGCAAGGGAGCTGAGGACCTAGTGAAAATGGCCATATTGCCCAAATTGTTATACAAATTCAATGCAATACCTATCAAAATCACAGCCACATTCTTCACTGAAATAGAGAAACCAATCCATAAATTCATATGGAACAACAAAAAACCTAGAATAGCCAAAGCAATTCTAGGCAAAAAAAGCAGTGCAGGAGGTATCACAATACCAGACTTCAAGCTCTACTACAAGGCCATCATAACAAAAACAGCATGGTATTGGTATAAAAACAGATCGGAAGACCAATGGATTAGAATTGAAGACCCAGAAATAAAACCGCACTCTTACAGCCAACTGATATTCGACAAAGGAGCTAAAGACATACAATGGAATAAACATAGCCTCTTCAACTACTGGTGCTGGGAGAACTGGGCAGCCATATGCAGAAAACTCAAAGTAGAACCAAGCCTATCACCATGCATCAAGATCAACTCAAAATGGATCAAGGACCTCAATATCAGACCTGAATCCTTGAAACTACTGAAGGACAGAATAGGAAAGACACTAGAACTTATAGGCACAGGAAGGAACTTCCTGAATAGAGTCCCAGGGGCACAACAAATAGGGGAAAGACTCAACAAATGAGACTACTACAAATTAAAAAGTTTCTGCACAGCTAAGGTCATAGCCACCAAAATAGAAAGACAGCCAACGATATGGGAAAGGATATTTACCAGCACAGCAACAGACAATGGCCTGATATCGGTCATCTACAGAGAACTCAAAAAACTAAGCCCCTCCAAGCCCAATAAACCTATTAGGAAATGGGCAAAAGAGCTAAAGAGAGACTTCACAAGAGAAGATATAAAAATGGCAAAGAAACACATGAGGAAATGCTCAACATCCCTGCTAGTAAAGGAAATGCAAATAAAAACAACCCCGAGATACCACCTCACCCCAGTCAGAATGGCCTATACTCTGAACTCAGGAAACAACAAATGCTGGAGGGGCTGTGGGGAAAGAGGAACCCTTCTCCATTGTTGGTGGGAGTGCAAATTAGTACAACCACTTTGGAGAACAGTATGGAGGTTTCTCAAAAAGCTCAATATAGACCTACCCTATGACCCAGCCATACCACTCCTAGGCATCTATCCTAAACAGCAAAACCCAAGATATCAAAAAGACATTTGTACTTCCATGTTTATCGTGGCACAATTCACAATAGCCAAAATATGGAAACAACCCAGATGCCCCTCCACAGATGAATGGATCCAAAAAATATGGTACTTATACACAATGGAATACTACATAGCGATTAGGAATGGTGAAATATTGTTATTCGCAGGGAAGTGGTCAGAACTCGAACAAATAATGTTGAGTGAGACAAGGCTAGAACACAGAAAACAAAGGGGCATGATCTCCCTGATATATGACTGTTAACAAGGGAGACGGAGAGACAGTAGAGACCAAGTCTGTGAATACTATATATGTTCTTGATACATTGTATATTGTATATATGTCTACCTGACCTAGACAAGGGATAGAAAAACAGGACGTAAGATATCACAAGAAATGTACACACTGCCCTACTATGTAACTGTACCCTTTTTGCACAACACCTTGTAAAAAATTTATGTTCAATTAATAAACAAATAAAAAAACTTACATCCAAGACAAAAAGTAAAGAAATAAAAAACAGTAACAAAGGGGAGAAAAACAAATACAAAGGTAAAATAACAACAAAACCCTCTTGTTTCCATTTCTTGCAGTTCATTTTGATAAACATCATTTTATATGATCATATTCATATAGCTATTGAGCCTTTGTGATCCTATCCTAAGACTATCCTCCTGTGTTCTCACTGTGTGAATGTTTAGAGTCTTCTATAATCTATCATGTCCAAGTGTAACTTTTTCTGTCTTTTACTGTCTACTATGTTTACTTGTGGATTTATAGCCACATTCTAATTTGTAGTAACAAATGAGGGAAACTATGCATTCTATGTTTCTTTGGGTCTTACTTTGCTTAATATAATTTTCCCCATATCATTCCATTTTCTTATCACTGGTGTAATATTATTCTTTTCTGATGGAAGCATAGAATTCCATTGTGTGTATGTATCATAGTTTATTGATCTATCATCCACAAGGGGCATCTGGGTTGATTCCATGTCTTGGCTATGGTAAACAATGCTGCAATGAACATGGAGGTGCTGGTACCTTCAGTGATCCTCCATGTCCTTTCTCTTTTTCTGCTCTCCAAAATAATCACCTTTTACTCTTGGAACAGTACGTCAAAACTGAACTTCATCTGATACTTAGTGAACTGGATGACCCATTTAAACTACCGAACAGGTACAAATTCTAGCATTGAAGCAAATAAAACTTATCAAGTAGTTTAAGTTAATGGTTTACATTCTCACATACAATATCTATTGATACTTAGTGACAACCATATTAGTTGGGAAGCATTGCTCCTTCCTTATTTTCAATGATTTTTGAAAGATCCCCAAATATAGAATAACTGCATCAAAAATTGCAGTTAATATGCAATTATTAGTATCTAGCTAGTGCCAGATTAAAAAAAAACTATGTCTATGTCTTTGCATGTTTTAAATTTTGTATCATAAAATTGAGTATGATGCTATGAGAATTACTTCAAGGAGGTAACAAGTCATAGGTTTAAACAAGCCAATATATATTCATACTACAGGTATTTAGGTCTTCCTTACACTATTCCTTCTTGCTACTTTGTTCCAAAGCTAGTTCCAGCAAGAAGTTAATCCTTCCTCTAATAGAGTTTATCCTGTCTTTACTTTTAAAAAAAATTTCCCACTACAGAAACAGGCTCATTAATCATCATTTTGAAACAGGGTTATGCAAGACCAAGCAGTTCCAACATGCAAACAATGAGTTTTGGCAAACCCAGTCCAATTTCTGGAACGGCTCTAAGCACAGGACACCTGCCTGTACCTTCAACTGAACTCTGACATTGCCAAGCTCACTCAGACTTTGCAGGGCTGAGAGCCAGGCCTAGGATACCTTCAAATGTGGAACCAGTCTCTCTGCTTGCATAATTCCCTGTCTGCAGATGTCAAAACACAGGCACAGGTGGTGCTTGAGTGAAGCAAATTAAGGTAACTATTTCTTGAGCCAAGAAACAGTATGAAAATTTTGTCATTTCTCATTTCACCAAATATGGTACTATTTCTGTTGTTTGTATATAGAAAGCCTATCTTGTTCTTATTTGTAGTCTTTAAATTATAATCTGATCTCTATATGTATTCTTTCCTAGATTAGATTTAAAATTAATTAGCATTTACTATAGGCTTATTTTGTGCTTAGTGCTAAGTAGTTTTACAAATTGTTTATATCTCATTAAGCTACAAAGGCATCTCTGTGAAGTAAATAAATATTAATCCTTACTTTCTAGATAAGAAAACTGACACTCTTAAGAAGTTAAGTGACTGTTGAAGTCCTTATATGTCACAGAGCCAAGATTGTAACCTCCATTTATTTCTTGCTACTATTCACAGTTTGGGAGCAAAAGTAATTAATATGAAGATTCACAGACTGTGCACATTAAGCTGCCCACTTATGCTCAGCAGGTCTATCATAAGAGCATTATATTTATAAAGCACAGAGTTATACACACAGCTTGTAATCAGATACACACAGAGATCAAACTACTTAGTCTGTAGTGCTTTGATCTGAGCGATGGAAAGACCTTTCCTGAATCCATGAAGCAAATTGGGAGACATAATCCTGAAGCTAGGTATGGGGAGAGAGAAGTGATATTAATAAACCTTTAATATGCACATGTAAAAACTATACATGTTCTCTTTCAAATTTTTTTGTTATATAAAGAAATCTTGGTGCCATTTTAACCTTTTTAAGTTCTACTTGTCTTTTATATTTATTATTTGGGGGGGCTGATAGTTATTAGAGATAAAATTGGAAAGAAAAGTTGTATATATTTGTGTGGATTTTGATTGTAAAATATGTATAATAGTGAATAACTCCAGAAACCTCCTATGAATATATTCTAAGCAAAATTTGAAGAAAATAGTGCTTATGGAGGCATGTGGCCAGGTTACATTTTTCTTAATAAAGAGATAAATAGTAGACAGAAAGTGTTAATAATACTTTATCCTTCTTTGTGTTACTCTGACATTTATGAATGTTATAAAACAAATAAATCAGAAAACATTTGAGAAGGTATATCACCTCATTATTCCATTTTTCTCCCTACCTTTGACCGACTTCACACCTTCTACACTTTTGTTAGCAGTTTGAGGTACAACACTCCAGATATTATTCTACTAAAAATAACACACACACACACACACACACACACACACACACACGCATCTCCAAAACACATATTAGGCACTTGGACAGAAAAGAATCAGTACCATGCTCATTCATTCATATGTTTTACTGTAAGATCTAATTGACTGTTTCTCAGAAAACAATAAAACAAACCCCAAATAACATTTAGCAGAGTTTTGGTGATCAAAATATCTGATTCCCTGGATCATTTGATTCATTCATTTTGTGATTCAACAGTTGAGTTAACAAGTGACCTAGTTTTATATTTCATTGTAGCACTGGTTTATTCTTAGATATTTGTATTTGTAAGGTTTGTTGCTATTGTCGCTTCTGATCTAGGGAAATTGAAAGATATGGTTATGCCTAGTATGGGCTATTGTTGGCTTTATTACAGAGATGAGCTAAAAATGAATATTTTTGAACACTTAAGAAGAATTCTGAGACTTCTCTGGGGACCACATTTATATGGTAGCTATGGGAAAAGTTAGCATCAGCTGGGGTCCAGGTGTCAGAATCAGCCTGTCTGCTCATTAAGCCATGGCTCTATTCTTTCATTTGTATAGGCCAAAACTGTAGTCATCATGGACTTCCCTCTTCCCCTCACACCCTACACTAATCCACATGGAAATCCTGGTGGCTTTAATTTTCATACATAAGCCTACAACTTGACCCATTCTTATTCCATCATTGCTGCCATTCTAATCTGAGGCCCCCATATCTTTGCCAGTATTATTCCCATTGCTTTCTAGCTAGCTTCTTTTTTCTGCATGAATCTCCCCTAAGGTCTAGTCCCATCCAGTCCCAGAGTAATTCTTCAACTTACTACTACTTCCGTGAACCAGAAGCAGCAGCTTTTCCTTGGAGCTTATTAGCAAGGCTGAGTCTCAGACCTGGCTCCAGACCTGCTGAATAAGATTCTGTGGCTAATGAGATCCCCAGGTAACACGGACAGGCTCTGCAGTGAGATCATTAGGAAAACAAACCAAAAAGAAATCAACTGTATTACCATGGCCTGACAATGAAAGTAAACTCACCTAAAATGAAATTGAAACCGCAAAACAAGATTTTTGCATAATTTGGCTTAAAAGACCTTAAAGGACTCTTTGCCAAACATAGACAACTTGTTGCTATTTTCCCCCAATGTAGTACCTGCTCAAGGACCATTCTCACCCCTGCTCAGCTATTCTGGGAATCACAGGGTTGTTCTGTCTTACAGGAATTATATGACTGCATTCTTCACCCACCTGGAGCTGTCTTCCCTGATCATTTATATGGCTGAATCCACCAGCTCTTCAAATCGTTATTCAATCCTCACCTTCTTATGCCCTTTTTACACACTCTTCCTAGTATTCAAAATCTTCTGGTTATCTCTTCAGCTATCTTCTCCAGTTTCCTTTATACTCAAGTCTCTTTGCTATACTGTCAGTGACTCAATGTCTGTATTTATAAAGTGACAACAATAATGTTAGCAACCAGGGCAGTTGTGGGGATTAACTGAACTTCCACGAGAACCTGATACATGACAACACATTGTGTTGAAATGTTAACAGTATTATGATCTATTATGAGGATATATCTAATTCAATTTCCAAGCAGAAGGCCTGCTAACTGAGGTTGATCACATAGAGGAAAATTGGACTGATGACAATGGAGAGAAAATGTCAATAGATTCCTGTATAATTTCACAATTTTGCAATGGTGATACTTTTACAATGAATGAAATAAATTAAAGAGGAGGGGAAAAAGAACATTTTGTTTTTGTTTGGCCACTTCTATCCTGTTTTCATAATAGAATATATATTTAGAATTACATTGTCATAATTGTACCAGCAAACAACATTGAGATTAGTAATAATTTCATAGTATTTGCAGTACGATTGGCCTCCTGTCATGACCGTTATATTCATTATCTCATTTGCTTTCTGTTTGTAGATTTCATTCATTTATTTTATTGGTTCTATGATTCATGCTGTACCAGTCATCAATTGATGGTTGCTTAAAATTTTTTTGGGTGTAGACCAGCTTTGGGCCTGAAAATCAGTTAACTTATCTACCAAAGTAGGGCTTTAAATATATGTTATCGAATGACATCTGAACCTAGGAGAGGGCCCTCTATCAAGACTGCACTTTTATAGATGATTTTCTTCAGCTGCAGGGTATCATATAACATTTTTTATACCCTATACTACTCATGTTTCATAGTGTAATGATTTTTCATATGAAGTTTCCTGTGTAAGTCCCGGTTTGGTTTTTCTCTCTCTTTTTCTTTATGTGTGGTAGTAGAGTTTCATTCAGGGCCTTCAGCAAGCCTTCTACCATATGAGCCATACATCTAGATCTTTTTGCCTTAGTTATTGTTTTAGAATGGGTTGTTGCTTTTGCCCAGAGCCTAAGATTGTAATCCACTGATGTATATGGATTTCTATGTAGCTGGGGTGGCTGATACACTTCACTGTGCCCAATTTATTAGTTGAGAGTGAGTTTCACTAATTTATTCCCTTAGGCTGGCCTTGATTCTCTGGATTTCCTTATCCTGATTAGCTGGGACAATCACTGTGGTCCACAGGGGCTGGTTTCTGTCACTTGATTGGATATAAACTGTTACCATATTTTATTTTGAGTTCTTATTTCCTTCCTCTGCTATAACTTACAAGTTGTATACATATAAAGTATAGAGCTCAATGAATTTATAAACTTATTCAAACACACATACCTATGTGACCTTATACCCAGGGAAATAAATAGAACAATTTATTTTAACCCCAGAACTATCTATCCCTTTTAACTTTTAAATCCATGCAGTGTCCTCACCACAAAGGTAATCAATCATCCAATTTCTTTTTTTTCTTTAGCTTTTTGTTCAATTAATACTAAATTCTTTTTTTTCAAATTTTTATTATCAAACTGATGTACAGAGAGGTTACAGTTTCATACGTTAGGCATTGGATACATTTCTTGTAATGTTTGTTACCTTGTCCCTCATACCCCCCCTTCCTCCCCCTTTCCCTCCCCCCCCCCCAGGTGTTCAGTTCACTTTCACCAAACAGTTTGCAAGTATTGCTTTTGTAGTTGTTTGTCTTTTTTTACCCTGTGTCTCTCAATTTGGGTATTTCCTTTCAATTTCCTAGTTCTAATACCAGTATACACGGTTTCCAATATACTCAGATAATATTACAGAGATAGTGTAGGTACAACCACTGGAAGGTGATACAAGAACATCATCAATAATAGAAGCTACAGATATACATGGGACGTTGAAAGTAGTTACAACTGTGATATAACAATCATTTCCATAACATGGAGTTCATTTCACTTAGCATCATCTTATGTATTCATAAGGGTATAGCTATTGGGCTCTTGTGATGCTCTGCTATGACTTGCCTAAACCTGTACTAATTATTCCCAATAAGGGAGACCATAGAGTCCATGTTTCTTTGGGTCTGGCTCACTTCACTTAATATAATTTTTTCCAAAAAAATTTCCTTAGAAATGGGGCAATGTCATTTTTTCTGATAGAGGCATAATATTCCATTGTGCATATGTACCACATTTTCCTGATCCATACATCTACTGAGGGGCATCTGGGTTGGTTCCAGATTCTAGCTATGACAAATTGTCCTGCAATGAACATTGTTGTGCTGGTGGCATTACTGTGATTTTGTTTGTGGTCTTTTGGATAGATACCCAAAAGTGGGGCTGCTGGGTCATAGGGGAGTTCTATATTTAGCCTTCTGAGGAATCTCCATACTGCTTGCCAGAGTGGCTGAACCAGTTTACATTCCCACCAACAATGAAGTAGGGATCCCTTTTGGTCACATCCCCAGATCATGTAATTCTTAAGTCTTGGGTCATTTTTTTTTCTATTTTTATAATTTCCATTAGGTGTTCTTTAAGCTATACTTATTAGCAACAAGGTAGTTTTCCTTGGCCTAAGTGTATTTTTATTCCTTTTTTTCCTATTCCTGAAGAATGTTTTTTGCAACATACAAAATTCATAATTGACAGTTTATTATTTCATCATTTGAAAAATATGGTGGCGTTTCCCTTCTGGCCCTATCGTTTCAGATGAGAAATTCCTATCATTTAAATTGATGGTAGTAATTGTCTTTAACTATATCTTTGTCTATTTGATTTTCAGAAGTTCAATTATGATAAACCATAGGAAAGTTTCTACACACTTGTCCTAAAGTTTTCTCAGTCTGAAATCAGTAAGCCAATATGTTCTGAAAATTGGGAATTTTTAACCACTTTTATTTTTTGGATGTATTTTCTTTATCAGTTCTAGCCATTCTTTTTAAAATAGTATTGTTTATTATTGATTTTATTGTTTATTTTACATTACAGTTTATTGGCATCCATTAATTGTACAAGGTGATTTTTTTATTATTCATAGGGTTTTTTTTCTCTTTTTTTTTGGCTAAAATTTTCAATCAAACTTTACTGTGTTAAGTTTGGGTAAATCTGTTGATATGTCCACAGGTTCACTAATTATCCTTTAATCTGTACTACTGAGTCAATTCTGTGAGATCTTATAAGTTTTTATTTTTATATTTATATAATTTTATTTGTTGTTTTTTAACCAGTATATTTTTGTTCATTTCAGAAGGATTTCTGAAAACTTCTTGATTTATTTTATTTTATTTTTAAATTTCTTTATTGTCAAAGTGAAGTGCAGAGGGGTTACAGTTTCATACATAAGGCAGTGAGTACATTTTTTTATCCAACTTGTTATCTCCTCCCTCAGTTTTCCTCTGCCTTCCCCTTCCCCATTTCCCTCTGTCCCCATGAGTTGTACAGTTGGTTTATACCGTATAGTTTTATAAGTATTGCTGTTGCAATGGTTTGTCTTTTTATCCTTTTTCTCTTGATTTTGGCATTCCTTTTCCCTTCCCTAGTTCCAATACACGTATATAAATATTCAGAATACTAAAATCAGTTACAGTGATATCAGCAGTAAAACCCAGGGAAAGAAATACAGAAAATAAAAGGAGGGGGGCATGGTTAACATGGCATGTTGAAAATAACAACAATAATGATATACTGCTTGCTTCCATAACTTGAAGTTCATTTCACTTAGCATCATCTTACGTATTCATATGGGCATAGCTATTGAGCTATTGTGATCTTCTGCTAGGACTATCCTAGACATGTACTAATTATTCCCAATGAGGGAGTCCATAGAGTCCATGTTAATTTGGGACTGTGTCACTTCACTTAGTATGATTTTTTTCAAGTCCTTCCATTTCCTTATGAATGTGGCAATGCCATTCTTTATGATAGAGGCATAGAAATCCACTGTGTATATTTACCAAATTTTATTTATCCACTCATCTACTGAGGGGCATATGGTTGGTTCCATATTTTAGCTGTGACAAATTGTGCTGTGATGAACATAGTTGTGCTGGTGGCTTTAGGGTGGTCTTGTTTGTAATCTTTTGGGTAGATGCCCCAAATTAGGGCTTCTGGATCATAGGGAAACTCTGTTTTGAGCCTTCTGAGGAACCTCCATACTGCTTTCCCAGAGTGGTTGAACAAGTTTACACTCCCACCAAAAATGTAGTAGGATTCTCTTTTGGCCACATCCCTTCCAGCATTTGTTATTATTAATTTTCCTGATAATGAGTATTCTTACTGGGGTGAGGTGGAATCTCAGTGTTGTTTTGATTTGTATTTTTTTGATGGCCAGTGGTGTAGAGCACTTCTTAGTGTGTCTCTTGGTTATTCTCATTTCCTCTTCAGAGAAGTCTCATTTATTTATATGATGATGTTTTAACAAACTCATTAAATCACTAACATCTTATTCATCTGGCATCCATGATTGACATCATTTTTCTCATTGTGTCTGTGAGTTTTCTGGAATGATTAGTAGCATTTGAGTATCTTGAACGTTTTGGATACCATATTATGAAACTCTAGTTTCCATTAAACTTTTTCAAACATGAATTGGCCTGTTGAGATGTATTACCAGGACCAGGTGGGTAAGGGGTGGGGAGGGGTGCTCAGCTTCCTTCTCTGTGAGTGTGGGGCAGTGATGGATGATGGACTGATGCTTTGGAGCAGATTTCTGAGGTAGAGTTTGTCTTTGGCCCCAACTCCATACTACCTTGCCAACACAGGTAGGGCATTGACTCAGTCCGAATTTTTGCTCTTGAGATTAGAGATTAATGCCAGTGTTTATTGGTTTCTCTGCACCAAGGAAAGCAAGGGAGGACAGTGAAGTTCAGATTAATGCCACCTTCCACCGCTAATTGTTCCCTCCCTCCCTCCCTCCCTCCCTCCCTCCCTCCTTCCCTCCCTTCCTTCCTTCCTTCGTTCCTCCCTCCTCTCCCCTTCCTTCCTTCCTTCCTTCCTTCCTTCCTTCCTTCCTTCCTTCCTTCCTTCCTTCCTTCCTTCCTTCCTTCCTTCCTTCCTTTCTTCCTTCCTTCTTTTACTTTCTTTCTGTTTTTCTTTCCTTTCTCTGTCTCTCTCTTTTTCTCTTTCTCTGTCTCCCTCTCTCTTTCTTCCTTTTTACAGGTCCTTCTTTTTAACTCAGGGCCTTGGCACCATCCCTAAGCTTTTTCAGCTCAAGGCTACTGCTCTACCACTTGAGCCACAGCTTTACTTCTTGTGGTGTGTGTGTGTGTGTGTGTGTGTGTGTGTGTGTGTGTGTGTGTGTGTGTGTGTGTTTGGAGATTACATTTTCATGGCCTTTTCTGCTCAGAGTAGGAGGGTAGATTTGAATCCTGATCCTCAGATCTCATCTTCTTCAGCAGCAAGGATTACAGAGTGAGCCATCGGCATCTGGATCAATTTTTTACTTCTTGATGCCCAGTTGATAAGAACAAGGGGTCTTCACACAGCCCCAGTGATGCTAGGGGAAGGGTACAGGCAGAACAGTAAGTGAAATTAAGTGAAAGTCCCTTCTTGTTTGGTTCATTAAGTCCTTTTGCTGCTGGGTGGTGGTGGAGGCTCTCTTTTTCTGTATTTACAAATAGTACATGGGGTAGGACAGTCAAGGTGCTTCCTGCATCTGCTGCTCAAGGTCAATTTCCCATTACACTTGGTTGCCATGAATCTGGCAGGTAAGTGTTGGAATAGCAGCTGTCTTTGGCCCTTGTTAATAACACTGGGTGGGAGATCAGAGTGAATGTCTGGTTTTACAGTGCAGGAGTTGAAGTTCAAGAGCTGGTGAGGAGTGGAAGATGAGTTTTCCTTTTGAGCCAGTATGAAAGTGCCTGCTTTCATTGGTGTATGGCTCAAGTGGGGTGGTTATTGCCAAAAAGTTGCTATGTTATGTTAACCACACTTTCCCTGGTATTCTTGTAGAAAAAAATATAGCTCCTTTCAGAGCTTATTCATGAAAGTTATGTCAATAGAAAGAGAGAAAACCTAAGAGAAATGACACTAATCTATCTTGGCCAGAACTTGAAGTTACCAATAGGAAGAGCCTAAATTTTTAAATTGTGTGCAATCCAAGTTTTCATTAATTTTCTTTCTTGTATTATGCTATTGCTGCAAAATAAGATGCTAGCTTTTGATTTTTCATAAGCTTTCTAATCAGATTGAGGAAGTTTCCTGCTATTCTGAATTTTTTTTATAAATCAAGATGTGTGTTGACTTTGTTCAAATGTGTTTTCAATATCTGTTGAAATGATTACATGGCTTTTCTCGAGTTTTAGTATGCAGAAGAACTTTGATTAATTTTTGTTTTATTTAATTAAACTTTTTTCTTTATTGTCAAAGTGTGGTACAGCGGGGTTACAGATTCATATGTAAGACAGTGAGCACATTTCTTGTTCAACTTGTTACCTCCTTCATTTCCCTCCCTCCCCCTCTCCCGCTCCCGCCAAGAGTTGTGCAGTTGATTTACACCAAATGGTTTTGCAAGTATTGCTTTTGGAATGGTTTGTCTTTTTGTCCTTTGTCTCTCAATTTTGATATTCCCTTTCCCTTCCCCAGTTCTAATACCCATATAAACAGGATCCAGGGTATTCGGATGAGATATAGTGGTAGTGGAGGCACAAACACAGGAAGTGAATACAAGAGAAACAAAACTAAACAAAACAATCAAACAAACAAACAGACAAGACAAAAAACAACAAAAAATACAAAGGTATGGTTTCACATGGATATTGATAATAATTACAACAGTGGTCTAACTCTTGTTTCCATAACATGGAGGTCATTTCACTTGGCATCATCTTATGTGATCATATGGGTGTAGCTATTGGGGTATTTTGATCTTCTACCATGACTAGCCTAATCATGCACTAGCTATTCCCTATGAGGGACACCATAAGGTTTATGTTTCTTTGGGTCTGGGTCACTTCACTTAATATGATTTTTTCCAAGTCCTTCCATTTCCTTGCAAATGGGGCATTGTCATTCCTTCTAATAGAGGCGGAGAATTCCATTGTGTATATGTACCATATTTCTTGATCCATTCATCTACTGAGGGGCATCTAGCTTGGTTCCATGTTTTAGCAATGACAAATTGTGCTGTGATGAACATAGTTGTGCTGGTGGCTGTAGTGTGGTCTTGCTTGTAGTCTTTTGGGTAGGTGCCCAAAAGTGGGGCTACTGGGTCATAGGGGAGCTCCATGTTTAGCCTTCTTAAAAGCCTCCACACTGCTTTCCAGAGGTGTTGAACAAGTTTGCACTCCCACCAACAATGTAGTAGGGTTCCCTTTGGTCACATCCTCTCCAACATTTGTTATTATTGGATTTCCTGATAATAAACATTCTTATTGGGGTGAGGTGGAATCTCAATGTTGTTTTGATTTGCGTTTCTTTTATGGCCAGTGATGTAGAGCACTTTTTCATGTTACTCTTGGCCATTCTCTTCCTCTTCAGAGAAGTTTCTTTTTAGGTCTTTAGCCCATTTGTTGAGAGGGCTGTTAGTTCTTTGATTATTTGTTTTTGAGGAATTTGATCTTTTGAGTTCTGTGTATATTTTAGATATCAGACCGTTGTCCGTTGTATGGCTGGTAAAGATTTTGATTAATTTTTGAATGTTAAATTACCTTTGCATTTTTAGCATAAACCCTTTATTTGGGATATATTATAGTTTTTAGAGATTTGGATTCAATCTGTTAAAATTTTGCTTAGAAATCTTGCTACATTTTTGTGAGGGTTTCTTTAGGTTTCTTTCTCCCTTAATAATGTCTATGACAGGGTTTAATATCAGAGTACTCTTAAGTCTATTAGTTGCTTACAAATCTACTAATAACCCTACCAGACCTTCTTAGTGTCTGTGAACCTCATTTCTATTTTTGGTTTCAGCAGGTCTTCTTTTGATATATTCCCACCTTGCCAATAATAATTAAAACATCTGATGGCTAGTAATTAACTGTAAGGTCAAGAATAAATTAGTATATATTTGAATTACAATCTTTTGATTTATGATAGCTTTAAAGTGAGGATAATTAAATGTTACAGTCTTAGATTGTGATAAATCTTTAAGAATATATATGCAGGTAGTTCATTATAATTAAAAAAAACTAAAATATAAAACCAAACTAACAAGTCCATATCTTGTTTTTCCTTCCATTTTCCTTAGTGAAACACTTTTGTGAAGAATGTTAACATAGAACATACATAAACTTGTTTTTATCTTTTCTACTGGATTAACTTTATTGAACCATTCTGAGTTGATTATGCAAAGTGATGACAACCAATTTGCATATTTAACATAAGCATCTGAGAAAGAATAGCTATTAAAAATTCAGTAAAGAAGAAGTAATAAGTCCTTACTTGTTAGGAGAAATGTGGTGTTTGCAAAGCAAGAAAATTCAAATATTAGCATTTGATCCAGGTATGTAGCTGAAAGAGTCTTGTGTCTTCTTCTTTCAGACTGTTCTCAAAATATACCTTTATCCTTACATAATAGTGCCCTACCTAAGCTTGGCATTTAGTCACTTGATCATTGGAAATCTAACTCTCATCTACAATACAAATTAGCTACAGAATTACCTGATAAATATAATAAATGTTTTATATGATGTTTTGATTGTTTTTTGTTGCTTAGAGAAAGGTTGATTTTATTGTAAAATATTTTGGGTAGATTCTTTCCAGATGCAGCTCTAATTGGAATGGTTCAATCCTTAAATAGTTATTTGAACGACAAAGAGTTGCTTTTGCTCAGTGCCTTTCCTAGCCCTTTCTTCTACTGGTTTTGGAGAGAATATTGGTTGTTTTCTCAGATTGGATTTTCAAGGTAATTGAGTCCAGATAGCTTTCAAAGAGTAACTAAAAAGGTGGAGCCTATGTATTGAATTCTTTTATTAATAATTATCAGTGGTTTTCATGGTATTTCATGATATTTGAAATGATGTGTTGTCACATGTCTTATCTTTATCATATTTACTTCTTGATCTTTACAGTATCTTTGGATCCTAGTTAATGTTAGATACTTTATTTTTAGTAGAGAAGAAAGCATATGTCAGATTAAAAAAACAACTAATAGGTAGCAGAGCACAAATTAAATCCCACAGATAGGAAATCCACAACTTTAACTTCATATTTAACCACACTTAGGATGGCCTTGTGGTAGTTTAGAAGAATGTTTAGCAAGTGTGCTACCATGCTCTCAACAGGGAGGTTTCATTCAGTATTTAAAACACATTTAGAAATCCTTTGTGACAGTGCATGAGATGATAAATGTTTAAGTGAATATACTTACCTGTGAAATGACACTCATTTTGTTACTTTCATAACTTTACTTGCTTATTCAAACTTGTGAGATTAAGTAAATTCACACTATTTCTTTTTACCCATTTAAAGTTCCATAAATTTAAAATTCCTTAAACCACCTATCTTCTGACTTTTTTTTTTACCTGGTTGGTTGTGAGGCTTGAATTCTGGGCCTGGATGTTGTCCTTGAACTCTTTTTGTCAAGGCTAACACTCTACCACTTTGAGTCACAGCTCCATTTCCAATTTTTGAGTGGTTAATTGGAGACAAGAGTCCCACAGGGACTTTCTACCCTGGGTGGCTTCAAACCCTAATCATCATATCTCAGCCTCTTGAGTAGTTAGGAGCCACCAGTACCCAGATTGGCTTTTTTTAACATGTATATGTAGTAAAATTAGAATGTAACTATAATATTTTGAAACCCTGGAGAATTAGAAGAACCATCACCAAATATCATCTATGATTTCCCTTTCTTGCTGAAAGTATAGCTGCCTGGATAACACTAAGAAATAGTTTGATATTTCTTATACTTATTTATTTCATATTATTTCTCAATCATTAGAAGGATTGGTTTTGCTTGCTCTCATCTTGTAGAGAATTGGCTAATATATAAGATGGGGAAATAGTCAACATAATTACAACCTATTCATTATCTCTATGGGCCTAAAAGTTTTGCTTTAACCTTCAAGTTTACCCCATAGTCATAAAATTTGTTTCATATGTAATTTAATGGTAGCTCTTAAGAAATACCATAAAATACACATAGTTTTGCAGATTCTGTTGATGTCTCTCTCAGTATCCTCATCCCTTCCTAGAGTGCTATAATATTATTGATAACAATGAATGAGTTATACTTGCAATGTTTGGGACAACTGGAGTCACAATTATTGGCTGGTAGTGACTCCAGATTTACTACCTTGCCTCCAGGGAAAGACAGAAAGCAGTCTGGAACAATCCTATGGCTTTGACTGAAGCTCCATGCACCACAAGCCAACCCCTAGCTTAGCTTTTGGCTCTGCATCTTGCTTCCTTTACTCTTAGGGATCTCTCCTGGGTCCCTTAAAAACCTCACTTGTACAGGAATCCTAGACTCTCTTATCTGCCATTAGGGGAGTGAAACTGTAATAATTCAAACAACAAAAATGATCTCTCTTGACCAAGTTTGACAGAATCCTTGGATTCAATTTTAAAATATCTGGGTAATTGTTAACTTAACTTGCTGTGTTAACCCTGTGTTTACCCTGCATTTGCCTTTTCTGTTCTGTCTTATGTAATGCAAATATTACACTACAATGGATTTTATAAGGCATGAATGTGGAAAGACATATCTTATATTATTAATATTTTTGAGGAAATTACTTAAAATATGACCTATAGCAAGGTCATAATTGCAATCACCTTTTTACATCTTGAATATTTTTGTAATAGATTTCTAATGGTTTTGATGTTTGCCTGTTCTAGATTACATCCCCTACCTATTTCCCCTGCTGGCAGTATCTTGCTGTGTTTTATGTGTTTGTCAGTTATACCAGACAGGAAATATACCAGATATAAAACAGAAGCTGATTTTCTCCCATCTGATGTGGACACTGTTAATTTATAACAAAGTTGCTTTGCTACTGCTTAAAATTAAAAAAAAAAAAAAAAGAAGCCTACAACTAGGTTGATGGAAAAAAAATCTTCCCTAATCCCTAAAGAACAGTAAGTTCAGATGTGATAGAAGCTGACAGAGGGTGAAAAAATAATCTTCGGGCTGATAAGTTAGTGCAGCTATGATGGGCAGGGATGATGGCATTTGTCTGTGCTGAAAACACAATCTAGCCTACAGTTCTGCAGTGCATTTAGGAAAGGTGACATTGGAAAATGATAAAAATCAGCTTGCTACTGCTTACAATAATGAAAAAGCAATAAATATGTAGAATTGAGATTTTGGAATGATATTCACATGAAAATGTTTTGTTGTTGTTGTTGTTTTTCCTCTTAGACCCTTTTAAAGTCACTATTCTCTGTCTCAGTTGGCATTTTCCTAAACACCAGTAGAGGCCTCCAGACACTTCATTAAGTAAATAAACACACACACACACATACATACACACACATACACACACACACACTACCATCTGAAGATAGAGGAAAGTGTCCTTTGTTATGAGAGGAACTAAGACAACCTAGGTTTCAATGTGAATCATCTATAAACAGCTCAAGTTTCTTTTAAGTAATATTTGGTCTAGAAGGGAAAAAAGTCATCCTATAAGGCCAATTATCATGAGGTGAGTATTTCACTGTTGGTAAAGATTTTTCTCTCAAGCCACATAATTTGTCCAATATTTTTGTAATGGGGTTCCCCCGAGGGGACCACAATGTAATGGGGTCCCATGGCGGGGAGGAATCCCCCATCCCTCCAAGAGTCCACCACTCAGAGACAGTCTCAAGCAAGAAGATGAATTTATTAGGGAAGTAGAAAGTATACTGACAGGCCAAGGTCCTGGCCCAGACACGGGAGCTGGGACCGCAACTGTAAAAAGCAGGCTGGCTGGCCAGGGTCACAGCCCAGACTTGGGAGCTGGGACTGTGAGCCCTGGGCCATGCTCAGGGTTGGGTTATAAATGCAAACACCACAAGGTCAAGCCTGCCACACGCAGGTGGCCAATGAGGTTACAACACTTACAGAACATGCCAGGTCACAAGCAGGTGGCCGATGGAGTTACAGTCTGCCTCATAGCAACTGTTTGAAGTAATCTATCATTTTAGTTAGACTTGGAGCATGGATTTGGTGGGGCTCACATGATGCAAGTGGGTATGCCTACTCATGGGAGGGCACAGGCTTAACCTTGAGTGTTCCACTACTCAGGTGGTCAAGCAGTTTACACAATCTTATCGCAGGCAAGGGCAACTTCCCTGGATAGGGTGGGGGAGATCTTAGTGAAGATGGAGTCTGCTTCTGCTCTCTTTAACTAATCTGAAATGGAGTCAATCTGACACCAACAGCCAATGATGGCACTGGCCAGATCTGACCTCCATATTGTAATTTTGAGCATCAAAACACCATAGTTAGATAAAAAACATAAGCAAGATAACCCACAGACCTCTCACCAGAGTTATTCTGCAAGGACCACTTTTCTATTCTTTGAAAATCTTGAATTTTGAATTGATCATCACCCCAGAGAATATGGCTGCTAGTTATTAAAACTTGACAGAAAATATAAATAATCTAACTCAAGAGGATCATTTAACAAACTGTGTAAAGTGACTATTTTTATTTGTTAGTGCATGTGTACATTTATATATGAGGACCATGGACCCACAAGAAAATTCTGGATGAACTGAATGATTTTCCTCTTGTGTGGTAATGACTAATCACAGTTAAACACACCCAAGTTCCAGCACACTGTAGAGTATGGATGGTGCAGAACCAAGGCTAAGCCTGTGGCAATGTCATTTGGACTCTGCTGTCCCTGATAAAACCCTCTAGCCCAGCAGCTTCTTCCTGTAGGGCCTACTTCCTTCCTGTATGACTTTGTTTTGCTGACAGTATAAATCCATTCAGTTTGCTGTCACTTTAATTGATTTTTAGCTAATTAGGAGCATTTTGGACCTTAATTTGATAAGGAAGTGTGAATGCATTTTCCCCCTACAGCAGTTTGTTATTTGCTGGGGTATTAGGACAGTGATAATTAGGCTCAATTCTCCTGTCATATTGATGGCTTTTAAACAGTCTTTACCATACAGATTAAAACAGTAGGAATTTAGTAATTTAGTAGAATTTGTAGGAATTTAGGTTTGGCCATTTGTGTGTCAAATTTGCTTTGCTGCCTCTGGAATAGAAGTGTATGACAGAGAAGGCCCAATTCTGTTCTTTCCTTTCACAAATATTCTTGAGTGGAGTGTCCCTCCCCATGTGAGAACTGCTTAGAGCACCACAGGAATGTATGTCTCTTTAGGCACTGTCATTCTCTCTCAAACCTCTAGCATTCTGTTTCCTATTCTTTCTGCTGCTCCCTAATTTTCAAGCAAACATTGCAGGTTTTGAAAATTGCCTGGTCCTGAAGTATCTTTTGAACAGGTTGGCCCTGGGATTCCTTTGTTCAGTCTCTTCTGCAGAAGGCAAAGCTGGGCTGTCGGCTGTTTGCTGTCTGCCGGTGGCAATGGAGCAAAGGGAAGCAGACAACAGAACCCAGCAAAGAAATTCCAGACCAAGAGCTTGTTTGTGGATGAGCCTATTTGTGAAGACTCCTAGAGAAGGGCTGGAGTATGCATGAAAAGCAGCTTGAAACAAGGAACCATTTAGTAAAGGAGGAAAAGGGGTGTTTGACCACATTTTCAGTGTTGAGGCTGCAAGAAATGCCATTTACATAACATGAGTTTTCAGGGGAGGTACAGTTGCTCTCTAAGGCATATGCTTTGCTTTTCCTGTTTGTTTTTTTTCCTCCTCTTTGTAGTTTTACACTAGTTATTTATATAGTTGCTTCCCATCCTGCTTGTGGTCAGAAAATAAATAATCAAAGTAAATAAAATCATCTTTGTACATATTCTGGTAATTGCATTCTTCCATTTTGATGCTGCAAATCTAGCCTGGAATTTTAGTCTCATTAACAAGCTGTTTTAATTATGTAAATGTTCATTTGAAAGACTGCCTGTTGCCTGTTTCTTACAAGTATTTGTGAATCATAGACATAATCAGACCATGAGAAGAATCCTCAATAGAGCACCTACTGTCTGAAGACACCATAGACTTCTTATTAATAAATGTAGCAAATCTTTGTAAGCCATTGGTGTCTCTTTTTAAACTGCAGATAATAATGCCAAACCTCTATAGTACTTATTTTTTTGCATCTTGATATCTATCCTTCTGGTCTTTCTTAGTTTAAAACACAGGCATTTCACACCTGATGGAAATAGTAGGTACTCAATAAAGTACTACTATGAACAGTAGATATTTAATATCTACAATTGTCTAATGTGTTTGTTGATATGATTATAGCCTACAGCCTCATATCAGTATAAACTGCATGAGGATGCCTTGTATATCTCATTCATGGCTGTGTCTCTCTCCCTGACAATGGTAGAAACCCTGCAGACACAGGTTGGATACACCAATGAGTGTTAGTTTTTAGGAAATCTAACATTATTACAATTTTCATGGTCAAAATGATTCACTAAAAGACTTCCAACATAAATACAAATTAAATACCATAGGGTTTTTCAGCAATAAGTTATTTAATAAATGAAGAGTTTAAAATGAATTATGGAAACTTGCATTCAAAGAACTAAGGAAAGGAGCAACACAAAGCCAAAGAAGAAAAAGGAAGGAAATTAGAACTAGGGAAGGGAAAGGAAAAAATTGAGAGACAAAGGATAAAAAGACAAACGATTCCAAAAGCAATTTTTACAAAAACATTTGGTATAAACCAACTGTACAAATCATGGGGGGGGGGGGCGGAGAGGGAGAGGGAAAGCAGGGGAAAATGATGGAGGAGATAAGTTGAACAAGAAATGTACTCACTGCCTTACATATGAAACTGTAACCCATCTGTACTTCACTTCGACAATAAAGGAAAAAAAAATTAAATGTGAAATCAATGGAATAGAAAAAAACAAAAACCAGAAAACCAAGTTTGACTACATGAAAAGGCTAAGAAAGTTGATAAATCCTCAACAAAACTGACAGAAGAGAGAAAAAAAGACAGAAGAGAAAAGACTAAAATACTACTGTCATAAATTAAAAAAACTGGTTATTAATATGGATACTTAGAAAATTTAAATGTCAATCCTGAGAAAACTTGTCTTCTGCTATATAGAGGAAATAGAAAACTTTTCATGAAACACTATTTTATGAAACTAACAATCTGCCATACACAACCCATTCCACTATCACTCAATGCCAGTCATGCAGTATTCACATGGTGGAAAGCAATGCTCTCTCAATGAATCCACAGATGACAATCATCTAGGAGCTCTTCTTTCCCCAAATAGCATTACACTAGCTTCTTCTGGAACAATAATCCTAGAGACTCTTCCCATTTAGAGATTTAGAAACTTTAGACAAAGAAATAATTCAAGCTTCAGTATTTAATCTCTTGTGTATTATCCCAGGAGATTGGGTCACAGGGGTATAAATTGTTCTGAAGATTTAAAAATAACCTTTTGAATAATTTCAACTTAAATACTCGCAGGTTTTCACTTTGTGAGCTTAAATTAAATTTCTAGCCATTCTCAGCCTTTCAAGTTTACTTATTTCAGTAGAACTAAATTCTAGGTTAAAAAAAGAAAAAGAAAAAGATATGAAAACGAAATAGAACAGTTCTGGAGGCATATGGATGCCTCATTTTCCACAACTGCATGTTTCCATCTAAGTGAATAATTAGATTTTCAAAGCAGTGATGTCCACAATTCATTAGTCTATAGTACAAAGTCAAAGGCAAAATATATTTCTGTGTCACTAGATATGCAAATGGGAGTAAAAGTATGCAAATCTGACATTGTTGTAGTGAGATAATTCCCACAAGGAAAACAGAATGGTCTTTCTTACCATGAGCTGCAACATCTATACTGGTAAACATAGTATTCTCTTTGTCATAGCTTCCTAGGACAGAGAGAATAAATTGGAGATAAATCCTTTGAGCGAGCCACATGAAGAGAACCTGGGCAAAGACTCAAACCCTATAAAATTTGTATTGTGTCAAGCAGGGAGATAGTCTTTTTCCCCGATATACATGGTGAATGTATCCTCTTCCTTTAAAGTGTTAATGTGAGATGTGCAGTGTTACTTTTACAGGAATCTGTGTCTTGTTACATGAATGATTAAATTGTCTTTTGATAAATAGATTAATGGGGATCTTGCATCCATTTCTAATCTATCATTTATTCTATTTGACATTGAGTCAATCTGCTTCAAGTTAAAAAAATTGTAATAGCAGATGAAATAGAATCAAGAAATATGACACCATTGACTTCATTTTTTTAATGTTTGAGGAAAGTTCATATTGACTTCATACCTTAATACCAAGGCAACATTGAGTAGCCATCATTTGCTCTGATGGACTTCATTTGACCTGAAATATTGGCTAGTGACTTTATTCTTCAAAATTGTAAAGCCACTTTACAGTCCTCATGAGGGTGAAAGAGACAGACAGAGAGAGAGAGAGAGAGAGAGAGAGAGAGAGAGAGAGAGAGAGAGAGAGAGAGAGAGAGAGAGACAGAGTGCTGCTTTAAATCCAAATGAAGGTGACAACAGAGTAAGATAAATGCACTAATTGTTCTTCAAATAAAATCTGTGAAAAAATTTAAAGGAACATCTGTTTGAAGAATGGAGCTATTAAAGAGAATGTTCTGCACAAACAATATGCCATGCAGAATAGTTGTACAAATGATGCTGTGAAATTGTTTAATTAAATCATAAAGGAGGGAGTAGAGTAAAGGAAATATATTCAGTGCACTCTGGAGATGTTTGACAGTCTTCAAGAGCAGCTGTGATTATGATTATAATTATTTTAGTAAATTGAGCCATAATTTCTATTTTTGTTGTAAAATAAGGTATATTAGGAATCCTAAGTAGGATAAACCTTTGAGCATAAATAATTCATGTAAATCCTGACTTTCATTGAAGAGACAGCATTGCTATCACTTTCTTCATGTCATGGAGGTGTACTTTTGCAAATAAAACTGAGAAGAGTAAGTATTCAATGTATGACTTCTAAGTAACGAGATTTGCTTTCTTGTATGCTTTGTGGAAATTGGTTTCAATATTTTATAGATGTACATTTCACTCCAGATTTGGTTGTCCACAAAGCAGTATGTCTTTGTCACTAGAAAATGCCAGTTATTTATAAGATCATAGTTTGTAGTACACAGGAATAATCTTATTTTCATAAAACATGAGTAACATAATCTGAGACTTTTCTGTATGAAATCTGATGTAGCATTTGCGCATGTGTGTATGTGTGTGCATGTGCATGTGTGTATGTGTTCATGTGTATGTGTGTGAGAGAGATCAACTAGTTTTATGTGTAATAGATGCACTGACCATACATTATGCATTAAGTTTGTTTAATATTATTATGCAAATTTACTAACCCTATGCTACTCTATTATTTTTCATTTTTTACCATTTTGGAAGTAGCATATTTTTATGTTCATAACTCTAGTTAGTAATTACAGAAATGTTACATTTTCTGTATCTTGCCTTTATCACTCTTATTAACTGAAATTATTGCTGGAAGGAAATTAATCAGACAAATTAGTATGCTCATTCATGAAACCTAGATTAGAGTAAACCCCAAGATTAGAGACTAATGAAACAATTACTTACTTAATCATTATTGAAAATGGGAACATTGCTCAGATATATGACAGTAACTGCTGCAAGCTTTGGATGCAGACAAATGAGTGTGTTTTTCTTGACTGCTCTTTCATGAAAGTAAGATTTTTATCACCTGCTGGGTATTTTGCTTTCATATTCAACATTGTTTCTGGCAAAAGGTCTTTTCTTACTTGCAAAGAGAAATCTATTTTGTCCAATAGATTGTTCTCCTTGATACTTAAGTTTTTTTTGACTGTGGCATTTTCAAAAATTGCATGTCAAGACTTGGACATTTCACATTGGCATGGCAATTTTTCCATTTTTATATAAATGAACATTGTACTAGAAATAAAATGATTTATCTAAGGCATTTTTAGAAAACAAATGTTACATTTTAGTCTAATAACATTTTTCAAATTAAAAGACACATGCTTTTGGTGAAAGTTCATAAACTGCTTCACCTGTTTTTTTTGTTGCTTCTTGGAGTTCAGAGGCAATTCGTGTTTTCTGGTTGTTGCCTTCATATTGATACATTTCTTTGCTGTCAATTTTAGATGTCAGCAGAAATTCAGGCATTTCTACCATTATAGATGAAGATTTTACTCATCTCACTTCTTACACCCTACTTCATTTCCAGATATGTTTGGACTAATCACTTTATTTCTTACTTAATAGATAAATATAAATAAACATAAATATTAGATGTGAAATATTAGTGTGTGCTCTTTCAAATCTATATGTCATCTCCAGATATCCATATCTGCAAAATGTGATCATCAAAATTATTTTAAATTTTTTTATTATCAAACTGAATTACAGAGAAGTTACAGTTTCATACATTAGGCACTGGATACATTTCTTGTACTGTTACCTCGTTCCTCATTCCCCATTCCCCCTCTCCCTTTCCCTTCCCTCCCCATGAGTTGTTCAGTTGTTCAGTTCATTTTCACCAAACACGTTGTAAGTATTGCTTTTGTAGTTGTTTGTCTTTTTTTACCCTGTGTTTCTCGATTTTGGTATTCCCTTCCAATTTCCTGGTTCTAATACCAGTATACCTGGTTTCCAATATACTCAGATAAGATACAGAGATAGTGTAGGTACAACCACAGGAAGGTGATACAGGAATATCATCGATAATAGAGGCTACAGTTACATATGGCACGTTGAAAGTAGTTACAACTGTGATATAACAATCGTTTCCATAACATAGAGTTCATTTCACTTAGCATTATCTTATGTGTTCATATATAAACATAGAACTTCCCTATGACCCAGCAGCCCCACTTTTGGGTATCTATCTAAAAGACCACAAACATAATCACACTAAAGCCACCAGCACAACAATGTTCATCACAGCACAATTTGTCATAGCTAGAATCTGGAACCAACCCAGATGCCCCTCAGTAGATGAGTGGATCAGGAAACTGTGGTACATATACACAATGGAATTTTATACCTCTATCAGAAAGAATGACATTGCCTCATTTGTAAGGAAATGGAAGGACTCGGAAAAAGTTATACTAAGTGAAGTGAGCCAGACCCAAAGAAACATGGACTATATGGTCTCCTTTATAGGAAATGATTAGCTCAGGTTTAGGCAAGTCACAGCAGAGGATCACAGGAGCCCAAAAGTTTTAAAAGTTTTTACCCTGAGATCTTTTATATTGGAATAAAATATAGGACAACCAATTAAATTTGAATTTTAAATACAGACTTTTTTAGTGTTAGTATGTTCTAATTTGCATGATAAATACTTAAAATTTCATTTGTAAAATACAAAACTGGTAAGTAATATTTGACTAATTACATGTGATCAAGAAGTGTTTATTGATGTGATACCAAAAATAATTCCATCAATTCTTTCTGGTACACTCGAAAGGCCTAGGAATTTGGGATAACAGATACCTCTATATTTGGCTTAGGAGTTGCAGTTGAAGTCAGGAAGATTGTTGGATATTTCTACTTAAGGAAAGATTACTTTCCCCAACTTTTACTAACCATACCAGTAAAGGAGAAAAAAATTCCTATTTCCTTTTGCAAAGTTGATTCAGGGAAGATCTGCAGGCAAAACTAAGAGCACAGTATGACTCTTAATTGGAAAGAAGATTAAGTATTTGCTGTGTCCTGGGAGTTCTGTACCATGTTTTCTTCCCCTTTCTGGTTCTCAGAATACTAACTGAGAAGGAGTCTGGAATAGTCCTACAATTATGGTAGAAGACTGCCTCAGAATAAAAGGAAAAAGACTCACCAAAAGCTGTCATGTGGACAGGGGCAAATAGCATAGTCCTTCATGACCAGGGCTATCTGCCCATAGCTTTTGCTTTTCTGAATTTTCAATTCTATTTTAGGATCATATTATTAAAATTTCCTGCACAGGAGAAATCATTAAGTCATTAATGTATAAGATTAAGAAAAAAAGAAAATATAAAAATGAGGAAATAAAAGTTGATTAAGGGTAGTTTGCAGAAACAAGACCAGGGTCCTTTAATGAACCAAAGAACATTTCTTGTACAAGAAACCACTTTTAAAAATCACAAACATGATAACCCAAACCACTTGGTTACTTAGATTGATATTTACCTACCTACTTATCTATATCAGATAGATCGAGATATTTCCAGAAGTATGATAAAAAGACAAAGAGATTCTTTAAAAGGTAGAAAAAGTTAAGAACATACTATTTTTCCAAGATATAACTGAATGAAGTCCAAAAAAAAAAAAAGAAAACCAGTAGAAAAAAGTGAGCAAATTTTCAAAGTAGTAACATATTTTGTAAAACAAATGTGACATGAGATTTCAGATTAAAAGAGTTGAACATGACCTTTGAAGGTTCATAAAGTAACACTAGTACTAGATTTTGGATAATGAATTTTTGCCAGAACAGCAAATATAAAGAAAATTAATCCTTAAAGACAAGAGAAAGTAAGAAACAAAAAAGGAGAAAGTGAGAAGAGAGAGTGTGTGAGAGAGGAAGGGAGAGAGGAAGAGGAGGAGGAAATGGAAAAGAGAAAAGAGGAGAAGGGAGAAGAGGTGAAGCAAGAGAAAAGCATTGCTGAACAGAATCCAATTCTCCTCTTCCATAATTGAAAGACATTAGGAAATATAAAAAATAAATGAATCAAGATACAGGTTTGTACTATTTTATTTATAAAGAAGAGGTAGATAGCAGAAAAACAAAAGGAGAGAATAGTGCTTATATGACTTAGACAGAACTTGGAAATAGAGAAGAATAAAAAAGATAACTATCTTACTTTTGTTTCCTATAACTTATTTGATTTCTAAAATTGTAAATATGCTATAAAAATTGAACAAATAAGTCGATGAGAACCATGGTGTGACATTTCTTTGTAGAAAGAGGAAACAAAATGACTATGTTAAATGGAATCTAAACTGAGGGAAAGAAAGTATTAGAGAAATTCAAGTGCAAAACCATGAATATGATCCCAGCTTAAGAAAAAAGCAATTCTCAGAGTAAAACATGCAAGCTTAACATTGAGATTCCATCTCACCCCAGTAAGAATGTCCTTTATCAAGAAAACTAACAATAACAAATGTTGGAGGGGATGTGACCAAAAGGGAACCCTACTTCATTGTAGGATGTAAACTGATTCAGCCACTCTGGAAAGCTGTATGGAGATGCCTCAGAAGGCTAAACATAGAGCTCCCCTATGACCCAGCAGCCCCACTTTTGGGCATCTACCCAAAAGACCACAAACAAGAACACACTAAAGCCACCAGCACAATAGTGTTCATGGCTGCCCAATTTGTCATAGCTAGAATCTGGAACCAACCCAGATGCCCCTCAGTAGACGAATGGATCAGGAAAATGTGGTACATATACACAATGGAATTTTATAGCTCTATCAGAAAGAATGACATTGCCCCATTTGTAAGGAAATGGAAGGACCTGGAAAAAATTATACTAAGTGAAGTGAGCCAGACCCAAAGAAACATGGATTCTATGGTCTCCCTTATTGGGAATAATTAGCACAGGTTTAGACTAGTCACAGCAGAGGATCATAAGAGCCCAATAGCTATACCCTCATGAACACATAAGATGATGCTAAGTGAAATGAACTCATTGTTATGGAAACAACTGTTATATCACTGTTGTAATTACTTTCAACATGTGATGTGAAACCATAGCTTCTATTATTGATGACCCTCTTGTATCCCCTTTGTGTGGTTGTACCTGCACTATCTCTGTATCTTATCTGAGTACATTGGAAACTGTGTATACTGGTATTAGGACTAGGAAACTGAAAGGGAATACCAGAATCGAGAGACACAGGGTAAGAAGACAGACAACTACAAAAGCAATACTTGCAAAACTGTTTGGTGTAAATCAACTGAACAACTCATGGGGGGAAAGGAAAAGGAGGAGGGGGAGGGGGGAATGAGGGAGGAGGGAACAAACAGTACAAGAAACGTATCCAATGCCTAAAGTATGAAGTTGTAACCGCTCTGTATATCAGTTTGACAGTAAAAATTTAAAAAAATAGAATAAAATAAATAAAAAAGGAAAAAAAGAGAAGTAGAAGGTAGAGAAAGTAATATGGCAGGCCTTTTCGTTCTCATAGCTATAGGCCTTGAAGCCAAGGAGCAGGAGCGTGATGGTTTCTGGGAAAAGCTGGTGGAGTAGTAGGAACCATAGCCATTGCTGATTCATAGGCTTGATGTATTGTGACTTTCCTGAACCTAGATTTTATTTGTTTGCTTGTTTATATATTTTAATTTTCTTTAGTTGTACAAAGGCTTTTCAATGCAACTAGTTTCTGAGTACAAAGCATCTTTACCAATGTCTCCCCTTTCATTGTTCTCCCCAGTTTCTACCAACTGCACTCATCTCCTCACTTTCCATAACTCCATTTTTACACATATATATTAGGTATTATGTCCTCCTTCTCTCACCTTTCCTCTCTTCATTTATCTACGTCCCTCTTCTTGCCATCAGTCCCCACCCCAATATCCTAAGTACCAATTTCCCGGTATTCAGTTGGTTAGACTGTGAGTTAGTTGTTCAAAGGAGTTACACCATTGGAATTCTCCCCTGCTGTACTACACTTTAGTCAATACATTTGTGTTTATATGCATGGAACCCTGTATTTGTTTATATGTGTGTGTAAATTAGATATAGCTTCCACATATGAATGAAAATATATGTCCTTTGTCTCTCTAGGACATACATAATTTTTTTTCCAATTGAACCTGGATTTTAAAAGCCTAGAAAAGATTTTACTTTTTCAGCATTGATCAAAATATATTGTATTTATCTACTGTTTTGTTAAATGACAATTCCTATGTACAACTACCTAAAGAAAATAATGATTTAAAAAAAGTACAGAAAAGGTGTTACCCCTGAAACAATAACTACATCACTTTCCTTTTCAGATCCAGACAATTGTTAAGGACTCAACTATTTGGGATGGTGTTCACAATTTTATTTGACTGCATCTAAAGGCAAATGAATCCCCCCTCCCCCACTCCACACACACAAAAAGGAAAAGAGAAACCTGACAAGCTCTCTATCTTTTTACAACATTTTTGAGCTAGGCCTCATTTAAGACACTTCACATTATACATACATACATACATACATACATACATACATACATACATACATGTGTGTGTTATATGCATGTCAAAGCAATCGAATTAAATATAGCTACTTATACACATATGCCAAGAAAAGTTACAGATTTTCACAAGATGTTACAGCTTCATTCAGCATGTGCCAACCTAACAGAACTAACTTTCAGGATTTCCAAGGTACTGCTAACGGTGCAAAATTAAGATAAATTAACAAAATTCTAGGGTCACAAACCAGGAAAGAGCATTGTTTCACTGCTCCTGTCCTGGTTCACATCACCTTCAGAATATTGCGGATCTAAGTGTGAAACTGGGACAGAAGCTGGGCAAAGAAACAGTAATGGGGAAGACTATTGCGAACAGTTTGAAACTGAAGTCTTTAAGACTAAAGAAGCACATTGTTTCTCCCTTGCCACATTTTATGTACTCTTGTGTGGAAGGAATGGATTCTATTATTAATATTTTTTCTTTCTGAGATTGGACCTGGCACATAAATAGAAGTCATATAAAAATTAGACCAAAATAATTTCTAACAAGTAGTGATTAATATAATTCTATATCTCACAAATTACTTACTGGTACTTAAATGGAAGTGTTTAAGAATATGCAGATTGTCACAAGGGAGTACTTTGAGAGCAGAGAGGGTGAATCAATTGAAATGTAGTGTCTGCTTTACTTTTAAATATTCTAGGACTTGAAAAATACCAATTCGGTTACCCAGTATATTCAAGGGATAAATATTGCTTATCTTTATGTGTCAGGGAGCAAAACAAACATTCTTCCTGATTCCCAAAGTGTTAAGCAGAAGATGTAAAAATTAAGCACGTGATTGAATAAATTACTAGTTTTAATTACTAAATTTAATGCTTATTACAAGCATTAGGAAGAAGAAAGGCTATAACAACAAATCCTTTATGGTGTCATTTGGTTTGGAAGGTAAGGTAGGGTGTTTATAAGATAGTAATGCTTGACCTGAAACCCAAAGGCTGTGGTAGCCACTTGGAAACTATTCCAGATTTCGGGTTGAGGTCCAAAAAAGAGCCTTGGATTAGTAACTGCATATATTAAAATATACATTCTTCCTTAGCACTCAGAGTTCCTTTGCACCTTCTTAATTTGCTTGCTGATGTGCTACGAATACTGGCCAAAAACTGATGTTGTTTTCTTGATGGAACGTTTTCCTCTACTAACAGCTTATTGGACTAGCTCTGGGCCCTATGCTTTGATAAAATGAGTTTCAGTTTCATTGTTATTGGATCTAACACTATGACCTACGACTCAATATTTACAGGCACCCAGACACTCAGATTCTGATAGAAATAAATAAAATCTCTTCTTGCCCCTGACTTCAATGCTCAAAATACTGCTGATTAAATTTAAATACTATTTGTAAAACCAGGAAGTGCATGAAAATTGGCTCTAGAAGTAAGTAAATCCACATTTCTGAATATATTTCAGAAATGTATTATGAATTATTTTATATGAATGAAAGATGAACTCTTACAAAGAATCAAGGCATCTGATAATATGAAAGGAGCTGCCAGCACGTGTGAGGTGCTGGTGAATAATTACAATACACGGTGGGCTATACTTTCAGTCTTTTTCTTTCTTTTTCTTTTTTTTTTGTGTCTTTCTGTACCGGATTCATTTTACTTAGCATAAAGTCTCCCAATGCCAACCACATTGTGGATGGCAATTTCATCATCACCATTATTATTGTTATTGTTGTTATTATGTAGTGTACAAAAGAGTTTCAATTTCAGAAGTCAGGATTTGTCCAACATCTTGGTAAATGTCTTCCCTTTCATTGTCCTCCATCCAGCTTTTTTTTTTTTTCACGCTGGTTATTTTGATATAGTTTCACTTTTTGTTTGGGCCCAAACCTGGTCTTTCTATTCTATGCTTCTCATTATACCTGAGATGACAGGCACAATGCCATCACTCTCAGCAATTGGTTGAGGTGGGTTTTCATGAACGTTTTTAATGGACTGGACTATAATCAATATTCACCCAATCTGAGCATCCTGAATAGTTAGGATTACAGGCATGCAACTCAGTGCCTGGCTACGTCCTGATATTTATTGGTGTTGTTCTCATGTCTATAAAAGCTTGGCTGTCTAAATAAAATCAGGCAGTAACTAGAGGGAAATCATTTGAGTCACTCCGTATTTTGAAATTTCTAAGGAGTTTTCCAAGTAGAAAATTATCATTCACATGCTCTTTAAGCAATTTTTTTTTCCATAAAGCTTGTAGATTCATTTGGCTCAGGCTGCTTAATTTGACAATGTCTAATTTAGTGGCTGAGAAAAATAGACGTGTTTTAGATCTTAGAAATATCCAGCCCTCTTGCAAATGGAGCCTTTCTTTCTGTGAGATATACTGTTAAATCTATACTGTTAGGTAGCTTTAAATCAGTTAAGAAATATGGCATTGTAGCATAGCATTTAACATGCAATCAGAAAGACTCAATGATCTCTGTTACTTCACAATTTCATATTTTGTCTTGGAGCAAATATAAATTATAAATTCCACGAAAAATATTGCGGAACAGATACCCAGAAATCAAGCACCTAAACTTGGTTAGAGCAACAAAAATGTTCTTCAGTGGGGTTACAGTTTTCATAGTGTGGTTTGTGGTGAAATGCTTAGCAGCTGGCTTTGGTTTAAGGTCTGTGAATAGTAAAGATGCTACGAGAATGTATATGATAATTTCCTGGTCCCCTTAACAATGAAATTGACAAATATATTTTCTAACTAATACACAATTGTCACGCTAAAATAGAATTGTGTGTTCATTAGTAAAAGTTTTTATATTCACCCCCAATTCTTGGTTTATATATTATATAAGGATTTTTCTTATGTGGGCTGGGGGTGTGCAGAAGGGGTTGGCTATACAAATACTGCCTTAGAGAAGACCATTTGTGGGTAAAACAAACAGAGTTCCTCAATTTATCTTGAATAGTATGAATAAGGAAAATAGAGATAGGAAGAAGAAAATTTGAAGACACATTTATCTCTTTGTTAGTCTATGATTTCATGTTTGGTCCTTGAGAGAATATAATCTACAAATGTTGCAAGAAAATCCTCCAGAACAGATTTTAGGATGGCTGAACAAAATATTTTTGAAAATTAATAAATCAAATTTGACTAAAATGAACAACACACTTTTAAAAAGTATTATAGATATTGTACAACTTCTGGACATGAAGCATATGTATGTATGTATGTATGTATGTATATTTATAGATATATGTGCATATTTACATATATATAAAAATCCATGCTTTCATTTGTTCTACATTCTAGACTTATATTTTTAGTAAAGATTAAATATATTCTTGCAAAGTGATTATAATTCTTATTTGCTATGTTTTTGTTGTAGTAAAGTTCTTTATATTTGCTTTCCCATTTAACACAATAACATGAAATAAGTACTGTCATGATTCCCACTATAAATGATGAAATTTCTTCTTAGATAAGTAATCCAAGTTTAAAAAATATAGCTCATAAGTAAAGATATCCAATGACAATATTCAAAGTTTAGAGTCTAGGTCTTATTTTGAAACTATACTACTATCTACAGCAGCACAGCCAACTGAAAGCAAAAAAATAATAAAGTTGCTCTGTACAATTTTAAACACTTTGCTTTAGACATGATTTTCACTATTTTATAATTAATAATCTAGATGCTGGGTATCTTGACCTTGTGGAGACATTGTTATAAATCATACTGTCATTGACTCAAAAAATGCCCTTTGTAAGATGAGTGTGCTGAACATTTGGGAGGTCATTTTTGACTTTCATATGAAAATCATGAGACTAGGGCTATAATTCTAGTCTTAAATGTTCTGCATCTTGTTAATATGAGATTAGTGAACCAAATGGAAAAAGATGTTTCAGAGGATGAATTTAGAAGTAATAATCATGAACATTGTTTTCAGGAACACTTAGATAACCAAGGGCAAAGGTTCCAGCATAGAGATTTTCCTTTTCAACATGGCACTCCTCTGAAATGCATCATTTCTGAAGCTTTCATACCTTCTAGACCATATAATTTATTTCTCAAAGATTCAGCTATATGGATCTATCTGTTTACATGGACAAAGTCAAATGAAGACAACACCCAAAACAGAGTGGAAAATCTGTCAAGCAAAGGCAGCCACATCAAATAGCAGTGGAAATAAGAACAATTTTAACTTTGGTGAAACTACATCAATTACTCAATTTCTTCACTTTCTGAGTAAGTTTTTCTTTTCCATGGGGTTATTTTATAATTTTGTTTAATATGCTTTTATCCAAATTTTTGACTAAGTGTTTATTTGTATCTAATGTTTTTAATCTTTATATTTTACAGATATTTTTTGTTATATAATCATTAACTCTTCAAATTTAAGTCTGTAGTAGGAGTATAGAATATTATTTTCCCTTTTTTGCTGCTGCTGTTAATTCTTTTCATTATTGAAATATGTGTGCAAATATAAAAAAGAGATGAGATATAATAAACATGAGGAGGGAAATTTCTTGATATTTCCACAGACCAAAATAATATCTTTTCTTTCTTTTTCATGACTACCTTTAAGTAGTTTGCAAAGGAGTTGCCATTTCACAAATGTTTGTGAATAAATCTTGATCAATGTTACCTCAAATTTTTTTGTCTGCATTAATTTTCAAGTTCTTTAGGTAATTTAAACCCCATTTATGAATGAAGTTGTGGATGTTAAGAATATTTTTTCTATTCTTATATCAGTGTAATTTTAGATACTAAGACCAGGTTCATACAATGGTTATTCTTTTGTTAATTCATTATTCCAGTGTCCAATATTGGCTCCAAAGGCAAAAAAAAAAAAAAAAAGTACTGTGTCAATTTCTAGCAATAGTGCATGTCTGTAGCACAGAGTCTTGTGTGGATAGACAGAAAGTTTCCTGATCAAAATTTCTATAAATCTTTGATATCTGCTTATTTATTTTCTGCAGAACAGTGGTCTCTTCGTGTTTGATGGTCCCAGAAGCAAAAGCCTGTTTTTGTTGAGTTTGATTATAGAGAGGTCTTCTCACAGGAAGCCCAGCTGGAGGTATCCTGATTGTTGCCTTGGTCTCTTTCATGGAAGGAAAGAAAGAAGGAAGAAGAGTACTTTGTGGAATTGGTAATTGTTTATAGCACTGGCACAGCCTCAAGTGATATTCATTTTGTTACCATCACTTCCACCCAAAGCCTTCATTTTTGCAGCAGATGAAAGATGGACAAAATGCAAATACTTGGAATGAATACATTCTAATGCTTTGAATCCCAGCCATAGCCTTTTGTTGTTCAGTGTTGTTTTCTGGATGTATTTTGCTGCTGCTACATTGGTGCTTAATTAGAATAATCTGTAAGAAAAATGCAAGGTTCTTTGTTTGGTTGTAGTTCTTTTCTAAACATTCCAGTAAGAAGCAGGTGATTATTAGAGAGAAAGGAAACAGTCCAGAAGTTTAGGATTGGCCTGTTTCAAGTACTACTAGTTTTAATGATTCTGATAATGTGTTCAGTTCTTAAAGGTCATGAGGCTATTTCTTTTATGGGAAGAGAATTGGATGAATTCTTAAGAGATGTCACAGGGGATCTCTTGCTTAAGGGTAATTTTGGAGTTTATTCCTGGAAAGGAGAGAAACTGGTGAGCCGAAAGGAAGTCAGTTTATATTGTGTCTGATGACAATTTCCAGGAAAGTATGGATAGCTGAATGGCAGCTGTATTGTAAATTCACCAGAAGATACCACCCACAGAAACCGTTAAACTTTCTTCTCTTTATTGTAGTCTATAAAATCATCATACATGGAGCAACTTGAGTAGGATACTGGAAAGAATAAATCTGAAGACTCCTCAAGTGGAAAACACTGTCTTGCACAGCAGCACGTTCAACTGCTGTTATTATATAAGCTGGAAGGTGAGGAAATAACATGAGATGTGAAGTAGGTCGTCATGGTGATTCAACTCTGAAATAGTTTCTGATGATATGGGAATCTATTTTTGTTAATATATTGTAATTTAAGCGATATTCCTAATAAATCATCAGTTTACATAATTATTAAATACCTGAAACATTAAAATGAGAATTATGGTAGCTTTATTTGTCTGTTTTTTTTTTTTTTTGATTGGTCATGGGGCTTGAATTTGGGACCTGGGTGCTGTCCCCGAGCTCTTTTGCTCAAGGATAGAGTTTTACCACTTTGATCTACAATGCCACTTCTGGTTTTCTGGTGGTTAATTGGAGATAAGAGTCTCATGGACTTTCTTGCCTGAGCTGGCTTTGAACCATGATCCTCAGATCTCAGTCTCCTGAGATTACAGGTGTGAGCCACCAGCACCCAGCTGTTTGCTTTTTTATTTACTCCACAATTATTTATGAAGTGTCTTGTTAGTGGCAAACACAAGATAATTGTGCAAATAGAAATGCTTCGACTTCCATGGAACTGCCACCTTAAAATATACTAATATATTATGGTTTATATTACAAAGAAAAATCATTAGGATAACTCTCAGAAACTCACATAATCAAGGTTTTTCTTTTGATTGGATGGCTTGACTTGATCCATGCATGTTTCTGCTGATGCACTATGATCACATTAAGGCTTTTGAAGCCATTTGTCAGTTTTTGCTTAATGTTGGACCTTGCAGTGACAGTAGTTTATGAAAAATTAAACATATTCAGCCAAATTTTGGAATTTATTCTTTTATTCAATCTATTCTATTCATAATGCTTTAAAATATGGGTTTAAAAGATGATCTGTTGAGTTTCTCCTTTCCCACATTTTTGTTCATTTGCTTACTTTCTCAAAGTAATCTCAATTTCCTTACTGACTTTCTTATCCAGGTCTTGAATTGACAATTAATTTTCTTACTTTATTTTTATGTTTGTTTGATTTATCTTTGAGGGCATTGGCTCTTTCCTTTCCTTTTTCCTTCACTTCCTCTTTTTTTTCCTTCCCCTTCTCCTTCCCTTTCCCCTTCCCTCTCCCCTCCTTCCCCTTCCATTTCTCATTCCATCTTTTTCTTTTTCTTTTCTTTTCCTGTGCTGGGCCTGGGGCTTGAACTCTGGTCCTGGGAGCTATCCCTGAGATTTTTGTTCTTTTCTTTTTCACCCTTAAAACTAGCACCCTGCCATTTGAGCCACAGCTCCAATTACGTTTTTTTGGTGATTATTTGGAGATTAGAATCTCAGGGACTTTCCTGCCCCATCTGGGTCTGGACCATGATCTTTGGTATTGATTGGCCTCCTGAATAGCTAGAATTACAAATATGAATCACCCATGCCTCAGATGACTGTGATCACTTCTAAAAGAAGATATTTGAATTCTTTTTCAGCCATTTCAGCCTTCATTTTCTCCAGATTTTGTTAATGAGAAGGTTTCAGCTCTTGGAGAAGTCATATTGCCTTGCTTTTTTACATGTCTTCTGTTTTTGCTTTTGATTTGTATATCTGTTAGGAAAGATATTTCTATTACTTTATGTTGTTTGAATTTACTTTATTTCATTTTACACAAATCTTCTTAGTGTGTGTGGGGGGAGGGGGCAGGGTTTCCTCCTGGAATCACAATTCTCACCGGTAATTGTGCAGAGAAAGAACGAGCAAAAACAGTAGTAATAAAAACAACAATTCTCAAAAGGACTTCATTTTATATATCACGAAAAAAATGTGGAAATAGCAACCATATCTCCAGTTAGCAAAAAAGGAACTAGGATACTAGCCAGATTCATTTGGAGTTTAAACATTATAAAAGTTAAATATATTAATAAAATAAATGTGATATGAGGAATGAAAACAAAGAGAACAAACCAGAAACTATGTGGGATCAAGGTATAATAAATAATAGGGAGAGAGAAAACAGTAAGTACAGAGTAAGATAAATGAATAAAAAATAATTCACAAAACCTCACGAGTCAGTGTTTCCCCTTGCTGAGAAGATGGACATTCCCTCCCCATGGGCTTGTCTTTTGTAGTTTCCTCTGTGTGTATGGGAAGGGGGGGTGTAACAGTGACTGTCTCTGAAATGCAAAGTAGTTAGACCAGAAAGCACTCAGCTGGCTGAGCCCAGAACCGCCTTTCCTGCTGGGTTGAATTCTTGCCAATGTTTTCCTCTATGATTGTGTCCAATGCAGCAAGTGCCCTAAACCCCCTCCACCAGACAAACCCCAAACCCTTGGTGTTGGATGCTTCTTTACATCAGAAATGTTCTCACTGTGTCCCTATGCAGGTTTGCATAGGAAACTCCAAAGCTGTGGCTGCTTTCTACCAAAGCTCTCAGCCTTTCCACCAACCTTACACCCCTGCCATATTCAAAGCCATCAGACCAAAGCAATCTGCATTGAGAGGGCAAGGCATGGCTCTCTGATCTGTGTACCCTGGACACCTACTCTCCCCTGTAACAGAAACAAACATCAAATAGCAAGAAATAGATTTGTAGGCATAAGGACAGAGAAAATGATGAGGTCAAATAACCAATAAAGACCATTGTTTAATCATATCTACAGCTTCCTGTAATGAAAATAAAATCACAGAAATTATGCAACAATACTTTTTTAATATATTTGTCTTAATTTCCTTACAAATTCACTTAGAAAATTTATACAACAATATTTTTTATACTTAGCTTTTTTTTTTTAAAAAAAAGTTTGGTCAAATCTCAGTTTTCCCACTGTTTAAATTACTTTAAAATTGACTCACAGTAATTGTGTATACGGGATTAGCATAATCAAGCAATCTATCTATCTATTGTTAGCATTTCTTCCATATCAGATCCTCAGCCCCTCCACTTCACTCCCCAGAGAAGCTTGCATCTGCCCCCAGCTGCATCAGCAGAATGCCCTCTATACAAACCTGAATTCCACCCTGCACTAGAACTCTCCCAGGTTAGGTGGGCATTCCTACTCTCCATCCATACCTAGCTGCACTTGCAGGGTACCTCCCAGAAACATCAAATTTTGTACTCCTATCTATTTATGAAATAGTTAATAATTTGTGTTGAATTGTAGTCATGCTGCTGTGCTGATAGGGAGATTGGTAGTGGATATATAGATAAGTGGAAGGTGTAAATCTTTGACTTAACTTTGAAAAATCTTGTAGATATATGAGGGAGCATTTGCACTTTATTTCATTTAGTTTTGGATACAACATATTTTTCAGATGAATATAAAAATCTAGAACATTGTGGACATTTTGTTAACATTTTCTTTCTGAAAATGCTAGGCAAGTACTTGGTTAAGTTAGTACAGTTCTATTTAGAATGGCAAGTCTTCACAGGTGGTCACTCCAGCATTATCAACTTATAAGTTACATCTACATACATAAATGTAGAACTCTGTGGTTATTAGATATTTACTCATATATAGAGTAAAGAATTTAGACCTAAAGGAGTGAGAAGGCATTCAAGAGAGTTGTTGCAGACTTCTTCACACGGTATAAAACTCTGGACATTACCAGAGTTGAGTGAAAGAGATTGAAATTGATTTTCAAAACTTACTTATAAAAAATGCCTCCTAATACTTAAAGAAGAAAGATATGGCCTGCTGTATAATTTTTTGGTGAAATTTGTATGACTAAATTTGTATGACTAAATTTAAGTCTAGAAGTCTCTGGACTTAAATTCTAGAGACTTCTAGACTTAAATTCAACAAGTCAGAGACATATTGAATGATTCTAGTTAATTTCTTTCATTAGGAGTGCTTCATATACAGAAAGAACCATAGGATCCCTAAACTTACTGAGGGCAAGCATTGTACTCAGGATTTTATAAGTACAATAAGCATGTGTACCCTCTCCAAAAAGAGAGATTTTCTTTACTAGAATAAACTCTGTTAACTCTGGGCAGAAACTCAGTGGTGGAGGGCTTACTTGACATACCCAAGCTCTGGGTTCAATTCCCAACAGTGCAAAGGAAAATAGCACCCTCGAAAGCTTTCTTTTACCTAGAAATGTGTTACAGCAAAATTCTAATCAAAGTTGATATAAACATTGTTTTATTCTATTTCCTTCTGAGATTTCTTCCATCTGCTTGTATACAACCCATATTCATATAAGCAAAATTATTTTAATAGTGAAGTAATAAAAGCAATGATACTAATAAGAACAATATAACAATAATGATATCCAACTTTAAAGGAGTAGATAGCAAATTTAGTGTTTCCTGGGGGAAAAATCTTAATTTTAACAGTTAGAAATTTTCCACTGATTGCAGAATGAAGCAAGATTGTTCAGTAAGAAGTACAGTCATCTTGTCATCTTGAATTCAGGAATGTTATAACAGTCAATATTTGTAAGAAATTAGTCTAGTGTTTGACATGTGGAAAATGTGAAAGAATGCACTAAAAAATTCAATATATACTCTACAAAATTAAAAAGAGGGAGGGGAAGGGTAGCTTTGGAGGGATGGATGAGAATGTTGAAAGATGTGTTGTATGCATTGATCAAGACTGCTTTGTTGAATGGCAACTCCTTTGTACACTACTTAAAGATAATAAAAATACAAAAATGATGAATATATAAATGCATCTGTGGTCTTGTCATGCTATATTAAATGCAATCTCTGCTCTAGGGCCTAGGATATTCTTTTTTTTGTTTGTTTTTTGCCAGTCCTGGTCCTTGGACTCAGGGCCTGAGCACTGTCTCTGGCTTTTTTTTTTTTTTTCAAATTTTTTATTATCAAACTGATGTACAGAGAGGTTACAGTTTCATACATTAGGCATTGGATACATTTCTTGTACTGTTTGTTACCTTGTCCCTCATACCCCCCACCCCCTCCCCCTTTCCCTTTCCCCCCATGAGGTGTTCAGTTCACTTACACCAAACAGTTTTGCAAGTATTGCTTTTGTAGTTGTTTGTCTTTTTTTACCCCCTGTCTCTCAATTTTGGTATTCCCTTTCAATTTCCTAGTTCTAATACCAGTATACACGGTTTCCAATATACTCAGATAAGATTACAGAGATAGTGTATTTACAATCACAGGAAGGTGATACAAGAACATCATCAATAATAGAAGCTACAGATACACATGGGACTTTGAAAGTAGTTACAACTGTGAAATAACAATTGTTTCCATAACATGGAGTTCATTTCACTTAGCATCATCTTATGTGTTCATAAGGGTATAGCTATTGGGCTCTTGTGATGCTCTGCTATGACTTGCCTAAACCTGTACTAATTATTCCCAATAAGGGAGACCATAGAGTCCATGTTTCTTTGGGTCTGGCTCACTTAAGGCTAGTACTCTGCCACTTGAGCCACAGTGCCCCTTCTGGCCATTTTCTATATATGTGATGCTCGGGAATCAAACCCAGGCCTTCATGTATATAAGGCGAGCACTTTTGTCGCTAGGCCATATTCCCAGCCCTAGGATATTCTTTATACATTGATTTCCTCTTCTTTTTATATTCAACCAAATTGTGTGGTTCTTTAGGAGCTAGTCAGATTTTCCTTCCTAAAGCTTTCATGACAATTCCCAGAGATTTCAGATCCCGAGCATACCGGCTGGATATAAAACATGTACATTTTGAGAAAGCTCTTCAGTAAATCTTACATCAGTCTCTAGTCAAGACAATTGTAAAAGTGATATTTTCGCTGATTAAGTGATTTGTTTTTCAGTAACTTTGTAATGTTGAGTATTTGGATTACGCTTTTGTTTTGCTTATGTATTCTGTCAGTGTTGGGGATGTGATCATTACTGAGTAACACTACTCTTTCTTTTTTTAATGCAAGATATGTGAAAGTGGGCCCATGATGGACGTTGTCAAGGGATTATAAGGAGGAGGAAGATCCAAGAATGAATTATCCAATTATTGCTACAGTTGTACTGTGTCGCGAGTACCCACAACTACGCATTTACTAGAATACATAGTAAGCACTTCTAATTTATGTTTCTGGAGCCAGCAGGAATAGGTCAGGTATGTCTGCTGATTCTTTTTTTTTTTTTTTGGCCAGTCCTGGGCCTTGAACTCAGGGCCTGAGCACTGTCCCTGGCTTCCTTTTGCTCAAGGCTAGCACTCTGCCACTTGAGCCACAGCGCCACTTCTGGCCGTTTTCTGTATATGTGGTGCTGGGGAATTGAACCCAGGGCCTCATGTATACGAGGCAAGCTCTCTTGCCACTAGGCCATATCCCCAGCCCTGTCTGCTGATTCTTGCCAGGCTTCTTCACATGTCTGAGACATCAGCTGGCTGCTGTCTGGGCCCAGGTATGTTTATGTAGTTCAGCAGGTCACACATGTGCTGTGAACTGAACTGACTCTGTTTCATCTAACTTTGATCTTCTTCATGGGGCAAGCAGGCCAAAGTGAAAGTGTTCTCACAGCACCACAGCGGGGAAGAAGATATCCCAAATGTGCAACTTCATTGCAGTCCTTCATGTATTACATTGGCCATACAGGCACCTGGGAGAAAACTATTCATGGAAGGAGGGAACTTCACAACACATAGCAAAAACTCTAAGTACAGAAAAATGGGTAGGTTTGGGTATCATTTTCCCAAACTACCACAGTGGAACTCTTTTAAATATATCTTTTCAAACAAGAACATATTCTGATGCTTTATAGAAGGTCAGTTCTTATTTTATGTAATCCTGGGTAGGATTATTATTTTTTTTGTAAAAAAAAGTATTACCACTCTCAGAATGAACAGGCAAGAAATCTTGCTCAGAAAAAAATGTAATAAATATATAATGAGAAGAAGGTCATTTAATCTACTATTAAATAAATAAATATCACTTTGTATTTTGTATTTCACACACTGTGTCCATCACTATGATAATATGTCATGCTTCATTAAACTAGGAGATCAAATGCAAGAAACAAAATATTTGCTGTTCAATAAGATTAACTGTTATTTGAACAAGGTTTGAGGAATTGTCAATCTGGTGTACTTGAATTTAGGAAATTAAACCAAAACTGTGACTAGAGAAATATTTAATGGTATCAAAAATTGTTCTGGAAATGAGTCATCATCTCGTTGATACCTGTGATTTGACCATTGGTTCCATCTCTGTTATCAATGATGTTGCTTAGAGAATTGACATGGAATTCCAATTTAGGAATGTTAGGAAGTCAGCTAGGAAATAAAAGAATTTGAGTGCAACCTTTCTCAGTTTCTAGCAAAACCATGCCATCTTTCTAAGGGATTTTATTTCCTAAAGAGAGAGAACAGTATACAGTATGTATGTTCATTATGAAAATAATAGATACATTACTGACATATGTTTGCTGTGGAGTTCTGGGAAATTAACCCCTGGCTGTTTTTTTGCTAAGCAAATCAAATGCTCTACCATTTGAGCCATACACTCTGTCCCATTACTATGACATTTTATTCTAAACTAATGTGATCTTTTTTGTGTTTGATTTGTCACCTTCTTTCAAAGGTAGGAACCTCATTGGTTTGAGGTGAGAGACATGGATCAGTTATAAAAATATTACACAAAATGATATAAGGAAAATTGCATTATAATTCTGCTTTATTCTTAGTTTGCTATTGGATTTTAGGCAAACCACTCAATATTCTTATCTCTGAAAGAAGATAATTTGTATAACTAAATAGCTAAAGACCTTATATGTATAGTCAACTAATAGATAAGATCCCTGCTACAAAATCTGGTCTAGCAGACATATACAGTCATTTTTGATATTCATGGGGGATTCAGTTTCCAAATCTGTAAAGTATAATATTTGCATGTCACCTATACAGCCTTTTAATATAGTTCAAATATATTTAGCATATTTATATAATACATAAAATGAATATTTTATGTAATATATTTATACAAATATTTTACACACATGTTATACACTTTGTAAATATTTAAATAAATATATAAAATGCATATTTTATGTAATATATAACATTATTTACATAATATAAAATATATTTGAACTATATAATATCTATGACATTTCAGTATATAATGTATAATATATCACATATACCATATCTAACATTCCATGTGGTCATTTTACTATATTATTTAGAAGAAATACTGAGTAGAAAAAGTTCCATACATATTTAGCACCTTTTTCTAAATATTTTCAGTTCATGGTCATTTGAATTCACAGATAAGGAACTCACAGATGTGGAGGAATGATTTTACGGTTATTCATGTAGATTGTACAGAATCACTCTGTCTTGTTAGATTTATTCTTTATTAAAGGTGTTACAGTAAGTTTTTAGAGTTTCTTTCCCTAACAGAAAGAACTTTAACTTGTAGGAGAAAGAAAATAATATATAGCTTAGAGATGCGCACTAATATGTGGGCTTACACAACATGGCTCGGAGAGCTGAGTCATCACCTCACGTTGAAAGTCTGATTTTTCAGTCATAATGGCAAAATAAATAAAGTTGAGATTTTTGCTTCAAAGACATTTTTTTTCAGTCTTTCTAAATTGCTCAAGAGAAACTTCGAGAAGAGTTATAAGGTCATTTTCTTAGTGATGGAGACATTTCAAAGTGTATGTGATTACACAGGAGCCAGAGAACAAGTCTATTTTCCTAACAAGTGAGAAATGAAAGCACTGCAGCATTGAGAACCCTCTCCCTCTTGCACAAATACTCATTTGTATGCCCACTTTGTTTCTAGGCAACACAACACTAGTGGGAGCAGGCTGCTGGAAATGCTAGGTCCTCAAGAGAGCAGAGGTAAAGTCTGTTTTTCTTTTGCCAATGGAGAATTCTGTGGAACTAACATTGTAATTACTCTTTCAATCAGAAGGAAGAAAGGATGGCTTAAATTTAGTTGCCTTATTGAGCCTGTGGTAGGATGATACAGCTTGTTCCACTGGCAACGAAAAAGTTTAATAAGAACTTAGTCAAGCTGAGCTAGACTTAGGACATCCTGCAATTAAGAGACAGTAGCAGAGTGGTTCTGCAGACACTAAAGGGAGAAGCTGCTGGCTCTTGAATGGCTCTAGCCACATTCACCTTGAGGGAGTGAAGATTGTAATAGGAATAAAGCCAGAAACTAAAATGAATTATTTCAATATATTTGTTTTCAAGAGAGCCTGAATCTTGGTGCCTTGTGAAAGCACAACAGCATAAATGTTTAATAGGCAAATGATATCTGGATGTCAAAGTCACTAGCAAGAACTGGTATTTTATTTTTTTCTTTTGAAAGTCATAAACTTTTTTAGAGCATAATCCTAGCATACATAAACTATGAGGAAGTCTTCTTCAACTCCTTTCTTCTCTACACATTTTGTTTTGGAGGATAAACAGGAAGAAGAAATTAACTACCTAAGATAAAACAAGTACCTCTTCAGTCTCCTCCCATTGTCTGATTTGTATTTAGCCACAATCACTGCCTCTGAGTAGACATTAGAAGCTGTATTCTCATAAGTGGAAGCAAAATCAAAACCAGAAATTTCTCTTAAAGATGTGGGTTTTGCTCATTTTCACACACACTAAGGCCACAGAAATTGATAAACTATGGACCATGAAGATTACTTTAATCAGGTATTTAAAATATATTATCTAAGATGTTTTAAAAGGCCATTGATTTTCTTTTTAAAAAAATGTTTTGAACTTCAAAATGTTGTACAAAGGGATTACAATTTAACATATCTTTTTAAGTGTCCAGCGTTTCTTCATCAGAATCACTCCATTATTCTCTCTCAACCACAAACATTTTAAACTTCACTTTGCTGCTGCAATAGGACAGGCAAAATGAAAACCCAGTGTTGTTGTTTTTTTTTTTTTTTTTTTTTGCTTTTTTTTAGGATTTAACAAACAGTACAAGAAATGTATCCAATGCCCAACATATGATACTGTAACCTCTCTGTATGTCAGTTTGATAATAAAAATTTGAGAAAAAAAATAAAAATAAAAAAATAAAAAATTAAAGACCTAAATATAAGACCTGAAACTACTAAACGAAAATATAGAGGAAATGCTTCAAGACCTTGGAATAGGCAACAATTGTTTTAGACAATACCCCAAAAGCATAGGAAATAAAAGCAGAAAAATTATACATATATACACATATATATGCACACACATGTGTATATATCTATACATACATACACACATATATACTATATGAAATTAAGACGATTCTGGATAACAAAGAAAACAATCAATAGAGTGAGCATACAACCCACAGAATGGGAGAAAAATGAACAAAATTATTCATCTGACAAAGGATTACATTCCTGGGCATTTATCTAATAGAGCAAAAATAAGGTCACACTAAAGCTCCCAGAACAACCATGTCCATTGTTGCAGCATTGTTCACCATAGCCAAGATATGGAATTAACCCAGATGCCCCTCAGCAGACAAATAGATTATGCTTTCTGTTGAAATGTATATATATATATATATATATATATATATATATATATATATATATATATATTTCTGTATTTCTGTGCTTTCATAAGAAAGAGTGATAATGTACCATTCGTAAGGAAATGGAAAGACTTGAAAACATTTTATGAAGCAAAGTAAGCCAGATCCAAAGAAATATCAGTTATGTGTTTCCCTTGTTTGTTGTAACCAGAATATACAAGCAATAACACTGGATGGTTAAAGCAAAAAAAAAGCATTAGGACATGATAAATTATACAGGACTCTAGACATTTACACAGTAAAACCAAAGGAGGATATTCTTAGGAGAGAATCACAAAGGCTCAATAGAAATGTTAATACGGTCATATAAAATGATGTTTTTCAAAATGAACTCTAATAAATGGAAATGAAGGTTTTAAAAAAAAACAAAAAACAAAAAAAACAGGATAATATTATCTTAGGATGCATGAATGAGGACAAAGTTTGTCCTGAAATGGTAAAAAGAGAAAGCAGAAAAATGGATGACTAATGGAGAGATTTATACATAGATAATTTGACAAAAGTTACCACTGTATTCATCAATAAAAGACAAGAACATGTTTTTGAAGAGTCAGTCTACACAAGAAAATCTTTTTCTTACTATGCATATCAAAAATAGGAGTCCTTATTTTCATAAAATGGAAAATTGTGAATGTATACAGAATTAGTGGTGCTATCAAGGATTTTGTGTGATTTGTTTGTGTGACTCAAACACTGAAAAGTCATTTCCCTGTCAGACAGCTAGGGTGACACCCTTGTACTGTTGAGAATGTGTTTGAGAGATGACACATTTTAATTGGACAGAACCATTCCATGTGCTTACCCTCCATCTTTATCTCCCCATGAGCTATTTCATATCTGAAGGAAGTAGTAATCATAATTATTCTATTCATCCTGAAGAGAAGGTTTTAAAATATAAATGTAGCTGTCAAAAACAGAAGACCAGTTGTCAGTCACGAGATATTTACTCAATGGAAATTTTCATTATGTAAGACTACTTATGCCTAGCTTTTGGGGGCTTCATTTGCTCATTCTTAGATAGCATACCTTTTGTAACTTCACCAGTTCAAGGACTTGCTTATTTCCAGAAACCTTTTCAGCTATTTGGGCTGTAACTAAACTGTTTATAGTGCATAAGTAAGTTTTAAAAAATGGCCTATGCAGTGAAATATCCCAAAACTAAATAGAAACAAATCATTTGGAAGAATTTCTCATAGTGTATAGAATTTAGTAAAAATAAACATAATTTTTAAAAGTTGATTGTTATTTTGGTCTAAATGAGCAGACCTCATTTTATTAATATTTTTTGAAATGTTTTCAAAGATACATGGACACATTGACATCAGACATTAGCTTAGCTCTTTCTACCTTCATAGTTTTTCAGGGTTGGAGGAGAGTTAGAGGAGGGAGTTTTGCAGTTGAGTTACTAGGCATGTTAACTTGTATTTTGATTTCTTTGAAAGTAGTGTAAACCCATATATATCTTCTATTAAACAATTTTGAAACATTTTCTCTGTAGTAATGTAGAAAGGAGATCTAATTTCTTCTGACTCCAAATGTACATTGGACCTCAGTTACTTGACAAAATAAGCAGGATATGTGGGACGCACAATCTCTTTTTGATGCATTACCTTTTATCTTTTTTCAGTCTTTAAATAGTTGTACAAAGTAGTTGCCATTAAACAAAGTAGTTTATGTATACCATGCATCTTGATCTTTATCTTTTACATGCTTTGATGATAGGAAAACATATATGCTTCCTAGTGGGTGGAGAGCTGTTGATTAATGTTTGAACAATTAAAGATTACATATAAAATGCAGTTACTTATTTAATATTTAAAATTAGAATACAGTTAATAATACTATTTAGTGTATTTCAAAATAACTAAAAGAATTTTAAATGCTTTCTCCATGAAGAAGTGATAAATATCTGAGTAGTGAGTATACTAATTAGCCTGCTTTGGTCATTTCCTCATGTATACATGCATAAGTGCACTTCAGTATATTTCCTTCTTAATGTAGGAAGTTAGAGAAAACTATAAGTGGCTATTCCCTTTTCCCCAAATCATTCAATCTGTGACCAAATTCTAATCTATTAGGTAAAATAATTTCTCTTGAGGACATGCCTTGTTAGTAAGAACAGAATGGTCTACTTTAAAATGTTTCAAAAAAATTGGGGCTGGGGATATGGCCTAGTGGCAAGAGTGCTTGCCTCATATACATGAGGCCTTAGGTTTAATTCCCCAGCACCACATATACAGAAAATGGCCAGAAGTGGCGCTGTGGCTCAAGTTGCAGAGTGCTAGCCTTGAGCGGGAAGAAGCCAGGGACAGTGCTCAGGCCCTGAGTCCAAGCCCGAGGAATGGCCAAAAAAAAAAAAAAAAAAAAAAGTTTCAAAATGACTACTTTCCATCTCTCCAGTCCCAAACAGAGTACCCTTTTTGGTCACAAGAGAAACTGATAGGTTCGTAAAGGTAAAATTCTCTAAGTTGTGAAATACCTAAGTACCAAATTTCTTTGGAATTTTCAACTCTTTAACTTATCCAGATTTTCGTAATTTCATTAATTATTATTAGCTTTACCTATCCTGTTACTGATTCCTGTTGAGGTTTTCTATTGCAGTTTCTGCTCCATTAAGTTGTTGTATTTCTGTATTCGTCTGTCTGTGTCTCTAATATATGAGGGTAGTTATTTACCTTGTCATCTCAGTTCTCTAAGAAATCTAACAAGGTTTGCTAAATTTTAGTTTGATCAGTTTGTTTTTTCTTCTTGCTTTGTGGACAGGAGTTAGGGTTTCCCAGATCCTTGTTTTTTAGACCAAAAATGAGAAGTGGTACTATTACTATTTAATTACACAAGCCTTTGCTACAGAGAGAGGGGAAAGCCTTAGGGAATTGTACCCTGGCTCCAAAATCCTTCAGCCCAATAGTGACATGCTACTTTCAATCATTAGTATTGGCCAAAGTAAGTCATATAATCTTGACCAGTTTTTTTTTTTTTTTTCCTCAAATTTTTATTTTCAAACTGACGTACAGAGAGGTAATCTTGACCAGTTTTTAAAACACAAGGGAATGTAATGTTTCTGTGCTTGTGGAAGAATAGGACTAGATTCCTTACTGAGTATCATTAAAGATGGAGATCAAAACACTCTGTATGTAATAGTACTTCCAACCCCACCAACTACTCTGCTCTCTACTCTCCTCACAGTTTCTCTACAGCATTTCTTAATAACATATAACACCACAGTATTTTATGAAGAAACTCATTACTCTGCAGGTTCTGTTTGCTGTTTGTCTCTTCACTTCTACCTCCACCACTTTTCAGCTCTATAATCTCGATTATTCTAGAGCTCAGTTACATAGTTTGTTGATGAGTTGGTGAATTTTATTTGTTTAAATTCTCAGAACACTGACAAAAGCACTCTCATGTCAACCTTTTATGCCAGCCACTTGTGGCTCAGAACCTGCCTTTGCAGCTGATATGAAGCTTGTGCAGAGATGTTGTCAGAGTGGCTGCACACATCCTTTGCTATCAGCCAGGAGCTCATGCTTCTCAAGTTTACCCCGAGGACTGTGGTGCTATTTTAAGGCAAGGGTATACACAGCCTGAGGGAAAATGAGTTTGAAAATGAGTTTAGGCTTTTCAACATTGCAGGCAAATATTGTCAATAATTTGAAGGGAAAAACACCCCAGAAGCATTCAATTTATGAATTTTCACATTTCATATTTATGTCTGTGATCAAGGTCATGCAATTCTCATTTCTCACTGGAAAGCAAAATGCTCGATCATTTTTTTACATATGAAATGCAGATGCAGTGCTTGGAGCATTCTCTTTCTCAAGGAATAGACCTGCAAGACCCTGGCCCTGGTTGAATTGTGGGTTTCCTGCTGGTGTAGCTGCATCATCTTTGTGCTGTTTCCAGCTTGTTGTCTTCACTGAGCTTAATGAGTGCATTCAGGCATGTAATGAAGAACAACATCATCATACAAACAATTCATTGAAGTCCTATGATATGGTGATTTTTATCAATTATATTATTCAGGAGAATAAATTTGCAATTTATTTATAAAAATACATCAATTGAGTGACATCAGAAGCACTGGTGCACTGATACTTATATTAGCAAGCACATGAAAAAACAAAATCTTAAATTGATGGCATTTTACAGAGCTTTTGTCTATTTACTAGAGAAGTGAGAATATAGCAATTATATGCCACAGGTCCCTCTGGCATAAAATTCATACTATGTAAGCTTCAAATATTTGATAGCCAAACGCAGGAGTTCCTACTACAAATGGTTTTATTTTCACCAACACTAGCCTTGGTATATAGGTCAGGAAGGTCTATATGTTCACTTTATTATGGAAGGTGAATCCTGCCTGTTATCCAACAGTTAATTTAAGCAAATCACTTGTGTGTTTTTATTTCATTTTTTAGTAAAGCATTTGATAGAGAGTTAAGAGCCTGTTTGTATACATCTCATTTGATTCTTAAATCTCCATGAAGTTAGCTGGCTGAGGCTTCTCACTTTCATTTCCTGACTTAGTCCTGGGAAAGTAAAGTGAAAAAGGGTCAGATATTTTATTGTAAGCCCAAAGCTTTATTTTTGCAGCAGCAATGATAGTCTGGCCCTGTTTGCTCCTCATTTTAAACTAGGCAAAATATACTTACTTTGCCAACAAAGCTAGGTTGTTGAAGGGGTGACAATGGGAGATCTTAAATTTAAATACTACAGTCATGCAAAGCTATGTATAGTTTTATGTTGCTTTACATAAAGGATTCATTCTTAGATTTAAAAGCTTTCCTCTACTTTATTCAAGAGAAAATATTCAATACAGATATTGTATGGAACTATATCCATCTGTACAAATATTTAGGAATACATTCATTAAAAAGTGGAATAGCTATTAAAATTAGCCTAACTTTAGCTCTGGTTTGTTATTCTCTAGGTACTGTTATTAGATTTGTTAATTTGACTCAATGCTGTTCTATTTTCTGTTCATTGATATGTTATGATTGATTTGGCTATGTCATAAAGATAGATATGATTTCAGGACAGAAATACGAAAGTGCGAATTTAGAGTAATGTTTCTGTAAAACACCAAATTTGGAGGCCCTATGGCTTTTTATCATATATACTCAAATCTGCCATTTTAGATAGAACAAAAATAGTTATAGACAGTATGTGAGAAGGGAGAATACCCCATAAAACTTTACTTACAGAGTCTGAACTGTTAATTTCAGGTCACCAGATACTTATGTCTTAAAAAATTTTGTTGCCACTTGCAAAAGAAAACAGAAAACATTTTTAGTACCTGACTATACAAAAACAAGTGATGGAACAGCTTTGGCTCCTGGCTGAGTTAAACACTGACCTAGATACAGTACAGGCATTCCTTAGATTCTGCTCATCCAGTCATTGTTTAAACTGGAAAGCAATCCTTCCAAGGAGGTTTTCCTTATAATGTTATTTTTCAGTACTCAACAGCAACAATGAAAATCCTTGTGAGCTGGACTGTCCTGGTACAGGAAAAGTAGCAGTACTCCCTCTTTAAGAAGTTAGAGACATGGCTTTATATTCAACAAAAGGGAACCAATTGGCACTCTTGGGCATAATGTTTATAAAACCTTAGGGCCAAGACTAACATCCTCACACGGCTTAGTGAATTGCTACCTCAATGTGGTGCTTGATTAATATCTGTTGAATTGATTGGAATTTCCACAAAGTTCCTGAGTTCTTGTTCATTAGGAAGAATGAACTGAACATACACTGTAAGCATCTATTTAGAAGAGAAGGGGTTAATGAAATGAACTTTGTAGCAGCTCTCTCAAACTGCCACTTGATGAAGGCTGATTTAAAAAGACTTAAATGACAGTGGGATTTTACAAAAGTGCTAGGCAGTAGGGCAAGGTGTGCACAATATCCAAATGATTAGCTATTATGAGCTTGATAATACCCACGTCTAAGCTAATCTATGGCTATAAATTGGAAATCTATGTAGTCTGGCAAATTTGTTCAGATCTCCAGTGTGTAATTTAAACACAATGAAGCTGCTAATTATTGCTGTGTGCATATCTTGAAAGTTCATACATATTTTAAACTTTCTTGCTTCACAGTCAGTTCTGTGGCATGGTATTACTTAACTAATCTGTATCTTTAGGGTTTTGTTCCTCACGCATGCTACTTTTATTCGTTCAACTAAACATAAATTTCTTATGTGTGGATTATAGTGCATAAGTAGGAGTAGTATAGAGATTTGAAAAGAGGGCTATAGAGTCAGACTTTTAGGTTTAAAATTTTATATTGGATTTTATTTAAATTGGGTTATGGTATATAGTGTTTCTTTGCTCTCTGCATATATATATATGTGCATATATATATATATATATATACCTACACGTAATGAATATGATAGTGTAATTATTGGTTGGATTACGTATCTGTGAGAGCTAAATGAGTCAATGTTCATAGGCATTTAGGAAAGTTGTAAGCCTATAATTGTAGGCACATGATAAGCCTATGATTGTAGTTACACAGTAGGCGGTCAGTAAATGCTAGGTGAAAATATACATTTGTATCCTAGCTTGAGTCTAAATATTTCTATTTTTAATATGGTGGTATTTGTGTCCTGATCCTCTTGAAGTACTTATATTGCTCTGCTTGCAAACCGAACACACACCTCAAAATTATCATGTCTACACCACCTGTTTCTTTCTCACCCCAGATTATCCTTCCTCAGTGCTTTCTATTCAAATATGAAAGGTGATTTTATTTTCTCTACTTTTCAGACTAAAACCCAAATCCATTCTTGAAGTCTCTGACATGTCTAAATTCAGCATACCATCTTAGCTACTAATACTGTTAGCAATTGTTTGCTTTGATTAACATTGGTGCAATGTCCAAACTAGCCTCGCCACTATCTGTCATCTCCCATCTATTCTGTAAACACCAAACAGCTGTATCACAGCACCTGCACACTACCTCACTCATGCCAATTATTCAGTAATTTAGCTAGTAGAAAGTCTGATTGAAATATTTGACTTGTAATCTTGTTATAGGCACACACACACACACACTTACACACACACACATTCATTAAAATGACGTGAAATTCTAAACAGTGTCTGACTTTTAAAACTGGCCATAATAAATAATTCCTTCAGCAGTGGGCACAGAATGAGAAGAGAGGACAACATAATTTTCCAAGATCCTTTAGACTATAAAATTCTGTGAGTTCTATGACTTTTTAAAAGCCATAAAGCCAAGAGTAAAGTAGAGAAATCAACCTACAGGAACATTTTATTGACTATACTTGAAAAATGTACCAGACCTGGAAAGTTTAGTTTTATAAGCCCTGGATTTGAACCAGAAAGCTTGATTTGTAAGTCTGGTGCTTGTCTCAGACAAACTAGTTTTTATCTTCACACACCACATTAGTCAGGACATAATATTTTACAGCAAACAAAAGAATAAACACTCTTCTTAATTAGCCCTTTAACAGGAAGTTAAGGTAGCTAACGTTTCATGTCAAATTATAAATTGCTGTGTTTTATTACTTTTGTTATTCTGCTGTACTCCAGGAATATATTACTTTAAGTATTATAATACAAATTTAAAAAGCTGGCATAATGCCTTTAAACTGTTCATTCTTCTTCTTGTTATCTTTAATTATCAGGAGTCATAAGCCCATGATTTAAAAAACAATAGGAAGTCCTCATTTCTCATTTCCCTGAAGTGTCTATGATTGCAGGATGGTCCAAGGACAGTGGTCAAGAACAATATACTTTATTTTTTTGGTCAGAGAACAAGAGTTGTGGTGGTCACTAAATGTAGCCCAAGGCTGGTTGGGCTGTGTCTGTTTCTGGGACACTTCATTATTACTCTTATTATTCTATTTTTCTATCACTATACAAGAAAAGTCCATAATTTCTATACCAAGAAAATTTGGGTATCTTTTAGTTTATAAATATACACATGGGAGAAAGAAAGAAGAAAAATGAAGGAAGGGCAAAGATAAAGGAAGAATGTCACCCAGAAGATAAGCCAGGGAAATAGAAAAGGAGAAAACAAGGGACAGAATGAACTAATGTATTCACAATATTTGATATAGAAGAGAATAATTTTACCCATGAATGTGGATATTGTATATATAACCAATTATACGTATGAATGTGTGTGTGTGTGTGTGTGTGTGTGTGTGTGTGTGTGTGTGTTCATGTGATGTGTGCTTGTATTGGTCAAGAAAGACTAAGTTATGGTTTTGATGAGAGTCTCCCTAAAGTTTGTGTTACAGGTTTGTTTCCAAGGATAGGGCTACACACAAATAGAAAAACCTTTCTTAGGAGAAGCATATTTACTTGTTTATAGCTCATTATATTGTATTCTTGAAAGGAGATTATGGAATCCTTCTCTTCCCCTTTTGTTTCCTGTTTGATGAGGTGATTGGATTGCTCTGATACACATTCTTGCCATAATGTTCTGCCCTCATTAGAGTCCCAAAGACATGGAACCACTCAGCCCTAATCTTACACTTCAAATAAACCTTTTATCTTCATAAGCTAATTGTGTCAGATGTTTTATGATAGCTATGGAAAGCAGATTGATTCAATAGCCAAAGAATATCCCGAACACACCAAAAAGACATGGAAACCAGTGTAAAGAAGCTTCCACAGGTAGATTTAGGAATAATTCAAATATTAAAATTGTATTAGTAACAATTATAATCTATTATATAAAAATAAGAATTCATGTGTCCATTCTTGCATTCATTTTCAAAACAGACAAATAGAGAAGAGAGATCAGTTCTCTTTTCTTGTCAAAGTGCCAATCCATAAATATACAAGGAATGGTGGGCTTATAAAATCCTGAATGGATGAAAAAAACAGTAGGTAAATTTTAATGAGGAAAACTATATCTGCATAAGTCTTCAGCATCCCAGTCAAATCATTTATTACTTACAAAGAAACAAATAGCTTTAAAATCTAGCAGATGTTTAATTAAACCTCATCAGTTTTAAGACTACTAACATCAAATACTTCCTGATAAAATACAGAGAAGGATAAATCAGTATTTCATTAGTCTTGCCAAAACCACTTGAATTAAATTATGAAGAAACATCAGACAAATTCAAATAAAGGTTTGTTCTATGGAAAAAGTAACCCATAGTCTTCAAAATTGCCAAGGTCATCAGGGCTAAAGATAGAGGAAAGTAACCCTATCAAAGGAGATTACAAAGACAAGTCAAGTAATGTATGTTCCTGTATTGGAATCTCAATTGAGAAAGAGAAAATAACTGTAAATGACATCATTAGAATACTGAACAACATTTAGATATGGACTATGTATTCGTGTCCTAGTCTATTTGCCTGTCTCACAAAACACTATGGAGCTGCAGGCTAAAACAACAGACGTGTGTTTCCCAAAGTGCTGCAGGAACGATCAGTGTCTTAGGAACTTTTTTTGGTGGTACCAGGGATTGAACTCAGGTCCTCACACTTAACTAAGCTCTATCCTTGAGCCATGCCTCCAGCCTGGATTTGGTTTCTAAGGAGGGGGTTGCATTGGATTTTGAACAGTTCCATCTTCCTGGGACTTTTTCTTTGCTTGGAGAAATAGAGAGAGAGTAGGAGAAAGAAAAAAGAGGGAGAAGAGAGGAGAAAAGTGAGAGAGAGAGGAGAGGGTGAGAGTAAGGGCAAGAGAGAGAGAGAGAGAGAAGTAAATAACAAGAAAAAAATAGTTATCTTCAGAATGACCAGACTGTCAAGAGGGAACAAATGAAGAGAGGTTCAGAGAGCCACAGATACCATAATAATATAAGAAATCATACAATCCAGACAGACACTACTACCTCATAATTGTAAGACGTGTTCCCCATTTCATGTGAATTTTCACTAAAACATCATGAACCCACAGAAGTAAAACTTCATTCAAATGTCTTTAATGCCAATTTTATATCTAATGTAGAACTGTCTGTAAATAAAAACTTTTACACTGCTATTAGGTACTATCATCAATAGCAGATGTTCTATCAAAAAATTATGTAGTTTTTCTTGTTTTTAACACAAAGTTGAGATCTTGATCACTTTCTATTATGTATTGGCGACCATAGACCCAAGGCCAGATAACGAAGTCCATGTTGCAAATGTGGCTTGATGCCAGGGAATCATTCTTAGCTTCTCAGGCAGCAGAGATCCATAGAATCACAGTTCAAAGTCAACCTGGGCAGAAAAATCTGTGATTCTTCATCTCAAAATAACCATAAAAAACAGAGTATTCCCCCAAAGACCTGACTGAGTGAGCCAGGAAAAAAGAGGGGATATTTCCTTTTCTTATTTCATTGAAAACAAACCCATTATTTCCTTTTGAAGTTTCTTTTCCGTTTTTCTTTTTGTTGTTGTTATTGTTGTTGTTGCTGTTGTTGTTGTGCATGGGGCTTGAACTCAGGGCTTGGGCACTGTCCCTGAGTTCTTCTACTCAAGGCTAATGTTCTTCCACTTTGAACCACAGCTCCACTTCCAGTTTTCTGGTGGTTAATTGGAGACTTCCCTGTCAGGGGTGACTTTGAACTGCGATCCTCAGATCTCAGCCTCCTGAAGTGTTGATAGGTAAAGAAATAAGATTATAGATGGGTGAATGATATGAATATAAGCTATGATCTAATTTCCCAAATTTATCAGAGCTACCGGTAATCTTTTGCTTTTGCCGTGGGAAATATGGGTGGGGTTTGGAGAGATGGAGAATGATGGAAGAGGTGACATGGGTCAAGAAGCCTGTTACTCATAAACTGATATGTTGAATTAAAGTCTCTTTAAGCAAAGTTTTAAAAAGAAATACAAAAAAACCTTAAAAAAGGAATACAAAAGAGAAAAGACAAGAATAAAAGTAACATCTAAATGAGAGGCTATCTTGCCTGCTGTCTCGATGTGCTGTCCTAAGGAGCCAGCATTGCCATGGCAACAAGAAAATGGTAAACAAAGATGTTTTCAGGATGGCTAAAGAAAAATGTGGCTTTTATATTCATACTTCCAACATCACCGTATTAAAGAAATAAAGACCTTCTTTCCTTTTGCTATGAATTAAATTTTCCACATTGAGATAGACTAAGTGAACCACATTTTCTTCTTTTGTTTGTTTTCTTTATTACAGAATTTTACAAAGCTAGAAATTTTGTTGAAGTAACCATTCAGTTTATAGGATATAATCTTTCCTATGAAGTTCTAGAATCCCCTTATTGTATGGCTTTGCTAAGAATGCACAAGGGTTAAATCTGTGATGTGATATCTCAGGGTTATGACAAATTTGACAAGCTGAGCTATAGTGACCTTACCTCACGTGCTCACACAGCCAAGTATGCCATCAGGATTTTCCAAAGCTGATAAGGCAGATGAGGAATGACTCTCTCTAGACTCATGCTGATTTGCTATAACTTGAGTTGAAAATATAAATCTAGGACACAAAATATTGTTTAACATGTAAAATAATAATTTGATTTGAAGGATAATGGAGGACATGGACACTTTGGTTCTTATAATCTTTGTAATGAAGATTACATATCATTATATTGTGTAGTAAAAATCAGATGTGCTTTTTAAAAATTGTATTGGGGAAAAAGAAAGGAAGTAAATAAAATATACCACAAGTGAATTCATTAATTGTTTATTAGCCAGCTGTGACTATTCTTCATGTCACTAACACATACAGAATGACAAGGAAAGCCCTGAAAGGAAATATACCCTAATATCTTTGCACATTTTACTCTCAAGGATAATTCCTATGAAGGGAGGTTGTGTGCTTTAATGTGCAATATGAATGTGCTTTAATGTGCAATGTGAATATTGCTATCAGGCACATTTGTAGAGAGGGCTCTATTTCCTAGGTGACAATCAGATTCCTGGTGGACTGGGGATGTTGAAGGGGCACATTTTGATTGGAATCAAGACTAGGAAACAATGGTTAAATTCTGGGATTTGGTGGGAGGTGAGCCTGCATTATGTTTAGGTATTGAGCCTGGGTCAAAGCCTATGACACAAGAGACAAGGTGGAAGGTGGAAAGAACTGGGGACCTGTGCTGTTCCAGGAAGAAGCCAATGTCTCTGCTTGCTGAATAACATTGTAAGAAGCAAAGTTCATTTATTTGCAAACTCAGGTTCTAGTCTGGTGAGAACAAGTTGAAAAGAGAAGGAAAGAGATTGACTTTCAACATTGGAAAATATATGTCCTTCACCTCATGAACTGCGCCTGTGTAGAGGAAAGAATTTTCTGCTTCTGGAAATGAAAATGTTGTGGTGCATAATGTAGGGTTGTTTAGGCAGCATTGATGACACCCATGGATGTAAGAAAAAAGAAACAAACAGCCCAGAAGTTAATGGCTTCAAAGTCTTTGTTTGTTTCTTCTTTAATCCTGTCTTCTCTCTACCTATGCCTCCATGATCGTTGCAGGTGTATAGAGACAGTAATTTGGCAGCATCTGTTCATCTGATTTGAATTCCACGGTCTCTAGGGGACATTCTGTGAGGCAATGAGCATAAAATGAGTTAAAGAACCATTAGTATCAACAGAGATGGGGAGGGGCTTTTTACCTGAGGTGCTGCTTTGAAAACATCCTCTCCTACTCCTGACTTTCCTAATTAAATACTATCACTCCTGCAGATGGTAAAAGGATGAATTTATTTTGCTGAATTCCTGAAGCCAGGAAGGTTTCATTCAGGGAGATCAATAAAAATGATACTCTTTGAAGAAAGATAAAGTACCAATGGAATCTGTAAAGTTTATCCAAAACACTTAACACCAAACTTATTTTTAAAGTCTCTATGAATCTTTTAGTTATGTTAAAATTCAAATTATAAGGAGGAATTTTTTTAAAGAGGACTGATTGTCTAATTCAACTGTAATTTCCCATAACCAGTGCATTTAGCAAAATCTAGAAACAAATAATTCTTAATGAGTTTTAGGGAAAAAAAAAACAGCTCACACTATATTCATATAATTTGTCATTTAAATCAGGACACTCAAAGTTTAAGAGGCCATTAAAAAAGAATTACCAAAAAGTACTGTCTGACACACTCAAGAAAAGTAGATGCATACTAAGCTGTTTCCTTTGTGCTCCCTTCATCTGATGCAAGTGTGAAGTTCATTCTGGAACCATTGTTGCAAATCTTTCTTTTGATCAGTGGAGATGTCACCAGAGAGCCTGGAAACTTGAAGTTGATTCATTCTCCCCTTACTTTATCACTTAGCATCTACGTGGGTTCTGACATTTGCAGATCAGAAAGTTGAGGTCCAGGAAAACTTTCTTGCAGTCTCACATAAACATACATAATAATATATTTCTCTTGTTTCCTAGAAGTACCCTTCCTGTAGTTCCTGGATCCTCAAAGATGTTTTGTTGTGGCCTCCATGAGCCTAATTACAACAGTAATACCATTCTCAGGAATATAAGGAGTATGATTTTGTATCTCTAGGATTGAGAGTTTATAAATCATCCTAATTTGTTAGAGCTCAACAAATGGTTCTCTGAATCATTATTATATTCAATGATACTCAACCATGTAGGTATAGTATTTCTTCACTAATAATATAGTTTGCAGAGAAGTCATTGAGTAAGTCTAAACTAAAGAACTAGGAGTGTCAACTCACCACAGTTTCTGGATGGGAATGTTTACTTTCTACTACTTGTTGAATGAAGTTAAATTTTGTTAGTATGCAATGAAAAAGATAAGCATTTTTAAATGTCTCTTGATGTTGCTAAACTGTATTTCTTTAGAAGCCAATACTAAGATAAGCATCTCTGGAGGTCAGTGAGGCACATTGTCAGTAAGGCACAAGTAGTGATGCACAATGAGTAACAGATACCTCAAGATATTTCTGAAAGGAAAGAAATTCAAAGCTTTTAGGAGAAAATTGAATATTGGGAGCACTACAGAGTGAGTAAAGTATTTGTGGACGGTAGTAGTGAAGGATTTTCTATGATGTATCAATAAGCTAGACTATTTTTTTTTGCATCCAGTTGAGAGTAACTTGGAAATTTTAGGAAGAGAGAGTAGGAGAGAGAGAGAGAGAGAGAGAGAGAGAGGGACAGAGAGACAGAGAGACTGAGAGACAGAGACAGAGAGACAGCAACAGAGAAATGGAGACTATACCTTTAGAGAAGCTCTCAGAGAAATACAAATCAAAATACCATTGACATTCCCTCTCACTCCAATCAGAATGCTCATCATCAAGAGCACAAACAACCACAAATTCTAGTAAGGGAAGTCTTTATATACAGTTTTTAGGTATGTAAGTTAATGCAACCACTATAGAAATTAATATGGAAGTTTCTTTTAAAATCTGAAAATAGAACTACCATATGATCATGTTGTATCATCCCGGCATATACTAGTGGGAATATAAGTCAGCACACACTCAGGATGTTCGTGCACTGAGGTTTTATAGCTACACTGTTTACATCAACCAAAGTACGGAATCATCTTTGGTGTTTGGGTGATGGAGCCAGCGAGAGTAAGGAGGGAGAATACAATTGAAGTATTTGTACATATGTGAAAACAGCATGAAATCTGATAACATTGCTTAAAAAGAAGAGGGAGGATGAGAAGTGACAGAGGGATCAATTTGATAAAAATACATTATATGCATGTGGGGGGAATATCACAATCAAAATACTTTATGTGATTAATACAAGATGATAAAAGTATAAAAAAGGAAAACAAGAAGCTTTCTGGTATCTTTGGAAATACCATTGGCTGGTTTATATCACAATGTCTCATAAGTCAGAAGGACCAACTAGAACATGTGAAAAACCTGGAGAAGAGATTGCAGTTTTGATATAATAAGCAAACTGAGAGGACTAGTAAAGGATGGCTCAGAAAGAGACTTGATTAGAAAATTGAAAGTAGAATTTCACAAGTTTCAAATATGTAGTAAAATTGTATTGACCCAACTAAAAGAGGTCTGCAGTACAAAAATAGAAATCATTAACAGATTTCTGGCTCAGGAAATAAGGATTGGTAATATTCTAAACTAAAGTAAGGATTACTGGAGAAAGAGGAGTGTTGGATGGACATGCACCAAGATGAGTCATATGAATATATTAATGCCATATGCTCATGAGACATTAGGCACAGATGTCCAGAAAATTAACAAGTACCAAGTCCTGTGACGTTCTGTAAATTCACAAGGATATTAAGATTCAGGAGATGAAACAGAATTGGAAAGACCTCCCAAACTCTTACAAAACTAGAATTGAATCTCAAAACTCCTAAATTTATTCTAGACTGATTCTCTTTCCTGGACCATGCCATGCTATTTATTTGGTTAGGTAAAAGGCAAGTTTTTGTGTTAATGCCAAAATTTTGTGGGAGAACTTAACCTGAGTGTTGATAATTTTTTGGCCTAAGTTGTTACTTTGAATCATTACCACAGTTGTCTTCTCTAAGAAACACTGCAAGAACTAGAATATTTCTATGATATTCTTAACAAGGGATCTCAAGAATCCAATTTCTTAATACATAGGACCACATATAATGAAGTGTATCTACATGAACTCCAAGATATGGAAGAAAGACGTGCTTATTATGTCCTGTACATGGTTTCTTATTTTTAATATTTTTTCTTTCATCTTTCTTAATTTTCTGTGCCTTGAGTATGCAATTATTCAACCAGGGGAAGGGAAAGGGAATCACAGAAAAAGCCTGTCAAAGGATGAACTAATGCTACAATGACACTCACTTGACATTAGGTTGGATATCAACCTTATAATTTGGGGGGTAGCAAGGGGTAAGCAGGAGAAAATGAAGGATGAGCTAACACTGTTTAAAAACAAATGTCATCATTACCTTACTTATGTAATTGTAATCCCCTTGCTCATCACCTTGGTAATAAAGCTAAAATTAATAAAAATAAAATAAAAAGAAGCACTGTATCGTTTTCATTTGAAGTATTGTTCCCTGAAGAAAATGGCACATCTATGATATCAGAGATGCCTGAGATGATTTCCTAAAGTCTTCAGCTATTGGCAATGTTTAGATTCAGTCTAGATTGCTCTCATTTCTTTAAAAAATTAATTTAATTTTGATGTAAAGGTGATGTACAGAGGGTTTACAGTTACATAAGTAAGATAATGAGTACATTTCTTGTCTAACATTGTCAGCCCCTTCCTCATAAAGTCTTGACACGTAACAAAGTCCTCCAATTCTGCACATTTGGAGTATTCATGTCAGAATCACAATTTGCTGATTACAATGGAGTTTTTTTGGTCTATCTCAGGGCTTGGTTGGGACTGCCTCTGTGTATTTGTTGCGCTCTGAGTGTTGTACTTGCCAAAATGTTTACTATTGGCTCTGACCTCCTTGCTCACATGAAAGAAAGGGAAGAGCAAGTGGGTAGAAGTGCTGAGAATGTCTGATTCCAATGGAAGTTTTGCTTGTTTTGTTGCTGGCGCACTCCAAGGCAATTGCTACTTACTTATTTTTAAGAAAGCCCAGCTGCAGTAGGAGTTGCTGACCACAGAAGGGATGCTTGACGAAGCATGCTGTTGGAGCACTACTGAGGCCCAGAAGAAGCATGCTGTTGGAGCACTACTGAGGCCCAGAAGTACTCCTAGAAGTACTAGGAGTGAGATTGTCAAAGAGCCCTTGATAAGAGGAGTGGTTAGAATGGGAATCTCAGACTAGAGTTTAGAGCTAATTATGCTAGTTCAGATGGGCAGGTGAGTGGGTGAACATTCCACTTGATGGATTGAGAAGGCTAAGAATACAAATTTTGGCAAGGGGAAAATACATTTTTTAAAGGATTTGGAACTTTCAAAGGGTTATATCCTATAGGAAAAGATAAACTAAATGTAAACAAATCCTCTTAATCCCTATAATTAAATAGAAGGGTCCAGATTGTATGTGTGCATAGGCACCTGGAAGAAATGAACACAAGTACTGCCTAATGAGAGATAACCAAGTCTTAGTCCTTAGTTTATTCCTATATTATAAAGTAGTCTGGTAAATGATGAAAAAATAGACAAGAAGATATAAGGTGATGTGAATGAGAATGAATGTCAGTAACCAACAGACATTGAGGATTTCAGATGTCAGTGTCCTCAGGTTTAGCCCTTAGAATAACTATACATGGAATTGCTCAAGGAGAAATGAGACAATATGGTTCTGGCAGAAAACAAAACAAAACAACACTTGGTAAAGCAATTATAAAGTTCAAATTTTTGTGCTATAAATTTTAAAAAATACAGTAAGCTACATTTAAGAACTCAGGTTTAGAAGCATAAAGGAGGAATTTGTAAAATAAAATGCAAAAAATATTTATAAGAAAGATTGAAGGAAGTAAATGCATGAAATATAGATATAGTGAGAAGTTAAAATAAATGTAGTTGAAACCTCAAAGAAAAAAAGAGAAAAATGGAAAAAGAAATACTTGAAAAAGACAGTTGAATACTCTCAAAGGTGAGAAAAGATACCAAGGCATATCAATTTGCATTGATGCAAACATTTTGAAGCATAAATTTAAAACAAGGACATCTAAAAACATAATTGAAAATTTGTCAAAGAAAAATGAGGATCAGTATTGTTGATGGCTGTGGTGGTGGTGAACAGAAAATGAAATAAATGTTAATGAGTAAGAAAAAGGCTTAAAACTGAACTTCTGAATGGAGCCCCTTGAGGAATGAGACCTTTCCGTGTTGAAAAGGAACAGCAATCTCCCAGCTACCCTGTGGGGAAATGTTTAAGAAAAAAGAAGAAGCAGAAATATTTTCATACAAGCATAAGTTGAAATACTTCTTTATCAGCAGGTTCATAACAACAACAAAATATTAAATAGCATTAGTTTTATGTTTGTGTATTTAAGACAAGTTCTCTTTATGTAGTAGACCTTACACGTGATATCTTCTTGCCTCAGTTTCCTGAGAGCTGGGACTACAGAAGTGTAACACCACAGTTGGTAACAAACATTCTTTAGGCAAAGACCAAGTGGAAGCTGAAAGGTGTGCCACATATATATGATTCAAGAAAACAATACTATCTTTATAAAATAAAGAAAAATAAAATAATATTTGCATAGTAATCAGATAACAGCATCAAGAAAATTACTTTATAAGGTCAAGGAGGAGTCAAGAAAGTCACAAAATAGTACAAGAAATAAAGAATGAAAAAAGAAACCCCCTGGAAAATAACAGAATGTGTGAGATAAATCAAATGTATACTAAATTTTATATGGAAACATGAAATTAAATGGCTAAATAAATTTCAAAAAGAAGCAAACAGGAAGAATCACTCAATCTGATTAAGTAGTTGTAGACTGGATCAAGACTATTGTCCTTGCACACAAAGATATTTCAGTTAATAGAACAGAGAACACTCAAATTGCTTCACACAAATGCAGATGACCAACTTTTGACAAAGATGAAAAAGAAATGCAATGGCTGAAGGATAATCTTGTCAACAAATTGTGTCTGACCAACTGAAAATCCATAGCTGTCCCTCGCCCACTGTGGCAAAAATAAAAAGTTTAAATTGTATATAAAATTAACTAAAAATGGATCATGGATCTCTGCAAATCGCACAAGAAATAATACAACAGAATCCTTAGGATTTCAGGTTTCATACATATTTTTGTACATGAGAACAAAAGATACACATAAAGAAAATGTTTATCTCAGTATCTATCTACCTATCAATCTATCATATATTTATGGGCAGTACAGAGGTTTGAATGAAGATTTTTACAGTTACTAGGCAAGTGCTTTATTATTTGAGCCACACCTTCAGCATTTAATGCTTTAGTTATTTTTCAGATAGGATGTTGCACTTTTTGCTTGGGCCAGAGTCAAATCTTATTCTTCCTGCCTATTCCATTGTTTACAGAAGTATGCTACCACGCTTAGCTTGTTCTTTGAGATGAGGTCTAGCTAACTTTTTGCACAAGCTGTCATTGATATATTATCTTAATATTTGTCTCCCAAGTAGCCAGGAACAAGCATATTCCACCATGCCTAATCCTGAAAAAACTTTCATCAAACTTTTACTGCCTAAAAGGATGGAAAAACAAGCTACAGACCATGAGGAAATACTTGAAATCTACATATCTTAAAAAGAGCTCACACCAAGAGTGTAAAATTGCTTAAATGCAACAGTAAAACAAGAAACAGTTTAATTTGAAAATGGGCATAAGAAATAAGATATTTTATTAAAGAAAATATATGAATGCCAAATGAGCACACAAATAGACAGTCAACATGATTGCACACTAGGGAAGTGAAGTTGAGATCAAAGTGTCTATCACTACATATCTATTTAAAAAGATAAAATAAAAATAGTGTCTCCCAAATCCTAAGAAGCTATTTTGTTAATGGGAAAAATCTTGAATAGATATGTCTCAACAAACAAAACTAAACTGTAGAAATGGCTATCAGGCACACAGAAAGATATTCAGTTCCACTGATCATCAGGGAAATATAAATAAAAATAAAGTATAATTTCACACTTGTTAGAAAGGTCATTGTTAAATAAACAAAGGAGAATATGATACCAGAGAGAATGTGCAAAACTTGGAATACTAGTATGCTATTGGTGTGACACAAAATAGTGTAGCTGTTATGGAAAGAAGTATACTGTAACTTGAAATTTTAAAATAGTCCTTCTGTAACATCTAGCAATCCTACTTCTGTGCATACAAAAGACCTGAAGTTAGGATCTCAATGAAATATTAGCACATTAATATCCACTGTAACACTGTTTAATCTAAAATTGGAAACAACTGAAATATCTGCTGAAGGATGAATGATAAAGAGTAATATGCCATGGAATATCATTTCATCTAAAAATAGGAAAAAGTTCCTGAAATTTGACTGCACTGATAGTCCTTTTATCTATTATGCTAGATATAATAAGTTAGGGGCACACAAAAGGACAAATGCCATATGATTCCATGAATATGCTGTACTAAAATAGTGAGTCTTGTGGATTTAGAATGTAAAATGATGGTTTGCAAAGTGGTGGAGGAAAGAGAATAGCAAATTTGCCTGTCAATGGGCATATAGTTTCTACTATATAATGTGTGTCAATTCCAGACAGCTACTGTACTAAATTGAGCCCACTGAAAACAATTCTATATTGGTACATTTAAAAATATGTTAAAAGGGTAGATAGATCTCATGCTGTGTTCTTACAGTGATCACATGAGAATAGAGAATTGAATTTCTCACATGGAAACATCTATGATAATATGTCAAAGACATAGTATTTACCTATGAAAATAATTTTGTAGCTTTAAAAAAAAACCAACAAAAACTCAGCTGGGGCTGGGAATATGGCCTAGTGGAAAGAGTGCTTGCCTCGCATACATGAAGCCCTGGGTTCTATTTCCCAAGTACCACATATATAGAAAACAGCCAGAAGTGGCGCTTTACCTCAAGTGGTAGAGTGCTAGCCTTGAGCAAAAAGAAGCCAGGAACAGTGCTCAGGCCCTGAGTCCAAGGCCCAGGACTGGCAAAAAAAAAAAAATAATAAACAAATTAAAAATAAATTTAAAAAGACTCAGCAAACATTTTCTATTCAATTCATAAATTGAACTGCTAGAAACTTGTCCCAGAGAAAAATCTTCATAGGAGCTTTGTTTATAATCGTTCCAAACTAGAAATAATCAAAATACTAGCTTAAGAAGGTTGCATAGTATATGGTTACTTTTTCCTTTTATTATTGCTATTTTTGGTAGTATTGGGGTTTGAACTCAGGGCCTTGCCCTTGCTGGGAGGGCACTCTTCCACTTGTGTTGCATCCCCACTGTATTTTGCTTGAGGTAATTTTTGATAGTCGGCAATTTTTTGCCCCACACCAGCATTGGGCTGATGGATGTCAGTACTGCTTACTGCCTCCAGTGAACACAGGCATGCCTGGCTCATTTATTGGGGTGGAGTAGAAGGGTCATCTCACTAAACTCTTGCTTGGACTTGTCTCAACTTCAATCATCCAAATCTCTGTCTCTGACGTAGGTGAGATTATAGTCTTGGATCACAATGCTCTGCCTTAGGTAACATTACTAAATGGTAAAATTAAGAGATGAGAAACTGATTAATAATTACCATGGGTTAGGGATGGTGTGTTAAGGTGGTGGGTGTGAGCAAGGAGGGCACACATGAAGGAAGTCACTGTGACGATAGAATAGCTCTCTGTTTTTATTGAAATGGTGGTTACACTAATCTATACATATGATAAAACTGGTCTGTTGCACATGCATTGTTGTTAACATCAAACCTTTGGTTTTACTACTGTGCTGTAATTATAAAGAGGTCAACTGGGTGAAAAGTATAAATGATACCCCTTGCTATGTTTACATTTCCTAGTCAGTGAATCGATAATTGTTCATAATGCATGAAGTGAAATTTTCTTTCATATTTGTCAGTACTCCACTTATAGGTATATCTATCTATTTATCTATCTTTCTATCTATCAATCCCAAATTCTTCTTTCAAGAACTGCTTTACATCACTTGGCTATAGAAAGTTTAAATGAAGAAAAGCCAGGTCACTAACTAAGAAAGGATATTATTTTGATACTAACACAAAATAAAGTAGATTGAAGCAAAGCCTCCTAATAAGCAGATTTAGTGATGTAATGTCAACCATTCCAGAAAGTCACTAAAATTGAAATAAGCTAAGAAAAAATAAACTAAAAAATCTTAATAATGGAACAGAACCATTCACTAAACACACATTCACAGAAATGTAATTTTTATTACCAACAGATAATAGTTTGTAGTACAGTTTTGTGCATTTCATGACAATTATATTCACTCCAGTGAACTAATTCTTTACACATTGCTTTATTTCTTGTATTTTGTCTTGTCTGGTTGTGTGGGCTGGACCATAGAAGACCTTTCTGGAATCAGAATATATCCTGTTGTTCTAAGCGTGCTTATTTGTTCTTTTTATTTTTAGTCATGTCTAAATTTCATAAATATCTCCATTGGCTTCATGCTTTACTCTCTTAGTATTACAAAACTGTTCTTAAAAGTGGTGGCAGCATTAAAATGCAAAAAATAATTGGATCTTTCTGGGGAGAAGACTGTATAGTGGGTAGCAGGAAAAGGAATAGGGAGCATCTTTACAACTATAGAAGTGGCCCTTTTGCATGTCAAAATCAGCTTGTTCAAGATCTCTACCATGGATAATGCCGTTCTCCCTAGAAACTTCAATAATGATCTGTCTTAGAGAAATGTTATTTAAAAATAAATGCCAAAACAGGTTCCTCTGGGATTTAGATTTATCTCATATTGTGCTCATATTGTTTGAATGTTAATAGCTGTCTGTCTGACTTAAAAGCAAGATGTTTACTTTTACTGATTCCTTTAATATAATGACAAATGAGACCATTTTATATTCACATGAAATTTTATATTTCACGAGGCTATTCTGATAAACATATTTATACTTGGGCTTCACAATTGTTCAGAGTTTTCCATGACAAGAATGATCACTCACATTTTCAGAAAAGGAAATTGAAGTTCACAGTACAAACAGAAGGCAGAGCTGGATCTCAAACTTGATCATTTTTAGTGCAGTACTTTTTTGACCCTACCATTCTGCTGCCTGCCTTCCTTTCCCTATGGCAGCATAGCACAGCCTCCTCTTGGGAGAGGGATGTCTCAGGAAGAATGCGCACCTCACTCTTTGCCATCCTCTTTATTAAATACGCATGTCTCAGGGTTCCCCTTTTCTGGATCCCAGCTCAAGTATGAAGGCCAGCTCATTACAAGCTGGCTGCTGGGAATTACTTGTCCTCAGCAAAGATGTGTGTGTGTGTGTCTGTGTGTGTGTTTGTGTATATACACACAAATTATATGCATATGTATACACACATTCATTTATATGTGATTTTTTTCTGCAATAATATGTATTCCCATGGCAAATTTATCACAGGCTGATTGTTGGGTTTGTTTGCTTCTCAATGTCAGTTGGAGCCAAAGTGATTAAACTGAATCCAAATCAGAATAGTTTCAGTGCCAAGCACAGCCCACATAAAAAGCCCAACTTTGAAAATAAGACTGGCAACCTCATCAATACTGAATATTCTGGTAACATTTTGCTATTGAAAGGCAGCTAAAGGCTGCCGAGGAAAACAAATGAAAGCAGAGTGTTGATTTTATTCTCCTAATAAATAAAAAAAAAGAGCAGCGTTATTTGGATTCACATCATTCCCTAATTATTGATTTCTTTGACACAAATGAAAAGCAGAAGGACTCTATACAAACAAAAGCCAAGAAAAAACAAAACAGAAAAATTAAAAGAGTAGTGTGCCTTGGACACAATTCTTTTTGGTTGTGAGCTTGAACTCAGGGCCTGGCTCTATCCCTGAGCTCTTTTCCTCAAGGCTAGTGCTCTATCACTGTAAATCACAGCTCTACTTCTGGTTTTCTGGTGGTTAATTGGAGATAAGAGTCTCATGGACTTTTCTGTCAGAGTTGGCTCTGAAACACGATACTCAAAAGCTCAGCTTCCTGAGTAGTTAGGATTATAGGCATGAAAACATTTTTAAAGTCACTTTTTTTCTGACTAATTATTACATTAAAACTAAACTGCTATTGTAGAAGCCTTTGCCTTCTGATGACTTTCAGAGTGTCTGTCCTCACCATTTCATAACAGAATCAGTTTTATTAAAGAACATGAGCATTTGATCCCTTTAGAAATTAAGCTAAGCCAATCTGAGAAATCCAACAAAGATAATCAGGAAAAATTAAGGAGCAAGAAACTTTCATAAGAACTTTGAGTTTGTTTCGGAAAGGAAATTGGAAAAGCAGGTGAGATGTCTACAGAAACTCAAGCAGAGAGAGTTATACTAACCACTGAACTGGCCATAGCCTAGGTTTCTCTTCTTGAGTTGTGTTTCTCAAACTTCCTTCCTCACAATGCATTTTGGAATTTTCCAAAGTTTTCCCTTCCACTTTTTATTTTAGTATTTTTATTCAGATGTTATTTCATGAAACCATTTTATGTGTGACATTACAAGTTAAAACCAATAACAATTTTTATAATGGTTTCAAGAGCAAGTATAATACAATCAAGTTCTTTAAAATTTAGGAGGTTTTATTTTGCTTGCCCAAACTTCAGTTTGAAGGTTTATTATTTTATTGTTTTCAGAAAGGAAACTTAACAATTATAAAAAGTATAAAAACTTGCAAAAAGTTAACAATTATAAAAGTGTTTCACTTTGATGTGGTTAGCAGACACTGAATAATATCCCTTTTTGTGAACAGATATGATTGTTCCTATTTTTTTTAGTTGTAGCCACAAAAGCCAATACTCCAATGATAAAGGACATGAGCTGATTTCATTAAGGTCATTTTGGAAAGATGAATGCTCAGGTAAATCAGCTCCACCTCTCCACATGTACAAGGTGAGATTCAAAGATTCCAAGCAAGATGCCATAGAACAAGTTTCTATTCTGTGAGTTGTTATGGCCAAGTCTCTGAGTGATGAATTGAGTAATAATGTATACAATGGAGAGAGATAGTTCTTCCAATAGAAATTACAACAGGGGCTAAACCATAGGGAAGAAAAACACAAGAAAAAGGAATAATTTCACATAGTACATTAAAAATAACAATGATATACTGGTATTAGAACTAGGGAAGTTAAAGTGAATATCAAAATCGAGGGACAACAGATAAAAAGACAAACGACCCCAAAACAATACTTGCAAAACCATTTGGTGTAAACCAACTGAACAACTCTTGGAGGAAGAGGGAAAAGGGAAGGGGGGAGTGAGGGAGGAGGTAACAAATAGTACAAGAAATGTACCCGCGGCCTTACATATGAAACTGTAACCCCTCTGTACATCACTTTGACAAAAAATAATTATTTTAAAAAATAATAACGATGAAACCCACTTGTTTCCATATCTTATAGTACACTTCATATGTATGTAGTCATTGAGTTATTGTGAGCCTCTGCTAGGACTATCATATATATATATATATATATATATATATATATATATATATATATATATATACTAATTATAACCAATGAGGGAAAACATAGTCTATATTTCTTTGGTTCTGGCTCACTTCACTTTGTATTATTTTTTCCAAGTCCTTCCTTTCCTTACAAATGGAGCAATGTCATTCTTTCTGATAGAAGCATAGACTTCCATTATATATATGTATATATATGTATATATGTATATGTATATATGTGTACATATATATATTCCATTATATATATATATATATCACGTTTTCTTGATCTATTCGAGGTAAAAGCAAATACCCAGAAAACATTACAGAAAGCAATAGAAGAAATACTAGGCACAGGTTGAAACTTTCTTAATAAAGACCCAGAAACACAATAGATCAATGGAAGGTTGGACAAATGGATTGCATGAAACTGCACAGTGTGCATGGCAAAGGACATAGCTTGCAAGATAAATAGAAAGCCCACAGACTGGAAGAAGTTCTTCACTAGGCATACAACAGAAATATACTTAGAACTCAAAATATTAAGTTCCCCAAAACAAATCCTCAAAGAAACCACTACCCCATTAATAAATTGGCTAAAGATTTAAAGAAGAAGAAATGAGAATGGCCAATAGACACGTATCTATTAATGTGAAGCTTTAGGGCTCTGGATAGCACCTGTATACTCAGCATGTAAATAGAGTTTGGAAAAAACTTCGAAGATGTTCAACATAAAGTTCCTCAGATGAGAGAAGATATATCATTGAAGATTCTTAAAGAGGCCATAATCATAGAGCGTAGAAGGAGAAGAAAATAGCTTATATACCCTTAGCTGACAGCAGGGCAAAATCCAAAGGACAAAGAAAATCATTGAAGCGAGGATATCATATGATTAAAAACAATGGATTTGTCTCCCGTTCTCTTCTTCCTCTTTGTGCATCTTTTCTTTCTTTATTGTCATCCTTGTCATTGCCATTTGTACCATCTTCCTCTTTGGATCAATATTATGCCAGAGGGGATAACTTCAGAAGTAGTTGTCTAGGGAACATAATGTAAATTCATCCACTGTTCAGAAATCTGTATAAAGTAGAATAATTTTTCCAATTCTTGGAATTATTTGAAAACTGTGACTAAGAGGCCAACAATTTGGAGAAGAGGCAAGCATCAGGGGTACATTTACCCATTCTGGGGGGAAACTGGGTTTAATTATTGAACAAAACTTCAATAGATTCTTCAAGGAAGAAGGATGACTAGAATCCTGGAGGCATAGATCCTGAAGGAGGTCCACCTTCCTATTCTGTAGAAAAGCATGCATAAAGCTTGTCACTGATTCACTAAGCAAACTTTGTCAAGTTTTTTTTTGTGTGTTAACACTTCATTTATTGCTAATAATATTCCATTGCTTAGATACACCACATTTTATTTATTTCTTCAAAATTATCAATACTTGTAGAATCAAATGAATGTCGCTGCTATAATTACTTAAGTTCAAGTTTTTGTGTGGATCTATGCTTCCCTTTCTCTTGGCTATGTACCTTGGTGTTGAATTGATGTCACTTGTCATTTTTCTTCTTAAGGAACTGCTAGTTAATTTCCCAGTTAATGCATCATTTCACATTTTTATTGGTAGTATATGAGCGTTTTAAACTTCTCCTTCTTCTGCAAACTATTTTTTGCATTTCCAACTGTAGGTATTTTATTAGGTATAATGTGCTACACAACTATAGATTTAAATTTAAATTTCTTAATTGTTTACAATGTATGCATCTTTTCATGTGTTCATTTTCTATTGTAAAACTTGTTTGATTCATAAGTATCTAGCTCTTTTGCCCATTTAACATTTTTTGGTTACTTGTACTTTTATTATTAAGCAAAAGTTTGTATTATTATCATTGTCTCTGAGTAGCTTAAAAAGGAGTTACTAGTAAACAGGTCAGTTTTTTTATTTTTATTTTATTTTTTTTTTGCCAGTCCTGGGGCTTGGACTCAGGGCCTGAGCATTGTCCCTGGCTTCCTTTTTTCTCAAGGCTAGCACTCTGCCACTTGAGCCACAGCGCCTCTTCTGGCCATTTTCTAGATATGTGGTGCTGGAGAATTGAACCCAGGGCTTCATGTATACTAAGCAAGCTCTCTTGCCACTAGGCCATATTCCCAGCAACAGGTCAGTTTTTAAGGGCAATGCATCTTAACTGATGTGAATTGTGTCCTCCTCCCCCTCCTCCTCCCCCTCCTCCTCCCCCTCCTCCTCCCCCTCCCCCTCCCCTCCCCCTCCCCCTCCCCCTCCCCCTCCCCCTCCCCTTACCCCTCTTCCTCCCCTTACCCCTCCCCCTCCCCCTCCCCCTCCCCCTCCTCCTCCCTCCTCCTCCCCTTCTTCTTTTTGCCAGTCTGCGGCCTTGAACTCAAGGGCCTAAGCACTCTCCTTGGATCCTTTTTGCTCAAGGTTAGCACTCTGCCACTTGAGCCATAGCACCACTTCTGGCTTTTTATATATATGTGGTATTGAGGAATCAAACTCAGGGCTTCATGTAAATGAGACAAACACTCTACCACTAGGCCATATTCTCAGCCCTGATATGAGTTCTCCATATGTAATAGATACTAGTCTCTTGTCTGATATATGACCTTTGTGATTGTTGTTCTGTAAGGAAAACCTGAGAGCCTGCATGACTAAATATAGTAAGTTTTAGTGTCTGAGAACCTGAGTGACTAAATATAGTAAGTTTTAGTGTTAAAATTATAACAGCTTCTAAACCCTGGTGATGACTCCAGGCTAGAGGGCTGCAACCCTCCCTCCCCCCCCCCCCCCCACACACACACCATGAGACTTGTTTATTGTAGTTCAGCATTTAAAAATATAGGGAGCACTGTTGCCAACTGTACTTAGGTAGCAACCATGGTAATGGACAGTAAAAAATGATCATAGTCATAGACTATAGAATAACCATAATAGTAGTTATAGAAATGCCATGGTAACTGTTGGGTCGGTTTACTTATGATTAAGTACTGGATTGTCTTAGCCCGTTCATGCTTGCTTAGTGGTAATGGGAAAACATGGTAGCAATTGTTAAAGTTGGTACTAGGTCAGCCTGACCGCGAAATTCTGCTTCTGCGAATGGCTTGCTTAATCCATTTGTGACTTGTTCTACCCCCTGTGTTAACCCCCTACATCAGTGCTACGTGACCACCTGCTATCAGTTCCTGATACTGAGGCCAGTTCCTGATATCATTCAAAATAGGTTATGGTAAGGGTAGGTAGACAATTAGGAAAACCCACACTGGAATTTCCCTTGTGTGAGTCAATGGTGTTAAAGGGCAGCTGTTGGCAATGGCAGCTTTGTGGTTTGCAGTTCTTTTTGCTTTAAAAGTAACCTGTGAGACCAGGGAGGGATTGCTCTCCAAGGAGATGGCCCTGACTGATCAGCTAGTGATCTTGATGCTTGATGCAAAATAAACTTCGTTATACTTTCACTTTGGGTCAGTCTCATTTCTTCGATCATGGACCCCAAGTGTCACTTGACAATGTATACTCAGGACAAAAAAGTATTTTTTTAAAGAGAAATTTGTTTTATTCCAAGGTGGACACACACACACACACACACACACACACACACACACACACTTAACTTCTTTATATCCCCATTGGATATATGGTAGAATGCAGTGGCATAGTAGTTTTTAAAAAAATAATTACTTATTTATTGTCAAAGTGATGTACAGAGGGGTTACAGTTTCATGTGTAAGGCCATGGGTATATTTCTTGTACTATTTGTTACCTCCTCTCTTATCTCCCCTTCCCCCCTCCCCCTTTCCTTCTCCTCCCATGAATTGTTCAGTTGGTTTATACCAAATGGTTTTGCAAGTAATGCTTTTGGAGTTGTTTGTCTTTTTATCCATTGTCTCTCGATTTTGTTATTCCCTTTCACTTCTCTAGTTCTAATACCAGTATATATAGTATCCAGGGTACTCAGATGAGATACAGTGATAGCAGGGGGCACATCCTCAGGAAGGGAATATAAGACAAACAAAACAAAAAAACCCAAACAAACAGACAAGAAAAAAAAAGGTATGGTTTCACATGGCATGTTGAAAATAATTACAACAATGATATAATGCTTGTTTCCAAAATGTGGAGTTCATTTCACTTAGCATCATCTTATCTGTTCATATGGGTGTAGTTATTGGGTTATAATGATATTTTACGGTGACTACACTAATCATGTACTAGGTATTCCCTATGAGGGCACCATAGGGTTTATGTTTCTTTGCGTCTGGGTCACTTCACTTAGTATGATCTTTTCCAAGTCCTTCCATTTCCTTACTTATGAGGCAGTGTCATTCTTTCTAATGAAGGCATAGAATTCCATTGTGTATATATACCACATTTTACTGAGGGATATTTAGGTTGGCTCCATGTTTTAGCAATGAAAAGTTGTGCTGCGATGAACATAGTTGTGCTGGTGGCTTTAATGTGGGCTTGCTTGTATTCTTTTGGGTGAATGCCCAAAAGTGGGGCTGTGGAGTCATAGAGCAGCTCTATGTTTAGCTTTCTTAGGAACCTCCACACGGGTTGAACGAGTTTGCCTTCCCACCAACAATGTAGTAGGGGGTCCCTTTGGCCCCATCCCCTCCAGCATTTGTTATTATTAGTTTTTCTAATTTGTTACTAGTTTTCTAAACATTCTTACTGGCGTGAGGTGGAATCTTAATGTTGTTTTGATTTGCATTTCTTTTATGGCCAGTGATGTAGAGCACTTTTCATGTGACTCTTGGCCAGTCTCATTTCCTCTTCAGAGAAATTTCTTTTTAGGTCTTTAGCCTATTTGTTGAGGGGGTTGTTTGTTCTTTGATTATTTGTTTTGGAGGAATTTAACTTTTTGAGTTCTATGTATATTTTAGATATGAGGCCTTTGTTCATTGTATGCCTGGTAAGGGAGGAGGTAACAAACAGTACAAGAAATGTATCCAATGCCTAACCTATGAAACTGTAACCTCTCTGTATATCACTTTGGCAATAAATAAGAAAAAAAAAGATCTTCTCCCACTCTGTGGGCTTTCTGTTTATCTTGCAAGCTATGTCCTTTGCCGTGCAGAAGTTCTGAAGTTTGATACAGTCCCATTTGACCAGCCTTTCTTTGATTTGTTATGTTTCTGGACCTTTGTTGAGGAAGTTTCTACCAGAGCCAAAGAGGCCAAGAGTTTCTTCTATTCTTTCTTGCAGTGTTTTCAGGGTATCTGCTTTTATTTCCAGGTCTTTTATCCATTTGGAATTGATTTTGGTGCAGAGTGATAAAAAGGGATCTAGTTTCAGGTGTTGACTCAGTTTTGCCAGCACCATTTGTTGAAGAGGCTGTCTTCGTTCCAACCTACATTTTTAGCTCCTTCATCAAAGATTACATAAGTGTAGGTCTGTGGGTTCATTTCTGGGTCTTTAGTCTGTTCCATTGGTCCTCAGGCCCGTTCTTGTGCCAGTGCCAAGCTGTTTTTATTACTATGGCTTTGTAATACAGCTTACAGTTTGGTATTGATATTCCTCCCACACTGTTCTTTCTACTTAGGATTGTTCTTGCTATTTGGGGTCTTTTATTGTTTCATATGAATTTCTGGATTGCTTCCTCTATTTCATTTGTGAGTTTCAACTTTTTCTTCTGAGGCAACCAATAGACGGGGCAGGGGTCCTCCTGTATTATGGAGGTTAAATTGCTCTGTGAAGTAAAAACTACCGTTACAACAACATCTAGACTTATGTTTGATTAAATTCACTACCACAGCTTGGTCAAACCGACATGAAACTAACCATCTCCAATATGTTTTTCTATTGAATATTTTTAAGTTAAATTTTGGGGATGAATGGGGGAAGATTGTTTCAGATTATACTTCTATTTCTTTTGTTAAATAGTATCCCATTCCATGAATGTATCACAATTTATATTTCCACTAGTTCTTATGAAAGAATATTTGAATTCTTTTTTCTCTCTCTTTTTAAAGTTTTTACAGTGTTACTCTGAACATTTAAGGATGACTCTTACTGTTTATAAATAAGTTTATTCAGACTATATCCCTCACATGTACTACACTGTATCTGTTTCTGGGACCTAGAAGATGCACATATTCAGCTCACACCAAATTGTCATTCAATGTGATGGAGCAGTTCACATTCATCCCAATAGTGCATGACAGTCTGCAAACACTGGGATTCCTGGATTCTTTCATGAGCTCTGCTAACTACAACTTGTGTGGACAAAGTTAATACCCTAAACTGTAAGGATTTTGGCAGCCCTAAACTACCCTACTTTAAAACTCTTATCTCAAACTATCTGGAGAATTATTAGAAAATACATTCACATCAATTCCTGAGCTCCAGTTGGGAAGACAATTTAACAAGGTTCAAGATATCTGCTAGCTAAAAGAGCTAGAGTACAGAAAGCCATTTGGTGGATGGAGTACATTTCTTAATAAGGAAACTAGCTACTACGGATATTTCATACTAGGATAGTTGAATAAGAATGGGATTACAGTTTGCCTAAGCAAATAGGCTGATTGATGCTGAACTTTTATGTTAAAATAAGTAGACTTTATAAAGTCACTTGAAAGATTATGTTCTACAGTGGGCTTCTAATCATTTAATATTTTTTATATTAGAGGAAAATTGGAGGAGCTTAAAATCTTGAGAGCTTCAAGTTACCAAGTGCTAGAATTAGAAACCTTTTTCTAAGTTTTCAAAAAGAAGCTTTCTTTTTGTATCATTCTTATTTTAAAGAAAGCTTAGTTTAATAGCATTAAATTATATTATTAAATGACTGTTATTAAATATATTTTATTCACAAGCATAAGAATAACTACTCTAAGAGAAACTTTTGGCTAATTAAAAAAAATGAACAACATCCCATGCCTAATGTATCTCTGTACATCAATTTGACAATAAAAATTTTTAAAAAAGACAATATGCTGTAAACCAACTGTACAACTCAGGGGAGGATGGGAAGGGAATGGGGGAGGGGGGAAGGTGAGAGAAAAATGAAGGAGGAGGTAACAAGTTTGATAAGAAATGTACTCACTGACTTACCTATGTAACTGTAACCCCTCTGTATATTACTTTGACAATAAATAAAGAACAATTTTTTAAAGTAAAAAAACAAAAAAATGAACAACATAAATAGAATTAATTAGGATATTTTTATATGTTTATAAGATATATATCAACTATTTCCAACCACCTTCTTCCATGTTCCCCACCTCTGCAGCCTCTATACCTTTGCAATATCTGGTGATCACAATTCTGTGTTCAGGCCAACAAATGAGAGAGAATGTGAGAGACTTGCCTGTTTATGTCTAGCTAATTTCACTTAGGATAATCTCCCCCAATTTCATTGAATCTGCTGCAAAAGGCAGGATCTCATTCTTATTTATGGCTGAATAATGTCCCATTGTGTACAAATGCCACATTTTTATCCATTTATGTGTTGTTGGGAACCTAAACTTACTCTGTATCTAAGCAATTGTCATAGTTGTGTGATAAACACAGATATGTTCATCACAGATAAGCAGATATCTCTTTTGTATGCAGACTTCATTTTCTTTGGCTCTGTAGCCACTGCTTTTTTTTTACTTCAGAAAGACTCAGTTCCATTTGCAACTCTTATTAATGCCAAATCAAATTTGGATTCATGGTTTCTCTGAGAAATAGTATTACCCATGGACATCAAAAACCTGGTATAAAAATTTCGGAAAGCAGCCCACTGCTCTCCTCAACCAAAGTCTACTGAAGATGGAAGATGTAGTGCATTTGCTTGCTACAAGGCCAGATAGGAAATAGGGATTGTGAGGCAGTCTATCCTGCACAAAACTCACTCTATTATTGCAGCCTGGCAGCAAAAATACAATGTACCTAATCAAATGTGTGTGGCTGTTTGTCAATAAAACTTTATTAACAAAAACAAACAATAGGCTACACATACCACACAGGACAATTTTGCCAACCTCATTTAGTCTACTAAGTAAAATACAACAGACACTAAACATAGTTTATGGAACATTTGGTACCACATGCTATCTCCTCTTGCTTTTAAAGACCCTGGAATTAGTATAATATGAAAACATACTTTGCATCCTCCTAATTATCTTTTATTTAGAAGGTAATTATATGTTGTGTCCAACTATTGGTCCTGAATTTTTTTTAATGGCTGCACATTCTAAGGACATGGTGTGTTTCATGGGGCTGTTTATGAGAATGCTTTGATTGCATCTGTTTATTTATTGATCTCAATACTCCTTCCAGCAGGTGGGAGAAATATTGCCTGAGCTAGAGATAGGTGAGATAAGGCAGCAGATTTGGCAAGTGTTTAAAGCTTTTAAACCCAGGGCACATGAGAAGGGAGAGCATCTTTGCCCTTGCACCTGTGGCTTGCTGGCTGCATCATTCCTCCCACTGCTGCTTGTGTGCCAGCCCCAGCAAGCAGAGTGCACATGTTGAGATATACAGCTAGCTATTCTTTCCTGGCCTCTTCTGAAATCAGCTGTTCACAGTGTGCAGCATGGGGTGTGACCTGAACCAGCAAATCCTACTTATAGCTAATAAGTATGGAGAATGGTGCTGGACCAGCATGCCTATCACATATCGACCAGTGGCTACATTCTAAAGGGCATGATGCATGTGCCTTGGATGTGCTCTCAGGAGGAGGATGATATATGTTTTATTTCTCATAAGACCATCATCTTCTTTCTTCCCCATATGGGTACTGTAGTGTAACTCATTGTTCTGCTAAAATCCACAATCCATTTCTCATGGGATTCTCTGGGTCCTGTCTGCTCTACTGCTCACCATATCACAGCTAGAAAAACCTTTTGAAAATACGTTGCTGATCATGACTTGCATGACTAAAATGTATTTTAAAAAATATATTTACAATGCTCCTAGATGGTGGTCAAAATGATTCCTCTAACATTCTCAAGCTTATTCATAGTCAGGCTTCAGTTCACCTTTGCAACCTCATCTGAGCCCAAGCTCCCCAAGGCTCTGTGGCCCAGTCACATTTGCATTAGTTCCTTGAATTATTTTCCATGCTGTCTCCTACCTTGGGGTCTTTATTTATTAATACATACATGTTATTGCTGGAACTATATTTCCATTCATCCTCATTAGATTCCTCAGAGACTTATGGGGTCCCTGAATGGGGATATCCAAATATGGATGAACCATGCCAATGGATGTGGGAAGCATTTATCAATTATGAGGTCCATAAGTGAAACAAATGATTTCTAAGGCTATTTAACAACTCTATACTTTTTTCCATAACTACTCAATTTAACATGCCTCTGATGATATGCAAAGACAGCAGAAGTAATTCTCATTACATGTATATAAAGAAAAGAAGCCCTGACCCAGGGCTTTTGACTTTTCTCCTTCCCTTTCTTTGTTTCTCCCCTTTCTCATATCTGATACTTGCTCAGTCCTCTCTTGATTTCTTTCACCACCTTTCCTCTAGTTATTTCTGATTTTGTTGTTTTTTAATGTAATACAACAGAAAAAAGAGAATATATACAGACATATAATTGAAAAATAGTACTAATCTTTAGTTGATAGTCAGTCTGGAGTATTTAGGCCTCAGCCAGAACTCCTAGGAATCCACATGCCTTGTCTGGATGCTTATCTGTCCATGCAAATAAAGAGACATGATGAAGGGTATCCCTGCCCTTCAAAATGATGTGTATGATATGACAAGGATATGCCATGAGAAGACAACACTTTGGCCAATCTCACAATCTTTAGTCTATAAAAATGTGCTTTAGACTTTGTAGACAAAGAACTCTGGGTGGGAAGAGAGAGGTATGCATAAAGACTAAACAGTGCCAGTCATAGATGTGGCCTGGATGCCCATTATTGTAGTCTTTGTCTCCAGAGAGGTTCTCGAGATGTTTTCATTTCATCATTCGAGGCAGGTGGGACCAAGTCATTCCATTGTTGCCCAGTAGGTGCTCTGTATAGAGCTTTTCCTTTGGCAGTTGTATCTTTTGCCACAAGATTGTAAGAAGAAAACCTTGTTGCCATTACCTTACTTTAACTGGAAATGTGAGACAAGATACAATACCTTAAAGATGCTACAACTTTTAGAGAGATTTTTGTAACCCCAAAATGTATATGATAGTAAAATAATAGATTTCTATAATTTAAAATCTGAAAACACTTTCAAAAATCTGATTATAAGTTTCCAAAAGTAACAAAATTACAAGACAGGCATACATCAAGATAGTGTGGAGAATAGTAATGTTGTATTTGTTTTGAAGCACCAACATGTCACAAATAAAAAACTTGAGTCTCAAGATCTTGAAAGAATTTACCTCCCATTATTTAATTTAATATGCTCATAGGATTTTGGCTGTACAATTAGACAGAATGGAAAGCATTTTGTCTTTGTCTTTCAAGCCTCATTTCAGTACATGGCTTTGCATTTCTTGCTGTTTTTCTCTATAAATTTAATTGCCTTCTAACAGAGGTACCCTCCCCCCACCCCCCACCCCCACCCCCCATTTGGTAAGTACACTTTCGTGAGTCTCAGAGTGTGGCTAAGATGTTCTTTCTAAATTACGGAGCACAAACAATTGTAGCTTGGGGACTGGTGGCTAATGCCTGTAATAATAGCTTCTTTGGAGGCTGAGATCTGAGGATTGCAGTTCAAAGTCAGTCTGGTATAAAAGTCCGTAAGAGTTTCATCTCCAATTTACTATCTAAAAGCAAGAAGTTGAGCTGTGGCACAAATGGTAAGAGTGCTATCCTTGAATAAAAAGCTCAGGATAGTTCCCAGTCCCTTCCTGAGTTTAAGCCACAGAATTCACATACACACAGATACACACATACACGCACACACACACACACACACACACACACGGCTCAAAAGAAGCAGAAATGGTATCCTATTTTTTCAAAGCTCCTCAAGTACCAAGAAAATGTACCAAATACTACTAAGTACTAAGTCAAATTATTCTTCTAGTATTGGTAATTATAATAAAAGAGTTGAAAATTCAAGCTTTGCTGACATCTAAGACTTACCTTCAACATTATGAGATCAATGTCTAAACTGCTAAACTCCACAGTGAAGCTATTTGAGCAACTACTAGACATTGCGGTTTTGAGGATGGAATTTAAAGTAATAGAGAGGTAGAAGATCTAAATATACGCTTCAGAGATAGGGGAAGTATGGTGACCTTTTATGTTATGAATTAGGAATTAGATCTTCTTCTGTTCTTCCATATATATGCATATGTGTGCATATATATCCAGATTAAATTACTAAATAAATATTTACAGAGTACCAGATAAGTTTCTAGCATTCTATTAGTGACAAAATATAGTAAAGACAAAATCACTTGCATTAATTTTAATTCTAGCAGACATAGGTAGCCAGTAAACAAAATAAATGATATAAAGTACACCAAAAAATGATAACTACTATGAAAACCACTAATTGAAGAAAGGAGGGTGGAAAAAGCTTACTATGGAAATGTTTTTCTTTTTATGAAGCAGGTAGAGCTTTTCTGGGAAAATATTTGGATTAAAAGAGGAAATGTTCCCAGTGGGTAAAGTAAAAGGACAAAGGTCATGTTGCAAAATAGTTTCTTACTTGTCCAAGAAAACACAAAGATGTTCCTAAGCCTGGTGCTATGGTTTGGGCATGGTTTGAATTAGTCTGATAGATTCCATATGCAGAAGATTGACCCTTAGTGTCACAATGCTGAGCTGGTGTATTCTGGGAGTACTTTCTATTAGGATTCCATTAGGTCATGTGCCACACCATCTCAGAAAGGATTAATGAAGATCTTAAGAAATTAGTTCATACTCATGAGAGCAAGTTGTTCCAAAATAAGGCTACCCTCCATGCTTAGCCCTTTCTATATAGAGCCATTTCTGTGTACACTTCTTCACCACTCTGGGATGTGGACAAAGAGGCCCTCACCAGAGCTGAGTAGATATTCATACCATACTCTTGAGCAGACAGACTGTGAGCTAAATAACCCTACTTTATAAAGTACCACCTAAAGTGTTTGATATAGCAATAGAAAATGGTATCATACATCTGGGTATTAAGCAGAAGAAAGAACAGAAAGAGAAAAATGATTATCCAGATCAAGCTATACCTCTGTGGTCACTATGGCTTTTACTGAGTGGGGTGAAGAACATGGCACATTTTGAGCACATAAGTTACATCCTCTCACTTAGTTCTCACAACATCACTCAAAGCCCAGTTGCACATTGGTTGAAGAGGAGTCACATGGAAACAGAAAATCCAAAGAAGAGGCTGTTGCAATAATTACAGTAGGAGATGAGGGTGGCTCTGAGGAATCAATGAATAGTAGGAAGGCTCCAGAAATAGTTTCAGTACAACTGAAAATAGAAGATAATGAAGAGTCTAGAGTAGTGACAGCTTTGTACAAGCAATTTCCATTTTCTCTAAGCAATATTATTATTTTGTCAGATTGTACAAGCAGAAAACCCACAAGAATCTGTAGATAGATCATTAGAATTAGTGAACAAATGCAACATATTTTCAGGTACAAATCAATCAACAAAAATAACTTTTAGTTCTGTACATCCACCTAAAATAAACAGAAATATGACTAAAATACTGAAAGAATTGTATTATTAGCTGAGATCAAGTTAAATAAGCTAAACACACTCAAATCATCTTAGCTTTATCTTGGATACAATCTCACTAAGTCTAACTGTATCAAAACTATAGAGATAAATTGAAACATTTTTGAAAAAAATAGAAATGATATAAAAATGAAGAGATGTATATTTTATATGAGTTCTCTCAAATATTTATGTGTTTTTTGAAATTTAAATAAAAAATCTAAGTAAAATAATTTTATTTAAATTGACAAACATTTCAAGATTTGTAGGGATAACAAAGACCTAAGATCAGCAACATGATTTTTTTTTTGTCAGTCATGCTTCTTGAACTCAGGGCCAGGGTGCTGTCCTTGAGCTCTTTCACTCGTCTAGTGCTCTACCACTTTGAGCCATAGCACTACTTCTGGTTCTCTGGTGGTTAATTGGAAATAAGAATATCATGGATTTTTCTGCCTGGGCTGGCTTTGAACCATGATTCTCAGATCTTAGCTTCCTGAGTAGCTAGGATTGCAGGTGTGAGTCACCAGTGCCCAACTAGCAACATTATCTTGCAGAAGATCAAACATGAGGAGTTGAGTAGACAGCAGGCTTTTTATAAAGCTACAATGAAAGAGTGTAAGCAAACCTATTTAAAACAGAATAGGGAATTAGTATACAGAACAGGGCATTGATGGCTCATGCCTATAATTCGAGTTACTCAGGAAGCTGAGATCTGTGATTTTGTTTGTGTTCTTTTGGATAGATACCCAAAAGTGGGGCTGCTGGGTCATAGGGGAGTTCTATATTTAGCCTTCTGAGGAATCTCCATACTGCTTGCCAGAGTGGTTGAACCAGTTTACATTCCCACCAACAATGAAGAAGGGTTCCCTTTTGGCCACATCCCCTCCAACAGTTGTTATTGTTAGTTTTCTTGATATATGACATTCTTACTGGGGTGAGATGAAATCTCAATGTTGTTTTGATTTGCATTTCTTTTATGGCCAGTGATGTAGAGCACTCTTTCATATGTCTCTTGGCCATTATCTTTTCTTCATCAGAGAAGTCTCTTTGTAAGTCTTTAGCCCACTTGATAAGGGGGCTATTGGTTCTTTGAGGTTTTGTTTTGGAGGAAGGTAATTTTTTTAGTTCTGCATATATTTTAGATATGAGGCCTTTGTTCGTTGAATGGCTGGTAAAGATCTTCTCCCAGTCTGTGGGCTTTCTGTTTATCTTGTGAGCTATGTCCTTTGTGGTGCAGAAGCTCTGCAGTTTGATGCAGTCCCATTTGTCCAACCTTTCTTTGATTTGTAGCCTTTCTGGGTCTTTGTTCAGGAAGTTCCGTCCTGCGCCAAGGAGCCCAAGTGTTTCTCCTACTTCTTCCTTTAGTGTTTTCAGGGTGTTTATTTTGAATTCATTATTTTGAAAATAAGATATAGAAATCAGTTTCAGTCTTTTACATGTGTATATTTAGTTTTCCTGTCATCATTTGTTGAGGATGCCTGTTCTCCAAAATACATTTTCAGATTTTTGCTCACAAATCAGCTGGATATAGCTAGCTATATGGGCTTATTTCTAAAACTTCTGTCCCTTGGTCCATGTGAGTATAATTGTGTTAGTACAATTTCTGTTTTGATTACTGTGGCTCTGTAATATAATTTGAATTAAAGTGCTGTGATAATGTCAGCATTGCTCTTTTATAAAAATTAAGATTACTTAACTATTTGGGAATTTTTTTTTATGTTTCCATATAAACTCTAAGACTTTTTTCTTTTTATATGAAAAATATCTTTGGGATTTTGATGATGATAGCATTGAATCTGTAGTTTGGTTTCAGAAGTATAGTAATTTCCACAACATCAATTCTGATTATCCATGAACATGGAGAAGGGGGGTCTAGGAAAGTGTATTTAGTAATGTCACTTGCAACTTTACACATAAACAAAATTAGTTCTATTTGCATTATAAATCTACCTAGGAAATGTAGTGTGTGTGTGTGTGTGTGTGTGTGTGTGCGTTTGTGTGATAATAAAAGTTATTTAGGATGATACCTTTTTCTTCTAAAAAGTTACTGTTAACTGGTTGTACAAAGAGGTTACAATTACATATGTCAAGTTATGAGTATAGTGCATTTTGATCAATGCCACCCCTTTCAATGAAGATGATATTTTTGTGTGGTTAGGTGAGGCTGATATTTTCAGTTTATTAAAACTGTATTCATCCCCCTCCTTACTTTGTTCTTATTTCTTGCGCCTGAGGGCTTCATCCAAACAAATCCTTGCCTATTCCAGAGTCCTATGTTTTTCCTACATGTTGTTTAGTAGTTATATTTTCAGGTTTTACATTTAAGCATTTAGTCCATTTGCAGTTTACTTTTTACTGATAAGAAAATAAGGTCAGTTTCATTCTTCCACATGTGAATAGCCCAGCCCATTTATTGAAAAGATTGTCTTTCCTCTAAAGCAGGTGCTCAGTAATTTTATCAGTACTCTTATCAGTACTCACTCTGCTATAGATGTATGTATGAGTTTACTTTTAGACTCTCCATTCTGTTTTATTGGCATATGTGTCTGTTTCTAGGCCAGTGAAGCATCATTTTGATTACTAAAGCTGTGTAGCATATTTTGGAAGTCAATTATTATAATGTTTCCTGTTTTTTTTTCCTCTTTGACCAAGATGACTTTGACTCTCCAGGGAGTTTTATGGTCCTGAGCAATTTTTTTTTCTAATTCTGTGAATAATAACATTGTTATTTCAACAGCAATTGTGTTAAATTTGTAGATACCTTTGAGTAATATGGCCATTTGAACAATATTGACTCTTTTATTATGTGAAAACTAGACATCTTGCCATTTATTTGTGTCCTCTTTAAATTCTTTATTAGTTCTCAGTTTTTATTATAAAAAGCTTTAATTTATTTGGTAATTCCTATGTTTTGTTTTATTTTATTGTGATTGTTGTAAATGACATCGTTTTCATGATTTCTAGTTCAGGTAATAACTCTTAGTATTTTGTGAACAATAGAAGCCAAATGCACAATCTGTATTATATTCCATATAATTTCACTTCTGCACATTTCACAGAGAAGAAAAATAATGTATTGTACTAGAAATAAGGTACCAGTAGCTCAGAAGGAGAGAGAATTACCGACCATCAGCAAGGGTATACAAATGTCTTCTGTGGGGCTAGTAATATTTCATTTCTGACGTATTCACTTTGTATGTTTACTTTGTCATAATTATAGTAGCTGCATGTGTATAGCACACCCTAGCTTAAATATTCAGATAAATTTAATACTCAAGTATAAAGAAGCCCAACATCTGATTCCTGTTTTTTCCTTTTCTGTAACGAGTGTCTAATTATGTACAATGTAGTTAGAAGTAATTGATTGTCCTTAGAGGCACAGTAAAATGATGACACTTCCCATGACATCTGTTTTTGAAGGTTAAATTTGAAATGAGCTCAGAATCATAAGTTCAAAAATACTGAGAATGTGAAGGATTTGATATTTTTTCTATTAGTTATGGGATTGCACTGCTTTTCAACTTCTTTTAATCAATACTTTAGGAAAATGATTGACACAAGGACCAAAAAAACTTCATATAAATGAAATTGATGATTCTTTCCTAGTGCAATAGAGGATATCATTCTTCTTTTATAATGCTAAAAGTCCATAAATGACAGCAATATTCATACTTTGGAGCACAGCAGTTTTGACTGTTGCAAGCTCAGAATATTCTTCTCATTGTTTAAAGGTTATGTTCAGGACACAGGGCTCTTTTCAAGGCATGTATCTCAGGGGACTGTGTAAGCTGATTTCTAAATGAAATCACTTTCCAGCACATTCTCTGAAGCCTTAATGAAATACCAGTTATTGTTTAAGACAATACTATTTTTGCTATATAATTATCTAGTACAATATCATTTTATTTATTATGTAACTATCATTTTAATTTAAAAACTACAGCAGAGTTATTTTAACTTCTTTGCAGTTGTGAATTTTCCAGTGTAAAATTCTCCTTCATAGTATTTGATTCCTGATGGAATACTTTGGCTGGATGAAACTTTCTTCTGTTACAACTTACTTTCGTAAAATTATTCTATTTAAAATAAGCATCATGTATCCCAAGAACAATGACCAAAATGTTAACTGCTAACTGACCAACAGTTGGCATGTCAGAACTGTATTTTTTTTAATTGCCATTATATCTGGCAGTCTTTATATTGTTCAAAATTAGTCTGTTGGAGTACAAGAAATGTATCCAATGCCTAATGTATGAAACTGTAACCTCTGTGTACATCACTTTGGCAATAAATAAGAAAAAAAAGTTAAATGAGATCATGTAAATAAAAAAATTAAAGTATAGCCACCCTAGTGGGCATAAACTAAAAAAAAATTAGTCTGTCGGTTAATTTATTCATATATTGTCATTTGAAAGTATTTGTGGCTTATGAACAAGGGAAAGGTATAGGTCAAATAGACAATGATGGTTAGCAAAGTTTTCCTATCAGCATAAACTCAAAATATTAAAATACCAACACACTATTATCACATTAAGTTTAAACAGAATACATTCAAAGGAGGTCAAGATCACTATTAAAAGGAGAATGCATTATGTTTCATGGGGTAACATATTCACTTCTTTTCCCTACAATATAAACCTAGTTTCCAGATTAGAGTAAAATTCAAAGTAAGGCAAGGTGAGGACCCTGGTGTTCCTTGCCATTGGGTGGGTTCTGAACTTTTTCTTCCACCTGCAGGCACCCAGGGCATATTGCTATCCACAGCTGAGGGAGGACCATGGGGGCTTTACTTATTCTCTGTTCACATTTGGTGGAATCTTGACAAATGATAACTTATGATTTGGGACAACAGGCTAAATGTAGATAATGACAATTCCATGGCTTCATCTCCAATGACTGGTTTCATGTGACTAAAATGTCTTTGCTACTTGCATTTCTCTTTGTATTTGGCTACAATCATCCTGAAGTCTTACTACAATAGTAGCTGCTATTTATTGGACGTATTTTCCTCCAACCAAGCACAGGGCCAAACTCATTTTGTCTTGTTTAATGTTGAAGGGGTTACATTGACCAAGATCCATTTTATACATGAACTGTTTTGTTAACAGGCAGCTCCTTTGTACAACTACTTAAACTTAATTTTTAAGTCTCTGAAGGTATCATCCCATTTTTCAGATTAAAAAATTGAGAATAAGATAAGGAACTTGACAATGGTTCTACAGTAAATAACTATTTGAGCATGATGAACTTTAGCTCAAATGTGTCTCACCTAGATCCTCAATTGCAAAATATCTTGCACTGGTGCTCTCTTGTTACCTTCCTGGCACTTAGTATCTCAATCAGACTGGGCCCCTTGAAGTACCACATTTCCCCTTCTCTTTATGCATCTAGCATTTGACTCAAAGAAAGAAATAGCTGATATTTAGCCAATGATTAAGAAAATTGAATTTTGAAGAAATATCACAGCTCTCTACTAACAAAAATCTGCTTACCAGTTATAATGTATAGTTGCTAACATTTACCAAATCTGGGAAACACTTTGTGAATTGTTTTACTGTCTATAACATGGCTCAATGGCTCACAAGCACCAAGTAAAAGCTATCCCATTTCCTATTCAGCACCAGTAGATTTCATAGAGTTCTCTGAGGAACAGAGTTCCAGGATCCTTCCTCTTTCATGCATTTAAAATGTGGGCGTAAGAAAAGACACTTTGAGCAGGTGGAGTGTATGGAAACACCTAGAGTACTCTTTGACTCTTGTATTTAGGCTAGGAAAACAGGTCATTTCATAGGATGAGGTACACAGCTGTCTCCCAGGTACCCTAAATACTTGGACTGGTGTGGCTAGAGAGTAGTTATTTAAACAGTCCAGAGTGACTTAAGTTCTGAGTGATTGTGTTAGAGTATATTGATGGCTTTTCCACTTGTGTGCCTTCTCAAACAGTGCTCCATAGAAAAGACATGCCAGAGTAATTATGTAGTAGAAATACCTGTCTTCATAGTGGGATGTAATAGAATCTGTGAACTGCACCTTAATCCATTTAACCTCCTTTTCTCTTGGTTGCATGAAGCCATGCCCACTGGCGGAGTCTTTCAAGCCATTCCCTTTCATCCTCTCTCTTTATGGTTCTCAAATTCTAGTCATCTTCCTTTCAGTCCCCTTCCCCTTTGAACTGCATGTCTCACTAACTCACATGACAGTATTTGCTCCACACTCAACCTTGTAGAATTGTCCTTGAGTACATAGGAGTTTATATTCTTAATAGACACAGCTCAGGTAGGATATTAATGAGAAAGATTTAATGGGATCAAGTAGAGAAATTCATTGGATTATGCATCCAAGATAGTTTAATATATATGCTTTGTTGATCTGTGGATTTTCCCAGCCTTTGTGCATGGAATTCGGCTGACTCCAAAGTCTGCTAAATCAAATGATTTGTTACCTAGTACAACTGTGTGGGATTATCATACATCTTCACTCCTTTAAACACACACAGGAACACCCACACACATACACACACATGCACACACACACACACAGAGTGGGAAAGAAATCTTGTCTATAAAGTTGTGTATTAGTTAACTCCTCAGGTAACCATTATCCCAGAACCTCCCATAAATTCTCCAAAACACTATAGAAAAATGCAATGGTAAGGGAGATGTATTATGATTTGTTTGATATTTTAGGAAAGATCATATTTGAAATTAGGTCTGATGTCTGCCTCTCCTCCCATCTATCAGGGAACTCTGCAAAGAGAGGCTCCTTTGGAGCTCTCCTGGAGGGATCCAGGCTGCCCCCAGAGAGGAACTTACCATAAACTGAACTAGGGAGCTTCTTTCAGGTTCTGCTGAGTGATAATAGCAATGTTTCAATTGGAAGCAGCACTCTGATAGCCAGAGAAAAGAGACTAAAGGCTTTGGAGAATATTAGGATACCTAACCATTACAATTTGAATACAGCTTGGTTCCTTCCAAATCTTTGCTGAAACTGGATCTCCTCTATGAGATATTTAGAAGGGAGATTTTTAAAGAGGTGACTATGGGCCAGGCACTAGTGGCTCAAGCTTGTAATCCTAGCTACTCAGGACACTGAGAGCTGAGGATCATGGTTCCAAGCCAGCACAGGCTAAAAAGTCCATGATACTATCTCCAATAAATGGCCAAGAACAAACAAAAAAATAAATACACTAATAAACACTGGAAATGGAGCTGTGACTCAAGTGGTACAGCATTAGCCTTGAGCACAAGAAGCTTGGGGATAGTGTACAGGTCCTTGAGTTCAAGCCCCAGGACAGAAAAAATAGAGGTGACTAAGACTGTTGTCAGGGATAGTGGACTATGCCTGTGATTAGTAAATTTGGGGTTCTTTTCACAGTGGGTATTTTATAAAAGCAAGTTTAGCTAGGTTTGCTATGTTCTCCTTGTTTCTTGTCATGTGATACCAAGTACCACTCTTAGTATTCTGCTAGTAAGAAATCAATCACCAAATGGGTTCTTCAACTTTGAACAGAATCATATGGTAAATTTATTCACACTTTCTCCAGTCTGTAGTAGGATGTTATAGCAACAGAAAATGAACTAGGACATATAATAGGACATCTAATTCACACAAAGGTCCGAGCCCTGATTATCTAATCTTGATTAAAGTTATAGCTACTGTATTTCTTTGGTCATTTAATCAAAAACTAGAAAAAGGCAGGAGCCAAGATGACCTGACGTATTTACTACAGGAAATTGTGACAATCAACGCCTATCTCAAGTCTGCTTCTTCATGAAAAAAATACAGTCTCTCCTGATGATCAAGGTATATTACTTTGTCACTTTTTTTCTTGTTTGTTGCTCTTTTGGTATTTGAGAATGTTAAGTAGGAGCAATGATGGATATTAAACTATTCTTGTGCACTCTCAAGTTTCCTAGCAGTTCTTGCTCTGTGATACACTTCAAGTCTTCCATGCTCCTTAAGTGAGCAGAGGATTCCCAGGTATGGAATATGTTGTCTTCAGAACTCTAAGAAGCCTACCTGATGATTTTTTTTCTTAATGGCAACAAAAATAATAGGATGAAATATTTTATCTTTTACTTTAGAGCAAATATTCTGGCTTGGAAAAGACTACTATATCTTCTGAAATTTCACTAATATGTAAGACTCTGAATCTTTATAGTTTGTTTTCTACTCTGTAATGCACATGTTGTCCTTAGTGTTTACCTGCAATTTCTTGCTCATCCTGCACAACTGACATGATCTTTGTGGTAGAGGTGAACTATGCTTTGCAACTCCAGATTGCTTCATAATGTGTAATAACAGTGGGAGAGAAAACCACCATGCCTTGGGATAAGATCATAAATCTTGAAAATACAAGTTGTCTCCTGATATGGATGGATAAAGAGTATTTTCAAGATTGGCATGCTAGTGATCATGCTAGCTACTTTTAATAAACATTTCATGAATGTTCTGAGAATATTACTTAAATGAGTTTATGGTAGGCCTCTAGTGTCACTCATGTTAAGAGGTCATACTAGTAAGTTAAATTATGATATGATAAGGAACTAGTTCCTTTCTTTCCCTTAGGGCCTTAAAGATGTCCACTAAGTATTCTATGACATGACCTTTTATTGATTGGAGTAGCAATGAAGGTAATTGTAGACTTCTCTACTTGACCTTACCACCACCATAGGTCTAATCCTTTGGACCAAGATAAACAAGGTGGAGATAAGATCAACTGCCAAAACACAAATACATTATCTGCTATCCAATTATACATTCTGGTACTTGAAAACTGCCTGCTGGGGCTGGGGTGACGTCATTATTGTAAACTGGCCTAATTCAAGCCTCCTCCACTGCTTGGCTTCTAAAAGCTCCCACTTTGACAGCAGAGAAAGAATCCTCATATTTCCTGTCATTAAAAAAAATTACTTATTTATTGTCAAAATGATATACAGAGGGCTTACCGTATCATATGTAAGGCAATGGGTACCCTTCTTGTACAATTTGTTAACTCCTCCCTCATTTCCCCCCTCCCCCTCCCCTTTCCGTCTCCCCCATGAGTTGTTCAGTAGGTTTACACCAAAAGGTTTTGCAAGTATTGCTTTTGGAGTCATTTTTCTTTTTATCCATTGTCTCTCCATTTTGATATTCCCTTTCCCTTCCCTAGTTCTAATAACTGTATATACAGTATCCAGGGTACACAGATGAGATATAGTGATATCATGGGGACAACCACAGGAAGGGGATACAAGAGGATCATCAACAATAGAAGCTACGGTTTCACATGGCATGTTGAATGTAATTACAATAGTGATATAACACTCATTTCCATAACATGGAGTTCATTTCACTTAGCATCATCTTATGTGTTCATAAGGGCATAGCTATTGGGCTCTTGTGATCCTCTGCTGTGACTATCCTAAACGTGTACTAATTATTCCCTATGAGGGAAACCATAGAGTCCATGTTTCTTTGTGTCTGGCTCACTTCACTTAGTAAAATTTCTTCCAAGCCCTTCCATTTCCTTATGAATGGGGCAATGTCATTCCTACTGATAGAGGCATAAAATTTCATTGTGTATATGTACCACATTTTCCTGATCCATTCATCTACTGAGGGGCATCTGGGCTAGTTCCATATTTTAGCAAAGACAAATTGTGCTGTGATGAACATTGTTGTGCTGGTGGCTTTAGCATGTTCTTGTTTGTGGTCTTTTGGGTAGATGCCCAAGAGTGGGGCTGCTGGATCATAGTGGAGCTCTATGTTTAGCCTTCTGAGAAATCTCCATAGCACCTACCAGAGTGGCTGAACAAGTTTACATTCCCACCAGCAATGAAGTAGGGTTCCCATTTGGTCACATCCCCTCCAGCATTTGTTATTATTAGTTCTCTTGATAATGGAAATTCTTACTGGGGTGAGATGGAATCTCAATGTTGTTTTGATTTGCATTTCTTTTATGGCCAGTGATGTAGAGCACTTTTTTTTTATGTGTCTCTTGGCTATTCTCATTTCCTCTTCAGAGAAGTCTCCTTCTAAGTCTTTTGTTTTTTTTTTTTTTTTTTGGCCAGTCCTGGGCCTTGGACTCAGGGCCTGAGCACTGTCCCTGGCTTCTTCCCGCTCAAGGCTAGCACTCCGCCACTTGAGCCACAGCGCCGCTTCTGGCCGTTTTCTGTATATGTGGTGCTGGGGAATCGAACCTAGGGCCTCGTGTATCCGAGGCAGGCACTCTTGCCACTAGGCTATATCCCCAGCCCTCCTTCTAAGTCTTTAACCCACTTGTTGAGGGGGCTGTTGGTTCTTTGAGGTTTTGTTTTGGAGGAATTTAATTTTTTTACTTCTGCATATATTTTAAATATGAGGCCTTTATCTGTTCTATGGCTGAAGTAAGCTAAGAACTTCTCTCTGTACAAATGCCTTTCAAATGTGTGAGCATTTCTTTCCCCTTAGTGAATGCTTACCAAAATAAATATCCATAGGAAATTTGAAGATATTGTAGTGATTCAGGTTGGTTCTATTTAATGTTTAAGTTTCTCTACCAATTTGATTTGATCTCACATAACATTCAGAAAGTGGATAAAGAATCACGACTTTGGGTTTGGCTGGATCCCTTGTTTTTGTTCATCAATACTTGATCTCCCTTGAATGTATCCACAGTCCCTTGTTGACTGTCCACTCATCTTGCTTTGATGAATGATGTGCCCTCCTCATCCGATGTGTCTCAGGGCCCCTTGGGAACACTGGAACCTTGCTGGTCATTATGGTAATTATGCTAACCTTATTTGATGGTTACTGTTTAGCATTTAGTTCTGTTTTTAATATTATACAATCCAGTAGCTGCCAAACTCTGCTTTCTGTTAGAATAACCTAAGTAAGCTTTTTATTTATTTATTTTTTTAATGTAGGTCCTGTAGGTTTGAATTCAGCTTGAGCACTGTACCTGAGCTTCTTTTGCTCAACCCTAGCACTCTACTGCTTGAGCTACAACTCCACTTCTGGCTTTTTTTGGGGTAGTTTTTAGTGGAGATAAGAGTCTCAAAGACTTTCTTGCCTGGGCTGGCTTCCAACTATGATCCTCAGATCTCTCAGCCTCCTGAGTAGCTAGAATTATAAGCCCGAGTCACCAGTGCCCAGCCTGGGTATGCTTTTAAAAAAATACTGAAGACCTATTTCCAGAGTATCTCAATTAAGTCAGAATATCTAGGGTATGATTCTAGACATTGATAATTTTAAAGACTTTCAGGTGTGACATTGTTTTCAAATTCTTGCTGTTTGGGAGATTAATTTGATAATTCCCTAGGGAATTTGTCTGGATTCTGATAATCTGCTTGCAAACATATTTCTTGTCTCTCTGGTAAGTGAGATATCCTCTAGGCTCTCTGAGGGAATATGGCTTACTGATAGGTTTTCATACCTTATACAGAAGATCTACTCACTATGTCCATTTCTCTAAGCCATTTGATTAAGGGCCTACCATCTAAAATGCCTTTCTATAATTTCTATTTTCCATAGTGTGGGCCATCACTATCTTCAAGCTTCTAAGAGAAGCACTAGTAGCATGATAGATTTTCTAATTTTTGGAGTATGATCAAACCTATAATATGAAAGGAAAATATTCCCATAATGACAAACTCCTTCAAATTTAAAGGCCTCATCTTTATACCACCCTGGCATAACTCCTTTAGTAGTATCATACTATTCCATTTCTTCCTTAGGAGGCCCAGCATATTCCAAGCTAGGTTTTTACTGGACCATGATCTATGTTATTGGTCTGGTAGTAAGGAGAGGAGAAATGAGTAGATCCTAATGTCAGAGGAAAAGGTGGAAAGGGTGTTTTCTGTACATCAGAAGTCTGTGTATTATCTTCAGCTGGAAGGAAAGTGTGAACTTTTCAGAGAGAGAGAGAGAAGTAAAGCTGCTTCTACACATCAAAAAAGCTCTGAATACTTGAGTTTCATGCTCATGAAGTGTATCAATTCAGCCATTCCTATTTCAGCATCTGGTGCCTATCTCTTTTTAATCCTTGCTCCTACCTTGGCACAGCAGATTTTGGTCCAACAGAGTATGTAGTAATGTGAGTTCAACCTTTCTCTACTATGCTGAATAAGTAAATCCTTGAACAAAGGCTAAGTTTTTATACCCTTTAGCAGATCAGAGTCTTCATATATTGCTAAGAGGTCTTTTGATATTTAAATAAATTAACTGGTACCAGACCAGTGATTAATCAGCCTCAAAATTTTCTTATGTCTTTACAATGTGTGGATGAATTTCAATGAAAGGTTCCTATTTCGTTTCTCTGGTACCACTTTTCTTAAATCATTTTGCACTTGTGATGTGGCACCCACCAGCATTTCCCCTTCCAAAGACATCTCTTCCCAGTTTACTAGTTAAAACAGCTGTGCTGCTATAGAATGCCACTTGTGCTTTGTTTTTCCTATGATCGGATCCCCCTACCAGTCAGTAATGGATCTAGCTTCAAAATACAATTTTAGGTGTTATTTTCTTGAAATACACAGCACCAAGCTTCTTAATGAGTTTCCTGACTTAGAGGGGGAGAATTGGTTTTGTTCAGGAGGTCAGTGCAGAGATCTCAGCAACAACAAAAATGAGTAAAGTAAAGGAAGCAGCATCTGACACACGTTAAAGAAAACAGAGATGGAATAATGGTTTTCACTACTTATCATGACCTTGGCTCTTGGCTGGAGTTCTAGGATCCTCTTGAATTGAGGCATGGGGTCAGTTCACTCCTGTATTAGCAAGTATTTAACATTAGGATGCCCTCAAGGGGTGATCTAGGGATGCTGTGTGTCATTCTAGGGATGGACTCATTTCCCATCTTACAACAATCCTAGGAAGATAATGAATGATTACATTAAAATAAGATATCTGCCAGTGTACCATGACCATAGTGGGGCTGTTACTAAGTTGATAAAGTCTACAGTAATTTTGAAGGCCAAAAGAACACAAGACACTATCTAGTGATATCTCCTTTACATTGTAGTTGCTGAATTAGGGAATTGTTTATAGCCATGTATGGATTCATTCTTTAGAATCCAGGCTTCTTTTTTCCTTTTATTACATTCAGGTATTGAACTACAGTATGTTGTCTACCACAAGTAACAAGTAAATAGAGGATAGGTTAATATAATTTTAGTTTTGCCTTTTCTATTTCTGTTTATTTATTTTGTCTTGCTATTTCTGGTTCTTTTGCTATTGCTCATTTAGACAATGAACATCCTTTAAAAATATCTAAGCAGGAAACACATTCAGAAACAACCATCTCCCCTATCCAAAGAATCACTGCCTTCTGTACAGGAACTAATATAAAACAAAAAAGTAAATAGAAAATTAGATGATTTTAGGGTATAGCATATTTTCGATGGCTCACCATGGATAAATCACAAGCATTCATACTTTGCTCTTTTTCGTTATTCTCTCCATCTCCACTGTTTCTGAATTTTGGATCCAATTTGAAACTCTCTACCATTGAAATGTGCTTAAATATCAGTTTAAAAATAAAAAAAATGCAGAAGAATGACAATATTAACAATTGTTCCTTTCTATAAAGAACTGATTCTGATAGCGTTCGTGACAGTTGGCTGTTACTGCCTGAACTGAGAGAATGGGGTTTGGCTTAGAGGGAAGACTTGCTTGTTAGCACGTTTTATGGCTGAGAAACAGGAAAAGGTTTACTGTAGAGACTGGATGACTCTGTCTTTGGCAGAAATTGGAACCCGAGGTGACAGATGGACAGTGAAAAATTGCAGGATGTGGTAGCCGTGCTCTATAACTATCATGATGTCAAAAATTTAATTCCAAGTTTTCGTTCCTACCCCTCATTGAGAGCTTTAAGTATATGATGGTCCCATGCACTAGATTGTGTATGGGTTCCGTGGGAGAGGTCAATGGAAGGTCAAGGGAAACAGCGAAGCGAAGCAAGGACATCAGTTGGAGGAGATGAGCTCATAAGAAAAATTTGGAATAAGTGGTAATCAGAATACAGGCTACTTAGAAATTCCAGGAAAAAAAGTCAATTTCTTTGGTACACTAAAGGAAATTAAACATGGAAGACTTGAAAATGTTAATTATGCATGTAAGTTTTATGTTCAAGCATTGAATTTTCAGCATTAAAAGGTTACATTTTTATTCTAAAGCTCACATTTGCCCATTTGTTTCCTTTGGCACTTTTCTAGAAAAGATTTTCTAAATACTGTGGCTTCCAAACTCCAGGAAGAACCGTTCATCTCTCTGGGATGGTGAGTAGGGAATTTGGTTTGACATTTGCATGTGTTCCCGATAGAGAAAGGCTCTGTATATCCATGTGTTCAAATCCATCTGTCCTGCTTAGTGCTGTGTAGGTGCACCTTGCTGGGAAGCAGTCCAGGTAAACAGTGCAAGCTCTGGAACCTAACAGTCTGAGTCCTCTTTGTCTCCTGTTTTGCAATCTTGAGCCTGCTACTCAACCTCTTTACCATTGCTAGGAGGATGGGCTGAATAATAAATACAAAACACCCTGCAAAATAGTGAAATACTTTAATAGTTATCTTACTGTCACCACAATTTTTTTCAGGAAAATATTAGTTGAGCAGACAAAAGGATAAGCATTTCTAAGAAATTCTAAGAAGCATTTTCTACTTCTATGAAACTGAAATTGTGCATGTAGCTAGACTAACTCATATGTTAATTGGATGAAGAGAGCCCTGAAACTCAGAATTGCATCTTGCCATAGCTTTTCTTGCTGGACTGGGTGCTGACTTGCACTGCTGCTGTGTGACTACAAAAGTAGTTCATCTTTCACCCATTTTGCTTGGATCTTGTAAAAATGTGCAGAGAAATTACATTATGTATTATGTCCTAAAATTCTAGAAGTATGGAGGAAAATAATGTCTTCCTTATATAATAAAAAGACTACATTGCCAAATAATATTTCTGTGTGGGTGAGCAATATCTATCTGTAGACCAAATTCAAGAATCTAAATGGGGAGAATTGACTATAAAATCAGGGACATTATGAAAAGTCCAGAATTCAGTTACTGCCCTGTGTTCCAATTCAGCATGTTTGCATGTCTACATGTCTATCATTTCATCCAGAAACAATTTAGAAACAGCTTAGCAATGACATTTAAAAGAAAAAGTCTAAGGATATGTGGAAAATTGTTATAACCTATGCAACAAAGAACTAATGTCATGCATTATAAATTATAAATTAATTATAATAAACATAAAGAATAAGGTACTGAAAGGAAAAATACAAAAATGAATAATTAACAAAGAAGAAATAACCTATAAACTTTATAGCTCATTTCAGTAATTATTCAAGAAATGAAAATGAAATTTCCATTTTTTCTCTACTACATTAATATCGTTACAGTAAAGAAAAGTGATGTGATACTCAGCTGAGAAAAAAAACAAAAATAAGCATGTGAAAATACTGTTGGAGGTAACAATTATTGCACCTTTACTGAAAAACAATTTGGTCACATTTATCAAAAGTCTTGAAAATCTGCATTGCATGTGACTCAGGAAATCTATTTCTAGGAATACATCATAGAGAAACAATACGACTAATAAGCAATGCTAATTACATAAAGCTGTGCATTGCAGCATTGTTTAATTAAACATTGGAAATAATTCAGCTGCACAAATGTGTTTTATTGTGTTTACTCAAATGTAAAAACATGGTAGAGACCAGATAGGGATATAGATATAATGAAAAATTATTAGCTTAAAGTCATATGTGTAACATTGATCAGTTTTCCCTAAAATATCTATTAATGTACAGAAAAAAATAAAATACTGCTTTTTTATTTCTTTTTCTTTTTATCTTTAGGTAATTGTACAGAGGAGTTTTCATTTAAGAAAGCAGTTTATGAATGCAATCTATGTTGATCAATGTTACTGCTAATGAAATAAAATAGAGAAGTTAGACTGAGATGAAAATCAAGGTTCCTGCAATCCTTGTGAAATTTTAAGATCTATGTAGAGTAAAATCAGTTATACTCATTTTTAGATACACATCACAATTTAAAATCTCTGTGATATGTTAACTTTCCATACTAAATTTAAATGCAGCAATGCAGTTTTCTCTATAAATAACGTTCAGTTTCTTCATGAAATAGAAAGAAAAATGCTCACATTTGTGATTTACACATGAAATTTCCTACCAGATTAATTTTTTAGTAGCTCCAAAATGGAAAAAACTTATATGTTCCCAGCAAGCAAATGAATCAGTAAACCCCTGAAAGTAATGCCATTAGACAATACAATGTATTTACCTATCCATATAAAAAGAAATGTATCCATTGCCTAACCTATGAAACCATAACCTCTCTGTACATCACTTTGACAAAAAATAAGAAAAAAAGTATATTAGATAAATTCACCAATAAAGAGTATAGGTTTATTGTCTCACAAAAAAATAGTGTTTCTGTATTAAAGTGATTTTTTGGGTAGTGCAATTACAGTGCAATTCTTATTCAAATGAATAGGATGCATGAACTATTTTAATAGTGAGAATAAGCAAACTATCTTATTTTGATCAGTGTACCTAAAAAGTAACCATCCAACTACCCATTCAAACTTCACATTACTTCCATAAAGAGTGATTGCCACTGAGATACAAGCTTCCTGCTTTGAATATGCTACACTGTAGTGAAGATAGAAGACAGTCACTTTTCTATGGGGATCTATTCTGATTTCTCCAATAAAGAAACTTGCCTCTTGAGTCTGCACAAACATTTTCCTGGCCTCTTCGCTACCAACCCCTGGATCATATTTTTCTCTGCACTTCCTAAGGAAAAGATTACAATTTCTTGTGTGTGATGGGATTCCTATGTAATGAAAAAAGAATACAAATTACTTCCTGCTGGAATTTTAATCCTCTCAGCATGACCATTAGTTTTAGTCTTGTTGGAGTCTAGTGTCAGTGGTGTTTGACCTCATTTGCCCTGAGTCCTGAGCTCAGGGACCACAGATGCTGAGGAATTCTGCACAGACTTCTGTTTCTTATTTGTGGTGTTTCCACATGGGAAAACAGGCCACTTAAAACATGGGTTAAAAAACTACAGAGGGAAATATGTTAAGTGCTTAGACAAAATGATTATCATTTTATTTATTTGAAAAAACAAAACTGACTTAAGACAGTTTTTTTTTAATTTAATTTTATTGTCAAGGTGGTATACAGAGGGGTACAATTGCATATGTAAGGTAATGAGTATATTTCTTTTTTTTTAATTTTTATTATCAAACTGATGTACAGAGGTTACAGTTTCATACGTTAGGCATTGGATACATTTCTTGTACTGTTTGTTACCTCGTCCCTCATTCCCCCCTATCACCTCCCCTTTTAACCTTCCCCCCGCCCCATGAGTTGGTTAGTTCATTTACACCAAACAGTTTTGCAAGTATTGCTTTTGTAATTGTCTTTTTTTTACCCTGTGTCTCTCGATTTTGGTATTCCCTTTCAATATCCTAGTTCTAATACCAGTATACATGGTTTCCAATATACTCAGATAAGATACAGAGGTAGTGTAGGTACAACCATAAGCAGGGGATACAAGAAGATCATCAATAATAGAAGCTACAATTACACATAGCGCGTTGAAAGTAGTTACAACACTGATATAACAATTTTTTCCATAACATGGAGTTCATTTCACTTAGTATCATCTTATGTGTTCATAAGGGTATAGTTATTGGGCTCTTGTGATCCTCTGCTGTTACTTGCCTAAACCTGTGCTAATTATTCCCTATGAGGGAGACCATAGAGTCCATGTTTCTTTGGGTCTGGCTCACTTCACTTAGTATAATTTTTGTCAAACATTTTTATTGCTTCCCTCATTTTTCTCCCACTTTCCCTCCCTCTCCAAATGCCTCCCCCAACCCAAGTTGTAAAGTTCATTTCCAACATACTGTTTTGTGAGTGGTGGTGTTACATTTCCAGAAGTCTTAATACAGCCAGTTTGTAGTTGGGTAGTTGGCCAAAATAGAGAATTCCACACGAAAGGAATAAATTCAGTACTTCACAGGAGAACCATTTATTGCAGAGTATTATGGCTGATTAAACGTTCAAGAAGATGCCTTACCATAAAATAAAAATTTAATAGCGAGCAGCCTTAGATTAGAATGGTGCTAAAATGTTCCTCCAATTTTGTTCTTTTGTTCTGATTTTTTAAAAAATACTAATTATTAGCTTTTCACTAAGAGGAATTTTCTGCTGCTTCATGATAAAAATAAATTTTAGGATGCTATCTAACTCCTAACATTTTTGCAAACTGTTCTGTAGCCTAGAGCAAATTCTGTAAATCATAGAGAATTCTGTAAATCATAAACTAATTGTTAGGTATAAACAACTCATTTAATTGCAATTATTTTTAGCAACAGCTAGGCTTCCCTAATGAACACATTTCTTTTTAACTAATCCACGCATTTTTACGAAATCTTGAAGGAAAACATTTATGAATTTAAATGTAAATGATCATCTGTGGTTATTCCAAATATAAAAGAGGTACTAGAGCTCAGAAAGCAAAACTATTTTTTTTTATTTCAAAACGATGCCAATGGGTACAGCAGATTTTGAATGCAAAGTTCATTTGTGTTTAATATAAAATTGTATTTTCAGGTTGGGTATGGTGTCTCTGCCTATATTTCCAGTTATTTGAGAAGAGCAAACAGGAGACTTGGTTTAAGGCCAGCCCTGACCACCACCACCAAAAAAAAAAAAAAAAAAAAAAAGTGGCAAGATCCTATCTCCTCCATTTATGGTACTGATATTCATACTGGTGGTCCTAGATATTTAGTAAGCAGCAGTAAAAACAATTTCAGCCCAACCCAATTCCTGAAAAAAAGTGCAAGGTTCTACCTGAAAAAAATATCTGAGGTTAAAAGATCTGGAGAAGCATGTCCCAAGTGGTAGAATCCAGAGCAAACACTAGGCCCTCTTATACTACCAAAATAAAAGTCCTGTTTGAGCCAAATTTATGATTTCCATCTTAAAACAAATAGGTACTCTTAAAAGAAGTCTTTATTAAATTGACATAGGTCATTGGATAAGTTATTTTGTACATCTGGTTTCAAAATCATTACTTTTTTATTTAACTTCATTGATTTAACAAAGACTACAAATCTTTTAAGTTAAAACTGGAATAGTTTTGTGAAAGATTTTTTTTGTCTTATGTTTAATTTGTAAGGTAACCTTGATTAGCGTTGCTTAATTTTGTTCTGACCTCTGGTCTTCTGGGATTTGTTTGTTTGTAGCACATGCATCTCCTTTGTTTGAAGACAAAAGTTAAGAATGATTTGTGAGAAACACATTTGGATTTCCAGATCTTGCCAAAGGATGATTTTAATAGGAATTGACAAATTATTTTTCTATAAAAATAAAAGGGGGAAAAGAGAAAGGAAGAGTCAGTAGAGAAGAATGTGGATTTTCCTGATGCATATAATAGTTCAAGAGTGATGAATAACTTCTGATAAGGGCCAAATACAGAGTAGGTTGTTTACTCCCTGATTCAGAACATATTTCAATTAGCTACATGATCAACAGGATGTTTTTCTTTTGCCTTTTCCTCATTTGTGCATCTGTCAGAAATTTTGTTAAAATAGCCCAGAGATAAGATTACCAGTGAACTGTCTGTTTCTTAGCAAGATATCACCATGTAAAAGTTGTATATGTTTGTACTGACAGAGTTTCACAAACTGGGCAGAATAAAAATACCCTGCAATTTTTAACAAACTCAGAGATCCTATGTCCTGAAGTGAAGCTATTCTAGGTCAGCCCATATCCTAATGGGCTGGAAGAAGCAGAATGAGCCCAGGGTGGAAGTCATGCCCACTTATTTTCAAAATACATTAGCTATTTAGATGATGAGCACACTTACAAACCACCACATAGCAACAGAGAAGCAGGCTTTGTGCCCCCATGACTGGTGCCTAATGATGTGAGGCCATGTTGGTGGAGCCAAACTTAGCTTATTGCTTTTAACCTCTGGGATGTGTCCTATGCTTACAAAGCAAATACAAAGCTTTTCTTGTGTGTAATGAAAAAGCAGCAGCAGTTTACTCTTTCTTCTGTGTTCACAGATTTACTTCTTTACCTTAAATTCTCTGTTTAATGAAGGCCCTGGTGAATTTCTCTTGGTCCTTTGCTTGTATCTCTCTAGGCATTTCATTCTAAACAGCCAGACATTATTAGGTATTTGCCATATACAAAGCTCCATGGGAAGATTTCAAGACAAGCTATCTTAGCTGTGTGGGAGGGAATCTACACTTGAGACAAGGAGAAAACAAACACTGGTGGGACCCCCAAACCACTCAATTTCTGTGATAGACTTTGAGGACTCAGAGGTCCCAGGGTATTGCGATATGCATTGCTGCTATTTATTATAGTGAGAAGCTACAAAGTAGAATTAGCAAAAGCAGAAGATGGATGCAACAAGAGATAAAGCTAGGCCTAAGTTTGCCTGAATCCTTCCCTTTGAGTAGCTTGAAATATTCTTAATTCCTCTAGTGATGGAGGAATTAAGTAAAAGGGATATCACTGGAGACTGGTTTAGTAGGTACCTTGTTTACAGACTGCCAGAAGAAACTGGTGTTCAGTCTTAACCATGGTCTGAACAAACAGTTTAGGTTCAGTCAGCTGCTCTTACCTGCTAAGAAGGGCGAAGTTCATTTTCAGACACTTATCTAATGATAATCTTTTGGGGCCAACAATATTATGTTTCCTGCACATAGCACAATAAAGAAAAAAGTCTAAGTTTAAATAAAAGCTAAATAGGTGAGAAAAAATTGGCCTAAGGAGAAATGTGTAAGTCAGTGTAACAGAATAATGAGTCTAAAAATAAGTGCATGGAAAATATAATGAAATACATGATACATAGGAGATCCAGTAAAGATAATTTTTGTATTATGAGAATTCCAGAATGATTAGGAAGAGAACACTGCAGAAATGACAAAAATTATCGTCAGAAATAGTAACTGAAGTCAGGATAGAGGCACTGATTGCAAAGATAAATAAATGAGAGAACTTTTGGAGGTATTAGAAATGTACCCAATCTTTTATTGTGATGACTACAATTAATATATATGTATAAAAGTATATATAGACCTTCATATAGAAGAATTCCATATGAACAATTGATGAATTTTAATAATTTGTAAATAGATCTTAGTATGCTTCACAATGTACATATTTGTTTTATACAAATACTTATTGTAAATAATATCACTTCTGTTTTACTACTGTATAAATGTAATGGTTATCACATTATAGCTCATTGGAAGTATACAAATTGGTTACATGGGCCTTTAAGTACTTGGAGAGTTCAAGAGGATTCTCTCTATGACCACTGTGGTGGTGGTAGAAAGGATTTGGGTTGAGAAAATGAACCTGAGTTCTATTCTGAAGAATACAAAAGATCCAGAGATGCAAAATATAAAAAGGACAAAGTCATTTTGCATCATCTTCCTCCAGATATTCTCCACACTTTAGGAAAGATCTTTCCATTCATTTCTCACAGATCCTGGTCTATACCTCTTCTCTGACAGCGTACAAGTTCCTCCCATGTCCTTGAGATTTCAATCCAAAACCTCAGCATGACAGGAATGGTGTTGACAATCCAGGTCACCAACATCTCCAGTCTCATTTCCTTCACCTTCTCAATGATCACTAAGTCAATATTCCCAACCTGCAGCTTGTCTGGGCTCTTCTCAGAGCAGCTGTGTTCCAGACTTCAGCCTGGGAGCTCAGGAAGGGAGATGGGCAGAAATGCCAAGTCAGAATTCTCACTGAGGAGGGATACAGATTTTCTAGGTAGGAATTCAGATGTACAGTCAAAAGGCACAATGAATCATACCAAGTTGGACCTCTAGGGAGGACTCTGACTCAGAAGTTTGTTGTAAAGGACCTCTGATGAAATAAGAACACAGAAGGAAATAAGAAGGCTTCTGTGAGCTCAGAAGTGACTTCAGAACATTCTGATACAGGTCAGCAGAGCAGAGGATAAGGCAAGGCATTACACAGGCTGGGAGGACAGTCCCAAAGATTCTAAACTCTTTTCCAACTCAGTGGATTTTACTGTGGGCTTGTAATTAGCCTTAAAATTCTTAAGTTAATTCAATGCAATAATGCTGTAAACGCTATTAAGACATAAAGCCCTATACTGGAGTAAAGAGTACCAACGCATGTGAAGAGAAGGAGTTTTGAAGTAAACCTTGATTTCTTTCGCCCTAAAATGTACATTTAAAAGATTAGAGTCCCTAAGCCTGGATGTGAAGAGTAGAAGAATGTAGCACTCAGATGAGTTAAAGTTTATATTTAGATCCTGTAAAGTTAGAAACAATGGACAAGGAACAGTGAACTATAAAAACCTAGATGGATTATTTTACCTCTCTGGACTTCAGTCTTCTTACATATTAATCTAGATTTGAGGCTGTATTACAAACCTTCCAGCTCTAAGATGTTATTAATCTATAAAATAGAATGAATTGCTGAATTATGACACAAGTACTCTTCCATTTTATATGACCTCAGAAAAGAATGATGCCCTCAGATGATCTGACATTTTCCAGCTCTAACTTGCCTCATTAATTTAGGATTGAAGCAATAACAGATGGGATTGACAGTGAAATTGAAATTGAAATTAGCACATAAATTCTAGAGAAATTCATTAATTTTGTACAGACACCTCGTAGATATGCATGAAGTTTGAGATAACCATTTCCTTGAGGGAAGTTTATACAGTAGTTGCAGAGTACATTGAACCAGTTCTAAACAGGTCATCTTCAATAGAGAGATGTTTGGGAAGTGATACCGGCAAGATCAAAGAATCAGAGCTTCCCTACCTTGCCTTTCACAGCAACAGGGTGCATATTCTCAAGTACATGTGGAGTGTTTTTCAAGATAAATTATGGGTGGCCCAAAAGGCAAGCCTTCACAGACATAAGTAGTTGGAAATCTGAAGGACCTTTCTCTTGGTCACAATGTTATAAGACTAGAAATTAATGAGAGAAAGGGTTAATTGGCAGACGTGGAAATCGCATAACCCATTCATAAACAGCCAATGTATTTCAGAAAAAAAATCAATATGCAAATCTAGAAATATCTTGAAACACAACCAATAGAAACACATTGAGAGGCAACAAAAGCAGTGCCAAGAGGGAAAGTTATAGCAATAAATGCCCAGCTAAACACTCAACACTTAGCCTTATGCATTTGGAACTGAAAATAAAGAACAAATGAAGCCCCTTGTTAGAAGGAAAAAGGAAATAAACAAGATTAGAGCAGAGATACATGAAACAAAGAACTAGAGAAATAATAGAAAAGATTGGAAAAACAAAATATTGGCTTTCTGAAAAATATAAACAAAAGCTGCCAAAAGAAGAAGAGGGAAGACTCAAATAAAATAAAAACTAAACTGAGGACATTACAACTGATTCCACAGAAATACAAACTCTCATAAAAGACTGCTATGAGCTTTATAGGCAAATAACTGCTATAACCTGAAAAAAATGCCCAAATCTACAGATTACTAAAATCTAAATGCCCAGAATACTAAAAAGAAATTAGTCACAGGTTAAAAGATTGAGTCAATAATCAAAAGTATTTCATCAAAGGAAAGTCTAGAACTTCACTGTTGAATTCCACCAAGTATGTGAAGAATTAATACCAATCTTTTGATTTAGAAAAATTGAAAATGAGAGTACATTTTGCAATTGCTTACTAAAGCTAATGTTGTCTGAATAGCTAAGCCAGAAAATGAGCTGCATGTTGTTCAGCACACCTTTCATGCGCTCTACTGGAGGCTGAGGTAGGAAGACCACTTAGTTCCATGAGTGCAGATCAACCAAGGCCATGTGGTGAAACCTAACCTTAAAAAGTAAATGATCAAAGCAAAACCAACCAACAAACAAACAGGAAACCACAAGACTTTTAGAAAAAAAAAAAAAGCTTCCTGATAATGGATTTGTCAATTACTTTTTAGATATGACACCAAAAGATCAGCCATAAAACCAAAAAATAAGCAAATAGGACTAAAGTTTTGTATAGTAAAGGAATTCACAAATTATAAAAAGGAAAAGAACAGGTAGAATATATTTCAATTACTTATCTGATAAAAGATTTAGATCCAAGTCATATAAGAAACAAATACAATTATTAGCATGCCAATAAATCACCTAATTAAAAAATGATTCTTAGTGGACTTTGTTCTAAAAAAATCATACACATAGCCAACAAGTATGTAAAGACATGCTCACCAATCAGGTAAATTCAAATCAATACCACAATGACATGTTACCTTTCGACAGTTAGAGTGGTTGTTATCAAAAATCAGAAAGATACTATTGGTGAGGATGAAGAGAAAAAGAAAACATTATACATTGTCTGTGGGAATGAGCTAATCCCAGAAGACAATTTGCATATGATTTCACTTAAACTTGGAGGGTAAAGCTTGTAATGAAATCCAACATCTCTGGACTTTGGAAGGGATGGTTTACAGCAGCTTCATATATATAGGTATGGCTCACCAGCATCCAACTTTCATATATTCCTATAGCAAGATATACATGACATATGCGATAAACATGGAATGAATACATATTTTTCCACTTGAGAAGTAAAGAAAGAAAATCCTTTCCCACAGTAGAATAATTAATTATTATATATACAAATTTTAGAATACTGTGCAACCATAAGGAAAACATAGTTATACTATAATAGTTGATTTATATTTATTTGCACTAAATATTATTATATGAAAAAGGCAAGGTAGAAAAGATTAGTACAATCTATTTTGTAAAACGAGCGATTATAAATGCATCTATTCCATGTGTCTACATGATCAATAGGAGAATGGAAACGTTGGAGGAAGGCACAAACCAGATTCTCACCATGATGTATTTGGTAACACTGCTCACACTGCATGGCAGGGAAGCTGCATACAGCCACACAAATGGCACACTGTGTAATTCCAGGGACAACATTCACATAAACTCTGGTGGATATGCTTTTGGATAACTCCTATAATTGCTGCCTTTTCATGACGATGCACATTTTTTATTTCCTCTACTGAAGTAAGTGAAACCTGTCATTGGCTCTACCCAATAGAATATAGCAAAGCCAATGCACTCTGTGGGTTTTGTTACCTAAGACTACAATGCTCATCTTTCTGCAAACTTTCTTTTGCTTGCTGGTTGTGGGGAGAGAAATAACCATATTGGGGGATAACATGTGACAAGAACTATGGATGGCCTCTAGGAGCGTAGGATGGCTTTGAGCTCCATGGAAAATCACAGCTGGGGTGAGAAAAGGTGCTGGCCTTATAAGCACAAGCTACCAGGTGTTTGCAGCAGCACAGGGAATGTGGCTGCTTTCTTATGAAAGTTCTAGACAATGCCATTCACCTGAGTGATACTTAGAGTCATGTGAGATACTAGGCCAAGGGTTTGGCAAGCTAAACCATGCCCAGATCTGGAGTACTGCGAGTATGAGAAAAATAATTTGTATAGTGTTGAGCTGCCATGTTGATGGTAATATTTTTTATACAGCAATATGTTCTCTGAAATTTTATTTTGTTAGCAATTCATGCAAATGTACATGGCATCCATGGATAGGAGGAGGAGAAAAAGATAAGAGAATTTATAGAAGTATTTCATGCAATCCTATTTGTACTAAAATTATGTGAATACAGACTAACAAATTGAAAAAAATGTTTTTAAATGAAAAGCAAGCTGTGGCTGGGAACGTGTCTTAGCATGCACAAAGCCCTGGGTTTGATTCTTCAGCACCACATAAACAGAAAAGGCCAGAAGTGGCGCCATGGCTCAAGAGGTAGACAGTTAGCCTTGAGCAAAAAGAAGCCAGGCACACAGCAGTTTAATTTAATTAAACTACTCAGACTGGAAGTCAAACACATCGTATATTTTTTTCATAGACAGCCCTTTGGCTCTATGATATTTCGCTCCCCCCCCAGTACAAGTGTTCTTTTCTTGCAAAACATATCTCTAATTTTGTGTGTGATGACTTTCTGGAAAAAGCATAAAGTGTTTAGTGACATGCCAGAATTTAGGTATCACACAACCTATAGCTTTTCACATTGATATTTTGTTTAATTTACTTAGGTTTTGATAAAGATTTATTTTGATTCATTATTATTTCTTATTTACTACCCTCAAAGCACTTCAGGAATAAGCTGTTCTGCCAATTTTTCCTTCACAAAAGAATTACCATTTTTTTACAGTCTGTTATAAAAAAAACTCAAAATGACATTTTCTGTCAAAGCAATTCTATGGAAATCACAGTAGGAGAAAATGAAAATGTCTCAATAAACTAAACTGTTTCTGTAATAGATGTATTTCTAGCTTTTGAGTTCACAGATCACTAGGTTTGCAATCATGACGTCTTACTGGAAAAGAGAGTGTATTTTTTAACAAAGATGGAAAAATAATTATACAATTTTCAACATCATTGAAGTGTTATTTGTGCCTCTCAGAACATAGTCTCATGTATTCAGTTAATTCATCTACCCATCAGCTTCACCACATACTTATAATAATACACGTGTGAAATAACGTACTAAGCATATATGTGTCTCACAATTTAGCCATATGAGTTTAAGATGTTTCATGGTTTTAGGACTGCAGATGTCATTCATTCTTTGATTTAACAAATGTTAGATCATGCTGTATTCATAGAATGTTAAAGAATATTGAATTGGAAAACAACTAATCTTATGGAGTGCATTGTATAGATGAGAAGAAAGTGTTATGCAAGAATTGCATGTGAACAGTAACAAATATTGTGTTAGGCAGATACATTTGTACTCCAAGCCTCTGATGTGTGAAAGAGATATAGAAGTGGGGGCAGTGAGTTCTTTGGGAAAGTGAAGAGTAAGCTAGCACTATGAATGCAGGGCAGGAAGGACCTGCTGGATGTAACTTTAGGGTGCAGGGGGAACTGGGCAGAGCCCTGGAAAGGAAAGGAATAACCTGTGTTTAAGGCACAGGCAAGTTGGACCACAGAAGCAGTGAGACTGAAGAGAACCAGCAATGGATATGGGTAAAGAAACCTTAAGTTAGATTAGAGCTTCTGAACTACTGATACTGTGTAAGTCAACTGGCAATCAGAGGGGCCACTGCAGATCTGGTCAGGTTTGCCCTCTCGAGCAGGACCCAGGCAGCAGTCCACATTTTTTTTTTTTAGCAGTCCACATTTGTTAGAGGAACAGAACCAAGAGAAAGTATGTAGAATTATAAAAAGGGTTTTGTTACATTGTTTTAATCGATTAGAGGCTGGATAGTTCATTTATGGCTATCAGGAAGATGGAAATCCAGGAAAAGCAGTATCTAATCAAGCTACAGATCTGGAAGCCTCGGTATGAGAGGGATCAATAATTCAGGATGAGGCTGAAGGTGTGGAAAGCCCCCAGAGAGCCTCTTGTGTCAGAACCTGAAGCAATTGGAGTCTGATGTGCCTAAGTGACAGCAGCAGCTAACAATATGGGCCCCGAAGAAGAATCAAGCTTGCATGGGTGTGGGAATTTCTTGTTTCTTCTGGGCCCCTGGTCTAGTGGAGGGTGCTGTCCATATTCAGGACATATCTTCTCCCCTCCATTCCCTGACCATCTGCCAGTGGTCTCTGGAAGCACACTGAAAAATCTACCAGTGTGCTGGACCAGTATTCTAGCTGACTCTTAATTCAGGCCACTGAGGTAGCCACAACAGCAGATTCCAAGTTTCAGCCTGTGTTCAGAGACACTGGTCTAAACCAGGCTGAGCCACAAACCATTTTAGTGTTCCAGTCATTTTCCAAAAAGTGACATGTTCCAGTTAGATGTGCACAAGCACAGATCTGAGGGTTGAGCGTGACATTTAAGTCTCTATGTGAGCAATACATTGTTGGATTGATTATAGATAGTGGAGGCAGACAGAACCCCCAGGCTGATGCGAGTGCTTCCACATTGAGGGAATGATGAACTTGGCTTAAACACTGAGGGAAATGATGAAAATAACCCCTAATGGATCTGTAAGGAAGCCATTAGTTCTTTGTCTCTATGCATCCAGTGCTGCTGTTGAAAAGTCTTTATTAGATTCATGTTTTCTCATCACACTATAATGTCCTCAGATAAGGCTTTAAATTTTTGAAATTTGTTTAACTTGTCCTTATTTATACTGTTTAGCACTCTATGCCTTTGTGCAGCCAGAGGTCTGATGTGTATTATTTTTAACTCTACAAAATTCTTGTTCATTGCTTTCCTTTTTTCTTTTTTCTTATTTATTGTCAAAGTGATGTACACAGAGGTTACAGTTTTATATGTTAGGCACTGGATACATTTCTTATACTGTTTGCTACTTTCCTCTGCATATTTTCTATTTTAGACTCTTTTTTATTAATTAAATTATGTTGACAAGGTATTGTGCAAAAGAAGTACAGTTACATACATAATAGGGCAGTGAATACATTTCTTGTGATATCTTATACCCCTCATTTTGCTTTCCCTTCCCTAGATCAGGTAGGAATATATACAATACCCAAAATCATATACAGTAGCCACGTGGTGTATGCCGAAGGAAATTCACCTAGAACTTTAAATATAATGTCAATAATAGAGTTTTCTTATCCTTGTCTTATATGATCATACATACATAGCTGTTGAGCTATTGCGATCCACTGAGAGGACTATTTTTAGACCTTTTTATGTTTACTAGTTGTTTGGTTATAGATACATAATGTAAGGTTGCTGACCCAAACCTTGTGGAAATACCATTTGACAAGAAGTTTTTTGTTTTGCAGACCTGGTCTCTACTGTTCCCCCTCCCCACCATTAACAGTCATGTATCAAGGAGATCATGGCCCCTTATTCTCTGTGTTCTAGGCTTGTCTTACTCAACATTATTTGTCCAAGTCTTGACCATTTCCCTGCGAATACCAATATTTTTATCATTTCTAATACCATTGTTTATACGTACCACATTTTTTGGATCCATTCATCTGTAGAGGGGCAGCTGGATTTTTCCCATATTTTGGCTATTGTGAATTGTGCAGGGATAAACATGGATGGGCAGATGTCTTTTTGATATCCTGAGACCTGTTGTTCAGGATAGATGCCTAGGAGTGGTATGGTTGGGTCATAGAGTAGGTCTATGTTGAGCTTTTTGAGGAACCTCCATACTGTTCTTCAAAGTGGTTGTACTAATTGGCACTCCCACTAACAGTGGAGAAGGGTTCCTCTTTTCCCACATCCCCTCCAGCATTTGTTGTTGCCTGAGTTCAGAGTATAGGAGTGAGGTGGTATCTCAGGGTTGTTTTTATTTGCATTTCCTTTACTGCCAGGGATGTTGAACATTTCCTCATATGTTTCTTTGCCATTTTTATCTCTTCTCCTGTGAAGTCTCTTTTTAGCTCCTTTGCCCATTTCATAATTGGTTTACTGGCTTGGAGGGGGTAAGTTTTTTGAGTTCTCTGTAGATGACGGATATTAAGCCTTTGTCTGTTGCTGTGCTGGTGAAGATTTTTCCCATATGGTTGGCTGTCATTCTAGTTTGGTGGCTATGTCCTTAGCTGTGTAGAAACTTTTTATTTTGTAGTAGTCCCATTTGTCAAGTCTCTCCCCTATGTGTTGTGTGCCTGGGACTATATTCAGGAAGTTACTTAGTGTGCCTATAAGTTCTAGCATCTTTCCAACTCTGTCCTTCAGTAGTTTCAAAGATTCAGGTCGGATGTTGAGGTCCTTGATCCATTTTGAGTTGATCTTGGTGCATGGTGATAGGCTAGGGTCTACTTTGAGTTTTCTACATATGGCTGCCCAGTTTTCCCAGCACCAGTAGTTGAAGAGGCTATTTTCTTTCCATTGTATGTCTTTATCTCCTTTGTCAAATATCAGCTGACTGTAAAAATGCGGCTTTATTTCTGGATCATCTAATCTATTCTATTGGTCTTCAGGTCTATTTTTATACCAATACCAGTCTGTTTTTGTTATGATGGCTCTATAATAGAGCTTGAAATATGGTATTGTGATACCTCCTGCACTGCTTCTTTTGCCTAGAATTGCTTTGGCTATTCTAGGTCTTTTGCTGTTCCATACGAATTTATGGGTTGCTTTCTCCATTTCAGTGAAGAATGTATCTGGGAACTTGATGGGGATTGCATTGAATTTGTATAACATTTTGGGCAATATGGCTATTTTCACTATATTCATTCTGCCTACCCATGAGCATGGGAGGTCTTTCCATCTCCTTGTGTCCTCTTTGATTTCCCTTTTCAAATTTTTATAGTTCTCATGAAATAGGTCATTCATGTCTTTAGTTAGGTTGATCCCTAGGTAATTTATTCTTTTTTTAGCTATTGTAAATGTTATCATTTCCATAATTTCCTTTTCTGCTTGTACATTGCTGGTGTACAGAAAAGCTGCTGACTTTTGTGGGTTGATTTTGTATCCTGCTACTTTGCCAAAATGGTTTATTAGGTCTAGGAGTTTGGGGACTGAGTTTTTTGGGTCCTTCAGATATAAGATCATGTCATCTGCGAATAGGGATAGTTTATTTCTTCTTCACCAATGTGGATCCCTTTGATGTCCTCCTCTTGCCTTATTGCTATGGCTAGGGATTCTAGCACTATGTTGAAAAGAAGTGGGGAGTGTGGGCATCCTTGTCTTGTTCCTGAGTTTAGCGGGAATGGTTTTAGTTTCTCCCCATTTAATATGATACTAGCAGTTGGTCTGTTGTATATGGCTTTTATTGCTTTAAAGAATATTCCCTCTATTGCTCTTCTCTCCCGGGCTTTTAACATGTATGGGTGTTGTATTTTGTCAAAGGCTGTTTGGGCATCGGCTGACATGATAATATGGTTCTTGGTCTTAGCTCTGTGGATGTGGTGAATTACTTTTATTGATTTACAGATGTTGAACCATCCTGTGTTTGTGGGATGAAGCCTACTTGACATGATGTATAATTTTCTTGATCAGTTTCTGGATCCTGTTAGCTAATATTGTGTTAAGGAGCTTTGCATCTGTGTTCATTAGTGATATTGGTCTGTAGTTCTCTTTTATTTGTTGGGTCTTTGCCTGGTTTGGGGATGAGTATGATATTAGCTTCATAGAATAAGTTTGGGATTTCTCCCTCTGTTTCTATTTCGCGGAAGAGTTTGAGGAGTATTGGTATTAGCTCCTTACTAAAGGTTTTATAGAATTCATTGGTGAATCCATCTGGGCCTGGGCTTTTCTTTGTTGGGATGCTCTTGATTACCTCCTGTATCTCGCTGCAAGTTATTGGTTAATTTAGTTGATTTATTTCTTCTTGATTCAGTTTGGGCAGTTTATGCTTCTCTAAGAATTGATCCATTTCTGTAAAATTATTGTTTTTTACTGAGTAGAGGTTCTGGAAATAGTTCCTTATGATTGTTTGAATATCGTGTCTATTTGTTGTAATTTTTCCGGTGGCGTCCTTGATCTTACATATATGAGTCTCTTCTCTTCTTTTTTTTTTTGTAAGTCTTGCAAGGGGTCTGTCAATTTTATTTATTTTCTCAAAGAACCAGCTTTAATTTTATTTATTTGCTGATTGGTCTTTCTATTTTCAATCAGATTTATCTCTTCTTTAATCTTTATGATCTCTCTCCTCCTAGTCATTTTAAATTCAATTTTTTCTTGTTTCTCCAGACGTTTTAGCTGTATCTTGAGGTTATTCATCTGATCTGATTCCATTCTTTTATTGTGTGCGCTGAGGGCAATGACCTTGCCCCTCAACACTGCCTTAGCTGTATCCCATAGATTTCTTTGTGATGTATTTTCCATTTTTGTTGTGGCTTATGAACTCGTTAATTTCATCCTTAATTTATTCTGTGACCCAAGTGTTAGATAACAGTGAGGGGTTTAGCCTCCAAGTATTTGTGTAGCCTTTGTGGTATCCTTTGTTATTGATGGTTAACTTGATTCCACTGTGATCTAAACATACATGGGAGAACGTCAATACTCTTGTATTTGCTGAGGTTCTTTGTGTGGACTATGACATGATCTATTTTGGAGTATGTTCCATGGGCTGCAGAGAAGAAGGTGTATTGGATCTCTATGAGGTGAAAAACTCTGTACAGATCTATCAGATCCATGTGGGATATGGTGTTACTTAGGTCTTCGGCTCCCTTGCTAATCCTCTGTGTGTTGGATCTGTCTCTTGGAGGGAGTGGAGTGTTAAAGTCTCCCACTATGATTGTGTTTGGGTCTATCTTGTTCTGTAGTTCTGAGAGAATTTGTTTGACATATTTAGGGCCTCTTTTGTTCAGTGAGTACAAATTTATCACCGTGATATCTTGATTCTGGATTTTTCCCTGTATTAAAATGTAGTGCCCTTCTTTATCTGTTTGAGCTGATTTTAATGAGAAATCCACCTTGTCTGAAATCAGGATGGCTACCCCTGCCATTTTGGTAGGTACATTTGCTTGGAAGATCTTGCACCATCCTATCATTCAGAGCCTGTTTTTGTCCCTTGCTGTAAGATGGGTCTCTTGAAGACAACAGATAGCAACTTTTTGTTTACGAATCCACTCTGTCAGTCTGCTCCTCTTTATCAGAGAATTTATACCATTTATATTCAAAGAGATAATGGATAAGTGTGTTTTTTTTCCCTTCCATTTTTCTGTTAGGCTGTGTTTCCTCTTCCTTCGTTCTTGTCTTTATTGAGCTGCTCTGCCTGTTGGGCTCTGGCTATTGTAGTTTCTTTCTGTTTCTGTCTGGGGGTCCTGTATGTTTTCTGTTGGGTAGGCTTCCCCTCTTAGAATTCGCTGTAAGGCTGGTTTTTTATTCACATAATCCTTTAGTTCCTCTTTGCTATGAAAAGATCTAGTTTTTTCCTCAAAGGTGAATTCTAATTTTGATGGGTATCTAATTCTGGGTTGGCAGTTGTTGGCCTGGAGGACTTGGATTGTGTTCTTCGAGGCTCTTTGTGCGTTGTAAGTTTGTGTGGAGAGGTCTGCCATGATTCTGATCTTTTTTTCATTGTAATATAGTTCTTTCTTCATTTTAGTTGCATTCAAAATTTGCTCTTTATTCTTGAGAGCTGAGGCCTTGATAATTATGTGCCCAGGCAAGGATTTTCTAGGGTCTGGTCTTCCAGGTGACCTATATGATTCTGTTATTTGGGTGAAGTTATCCCTTGTGAGATTGGAGATGTTCTCTGCAATAACTCTATTGAATATGTGTTGCATAACTCTACTCTGGTACTCTGGTAAACTTCTCCTTCATCTATTCCGATTATATGCAGATTATATCTCTTCTCCCTGTCCACTATTGTTGTGCCAAGTCGCAAGACCACCACCAAGAAGACCACCAAGACTCAGACATTCTGAAATGCAATAGCAAGCAAGACATTATTCAAGCGGGGCCACGGCCCGGGCCTTGTCCTACCCACGGACACAGCGGAGGTTAGGAGGCAGCCCCCAGCTGCAATTACACAGAGCTTATAAAGGCCAAAGACAAAGTTACAGCAATCAGGTGTTTAAGCAAGCAAGATTACGTGTACAAATCTGATTGGCTCAGGGCTCGAGGCATTCTAGGGTCAGTTAGAGTTAAGCATTCCCAGTCATTAGAGTTCTCAACTGGCTGGGCCCTAATAAGCTTGTCCTGGGTTTGTTCACAGGGCCTGCTTATCTCAGGTTCAAGTGGTAAAGTGGGGTTTGCGTGGTAAAGTGGGGCCTGACTTCAAAGTCTGGTACTTCACTATCTCCTGGATTAGTCTGTCCTGGAGTTTGACAGTTTCTTGGAGTGCGGTAATCTTATGGTCCTTAACAGCTGACTCATCATCCAAAAGAGAGACTCAAGATTCAAGATGATCAATTCTTTGTGATGTGGCTTCGAGTATGGTTTTCATCGAGGCCAGTGAGCTGTTTATGGTTGCCAGATCAGCTCTCATTGTAGTAATTTCTTCTTTTAATGAGTCTTGTTTTGAATCTATTTTTTCATGCATTTCATATCTCAGGATGTTAAGGTCTTTAACAGAGGAGTAGGCTGTATCTATTTTTGCTTCCATTTCTTTCTGGACTTCCTGGAGGTCCTTCGAGACTTCCATTCTAAACTCCTGGAACTGTTTTCTGAATTTGTTCCTGAGGCTTTCGATCATTTCTGCTATCTGAGCCTCAGTTGTTTTTTTTATTCTCCATCTCCTCCTTGGTCATGCTACTTTTTGGAACTGATGAGTTGGCTTCACCTTTCATGAAATTTGTAATATTTCTTTGTGACTGGTGCATCTGGAGTTTTTGCACTTTCAGGGGCCTGTAGGTGGCGGCCTTGGCTTGGCTTTGTGCTAGTTCCCACTGGTCCATCAGGGGGGACTTATTTGTATCCTGGCTCTGGGTTTGAGTTTGGCTGTTGAACCTTACTGCCCTATGGGGAGCATGACCATCTCGGTTGTTGCTGAGGCGGTTACCCTCACTGCAGTTAGGGGTGGGTAGGTTCTGTGTCTTTCTCTGCAGGACTGTGCTCTGCAGCTGTGTTGTGCTGACCCTTGTGGGCCCCTGTTGGGAGTTCCCAGGTCGCTGATTCAGCATGGCATGGAGACTGTTCTCTTCTTTGATTCTTTCCCCACTAGTTGCTGTGGGTGAAGAGAGCTCACCTCTGAGCTTGAGTATTGCCATGTGGTTCGCCCACCTGTGCAGAGTGTTTTTGTCAGAACAGGTGTTGCTGTTGAGGGGCAGCTTGCCCACTTGTGCACTCCTGCGGGGGGTGGGTTCAAGATCCTCCTGCTGGAGGGCTAGCACGCTGACCCACGCTGGGTCTTGGGGGGCGGGGGGGGAGCATGCGTGTGCGATCTTGTGCTTCTTTTGGGGGTGTGCTGCCCTGGATTGTTGGAGGGTGCTTGTGCCCTCTCACGAATCTAATGTGGGGGCGGTATGCATGGTCCCCAGCAGGTTCCAGTGTCTGGGCATGGGTTGGTGCCCACAGACTCTCTCTGCCTCTGCTGTGAGGGCCCGGGGGGCATGTGCTCGGGCCCAGGTGACCCTGCTGGGCTGGTATTGCACACCAGAAAGCCTGTGACTGTATTTTAGACTCTTAGTAAATAATGTAATGCTGATATTTCTAATCTCTCTCCCTGTGAATATGTCATGTTACATATGTATCCTATATGTATACAATATATGTTTATACAACTGAACATAAGGTGTGTATTTGACTATGGGTATACATGTATATGCACATTTGTATTTATTTGTATTTATTTGTATTTTCTTCATTGCTCCCATCATTTCTCCTATGTTGACACATTAGGGGAATTCTTCAACTTAACTATATACTTAAAAACTCATGTTTCAATGTAATATATTCTTCTGTTTAGCCCCTTTAGTTCTCTGTTTAAATAATGATATGTTTGCCCTAATATCACTGAAAAAAACCTTCTCCTAAAGTATTTGTTCTTATGTCACATTTCCTATATTTCTCCATATTTCTGGAAAAAATATTCTAATTTGAATATCTACCCTGTACTATCCATTTATTAGTTTCAAAGTATAAGTTATAGAGTGTACTGTGGCTTACCCACCCCCACCCCCATCATGCCCTTGCTTCAGTGTGTTCAGTGGTAATTGTACTATGGAGATGAAAAAAAAAGAGCAATAGTCTAGCACATTTTTGTCTTCCCCAAATCATTTGAAGATGCATGAGGAAGTATACATTTCATACATCATAGTACTATAATCTCTATTTGCTAATTCTCCATTTACCTCCACTATCCCATTTTATTCTCCTAAGCAGTCTAGTTGCCAGAATTTTCCCTTTCATTCCTTTCCTGTCCAGAAATATTCCTGTGAGTAGGAGTTAGGACTTGTGTAGGCTCTCATGTCTCTATGTTACCAATCACTCTCCTTTACCAGGTAAATATAAATGATACACAGTGTTGGATCTTGAGCCAGTAGTATGGTCCTAACTTGGGGAAGGAAAAGGATATAAGTAGAATTCCCTTTCCTTGCCCACATGTCTGGGAGATCCAAAGCACAATTCCCTACCAACTGGTTTCTTGGTTATTTATTGAGCGAACAAAGCTTTGAGACTCATTTATCTCTCTAGTTGTTCTCGAATTTCCACTGTTAGATGAGCTAAGAAAATAGCTATCACCACCATTTCCAGATTTATTAAATTCTAGAAATTTAAATTTATCTTTCTCTGTTATCAAGGCTTTCTACCAATGTGCACATAAGAGTAATTTGCCTATAACTCTTCCAACAATTAATTCTCAACCCTCAGAAAACTTCCATTCCTTTTCTGAGTCATTTGTACATACTTTCTCCCAGTTTTAGAACAATGTATTCCTAGTGCTATTTTAAGAAGGTCCAAACAACATTAAATTTCTTAGAAAATAAGAACGCTATCATTTTTCCTTTGAGTTCTTCTTGTTTTACCTTCATATATTTATATATTCTGACATTATTTGAATAAATGCTTATTACTTTATTGAGTTCAGTAATATATAATTACATAGAAATATATTTACACTATGAATATTCTTACAGTAATATTTGTCCAATGAATCTTTTTCCCATTTTCCTTTCTATGGAATTTTATTTACTTCTTAAATGTTTATCTCAATATTCACATATTTCTAAAGATATTAGAAAAAACTTTCACTTTTATCAGGAATTTAAATTATATTTATTTATTAAGATAGAATTTAACTAGTTTTACTTTTGCCATATATTTTTCTGTTTTTTTTTTCCTTATAATTTAGTCTCATTTTGTTTTCTGTAGTTTATTTATTTATTTTTTGGTTGTGGGCTTGAACTCTGGGCCTGGGCACTGTCCCTGAGCTCTTCAGCTCAAAGCTAGTGAGTCCTCTAACACTTGAGCTACAGTGCCACTTCCTTGTTTTCTGTATTTTTATTTTTTTAGTGAGTCAGTAGTTATTAACTTGTGAATTACCTATTTAATAAGTTATGCATTTAACTAATATTTTCCTATCAATTTAAGACAAAAACTGTAAGGTAAGTAAATTACTGTATCATTATTCCCCTTGCATCACAATTACCCAGTATTTTTACTTGTTTTCATTGGTTATTTTTGAGAAAGGGTCTTACTTCGTGCCCAGGAGCAACCTCCTTTGTAAAAGCTTCCTGTTGTAGGTTAGATGATAAATGAATGTCACAATGCTTAGGTTAAAGTCTCTTGGACTGACTGGCCTGGAACCATGATTCTCCCCAACTCAACCTTTTAAGTAGTTAGAATGATAGGAATGAGCCACTGACATCTTAAAGCCATAGTAATTCCTTGATGAAGATAACAACTTGATCTATTTTTGCATTGTTTTGGAGGGTACAAGAAAGTGTTAAAATTGGTAAAATACTATTGGGAAGCCATTAGTGACACTATTTATAATCCAGCAATTAACAATATATATTAAGGTTTTTTTTATTAAGAAAAGTACTGAGAATAATTCCTATATCATGTATGCATGAAATACTTTTATTCATCTGAGTGCAAACATTTGATTAAGTATAATCAGCTTGTAACATACTCTTTAATCTTTGTATAGTTTCTTATCTTGAATTTGTGTCTGAATATAGTTTTTCAGAAGAGAAATTTGGCATCCTAGCTTTACAACTCTCATAAAATGCTTTCTCCTTTCCTCTTCCTTTGTATTAGGTGTACAATAAAAATTCTTCTCGACTAGACAAGATTATATCCCAATAAACTTATTGTAAGTTGATAATAAAAACAAGTTAACAATGCGTTTAAGGCTGGGTTCAGGTGGCTCACACAGGTGGCTGAGATCTGAGGTTCTCCAAATAAGGAAACCCACCCCATGGTTCAGGCAGAAAAGAGTTTGTTGTGGGGAGAGCAAACTGCTAGCCTGCACAAGTTGGAGCTATGGGGAGACAGAGGGGAAGGAAGAAGAGAAAAAGAGAGAAGAGCAAAGAGAGAAATGGAGCAAGAGAGAGTAAGAGAGAAAAGGAAAGAGAGAAAGGGAGCAAGAGGGAGAGAGAAAGGCAGCTAGAGTGAGAAAAGGAAAGAGAGCCGGGACTCCTGTTGATCGGGATTATATAGGGAAAGGGGAGGTATGGTCAGGGGGATTGGATGTGACCTCAGAGGTGGAGGTAACTGCCTTCTGGTGTGCCAGTTACCTAGGTAACACAGGTACTGAGCACAGACTTAAACAGGGGCATCTATGTGGAGACCTTCTTGGGGGTGGGGGGGAACCTTACAGTAGACAGCCCAGGCAACAAAGTCCATTAGACTCAATTAACTTTCAAAAAAGCTGGCTCTAGTGGTAGAGTGTTAGCCTGGAGCACAACAGCTCAGCAACTGTGCCTAGGCCCTGAGTTCAAAGCCCAGGACCAGCACAAAAAAATGCACTTAATATACCTAGCCTACCGAACACAACAGCTTAGTAACACAGTACATTATAGAGTTTCAGTTGTTTAAGAATGTGATCATATGGTTATCTGAGAGCAACATCCTAATTCTAGAGAAAAAATAAAAAATAAAAAATTTGTTTCTGGTTTCTATTGAAAGCTGATCATTTTTACAGTATCATGGCATTTATAAAATATAATTTTAACTACTGTAAATTGGTATTGTAGGTATTGAAGCCAGAAAATTAATTGAAAAACATCAGGTTGTTCATGTCTTTCCTCAGTTTCCCTTGGATGAATAGATGTGAGCATTCTTTTTAGGTTTAAATAGTTATCCAATAAAATTTCATTATTATAGGGAATTACATTTTGTTGCTAGTAATGGGGAATTATGGAGAATTCCACTATTAATTATAAATATTTGCAATTTGACCTTATAATTTCTAGCAAAAGCATGTTGTGTTAGTTTTCTGTGGTTGCTGTAACAAATTACAATCAGACTCAGTGGCTTAAACAATCAGTTTTTTAGGTCAGATTCAGGAGGTCAGATTCTGAGGTCAACATTACTGGGCTGGCTGAAATGGAGGTGTGAGCATCTCTATGTGTTCTTCTCCTGGAGTCTCTATAACATTTTCTGTTTCTTGACTCTCAGCTACTTGAGTTACTTACCATGATGTCTACCTTCAAGGTCACATTTCCTCCTCCCTTTCTCGTTATCTAATCTACCTGTCTCTCTCTTACAAGGACACTTCTTAGCATTTAAAGTCTACTCAAAGCACACAAAACAATGCATCTTAACATTCTTACCATAAAGACACCAGCAGACATCTTCTCAAACAAGATAACATTTAAAGATTCTATAGATTTAAAAAAATGTGTTTGGGATATCATTTATCTCACTAGTCTATGTGTTTGAGAAATATTTACTATGGCGAAATGTGAACCAATTCTCTGTGCTGAAGTCTCTTCAAAAAATGAAAATAATTTAGCGGAATACATTTTGCTTGTTATTGAGGTGGGAACTAAATTCCCCAAAGGTTGTATAGTTGAAGAGTTTATGAAAATAAAGTAAATTGAAAAGTTTTCTCAATCAACATTAGTAAACAAATAAATAAAAATTGTTGAACCGAAGAGTACAAGTAGTGTTGAAAATTAATCTAAAACTACTGAAGCATCAGGTTTCTATTACTATCTTACAAGTAATTATCTGAAACATTAAAAGGATCATTTATGTATTCTATCCATGCCAAAAGGGTATTTCTTAGTGAACATTTGTTTCACATTTCACAATATCATGAAAATAAATATCTTTGCTAACATTGTCAAAGATGAATTATTTATTATCTATGATACCATTAGTTGTAAGCAACTTCCCTACTAGAAAGGGTGTCAGGTCTCTAGTTAAAAGCTAATGCAATGATAATAAAATGGAAAAATGTAATAACTAAAAATTTATTTTTTCAAAAAGTATAATTGGAAATACAATTTAATGATACAATTAATGATACAATTTAATGTTGAATGATCATGTGTGATTATATTGGTTAGTTTAGTTAAAACAAATAAATTATTAGAATGAGTTATATATATCTCCATGTGTTCTGGCTTTTCTAATTTTGTTACCTTATTTGCCTTGGCTCTATATGTTTTTGAGTTTGCAATTTCTTGTGCAGATCTGAGATAAGTTGTTTTAAACACACTATCTTTGTATTTTAGGATAAATTTTAGGTTGTCTTTTCTTTCTCATTGTTTCTTCAGAAGCCTGTTACTCCATAGATCTGGAGATTTCCACTATTCAACACATTGATATGTACCTCAAAGTCACCTGAGAAAAACGGATATTCTTGATTTGTAGGTGGCCTCCATATAAGCTATAATACAAAACCTCACATTCATTGTGGTCTTTTAACTCTATTTTAAAAAATAATTATAGGTAGAAACTTCTTTTTATAATATACTCTATTGTTATTATAGAGGTAATGTACAGAGGGCTTACAATTACATGAGTCAGGTAATGAGCACTTTCCTTTCCTATATGTCTTCTGTTCCCTCATTATCTCCCAGTCTCTCCTTCCCATCTCCACCCAAGAGTTGTATAGTGAACTTTCATCATATCTTAGAGTTCATTTCAATATGTTTATCATTTTGTATAAATACAAAGAGAGACTTAGGCATTGCACCTTTGTGATTCTCTCCTAAAAGTTTCTTCATTTGATCTCACTGTATGTGAGTATCTAGAATCTTGTGTAATTTGTCATGTCATAGCGAATTTCAGATCTAGCTTCTGCATATCAAAGAGAACCTATGTTCTGTTACCTCACTTTACATGATTCTTTCTAGTTCCATCTATTTCCCTGCAAATAACATTATTTTTTTCTTTCTAATAGCTGTGTAATTTCCATTTTATCACAGAATTTTTTCTTTTTCTTTTGTTTTGTTTTTTCCTAGTCTTGGGGCTTGAACTCAAGGCTTGAGTACTGTCCCTAAGCTTCTGTGAGTTCAAGACTCAGCACTCTACCACTTGAGCCACAGCACCACTTCTGTCTTTTTTTGTGTAATTTATTGGAGATGAGAGTCTCACACGGACTTTTCTGCACTGGTTGGCTTCTAATCACAATCCTCAGATCTCATCCTCCTGAGTAGTTGGGGTTACAGGTGTGAGCCACCTGTGCCCCATAGTATCACATTTTTTTGATCCACTCATATATTTGGGGGCATTTGGGCGGACACTATTATTTTTAAGGCACAGCTTCCCACATGGAAAAAGAAGGGGGAAGAGCCTGAGAATGATGTGTGGGAAATTTTGTTGTTGTTGTTTTGGTCAAACAAAACTTATTTGTGCTTTCTCTTTTTAATCTGTCTAGAATTCATGCTATCTTTGAATGTTTGAGTGTCTCTGAAATTCTTATTGAAATCTGAATCTTTATGACAGTGTTAGGGAGTGGTATTTTGGTAGACAAATTGGTCATCATGGCAGAATCTTTAAAGGAATTAGTGCCCTTGTAAGAGATAGCCCAAAGAAACTTCTACTTCTCCACCACATGAGGAATTAAGAGGAGGTACTTTCTGTGATTCTCCACTGAGGGACTCTCAAGAGATACCAAAGCTGCTGACACCTTTATCTTGCGTCTCAAGCACTGTGCCAAATAAATTTCTATTACTGACAAGCCACCAGTTTAACTAATTTGTATAGCTGCTTCAGAAGATGAAAAAAAATAGCTATATAACCACACCTATGTACAAGAGAACTTGACTGTTATCACAAGATGAAGAAATGTGTTAGTGAATTACTAGTAGTCTTTTATTAACAATTCCCCATCTAAGAATAACCAGGAAAGGCTAAAAATTTCATCTTCCATAAAACAAGAAGAAGTGTTCACACCCTACATAATAAATTTTATGTAATATTTGTCCCATCAGTAACCATATGCAAAACAATATTAGCAAGAATAGAAAGAATTCATACACTATTGTAAGATCTAACATATTTGCAAAAGAAGATATACTATATATAACTTAAATTGCAGACTCAAATAACACAATTTGGGATTAAGAACAAGCCAATGAAGAAGGCAATGTCTCAGTAGAAAGCAGTCCATTTGGCCAAACAGTAGAGAATGACAGCTGTGGCAGAGCTTTATTGATAAGCCAATTATATTGCTACACTACAACTCTTAAGGAAACACAGCAAATGAAGCAAATGTTAATGAAAAAAGGAGAAAAAAATTAAGAGGGGGAATGCAGATATATGCTACAAGAATAATACAGAGTTTCACAAACAGAAAGAAGAGTTCAATGAACAATTTCTCACTGCTCAAAAATAAATGATAGATAATGCAATCACCTTTTAAAGGAATGCCTAAAGAGCAGGTGAAGCTGGGTGGCTGTGGCTCACATTTATAAACCTAGCTACATGGGAAGCTAAACATGAGAGAATTTCAGTTTGAGGCCAGCCAAGGCAGAAAAATTTGAGACCTCTTCTCAACAGATAGCAGAGTATCATTTCAACTGATGGAAGCTGAGATTTGGAAGAACAAAATTCCAGGTCACTTCAGCCAGAAATGTCCACCAGATTGCCTCTCAAAAGAGATTCTGTGTGTGGTTTAATATCCCTGTCATCATAGCCTTGAAGGTGAGGCTACACCCAATGGTTTGTAATGCATGTACAGTCCTGAGCAGTGAGCAAGATGTTAGGTCAAAAATAACCAGTGGAAGAGGAAAAAAAAAAGAGGAATGGAGGCATGGCTCAAGGGTGAATTACTAGCAAACATGAAGTATTGACTTAAAAATCCTAATATAACTAAATAAATAGAAGACCTGATGAAAGAATTTACAAGAGACTATACTATGCTAGGAAAATGGGAGAATGAACTGGTTATGTTTAGGAATGAAGGAATATGATTTGTGTAAAATAAATAGTACTTCAATGAAAATTATATATAAAATAATAAAAATTAAGCTAGACACTGGAGAGTTAGTTCTGTAATCCTACTAGGAAAGAAGATCTATGCAGAACACTGATTAAGTCCATCCAGATGAAAGTTTCATTACACTCCATCTCCAAGCTGTGAGCAAGCACACCAAATAAGAATGAGGTGACAGGTCAAATCTCTGCACCATCAGAAAATAAAGTCCAAAAGAAAACAAAATTGGAGAAAAATTGTGATTTAAAATCCCATTATTTTCCAATCGTAGATTTCCAAGTTGTTTTTTTCTTTTCAGTTTTTTTCAGTTGTGCTTAAGGTTAATGTTCTTTAAATGAGAATGAAATTTTTACTATGAAAGAAAAATTATTATTTTTCAGAAATATTAATGTGTCATTTGCCTTAAAATTTTACACTTGTGTGTACACATGTAAATATATAAACTATTTATGGTATGCAGCATTTGGGAGGAAATGAATTACAGGGAAATTGTTACATTTGATCTGTTTGGGAGTTTTCATATGTATATGTGTGTATATCTTTTAACTGTATGAGTGAATGTGTCTGTGTTTTATTTACATGTATAGACATTAAAGCTATGGAAATATTTATGGTTCTCTCTAGGTGTTAAGATTACAGCAAATTAATTTTTTTCTCATCTGTCCATGTTACTCAATTTTTCAAATTAATATGATTTTTGTGCAATTAGAATGTTTTATGTATCAATCCATATCATTGTATAGGTTTAGAGAAATAGCTAAGGCTTTTAAGAAATGTTCAATTTGCTACTTTCTTTGCACATAAAAACTTGCTAAGGTAAATTCGGTAATTTATCTGGTTGACTGGTGCCCTGTATATATGCTTTGTTTTGTTGTTTTACAGTTGAAGCAAAAATTACATAACAAATAGACCCAGTGGAAGTCTGCACACACAGTTTCCATTTTCTTTGCCTTTTTTAAAAGATAAAAAGAAAGAAATGTTTTAGCTGATGTGAATAAGCTAGGAAATTTTCCCAGCTGTGCAGTGCCAAGAATTTTATAAAAATCTCACCAGGTCTCCCTATTTGTTCTCCTTTTTACTTATAAAGAGTGGTGGTTAGCATTATTATTTGCTAACTAGATTACAGTCTATTTTCTTTCTGACTATTCCCCAGCTTTTCCTTTTCTTTTTTATTTAATTTCATTTGATGATTTCTTTCTTTCTTTTTTTTGTCAAATGCGAGTAACTCATTCATTCAATTTCTGTGTGGAGATGAATAGCTGCATAGCAATCTTAAAGCCACAGGAAAAATGTCAAAGGTGTTTCTTAATCTCGTTCCCGAATGATTATAACAGGTGAGAAATAAATCAAGGGCAGCAAATCACCTTTGTCAATGAAAAATTTATTGTCCACTTAGGTCTAAGAAAAATCTAACTCAGTAGGGATTTTTTTAAATTTTAAAATTAGAAGATTTAGAGGAGACACACAAAAGAAAAGTGCTCAATTATTATATGAATAGTGTAGTCTCAGAGAACTAAAACTGGTCATTGGAAACTGAAGTAGAGACATATAAAAATATAGAGAGAAAGCCAAATAGATTATATTCAGAATTTCTTGTTCCATATTCTATTTTTTAAATTTATTTTTTACTTTATTTTAAAGAGCCAGAGAGATACACTGAAGAAAGGCCTGTCACACTCATAACCAGAAGTAGTATGAGATTATCAGAGATACATGAAGGACTTACAAATTCACAGAATGTCATTTTTCCTAAAGGTATTTATGTAATATGACATATACTTAATGCAAATGTGACATGAGCTGTCTTTTCAATATTTGAAAACTTCTAATTCTTATTCTAGATTTAAGTATCTTTCCCCCATAAAACATAATGGACTTCATAATTCTTCAGATCCTCTTAACCATATGGTTTGCTTCAGCTATCACTGTCCAGTTCTCCACAACTCTAAGTAGCAACCACAAATATGACCTTACAAATCCTCCTTTGGCCCTACACAACTATCACTTTCTGCATATAGGCTTGTCTAACACAATGATGTGAGATACCAGTGGGAATTCAGGCCATGTGCAATGGAATGCTGATATCCATGAATCACCTGTGACTAACAGAGGATGGAATCTAAAGGAACAAGTCCTCCCTCAAGGAAAGACTTGTGATTCACATAGTAATGCTCTTTATATGGTTTCATTCATATTCACACCAGTCACTTGTAGTGGTGTCCATTAAAAATGGCTCATTGCCTTTGGCATTTCAAAATCATACTGTAACCAAGGTATTTACAACTCAATCTTTTTATCAGGCTCTATATTCAGGAAACCTCATATTAAAACAGAAATGCCAGGAACAACACTTGAAAATCACCACATAGGATTTGAGAACAGACAAGAAGAATCAGTTATTGGTTATAGGTGAGGTAGATGTAACTTCTGTCCTGTATTAACATCATAGTAACCAAGAATTTCACTTGAACTTGAGGGGAGTCACCTACAGGAAGGGGAAGGATGAGGTTGCATCATGAACATGATGGTTACATTGATCTGAGATAAATCCACATAAATTATAGAGTTGGTTATTAGTGTTACCTAATCTGGAAACCTTGGAAACTGAAAATAAGAAACTTTGATTGTCACCATTGATTTAAGGCATAATTTAAAGCCAGAAGCCTTCTATGGTAAAATAAATCATTTTTTCCTATGTCTGTGGAAACACATTTTGCCTACAAGCCTGCACACTCGTAATTTAATTATAAAAAAATTCAGTGCAGTATCTCAGAGCTCCCCTATGAAAAGTCAGGACACCTTTGAAAGAAAAGCAAGATTCTCAGTCCTGAGGTGGAGATATTTAGATGGTTGAGCTAGATATCCTGTAACCCACAAATCCCTGTTTTCTCTGAGCCTAAATGAAAGCCCTTTATTCTTTTCATAAATGATACTTTAAAGATTTACCTGAGGCATAGCCCTAAAAGACTTCCCTTGTCCTTTCAAAGATCTGTTTCTTAGACCCCAAACTCACATTAATGGAATTCATTTGTGTGATTCACTGTACTTACCATCCATAGTCTAATCATTCTAGTGACAGAAGGACTTCTTGTGAACACTTTTGTCATCTACTGTGCTGAAAAACTCAAAGTCATGGACAGGACAAAAGGCTGAAGTGTAAGTCGTAAATATCTTGTGGTGCCTGCACCATGTAGGTGGCAGAGGAGAACCATTTTTGGAATATATAAAACCAGAAAATGATCTATAGAAAATTCATCTAGGAGGGAGAAAGATGGCGCCGAAAGAATAGGGAGGCACCCCGACTCGCACCAACTGAATAGCGAGCTGGGAACTCCAACACCCAACACCCCACCAAGAACCCAGCAAAACCAGCATCCAGAAGCAGTGGAGAAACGCAGGAAAACAAAAAGGAGCAAAAAAGAAGAACCGAAAACCTATACGGAGCCGGAGATTCGCCGGGGCACCCTCCCCCCACCAGCCGACCCTGGCCCAAACAGGGTCAGGCTGGGAAAGGGGAACCCGGCGATCGGCAGACAGGTTGCCAGGAGCGCAGAATCCATATAGCAGGAGACCCCACGGACACAAGGCAGGGTGCGGAGCAAGACACTAACCGGCAGCGACGAGAAGTTCGGGTCCACACCGGATTCGGACAAGGGAACCCAGCGCGGCAGAAAGAGGGAACGGGGGAAGCCACCACGACACTTCGCCAACCCCTGAAGGGCCAACGGCTGCGCGGGACACACACACAAAGCAGCAAAAGTGAGTTCCCCATAATCCCTTCCCCCAACGGGAGACCCAAGCCCGACAAAGAAGCTATATCTCCCTCCCTCCCCCTCCCCACTCCCGTGGGGACAAAGAATCCCCAAATCAGGCGGGAAGCTCCCATCAGGCGCTGGGAAGCCAGTCTAGCAGGGGAAGGGCGGAACAGCCCCAAGCCCCCAAAGGTTCCTGATCTGGCAGAACCGGCCCCGTCCCCTTCCCAACAGGGGCCGGGGACGGCCGGCAGGGCAAGCCCCACCCGAGGCGCCTAGACCTTTCGGACTCTTACAACTAAAATCACAGGCGCTGGTGGGCAATACCAGCCCAGCAGGGTCACCTGAGCCTGATCTCGTTCCCCCTCCTCGCAGCGGAGGCGAGGTCTGAGGGAGCCAAGCCACACCCGGACAGTCGATCCCACTGGGCCCCACACATACTGCCTCCCCCCCCAACGGACTCGCGGGAGGGCGCAAACACAACCCAACAACCCAGGGCTCGCTCTGGGAGGCAGACCCCGCTAAAGTGCCTGTTGTAGGGGACTCACAGTGCACAGGAGGGCAGGGCCCTGGCGAAAGCGCCCGCTCTGGTAGGCGTGCCCTGCACTGGTGGGCGGGGCCACAGCGACAGCACCTGCTGCCGTAGACACGCCTACACAGAAGGAAGGGAAGATCTACACAGACCTCCAGATGCGCAAATCACAAAGAAACATAACTCAGTTCATCAAAGGACAAGCCAACTCGCTAGCTCCAAAAAGCAGCACGACTGAAGAGGAGATGGAGAATAAAAAAGCAAATGAGGCCATGTTAACAGGAATGATCGAAAGCGTCAGAAATGAAATCAGAAAACAATTGCAGGAGTTTAGAGCAGAAATCTGGAAGGACACCCAGGAAGCCAAGAAAGAAATGGAAGCAAAACTGGATACAATGCAAGCCTCGTTTAAAGAAATGGAAGCAAAAATGGATAAAATGCAAGCCGCCTTTAAAGAAAATCTCCACACCCTGAGAATTGAAATGCATGAAAAAATAGATTTAAAATACAACTCTTTAAAGGAAGAAATTTCCACGATCAGAGCTGATATGACAACCATGAATAGCTCTCTGACATCCATAAACTCCGCAATTGAAACCATAACACAAAGAGTGGACCATATGGAATCCAGAATCTCTCGCCTGGACGATGAAGCAGCTGACAACAACCAGAAAATGACCACACTCCAAGAAAAGGTGAAGCTTCAGGGAAGATTAATCCAGGAACTAATGGACAAAGACAAGAGATATAATCTGCGCATAATTGGAATAGAAGAAGGAGCCGAATATCAGAGCAGAGGGCTTAATCATGTTCTCAATAAAGTTATTGCAGAAAACTTCCCCAATCTCACAGGGGACCCCATCCAGGTAACCGAAGCCTATAGGACACCTGGCAGGCCAGACCCCAGGAAAACCACCCCAAGGCACATAATATTCAGGACTACAGACCTCAAGATTAAAGAGCAAATTCTGAATTCAGCCAAAGCGAAGAAGGAAACTTTTTTCAATGGGAAGAGGATTCGAATAACATCCGACTTATCCACATAAACTTACCAAGCTCGAAGTGAGTGGAAGAACACCATCCAAGTACTTCAGAATAACAATTTACAACCTCGGATCAAATATCCAGCGAAACTGGAGTTCACATTCGAAGGGAGAACCAGATCTTTCCACACCAAAGAGGAGCTAAAGGAGTATGTGAATAAAAAACCAGCCCTACAGCGAATATTAAGAGGGGAAGCCCACCCAACAGAGATCGTAAAAGACACACAGACAGAATCAGAAAGAAACTTCAATAGCCAAAGTCCAGCAGAAAGACCAGCTCACTAAAGACAAGAAGAAAAAAAAAAAAAAAAAAACAGGAAAAAACAGCCCAACAAGAAAATGGAAGGAGAAAAAAACACCCTTATCCTTGATCTCTTTAAATATAAATGGCTTAAACTCCCCGATCAAGAGGAGCAGACTGGCAGAATGGATCCGCAAACAAAAAGTTGACATCTGCTGTCTACAAGAGACCCACCTTACAGCAAGGGACAAAAACAGGCTTCGAATGAAAGGATGGAGCAAGATCTACCAAGCAAATGCACCCACCAAAACGGCAGGTGTAGCCATTCTGATCTCAGACAAGCTGGACTTCTCTTTAAAGTCCACTCAAAAAGACAAAGAAGGACACTACATTTTAATACAAGGAAAAATCCAGAATCAAGACATCACGGTGATAAATGTATACTCACCGAACAAAAGAGGCCGGACATATGTCAAGCAAATTCTCACAGAATTACAGAGCAAGATAGATGCAAACACAATCATAGTGGGTGACTTTAATACTCCTCTCTCTCCAAGAGACAGATCCAACACCCAGAGGATTAGTAAGGGAGCTGAGGACCTAAATAACACCATTTCCCAAATGGATCTAACAGACTTATATAGAACCTTCCACCCTACAGAGACCCAATACACCTTCTTTTCAGCAGCCCATGGATCATATTCCAAAATAGACCACGTCATAGCCCACACAAAGAACCTCAGCAAATACAAAAGTATTGACATCATCCCATGTATTATATCTGATCACAGTGGATTAAAGGTAACCCTCAACAACAAAGGATACCACAGAGCCTATACACACTCTTGGAGGCTAAACCCCACGCTGCTATCCAACACTTGGGCCACAGATCAAATTAAAGATGAAATCAAGGAATTCATAAGCCACAATGACAAAGAAAACACATCACAAAGAAACCTATGGGACACAGCTAAGGCAGTACTGAGGGGCAAGATCATTGCACTCAGTACCCACATTAAAAGAATGGAAGCAGAGCAGGTGAATACCCTCACGATGAAACTAAAACAACTGGAGAAACAAGAAATGACAGAATCTAAAACGACTAGGAGGGGAGAGATTACAAAGATTAAAGAAGAGATAAATCTGATTGAAAATAGAAAGACCATTCAACAAATAAATAAGACTAAAAGCTGGTTCTTTGAGAAAATAAACAAAATTGACAGACCCCTTGTAAGACTCACAAAAAAAAAGAAGAGAAGAGACTCATATTCGTAAAATCAGGGACTCCACAGGAAAAATTACAACAAGTACACACGATATTCAAACAATCATAAGGAGCTATTTCCAAAACCTCTACTCAGCAAAAAACAATAATTTTACAGAAATGGATCAATTCTTAGAGAAGTACAAACTGCCCAAACTGAACCAAGAAGAAATAAATCAACTAAATAAACCAATAACTTATGGTGAGATACAAGAGGTAATCAAGAACCTCCCTACTAAGAAAAGCCCAGGCCCAGATGGATTCACCAACGAATTCTACAAAACCTTTAGTGAGGAGCTAATTCCAATACTCCTCAAACTCTTCCGCGAAATAGAAACGGAGGGAGAAATCCCAAACTCATTCTACGAAGCTAATATCATACTCATCCCCAAACCAGGCAAAGATCCAACAAAAAAAGAGAACTACAGACCAATATCACTAATGAACACAGATGCAAAGATCCTCAATAAAATATTAGCTAACAGGATCCAGAAAGTGATCAAGAATATCATACATCATGACCAAGTAGGCTTCATCCCTCAGTCACAAGGATGGTTCAACATCCGTAAATCAATCAATGTAATTCACCACATAAACAGAACTAAAATCAAGAATCACATTGTTATCTCAGTCGATGCCCAAAAAACCTTCGACAAAATACAACATCCATTCCTATTAAAAGCTTTGGAGAGAACAGGAATAGATGGAACATTCCTCAAAACAATAAAAGCCATATACAACAGACCAACTGCTAATATCATATTAAATGGAGAGAAACTTAAATCATTCCCCCTAAACACAGGAACAAGACAAGGATGCCCACTCTCCCCACTTCTGTTCAACATAGTGCTGGAATCCCTAGCCATAGCAATAAGGCAAGAGGAGGACATCAAAGGATCCACCAGCAAGGAAGAAATCAAGTTATCTCTATTCGCAGACGACATGATCTTATATCTCAAGGACCCAAAAAACTCAGTACCCAAACTCCTACATCTAATAAACCATTTTGGCAAAGTAGCAGGATACAAAATCAATCCACAAAAGTCAGCAGCTTTTCTGTACACCAGCAATAGACAAACAGAAAAGGAAATTATGGAAACAATTCCATTTACAGTAGCCAAAAAAAGAATAAAGTACCTAGGGATCAACTTAACCAAGGATGTGACGGACCTATTCAATGAAAACTACAAAAATCTAATAAGGGAAATCAAAGAAGACACAAGGAGATGGAAAGACCTCCCATGCTCATGGGTAGGCAGAATCAATATAGTGAAAATGGCCATATTGCCCAAATTGTTATACAAATTCAATGCAATACCTATCAAAATCCCAGCCACATTCTTCACTGAAATAGATAAATCAATCCATAAATTCATATGGAACAGCAAAAAACCTAGAATAGCCAAAGCAATTCTAGGCAAAAAACATAGTGCAGGAGGTATCACCATACCAGACTTCAAGCTCTACTACAAGGCCATCATAACAAAAACAGCATGGTATTGGTATAAAAACAGATCGGAAGACCAGTGGATTAGAATTGAAGACCCAGAAATAAAACCGCACTCTTACAGCCAACTGATATTCGACAAAGGAGCTAAAGACATACAATGGAATAAACATAGCCTCTTCAACTACTGGTGCTGGGAGAACTGGGCAGCCATATGCAGAAAACTCAAAGTAGACCCAAGCCTATCACCATGCACCAAGATCAACTCAAAATGGATCAAGGACCTCAACATCAGACCTGAATCCTTGAAACTACTGAAGGACAGAGTAGGAAATACACTAGAACTTATAGGCACAGGAAGGAACTTCCTGAATAGAGTCCCAGGGGCACAACAAATAGGGGAAAGACTCAACAAATGGGACTACTACAAATTAAAAAGTTTCTGCACAGCTAAGGTCATAGCCACCAAAATAGAAAGACAGCCAATGATATGGGAAAGGATATTTACCAGCACAGCAACAGACAAAGGCCTGATATCTGTCATCTACAGAGAACTCAAAAAACTAAGCCCCTCCAAGCCCAATAAACCTATTAGGAAATGGGCAAAAGAGCTAAAGAGAGACTTCACAAGAGAAGATATAAAAATGGCAAAGAAACACATGAGGAAATGCTCAACATCCCTGCTAGTAAAGGAAATGCAAATAAAAACAACCCTAAGATACCACCTCACCCCAGTTAGAATGGCCTATACTCTGAACTCAGGCAACAACAAATGCTGGAGGGGGTGCGGGGAAAGAGGAACCCTTCTCCATTGTTGGTGGGAGTGCAAATTAGTACAACCACTTTGGAGAACAGTATGGAGGTTTCTCAAAAAGCTCAATATAGACCTACCCTATGACCCAGCCATACCACTCCTAGGCATCTATCCTAAACAGCAAAACCCAAGATATCAAAAGGACATTTGTACTTCCATGTTTATCGCGGCACAATTCACAATAGCCAAAATTTGGAAACAACCCAGATGCCCCTCCACAGATGAATGGATCCAAAAAATATGGTACTTATACACAATGGAATACTACATAGCGATTAGGAATGGTCAAATATTGTTATTCGCAGGGAAATGGTCAGAACTCGAACAAATAATGTTGAGCGAGACAAGCCTAGAACACAGAAAACAAAGGGGCATGATCTCCCTGATATATGACTGTTAACAAAGGGAGATGGAGAGACAGTAGAGACCAAGTCTGTGAACACTGTATATGTGCTTGATACATTGTATATTGCATATGGGTCTACCTGACCTAGACAAGGGATGGAAAAACAGGTTGTAAGATATCACAAGAAATGTACACACTGCCCTCCTATGTAACTGCACCCTCTTTGCACAACACCTTGTAAAAAAAATTTATGTTCAATTAATAATAAAAAAAATTTAAAAAAAATAAAAAGAAAATTCATGTAAATCTTCTAATTTAAATCTATGTAAAATGTAATAATTTTCACACATTTGACACACTGAAAATAGTAACATCTACTAATAAATTACACAACTGAAAGACATATTCCTCATCTACATCTTAAAGTATCAACTATGCTAAGGAAGCATTTATATTTCTATGCCCTCTGTAGACTATATGACTTAATTATCATGAAGAACCAACAAAAGAATATGCAGTCAGAATGTGAAGACAACATCATCAAGGAGCAGTTGAACATAATTTTTTAAATCTTCTAGTACTTTGTCATACTTTCTCAGTCAGTGGTAAGTGATCTATGCCAGTATCATTGCTAATTTCAATACTTTACAATAGTGATGTGACATAATTTGCCTGAATATTAATTTAAGAAGTATAAGCTTCTGTCTTGAAATCTTGGATAATACATGGTATACTAAAGAAGCAATATCTACAACTGAATAGAGAAATTAGCCAAACTGTACAAGAAGCCACATCTGAAACCAATTATACTACATGAGACAATAAATTCCATTTTCCCTTAGAGAATTATGAGTTGGGATTTTTCATCCCTCAATGCAGAAAGAGTTTAGGTACAGATGCTTCATTATCTACATGAACACAATGACAAGCAGCTTTCTGCTTGTTGATATAAGAACCTTATCTAATTATTTCCAACATTGTACATGCTCTTTTGAGTGAATCTTGCTTATTTTTTTTAGTGTACCTGTCACTGCCTCAGGCAAAATTTTTCTTATTTGGAGTAGTTTATTATCCCTGATATGGAGTTCTCATAGCCTTTTATATTTCCTTATCATGTTACAAACTGATAGATAAAAGAATCTATCAAGATAACTGGTAAGTAGTAAAATAATAATGTGTTAGTAAATAGTAAATAATATTTTTCATGCCTTTATCATAAAACATGAAACTTCATGAAGGAGGCTTTGTACTTTCTTTTATTTTCCAAGTTGTTTCTCCAACAGCTAAAATGCAGACACTATGACTTGCCTGGGGAAATGTTCCCCAATGGAAAAGTGCATGATCAAAATGGCATCTTAGGGGGCTGGGGATATAGCCTAGTGGCAAGAGTGCCTGCCTCAGATACACGAGGCCCTAGGTTCGATTCCCCAGCACCACATATACAGAAAACAGCCAGAAGTGGCGCTGTGGCTCAAGTGGCAGAGTGCTCGCCTTGAGCGGGAAGAAGCCAGGGACAGTGCTCATGCCCTGAGGTCCAAGGCCCAGGACTGGCCAAAAAAAAACAAACAAAAAAAAACCCAAAATGGCATCTTAGAATTGCTCCCTAAACTACATGCTTACATGCATGTACATCTACATACATATGCATACACATGCAGATATGTGTGCACACATGCGGTAAAGAATGTAGAAGACAGAGTTGTTTAGGTCTACGGCCCATGTAGCAGTCACATCATTAAGATTTCTCCAAAACCCCACTTCACCTCAAGAGGGAGGTAACTGATGGAAAATGAATACATGTGCTGGATGTGATCTTGAAATACTGTCGGATTTTGTGTTTGGCTTTTACTTTCTTCAAAAATTACATACAAAAACACTTATGCTAGGTTGATGTACATATAATAAAGATAGTAAAACATTTGAGATAAGCAGAAATCACTAATGAATAAAAAATTAATGGACTTGAAATGAAATAAAGCTGGCCTTCTTGGTAACCATGTAGATAATGGGAATAAATTTCCAGAGAAAGAGAAACCGATTGGTTAGAAATGTAAACTGACAGCAACCAGGAAAAGCAAACTCACCTCACTCCCACTTTATTTAAAAAGAAAAATTCCTGTAATGCCTGTAATTTTCATGCCTGTAATCCTAGCTAGTCAGGAAGCTGAATTCTTAGGACTGTAGTTCAAAGTCAGCCCAGGCAAGTAAGTCTATGAGACGTGTTTCTCCAAATAGCCACCAAAAAGCCGGAAACGGGTAGAGCTTGATAAAAATTTCCCAGGGACAATGCCCAGGCTCTGAGTTCAATCCCCAAGACTGGTATGCACCCAAAAATTTCCTGTCAGAATTGACCCCTAGTAAGAAAACAAATTATTTAATTTTGCTGTAGCAAGAGGTAAGAGGACATTACTCAGAACACAGAGATACATACAGTGAGTTCTTGCACTGGCCCACTGCAGCATCACAGGTCTATCCCTCAGATGACTTCATTTCCTAGGAGCTTGCACTCATACTACCTGATGGGAACCCCGAAGTTCCAAAGAGGCAAGATAATTTGGAGAGTTTTCCTCCAATGAGTGATTATGCCCCAGTTTTAGTCTTTTCTTCTGTTGAACATGAGCAAGAAAAGTAATGCCCATTAAAAAAAAGTTCATGTCACTACTTCTTCAAATGTTCTTTCAATGAAATTAGCCATAAGTTATCATGTAATAATACTGAGTTTATAAATCAATTGTATATATTCAGTCTATATTTATATAGGAGATTTGTCTTTATTGTAACAAATAATGTATCCATCAACAGAGGGTACACTTACTCTTACTTATCTACCATAGAGTTTTGAGTAAAACTAAAGAAACTGATAGCTTCACGTGGAACTCTCTTTTCTTTCAGCATGAAAATTGTTTACAGTTATTGTGGCTAGGTAATGGTATCCTTTTGAAAATAACCAGTTTTCTTTTTGTATCATTTAGATGACTGGACCTTATAGAGATTTTGTTTTCGGTTTGTTCTCCTGCAACACTGAACCCAGTGTTAGGTGAATGATAGACAAGGGATCTCGAACTAAAGTTACATCTCCAGTTCTACCCACTAGCTTTTCTACTCACATTTCAAATGATTTAATTTCATGAGCAGTTTTTCTACATCTACCCCTACATAATAGTACTAGACACATCATAGGATCCTAATGGCCCTTAAGCACTACCTGTAGAGTTGGCTATTTCAAGTGCACAGACATTCTCAACCTTTCTGTCTACCACTTTCATAGTTTTTCAACATTTGAAAGATCAGAAACTGGTAGTCAGCCAAAGGATGTGACTCAGTAAATGGTTGGAACCACTTATTTCTACAAATCATAAAAACCATGTGAGATGTGACAGTGTCGCCAATATGGATGAGTTGTTACCGAGGCAGGAGGCTTAAGGGGTGGTATTAGCAGCATCTTCTAAAGCCATCTTTTGGCGCCTCTGTCCCTGTGAAGCCAGGACACCATCTGGCAGTTAGGCACAGTGCCATTTCAACAGATGGAACCAAGTGCATTAGGCTATGAAACCATGTTCTCCATTCATCCCTGGTTCCAAAAGGGTTTTCCATAGAAATACTCAAGTAGCTTTTATTTCCATTTTATCCTTTAGTTGCTCAATAAAATAAAATTATATATCTGTATATGTTTCCTTTTTTTTCCTTTAGTGATGACAAAGCAAAAACAAGTTTTTCTCTTGAGAGTCAGGTGCTGTCAATCCATTGGTGCCAAACATTTCACATGCTGCAGAGCTTTAACAAACGGACTTTACATTTTAAAAAAATTACTCTCCCAAAACAGTGCCCAGCTTCCTAATTTTTATGACTATAATTTCATACATGTATGAAAGTCTTTGGCCATGACTTAGGCACAAAGCAGGTTGAATCACATTTCTCCTTTTGATATACTTGAAATATACTTGAATATACTTGAAAGGAGAGAGAGAAAACTATCAAACATTTGCTATTTGGAAAGATTTTTGGGCACTTCATTAAGGCAGTGTGTTACAATTCAAGAAATAAATTATACAATTCTTGCACTTGAGTAATTTACCAGTTTGTTGGGCGATTAGAGCGCATCCTTAAAATGACATTTTTTCTCTCGTTTAAAAATATTGCAATCTTACTTCTACCATTATAATCATAATAATTAAAGTAAAACACTTAAAACAGGAATGTGGAAGAAAAAAGTCATCATGGCCTTATCATACACACAAAAATTATTCCTACTAATAAAACTGGAATTTTAGATCTCAGGCCATAAGAAAAGACCACTTTAGTACATCTTCAGCCATCTTCAGGATACATACATGAGGTCTGGGTTTTATAGACAAAAAACAAAGCTGGATGCAAGTAGAAGTACACTTATAATAAAAAAAATATATATAATGAAATACATAAAGTATGAAATAAATATAATAATAAAAAGAAGTATAATTATTAACCAGTCCTGGTCAAGGTATGGCCTAGATGATCATTATTTCAGTCCTGATTTTGAGAAAAGCATTGGAGAAGTTGTTATGATTTCATCATTTGAGGAACGTGAACAAGTCACTGTTGCCTGGTCAGTAGTCTGTCAGGAGGAAGTCTTATTGTTCCTTAGTAGCAATTTCAGGCACTTGTTATAAAGTTGTTACCCAACAGTCCTGTTCTTCCTGTATTGCAAGGTGATTGCAAAGGTACAGCAGAGAGAATGGCTTAGAGCAGACTCACATACAAAATGGAGGCAGAGATGACAAGTTTTTTTTTTTTTTTTTTCCCCATCTTTTAGCAAATTCATGGGCCCAACTAGTCAGTGCTTTTCAACAAAAGCAGCTTTTAAGTGTATTTTATATCAGTGCTGGTGGTTGTTATCCTGTAGTGTGTGTGTTGTTGTTTTTTTCTTTGTTGTTGTTAGTTTTTTAATGTGTAATTTTTGTTTACTTCATGTGTTAATAATCTATTTCTGGTACATATCAGATTTTGATGCAGTTTTATTTTTCTAAATATGTTGCATTAATTTTTTTTATATATGTCATTTAGAAATACTATAACTAGGGCTGGGAATGTGGCTTAGTGGTATAGTGTTTGCCTAGCATGCATGAAGCCCTGAGTTCATGGGATGATGCTAAGCAAACTGAATTCCAAGTTATGGAAACAAGTGTTTTATCATTGTTGGTGTGACTTTCAACATACCATGTGAAATTATGCCTTTGCCTTTTGTCTTTCTTCCCCATGGTCTTACCCCTGATATCACTGTAACTGATTTTGGTACCTTGGATATTGTATATATGTGTTGGAACTAGGTAAGGGAAGGGAAATATCAAAATGAAGATACAAAGGATAAAAGACAAACCAATGCAATAGCAACATTTACAAAACTAAATGCTGTAAACCAACTGTACAATTCATAGGGGGAAGGTAATGGGGAAGGGGGAAGGTGGAGGAGGGGGGGAATGAGGTTGGAGGTAACAAGTTGGATAAGAAATATATGCACTGGGGGCTGGGGATATGGCCTAGTGGCAAGAGAGCTTGCTTCGTATACATGAGGCCCTGGGTTCGATTCCCCAGCACCACATATACAGAAAACGGCCAGAAGTGGCGCTGTGGCTCAAGTGGCAGAGTGCTAGCCTTGAGCAAAAGGAAGCCAGGGACAGTGCTCAGGCCCTGAGTCCAAGCCCCAGGACTGGCCAAAAAAAAAAAAAAAAAAAAGAAATATATGCACTGTGCTCACTTCCGCAGCACATATACTAAAATTTGAACGATACAGAGAAGATTAGCATGGCCCCTGCGCAAGGATGACACGCAAATTCGTGAAGCGTTCCATATTTTTGAATAATTAGCACAGGTTTAGGTTAGTCACAGCAGAGGATCACAACAGCCCAATAGCTGTACCCTTATGAACTCAAAAGATGATGCTAAGTGAAATGAGCTCCATGTTATGGAAACAACTGTTATATCACTGTTGTAATTACTTTCAGCATGCGATGTGAAACCGTAGCTTCTATTGTTGATGATCCTCTTGCATGCCCTTCCTGTGGTGGTACCTTCATTATCTCTGTATCTTATCTGAGTACATTGGAAACCATGTATACAGGCATTAGAACTAGGAAACAGTAAGGGAAGACCAAAATCGAGAGACACAGGGTAAAAAAGACAAACGATTACAAAAGCAATACTTGCAGAGCTGTTTAGTGTAAATCTACTGAACAACTCATGGAAGGAATGGGAAAGGGGGAGGGGGAAGGGGGAAATGAGGGAGGAGGTAACAGTACAAGAAATGTATCCAATGCCTAAAGTATGAAACTGTAACCCTCTGTATATCAGTTTGACAATAAAAAAAGAAATGTATGCACTGCCTTACATATGAAACTGTAACCCTTCTGTACATCACTTTGACAAATTAATTTAAAAAATAGTGTATCAAGGAAAAGCACTAGTGTTCAGAAAAATGGCTTCTTTATCGCTGATTTTTAAAGTGTCAATAATTGTTGTTGTTGTTGTTGGTGGTGGTGGTGGTCCTGGGGCTTGAACTCAGGGCCTGGGTACTGTCCCTTGACCCTCTTTGTGCTCAAGGCTAGTGCTCTACCATTTGAACCAGAGCTCCACTTCTGGCTTTCTCTGAGTAGTTTATTGGAGTTAAGGGTCTTATCTCATAGACTTTCCTGCCAGGCTGGCCTTGAACCATGATCATCAGATCTCAGCCTCCTTAGTAGCTAGGTCTACATCTGTGAGCTAACCATGCCCTACTAATAAACATTTTTATAATTAAGGTTTATTTTACGTTTACAATTACATTATCAGAAAATATTGTTAGATACTTTTTGTGTCAAGGAGAGTGTTTATTAAAGTTTCTTAATGCATGATTAGACTTTAGTGTGAATAATTGAATCTACATAATGTTTCAGGTTTTATATGAAGCATTTACATTCATAAGTCTTATCATCTACAATCTCCATCCTGAACTGAATGTTCTAATTATAATTTAATTGAAAAACTACTAAGGAAGCCAGTACTGAATAAAATTTCAGGACCAAATATGTATTTGACTTTTTGTTTTAATTAGAAAAATTGTAATTATTGATGCATTAGAGGTTCTTTGGAGAATATAACAAAATAAAAATTCATTAATTTTTCATATAGAATGAGTTTGTACTGGTTATTACACTTCCATGACAAAGTTACCAACTTCAATTTTTAAAATTAATTTTATGTATTTTTTGATCCCAGGGCCTCATGCATGCTAGGCAAGCACTCTACCACTAAGCCATGTTCCTAAACCAATTTCAATTTTTGATAGTCTTGACAGAATAGCTCCCTATGGTTCCATTTCTGAAATTTATCATAAACATACTTTTGCTAGTGTGAATGAAGAGTTTTGGTTACATTCTTCTGTAAGCAAAGTTGAAATATAGAATTTAGAATGTTTTATCCTAAGTGATATGGGATAGGGAAAAAGCTATGGTATGCTAAAATATGGAACTAACCCAAACACCCCTCAGTAGATGAGTGGATCAGGAAAATGTGGCACATATACACAATGGAATTCTATGCCTCTATCAGAAAGAATTACCCTGCCCCATTCATAAGGAAATGAAAAGACTTGTAAGAAATTATACTGTGTGAAGTGAGCCAGACTCAAAGAAACATGTTTAGGTTAGTTATAGCAGAAGATCACAGTAGCCCAATAGCTATGCCTGTATGAACACATACGATGATGCTAAGTGAAATGAACTCCACATTACAGAAACAAGTGGTATATCATTGTTGTAATTATTTTCAATATGCCATGTGTACCTTTTTTTTAAATCTTTTTTTCCCTCTTGTATTCCCTTCCAGTGGTTTTACCCCCACGATCACTGTATCTGGTCTTAGTACCCTGGATACTATATATATATGTGAATTAGAACTAGGGAAGGGAAAGGGACTACCAAAATCGAGAGATAAACGATAAAAATACAAATGGTTCCCAAAGCAACACCTACAAAACCATTTGGTGTAAACCAACTGTACAACTCATGGGTGGAGGGGGTGGAGGGGAGGATGAGGAAGGAGGTAACAAGTTTAATTATAAATGTACTCACTGCCTTACATATAAAATTGTCTGAAACTGTAACCCCTCTGTACATCACTTTGACAATAAAGGAAAAATGATATTTTAAAGAAAAGATGAGAAATTGAATTATTAGCAAAGACGGATGTACACATATGCATTAATAGATATGGGCGACCTCGAACCATGTCAAGACCCTTCTTAGCTGTGTACTGTCATTGATACCTTGAAAAGAAATCACCAAAGGTTCTTTCTTGAGCAGTAGTGCATATTCTATTACAAGATTGTTATAATGGGGGGACTGGGGAGGGGGGAGACGGGGAAAATGAGGGAGGAGGTAACAAGTTGGATAAGAAATGTACTTTCTTTACATATGAAACTGTAAGCCCTCTGTACTTCACTTTAACAACACAGAAGAGAAAAAAAAACATTATAATTCATGAAAAATGATTCACTAAATACAGACAATATTTATATATAATTGTATATAGTTTAAAAACGGTCATGTTAAATAAATGGTTAAAACATAAAAAGTACTCATAGTTATATCATCAGTTAGAGGATTTACGGTAATACATTAAAATAATACATTGTAATCAAATTACTTTACATATATATGTTCAAATTATATTTTACAGGGACTTTCTACAGAAAATATAATTTATTTCTTTGAAAGTTCTGTTATGGGGACATACGGGTGTTTTTCATTTTTTTTTCCTTCCAGGTATTGAGTACTGAACTCAAGGCCTTAAATATTCTAGTCAACACTCTACCACTTAACCATACCCCAACCTTTTATCTGTGCATTAAAAATATTTTTATTTTAAGTAGTTGTATAAGGGAGCTGCCATTCAACAAAGCAATTTATATATACCATGCATCTTGATCTGTGTCTTGCCTTCAACATCTTCACCCCCTCTTTGACCTGCTCCTTCCTTAGTTTTCTCAACTCTGTGGTATATACAATGAATTCTTACCTGTATTCTTCTCCCTTCCTCAATTCATTCTTCTATCCCACAACTCTTGCCCTCTCTCCTTGCAAGTACACATTTCCTAATACTTTGTTGGGAAAAATAATTATACTATTTGTGCTCTCCATAAATTCTATTGTACTTTAGTTAATTCATTTGTAACCACTTGCATAATAGGTAGTGTGTTTACTTACAGATTTACAGGCACATTCTAGCTCCCACAATGAAAGAAACATGCATTCTGTGTTTCTCTGTGACTGGTTACTTCACTTAATATAATTTTTTTCCAAGTCTTTCCATTTCCTTATGAAAAATACAATACCATTCATTCTGATGGCTGAGTAGAATTCCATTCTCAATATAGACCACATTTTCTTGATCCATTTGTCCATTGAGGTGCACCTGGGCTGATTCCATATCTTGGTTATGGTGAATAATGCTGCAATAATCACAGTTGTACTGGTAGCTTTAATGTATCCTTGTTTTGTCCTCTATTGGATAAATGCCTGGGAGTGTAATTTCTGAGTCCTAGGGTATTTCTGTATTTAGTTTTTTGTTTTTGATACAGATTATCTAGGCTGGTTGTGAACCTAAGATGCTCTTACCTCTACCTCCTAAATAGCTGGGATTACAGTTATTCACTATCAAGTTTCGCACAATAGATGACAAAGTTATTTATTCTATATCAGTTTGATATCTGAGTATATAAAGTTTACAAAGCAAAATTTAAGGTTCTTTCATTTTATGGTTGTAGACTCTGAGAGCTTGATACATTTTTGGCAAGTAATCTACCATTCTTTTCCCCAAAGATTAAATTCTTTATTAAAAATTGCAAAACAGTGTTTTAGTGCAGTATTATTTAAGATAATGAATAATATGTTGGCATATGTATTATGAGAAATTCTCCAGAGCTATAGACTTAGGATCTTGGTGGGAATTTTGTTGTTGCTGTTAAATATAAGAGCTTTGAGAAAATCATATAATTGATTAAAATTGATTTTCCCATTCTGTCCTTAAGAATAATTCAGTTTTTGCTCTATGATATAACTTCAGGGTTTGAATAAACTGTTAAAATATAATGATATGTATATATTTCATATTTTATTTTTAAAGTGTTTTACCTTAACATGTAAAACACAATATTGTATACATTTTACTGGGTGTCTGGTGATGTGTTGACACAATATGCAATGTTTAAATCTGATCAGTATGTTCATAACTTCTTCAACCATTTTCTTATCTTTATTGCCTATTAATCAGTCTTTTACTATTCCTTCTGATTTGTATATATATATATGTCTATGTATATATGTATAAATAAGATGAATTATACAGTTGTATTCTACAATATTGGAAAAAATATTAACTACAAAAATTGAGTAAAGCTGCAAATTTCTGTGAACATCATGGATTTTCTAAAAGTGGATTTGTTTCTAAGACTCTCAAGTATTGAATTCAAGTGAGTTTATTACTGTGCATTAGGAAAAATGATTTTTCACCATAAGACTTGTATTAGTTATAATACTCAGGGCCAGACAGACTTTCCAGAATTATCCTGATCAATATACATACTGGCTGATTTGCTCAGGATCAATTCCTTGATAACGGCTTTGTTAATCAATTTTCAAACCTGTCAATTCACAAAATCTGAAGTATTCCATCTTCTTAGTCATTGTTTAGATAAATATTAGAAAGTTTCATATATATTATAGGAAATTTAATATTATACTTACACAATATATTAGCATATACTACACAATTATTATATAGATTATGTTATATACATAAATATGTGAATAATAGTACAATTTTCAGTATTACTTGACTCACTGAAAATTACCTGACAGTAGTTTAATCCACATTTGAATTCTGGTGTGTTCTTACTTTGTAAGGGGTTACTGTTTCATATGTAAGGCTGTGAAAATGCAACTATTCTTAGGTGAGAAAACTAGGTAGACAAATTTAATATTTAAATCCTGGAGAAAGCTAAGCTTTGTCTAGTAGAGACTAATTTTTTTAAAATAATTCTTGTTTGTAGAATCCTCTTGCTTGGATTCAGTGTTTTCTAGATTTGAGCATGGACCCACATAGGGGAAGAGGGACTCAACAAACAAGAACACCAAATTCGCCACAAAATGAGAGAGAGAGAGAGAGAGAGAGAGAGAGAGAGAGAGAGAGAGAGAGAGAGAGAGAGAGAGAGAGATTGTCTATATGTGATAGACATCCCATGGCTGAACTCAGTGGTCAAAGCATTGGTTGATGTAACCAGTGCTGAGAAACAAAAATATCACTTTCTCATGTGAGCAGGTGAATTTATGAGCTCTAGTAACAATAGAAAGACATAGAGAGCTTAAAAAACTTGAAAGTGTTTCTTTTTCTAATTTATATTTTTATTTCTTTTATTTTTTTGTAAAGTTGATTTTTAAAAGTTATGACTTACTGAGTGACTTGTTTGTGTTTATTTGTGTGGTACTGAGGAATTGAATCCAGGAAATCATGCATGTTAGGCAAACACTACCACTAAGCCAACAATCCTGACCCATATTTTTATTATTATTATTACTTTTTAAGTAGTTGTACAAAACAGTTATCATCCAAAATGTTAGTTTATAAGTATAAGGCATCGTGATCAATACCATCCCTTTCACCATTCTCTCACATCCCTCCCCTCTATCCTCTCTCTTCAATTTCCCTAGGCTGGCTCTTTCATACTGAAAAAGAAACTCCATCAAAGATGATAAAGTCTTGTGAAGAGATGAGCAGCAGTTGAAAAGATAGACGGAATACTTCACCCACTTCTTTGCCTCAACTTTCCACCTGTTCAACTCCAGCCACTATGGCCTATTTCTGGAAGAATTATATTAATTATGCCTCCCTTTCCTGTTGGTGCTCCCATTGGCTGGAATAATACATTATCCGTTTCCGTCTAAGTACTCCTTTGCTTGCCTCCTATAGAACTTAGCCCAAATAACAGTTCCAAGGATCTTATTTGACTTTGTTCTCTTTAATACTATATCAAAATATACTACAATATACTGGATTATATTTATAAGCCTTTATCCTTCCCCAAGTGATTGAAGCTCCATGAGGACAAGGAGTTGGCCTGCTGCATTCAATGTCATTTCCTTATCAGAAAACACATTGCCTGACATATGGCAGACCCTTGGTAAATATTTGCTAAATGAATGTACTAATCGGCAAGTATCTGTTACATGATTATAAACTTCTGTTCAGCAGATGGTTCTGCATGGGAAGGTACTTAGGTCTAAATAAGATTTAGCACACAGCAGACGTTAGATCTTGGAACAAATAGACTACTTTACTTCATACACAGGAAGAAACAAATATTATCCTAGCCTCAGCTTCCCCTATCAAATAAAGTTAGTCATTCTTACTTCACAGGTTATTGTAAAGACTAAGGTTAACTGAACTAAAGTTATTTATAGTGGTCTGCTTGTGATTTAAAATTATAGGTCATTATTAATGACAATATTGGGTCACGTTCTGACGAAGTTATTCATTTATATGTTTATATCTATTTGGGTTTTGTATTATGTATTTTGCCTTAGTATTTGTGAGAGAATGTGTGTGTGTGTGTGTGTGTGTGTGTAAGACAGAGAGATAGAGAGAGAGAAAGAGAGAGAGAGAAAGAGAGAGAGAGAAGAGAGAGAGAGAGAGAGAGAGAGAGAGAGAGAGAGAGAGAGAGAGAGAGAGAGATCTGACTGGTACTGGGGCTTAAACTCGTGGTCTGGGTTCTGTCTCTGAGCTTTTGTGTTCCAGGCTATGCTCTACCATTTGAACCACAGCTCCATGTTTGGCTGTGTAGTGAATAATTGAAATTAAGAGTCACACAGATTTTCCTGCCCAGGCTAGCTTCAAACTGTGGTCCTCAGATCTCAGCCTCCTGAATACCTAGGCTTATAAGTATTGGATACCAGTGCACACTGCTGCTACTTAGTTTTAAAGAGCTGTGTTATGTAGTCAAACATTCTTACCATAAGTGAGTTGTGTATATCCTCAAGAAGGCTCTCTGTACTACCCACGTGGCAAGATGACCAGGAAAATATAGACTTAAAAAAATTCCTGACCTGTGAATATTTCAATTGTTTGTAGAATGCAAGATTGGGAATGTTTAACATTTCACATGAACTGATCTGCCTTGCTATTGAGTCACTGTGTTCTGGAGAAGTCCTTTCTGTATACCTCCTTTGTTCTGTAATTTTGGTCTATGGGTTAAGTTGATATAAGATAGATTAGCAAGAACAGAATAATTTATTTGCTTGTTCACTGTACAGACATTCAGAGACAAGTGGTGGCTAACTCAAAGGGGTTGTTTGTGTTTGGGTGTCATATGCCATCTTGACATAGGATAATATAATGTGAATTGACTACAAGGAAATGAGAGTTCTGGATTCCAAAGTTGGTAAATAGTGGCAAGGATGACAAGGAAATGTGTGGTAGACACAGACTATCTGGTTTTGTTTGTTATGGAGACTCATCCCATGCTGATTTCTCTGACAAAGTTTCTTCTCTTCCTCCTGGTACAGAAAAAGGAAGGGTGGTGATACTTGTACAAAGGTGAGTCTTTCTTACCTTACAAGGTAAGAAATGGAGAGAACAGAAAGTTCTTCCTCTGCTTGCTATTTTTCAGTTGTGCCTCCAGGTGAAAAAGATAATATTGACAACATACTGTATTTGGCAGTGAATATTCGGATTCCTTTCAGATTCTTACCCCATGCTGAGATAGCAAGAATTGTTTTCCTTCTCTGTGCTAGGTGGCTATGAAAACACCAGGCAGATGAAAGACCTGTCATTTTGTAAGCAAGCAGGCAGGTTCCTAGCACTACATGAAGTAGAAGTCATTCGGGGGAGCTGCCAAGACTTTAGACTGGAATAGTAATTGTTTTGACTTCCAAGTAGTGCTTGGATACTGTAAACAAGTTTCTGGCTTCTTATCAATAATATTCTTGGGCAAATACTTGATCAGATCAATATGAATGTGAAAAATATTTGGTGGTAGGAACTCTGCATTTGGAAATATAATCACAACGTAACATGCTCTACATTACTTACTGAGCCTGGGACATTGTGCAACATTGTAGTGAAATTACACTTCAATAAAATTGGCACAGGCAGCTAGCAGTCTAATCTGAAACATTGTGGGCAATACAGCTGCTTTCAAATATATCCCACATGCCAATAAATCTCTTGGTCTTGAGAAAACATTTCCTGATATTCAGGAACTTTTCCTTTGTCCCTTTTGGCTTTTACCAAAGGGCACATGAAACTATTCTAGACCTTTGATGCCCACATAGCCTTCACATTCTAGGATTTGGCAGGTCACAATTAAGCACACTCCTGGGACCTATACTTTCAATGATTATTTCACAGACTTTACTGCATTGAGTGGAAGTTTTGTACACAGAGTTCCATCCTTCTTTGTCATCATACCAAAGTCAATATAGCATTGTCCCTAATGCACGCTATTGCTACTGCAGGGTTCAGACTTCATGTGAACCCAGACTAATTGTATAACCTGTGGTAATTTCCCTTTTCCTGTGAACCAACTTATTCTTAAAGTTGAACATTCTTGAAGAGAAATTCTTGATCTGATATAGATATTATCAGAGTTTCCAGCTTGGAATAATCCATTTTTTCCCACAGTTTGTTCCTAGAACATGAACTACATACTATATCCTAGGAAAATTATTGTTTTCTAAAGTTTAACTTTAGAAATTCTTTATAATTTAATTATATTTGTAGATTTGTAAGACATCAGCATATTAAATGAGTTGACAAAGTCTACTAAAATATAAATCTGTTTTACTTGACTCATTCCACATATTACCAAAATTATTTGATCACAATTCTCTCCATTTTTGTTAAGTCTAATAATATTTTAAGAACTATCAATTATTCAGTGATAATTGGCTTAGATAACAGTTTTCATTCTAGTAAACATATGTAAAAGTGTTCTGGGCTTAGAATTTGAACTGCAACCTTTGATTTATTTAGTAATCTCCAATAGAGGTATTTTAGAGAGGACTCTTTAAGGTTTTTTTGTGAAGAGACATTTTAGTCTCTACAGAACACATGGTTTATGTTGAACCTACTCAATCCGAATATTGTAGCATAAAATTTCCAAGGACAATCTATAAACCAACAGACACAACTGTGATTCAGTAAAATTTCATTTGCAAATATAGGCCAATGACTTAGATTGAGCCTTAGTGTTTGAGTAGGCTAAAAAAAAAAACAAAACAAAAACACTGTCAGTAATAACTTAGTTATCTACTACATGGAAGACATAGACATAGGGATCTTTTTATTTTATTTATTTATTTATTTTTGCCTGTCCTGGGGCTTGGACTCAGGGCCTGAGCACTGTCCCTGGCTTCTCTTTTGCTCAAGGCTAGCACTCTACCACTTGAGCCACAGTGCCACTTCTGGCCTTTCCTATATATTTGGTGCTGGGGAATCTAACCCAGAGTCAAGCACTCTTGCCACTAGGCCATATTCCCAGCCCATAGGGATCTTTTAAAGGGAAAATCTCTCTTATTTTCTCTGTAGCCAGATTGGTCTACTGATTTCAGAAAATGATTGAAATTTAAGCCATTGTAGAGTCCATCTCACAGTAGCCACACCAAGATCAAACCATGTCCTCAATAAAGCTCCAGAATGTATTTGACCTCTGCAAGCACAGGAGCAAAGCATACTGTGAATACCCAATTTCCTTGATATTCTAATTCTCTTGAAATGTGCAACAAGAGATTTTTTATAAAAGCAAAGAACACTTTACCAGCAGAAGCCCAAACTTCCTTTAGGAGTTTAAGAAAGACTAGGATGTGCTTCAAACAAAATCTGTAATAAATACTAGAAAATACCAAATCTAGGATTAAGTGAAGCTCTATTGCAGAATCAACAGTTCCCATTATGCACAAGGGACCACCCACTAAAGAGGCATCCAAAGATAATAATCTCTGAGAAAGGAGACCACAAAAATGCGGATGTAGAATTTCATGCAATATATCTGGCAGACACTGGTTGCTCATGTTTAAAGAAGTGATTGTCCCTTAGATATTAGCTTTGCACTGCAAAGTTTATGTTTATCAATGTTTTTTATATTTGTGACTACTTTTGTTAACCCTTTCCAAACATTTGTTTCAACCACAATACCAAAGAAAAAAATCAAAGGGGTCAGTTGTGTTATGAAATAGGTCCAGATTAACGGCATGATAAAATTGCGGTGACAGAAACAATTTCAAAATACCTATTCTAGATACTCTTAAAAGACTAACTAGGCATTTTGTCCAATTATCAGATGCTCAGTGGCCACATATGAGAACCACTTTCTTGAGTCAGCTAAAGCTTAGTTAGAAGATAGGATCTTGGAGTTGATGTGCTAGGCTTTGTGAAGGTTCATTGTCAGGTTCCTGGTGGGATCTGTGTTCTGCTCTCCACATGAATGATACATATGCATTCCATGGTAGGGGATAGCATTTTCTAACTGTGAGGACATTTGGTTTTGATGTATCGATCAAGACAGCTAAGGTGGATATCCAAGGATGCATTTCTTCTCTACTTGAAAGTTGATTTTGTTTGACAAAACCCAAACCAGGAAAGAAAAAGGGCCCATCTCTAATTATCTGCAAAGCTCCAATATGAGTTGATATAAATGATGAGGAGAGAGTATTTACTGATGAAGACTTGTGAACAGTAGGTTTTGAGGGCTGCTTACTAAGATAGAAGTAGGAAGGGGAGAAGTATGTGTTTGTCCCTCCTCCCATCATGTCACAGTAACACAGGAAGATGGCTAGGAAAAAATCATTATCCTAAAGCCTCTCTGACACGGGCTCTAACTAATGCCAACTAGAGGTTCAGGATAGGGGAGAATGGCCTTCCTTTCATCTTCTCTTCAGCATTGTTCTCAAAGCTCAAGGAATCAGCACAAAAACAGTGTACCTTGAGGGTTTTGTAGGTCTTGACAGTTCAACAAGATGGCACATAGGCAGAATAGCTACTGTTTGGAGAGGTGTTAGAAGCTGTGTTCTCTTCATTGAACTTGAGGCATTTATAGTGGAAGAAGTATCTTCTTTTTCCTTATCTTAGTCTCATGAATAAGGCATCTTTAATGAAAAGACAAAGTAGCAAGGAAAAAATACACTTTGTATAATTTCACATGACTCATAGCCTTTAGCAACTAAGACCCAAACAAATAAATGAATCTCTTTGTACTTAAGTTTAATGAAGAGTACAGTCATGAGCAAATATAATGTAGGACAGAAGTATCAATTAGCAAAACTTCTCTGTTGAGAATCTCTTTTGAGTCCCTGTGTCTTCAGAGACATGGGTATTCTTTTTCTCTGGGAATCGGGGGGCGGGGTGGTTCACACTTGGATGAAGGGTTATGACCTGTTTTGGGGAAAATATACTGGAGAAGATCCAAGAGACTTGCTTCATTTTAGATCAGGATAAAAGGACATCGAGAATGACCTTTCTATCTTCACAGTTTTCTCAAGGGTCTAGGTGCAATATTTAAAGATGCTTCTCCAAACAGTAACATGTACAGTAAGGATTTTTTGAACCTGAGACTTAGGAGAGAGAGATTCCTAAAAGACAGAGCATTAGAGGAATTGGAGAGAAGAAAGCACTAGCCATTCTCCAGCTGTGCTCCTGGCAAATAGCACGTAACACTGAGACATTTGTATCAATGGGTTTTAATTTTATGAGTAGGCTGCAGAAGTCTGGGGAAGTTTTGTCTGGGTTTTACAAGATTAAGATGTAAATTTTCCAAATAAAAGAAGAATTTTAACTTTCTCTAGGTTGTATTTCATAGATTGTAGTTTCAAAATCTAAACTTGGATATTCCTTTCACTGTTTATGTTCTAAGATATATTTTAAGGTAATACCCCTCCTCCCACAAAAGTTTCACATTAAAAACAACACTGTTTGAATATGGAGTTGATAGCACAGGAACAAGTTAAAGTATAAGAAAATATTATCTCATCCAATCAATGCAAGAATGTTAAATTACAATTAAGAATAATAATCATGGCTGAGTGCTGGTGGTTCACACCTGTAATCCTAGTTACTCAGGAGGCTGAGATCTGAGGATTTTGCTCTGAAGATAGACTGGGCAGGAAAGTTTGGGAGACTCTTATCTCCAACAAACCACTCAGAAAAAGGTAGAAGTAGCATTGTGGCTCAAGTCGTAGAGCATTGGCCTTGAGCAAAAGAAGCATAGGGATAGTATTCAGGCCCTCAATTCAAACCCCAAGACTGCAAAAGAAAAATAAAAGAACAGTAATCACAACTGTTTAAATATATACTGGTTTTAATTGGGAATGATAGAGTTTGCTATAAGGTTAAATTTTGCAATGGATCTTCTGTTAGATACTTGAGAAATTATTAAGTAAATAATCATGCTTTCCCCAGTTGGTGGATCTCTGTCCTACTGGACCAGCATGCCCTTTTGCTTTCCACATTCACTCAGTTCCCCCACCTTATCATGGCTCTTCCTCTTAACCTTCCTGATCTCCACTGGGGTACTTGAAGGTCCTGACCACAGTTGGCCTTTCTTTCTGAGGAGAGAATTTTTCCAGCTAAATTTCTCTCTCCTTCTCTACTTACATTTACAGTTCATGGCTATTCTCATGCACATCTTGCTCTCAACATTATGTCAAACTTCTAGTGCTGCATATAATGTGGAAGTGGCAGACTGTATCCTTACCATGTGAACTTTGAGAGACTCAGTCCCAAGTGCAGCCTTGTAACAACTGGGACCAATGTTTATATTGGAAGTTCAGTTTTCAAAGGTAGAAGCTGTGGGTGTGCCTGCAATATTACCTTGGTTCTCATGTTCACAGAAACTCAAACTTGCCTGAGCCATAAACCCTGACAGTAATACAAATGCCACACATTCCAAAGCCTGTCATCATTCCTTAGCTTTGGATTGTGCAATTGCTGCCTAAGGCGGGCCTCATCCATCTGCTTCAACAAAGGACCTGCTATTCATCGTCCTGTGAACAGACACCTTGCTCAATTCTTCTCTACTTTTGCTCATATTGTCCCTTGAACATGTCCAGATTTCATTGGACTTGCAGGTTCCCATTCCAGTTCTTTGTGAGCATTTTCCTGAAACACCACCCACAAAGGCCCTGTCCTCCTGGGAATCTCACTGTACTTCCTGGGCATAACTCTTTGCTGTGACTTTTCTTTTGGATTGCAATTAGTTCATCTAATTTGAAATAAATAAATAAATAAATAAATAAATAAATGTTGGCTTAAAGGTTGCTCTTTCAGTGGTTGGAAAGTAACTTAAAAATATAATTGTATAGTATGAATCTTGCCACAAGCTCAGGGTCAGTGAAGATGCATAAAAACAGCCACTATACTTCACTAAACCAGGCAGAAGAAAACAATTCCAGATGTTTTTCTTATAAAATTGTTTGAGTTCTCAGAATTGACTGCCATTTTAATGTATGATGCAAATGGAGCATATTTGATCCACATCCAGTAACTAAGTCCTCCAGAATACAAATGTGCCAAGTGTGTCATTGCTGACTTGCAGAGTTTAACCATGGGTCCTCACAGATTTGACTTTCCAGTTTTCTTTTAATCATGGGCACATTGCTTAGTTTTTTGCAACCATAATTGTCTCTGACTCTGTCTGTCTTTCTGTCTTCATTAAGAAATTAAATGATACAGTGAGTCAGTGGGTTTTTTTAAGGCATCTTTCAAATGGAAATACTTCTTGAATCCTTTTTTATATGTCAGAAAAAATATGGATTTCAAAACTGAGTAAAATTTGAGAAAATTTCTTGGGAAATAAGAGCTTATTTTTTTCATCTTTGCTTTTCCTCAATACAGTGTTACATTTCATTCACAATGTATGCACTACAATTCAAGTCCAATGATATTGTCTCTAATGTGTTATTTTTACTCTAGTTTCAAGAAAACAAGTCATTGCTAAATATTGCCATTTACCCTTTTGTTTTGAAAATGTGTAAGATAGACAGGTGCTGGTAGCTCATGTCTGTAATCCTAGCTACACCTAGCTGAGATGTGAAAAAAATCACAGTTTAAATCATCCCAGGAAGGAAAGTCCATGAGACCCTTATCTTCAATTAACTACCCAAATGCTACAATTACATCTGTGGCTCAAATGGTAGAACACTAGTCTTCTTTTTATTTTTAAATTTTTTATTGTCAAACTGATGTACAGAGAGGTTACATTTTCATATGTTAGGCATTCGATACATTTCTTGTACTGTTTGTTACCTCCTCCCTCATTCCCCCCTCCCCCCTTCCTCCTTTCCTTCTCTCCCCATGAGTTGTTCAGTTGGTTTACACCAAACAGTTTTGCAAGTAGTATTGAGTCGTTTGTCTTTGTATCCTGTGTCTTTCGATTTTGGTATTCCCTTTCAGTTTCCTAGTTTTAATACCACTATATACAGTTTCCAATGTGCTCAGATAAGATACAGTGATAGTGCAGGTACAACTACAGGAAGGGGATACAAGAGGATCATCAACAAAAGAAGCTACAGTTTCATATGGCATGTTGAAAGTAATTACAACAGTGATATAACAGTTGTTTCCATAACGGAGTTCATTTCACTTAGCATCATCTTATGTGTTCATAGAGGCATAGCTATTGGGCTCTTGTGATCCTCTGCTGTGACTAGCCTAAACCTGTGTTAATTATTCCCTATGAGGGAGACCATAGAGTCCATGTTTTTGGGTCTGGCTCTCTTCACTTAGTATAATTTTTTCCAAGTCCTTCCATTTCCTTATGAATGGGGCAATGTCATTCTTTCTGATAGAGGCATAAAATTCCATTGTGTATATGTACCACATTTTCCTGATCCATTCGTCTACTGAGGGGCATCTGGGTTGGTTCCATATTTTAGGTATGACAAATTGTGCTGCGATGAACATTGTTGTGCTGGTGGCTTTAGTGTGTTCTTGTTTGTGGTCTTTTGGGTAGATGCCCAAAAGTGGGACTGCTGGGTCATAGGGTAGCTCTGTGTTTAGCCTTCTGAGGAATCTCCATACCACTTTCCAGAGTGGCTGAACCAGTTTACATTCCCTCCAACAATGAAGTAGGGTTCCCTTTTGGCCACATCCCCTCCAACATTTGTTATTGTTAGTTTTCTTGATATAAGACATTCTTACTAGGGTGAGATGGAATCTCAATGTTGTTTTGATTTGCATTTCTTTTATGGCCAGTGATGTAGAGCACTTTTTCATATGTCTCTTGGCCATTCTCATTTCCTCATCAGAGAAGTCTCTTTTTAAGTCTTTAGCCAACTTGTTGAGGGGGCTATTGGTTCTTTGTGGTTTTGTTTTGGAAGAATGTAATTTTTTTAGTTCTGCATATATTTTAGATATGAGGCCTTTGTGCATTGTATGGCTGGTAAAGATCTTTTTCCAACCTGTGGGCTTTCTGTTTATCTTGCGAGCTATGTCCTTTGCCCTGCAGAAGCTCTGCAGTTTGATGCAGTCCCATTTGTCCATCCTTTCTTTGATTTGTAGCATTTCTGGGTCTTTGTTAAGAAAGTTCCGTCCTGTGCCAAGGAGCCCAAGTGTTTCTCCTACTCCTTTTAGTGTTTTCAGGGTATATGTTTAAATTTTGACATCTTTGATCCATTTGGAATTTATTTTGGTGCAGTGTGATATATAAGGATCTAGTTTTAGTTTGTTGCATGTGTTGAACCAGTTTTGCCAGCACTATTCTTGAACAAAGAAAATAGTTCAAGGACAATGCCCAGGCCCTGAATTCAAATGCCAGGACAGGCATGCATGCATGTGTGCACGCATGGATGCACACACACATGCAAAAAACAGTTTAAAGATCTATAAGATACGGTCAGTGCTAGAGTATTGTCAGTATAATGGATAAACAAAATTATAGGAAGTTTACATAATAGAAATCAATGCAGGGGCTGGGGATGTGGCCTAGTGGCAAGAATGCTTGCCTCCTATACATGAAACCCTGGGTTCAATTCCCCAGCACCACATATACAGAAAACGGCCAGAAGTGGCGCTGTGGCTCAAGTGGCAGAGTGCTAGCCTTGAGCAAAAAGAAGCCAGGGACACTACTCAGGCCCTGAGTCCAAGACCAGGACTGGCAAAAAATGTATATGTTCACATATACATTGGGTTATGGAAATTCACAGAGTAATTTCTTGTATGTATGCTCATTTAACAATAGTTTTCTTAGGGAGGAAGATGGCGCTGCCACAGTAGGGCGGCACCCCGACTCGCTCGAACTGAATAGTGAGCTGGGAACTCCAACAACCAGCACCCCTTTAAGAACCCAGCAAAACCAGTAGCCAGAAGCAGTGGAGAAATGCAGGAAACAAAAAGGAGCAAAAAAAGAAGAGCCTATAACTTGCACGGAGCCGGAGAATCTCCAAGTACCCTCCCCCTACCAGCACACCCTGGCCCAAACAGGGCCAGGCTGGGAAAGGGGACCTGGCCAACCGCAGACCGACTGCTGAAAACTCACACCGGGAGTGCAGAGTCCAGACAGCAGGACTCCATGGACCCCAGGGAGAGCACGGAATGGACGTGAGCAGTGGGGAAACTGAGCGGTACAGAAGAGAAGAGCCGGGTCCGCCACCACGACCTTTCGCCACACCCCAGCACTCCACCCTCAAAGGACCAATGGCGGCGTGGGACACACACAATCCAGGACCAGTGAGTCCCCCATTGTCCCCTCCCCCAACGGGAGACCAGCTATCAGAGACCCAAACCCTACAAAGAGGCTAGAACTCCCTCCCTCCCCCTCCTCACCCTGAGGGAACAAAGAACCCCCAAATCAGGTGAGAAGGTCCCATAAGGCTCTGGGAAGACACAGGAGCTAACAGGGGAAGGGCGGAGCAGTGCCAAGGCAGCAGAGGAGCCTGAACTGGCCGCATGGGCCCCGCGCCTTTCCCAACAGGGGCCTGGGCAGGCAGGCATTGCAAGCCCCACCCTAGGCACCTGGGCCTCGTGGACTTTTTCAACTAAAATCACAGGCACTGGTGGGCAATACCAGCCCAGCAGGTACACCTGGACCTGATCACGCGCCTCCCTCACAGCCGAGGCGCAGTCTAGGGGCTCTAACCTGCGCCCGGACAGTTGATCCCACTGGGCCCCACACATACCGGCCCCCACAGTGGACTTGCAGGAGGGCACAAGCACAACCCAACAACCCGGGGCTCACTCTGGTATGCGTACCCCGCTCAGGTGGGCAGGGCCACAGCGGCAGCACCCGCTGTAGTGGGCACACAGCCCACAGGTGGGCGGGGCCCCTGGCAACAGTGCCTGCTCTGGTAGGCGCACCCGCACAGGAGCTCTCCATCAGCCATGCCCACTCAGTTTGGCGCAGTTCGCACAAGTGGGTGGGCCGCACCACAACAACACCGGCCCCGGAGCAGTCCACACAGGAGGGCGAACCGCCTGAGAGGTGAGCTCCTCTGACCAAGATACAGAGTGGAAAAAAGAACCAAAGAAGAGATAAGCCTCCACACCACACTGAATCAGCGACCAGCAAACCCCCACCAGGGGCATGCTAGGGTCAGCAAAACACAGCAGCAAGACACTGTCCCGCAGAGAAAGACACAGTACCTACCGACCCCCAAGTGCAGGGAGAGTGACCACCTCAGCAACAACCGAGAAGGTCACGCTCACCCACTGGGAAGCAAGGTTCAACAGCCAAACCCAAACCCAGAGCCAGGACACCAGGACACAAGGCTCCCACTGATGGACCAGCAGCAACCAGCACAAAGCCAAAACAGGGAAGCCACCCACAGATTTCCAGATGTGCAAATCACAAAGAAATATAACACAGTTCATCAAAGGGCAAGCCAACTCGCCAGCTCCAAAAAGCAGCATGATTGAAGAGGAGATGGAGAATAAAAAATCAACTGAGGCCATGTTAGCAGAAATGATGGAAAGCTTCAGAAATGAAATCAGAAAACAATTCCAGGAGTTTAGAGTGGAAGTCTTGAAGGACATCCAGGAAGCCAAGTAAGAAATGGAAGCAAAAATGGATACAATGCAAACCTCCTTTAAAGAAGACCTTAACATTCTGAGAAGTGAAATGCATGAAAAAATAGATTTAAAATATAACTCTTTAAAGGAAGAAATTTCCACAATCAGAGCTGATCTGAGAACCATAAATAGCTCTCTGACATCCATCAACTCCGCAAATGAATCCACAGCACAAATAATTGACCATATGGAATCCAGAATCTCTCTCTTGGATGATGATGCAGCCGATAAGAACCAGAAAATTACCACACTCCAAGAAACGGTGAAGCTTCAGGGCAGACTAATCCAGGAGCTAGTGGACAAAGACAAGAGATGTAATCTGCTCATAACTGGAATAGAAGAAGGAGTAGAATACCAGAGCAGAGGGCTTCATTGTATTTTCAATAAAGTTATTGCAGAAAACTTCCCCAATCTTACAAGGGACCCCATCCAGGTAACCGAAGCCCATAGGACACCTGGCAGGTTCTACCCCAGAAAAGCCACACCAAGGCACATAATATTCAAGACATCAGATCTCAAGAATAAAGAGCAAATTTCGAATGCAGCCAAAGCGAAGAAAGAAATTTATTACAATGGGAAGAGGATCTGAATAACAGCAGACCTACCACGCGCGAAGAGAGTGGAAGAACACCATCCAAGTTCTACAGGCCAACAACTGCCAACCTAAAATAAAATATCCAGCAAAACTGGAGTTCACATTCAAGGGAAAAACCAGATATTTCGATAGCAAAGAGGATCTAAAGGAGTATGTGAATAAGAAACCAGCCCTACAGCAAATTCTAAGAGGGGAATCCCACCCAACAGAAACCATACAGGACACACAGACAGAACCAGAGAGAAACTACAATAGCCAGAGCCCCACAGAAAGAGCAGCTCACTAAAGAACAGAAAAAAAAAAGAGCCCAACAAGAAAATGGAAGGAGAAAAAGCACTCTTATTCTTGATCACTTTGAATATAAACTGTATAAACTCTCCGATAAAGAGGAGCAGACTGGCAGAATGGATCCGCAAACAAAAAGTTGCCATCTGTTGTCTACAAGAGAGCCACCTTATAGCAAGGGACAAAAACAGGCTCCGAATGAAAGGATGGAGCAAGATATTCCAAGTAAAGGCACCTACCAAAATGGCAGGTGTAGCCATCCTGATCTCAGACAAGCTAGACTTTTCATTAAAATCAACTCAAAAAGACAAAGAAGGACACTACATTTTAATACAAGGAAAAATCCAGAATCAAGACATCACGGTGATAAATGTATTCTCACTGAACAAAAAAAGAGGCCCTACATATGTCAAGCAAATTCTCACAGAACTACAGAACAAGATAGACCCAAACACAATCATAGTGGGAGACTTTAATACCCCACTCTCTCCAAGAGACAGATCCAACACCCAGAGGATCAGCAAGGGAGCTGAGCACCTAAGTAACACCATATCCCAAATGGATCTGACAGGTCTATACAGAATCTTCCACTCTACAGAGACCCAATACACCTTCTTCTCAGCAGCCCATGGATCATAATCCAAAATAGACCATGTCATAGCCCACACAAAGAACCTCAGCAAATACAAAAGTATTGACGTCATCCCATGTATTATATCTGACCACAGTGGATTAAAGGTAACCCACAATAACAACGGTTACCACAGAGGCTATACACATTCTTGGAGGCTAAACCCCACACTGTTATCCAACACTTGGGCCACAGACCAAATTAAAGATGAAATCAACGAATACATAAGCCACAGTGACAATGAAAATACATCTCAAAGAAACCTATGGGACACAGCTAAGGCAGTACTGAGGGGCAAGATCATTGCCCTCAGCACTCACATTAAAAGAATGGAAGCAGAGTAGGTGAAGAACCTCACGATGAAACTAAAACAACTGGAGAAACAAGAAATGATCGAATCTAAAATGACTAGGAAGAGAGAGATCACAATGATTAAAGAAGAGATAAATCTGATTGAAAACAGAAAGACCATTCAACAAATAAATAAGACTAAAAGCTGGTTCTTTGAGAAAATAAATAAAATTGACAGACCCCTTGCAAGACTTACAAAAAAAAGAAGAGAAAAGACTCATATACGTAAAATCAGGGACTCCACCAGAAAAATTACAAGTACACATGATATTCAAACAATCATAAGGAGCTATTTCCAGAACCTCTACTCACTAAAAAAACAATAATTTTACAGAAATGGATCAATTCTTAGAGAAGTATAAACTGCCCAAACTGAACCAAGAAGAAATAAATCAACGAAATAAACCAATAACTAACAGCGAGATACAGGGGGTAAACAAGAACCTCCCAACAAAGAAAAGCCCAGGCCCAGATGGATTCACCAACGAATTCTATAAAACCTTTAGTGAGGAGCTAATAACAATACTCCTCAAACTCTTCCGCGAAATAGAAACAGAGGGAGAAATCCCAAACTCATTCTATGAAGCTAATATCATACTCATTCCCAAACCAGGCAAAGACCCAACAAAAAAAAGAGAACTACAGACCAATATCACTAATGAACACAGACGCAAAGCTCCTCAATAAAATATTAGCTATCAGGATCCAGAAACTGATCAAGAAAATTATACATCATGACCAAGTAGGCTTCATCCCACAGTCACAAGGACGGCTCAACGTCCGTAAATCAATCAATGTAATTCACCACATAAACAGAACTAAAATCAAGAATCACATTGTTATCTCAGTCGATGCCCAAAAAGCCTTTGATACAATACAACATCCATACTTATTAAAAGCTCTGGAGAGACCAGGAATAGATGGAACATTCCTCAAAACAATAAAAGCCATATACAACAGACCAACTGCTAACATAATATTAAATGGAGAGAAACTTAAATCATTCCCCCTAAACTCAGGAACAAGACAAGGATGCCCACTCTCCCCACTTCTTTTCAACATAGTGCTGGAATCCCTAGCCATCGCAATAAGGCAATAGGAGGACATCAAAGGGATCCACATCTGCAAGGAAGAAATCAAGTTATCCCTATTCGCAGATGACATGATCTTATATCTGAAGGACCCAAAAAACTCAGTCCCCAAACTCCTACATCTAATAAACCATTTTGGCAAAGTAGCAGGATACAAAATCAATCCACAAAAGTCAGCAGCTTTTCTGTACACCAGCAATGTACAAACAGAAAAGGAAATTATGGAAACAATTCCATTTACAGTAGCCAAAAAAAGAATAAAGTACCTAGGGATGAACTTAACCAAGGACGTGACGGACCTATTTAATGAGAACTATAAAAATCTAATAAGGGAAATCAAAGAAGACACAAGGAGATGAAAAGACCTCCCATGCTAATGGGTAGGCAGAATCAATATAGTGAAAATGGCCATATTGCCCAAATTGTTATACAAATTCAATGCAATCCCTATTAAAATCTCAGTCACATTCTTCACTGAAATAGAGAAAGCAATCCATAAATTCATATGGAACAGCAAAAGACCTAGAACAGCCAAAGCAATTCTAGGCAAAAAAAGCAGTGCAGGAGGTATCACAATACCAGACTTCAAGCTCTACTACAAGGCCATCATAACAAAAACAGTCTGGTATTGGTATAAAAACAGATCGGAAGACCAATGGATTAGAATTGAAGATCCAGAAATAAAACCTCACTCTTGCAGTCAGCTGATATTCAACAAAGGAGCTAAAGACATACAATGGAATAAACAGAGCCTCTTCAACTACTGGTGCTGGGAGAACTGGGCAGCCATATGCAGAAAACTCAAAGTAGACCCAAGCCTATCACCATGCACCAAGATCAACTCAAAATGGATCAAGGACCTCAACATCAGACCTGAATCCTTGAAACTACTGAAGGACAGAGTAGGAAAGATGCTAGAACTTATAGGCACAGGAAGGAACTTCCTGAATAGAGTCCCAGGGGCACAACAAATAGGGGAGAGACTCGACAAATGGGACTACTACAAATTAAAAAGTTTCTGCACAGCTAAGGACATAGCCACCAAAACAGAAAGACATCCAACCATATGGGAAAGGATCTTTACCAGCACAGCAACAGACAAAGGCCTAATATCTGTCATCCACAGAGAATAAAAAAACTAAGCCCCTCCAAGCCCAATAAACCAATTAGGAAATGGGCAAAGGAGCTAAAGAGAGACTTCACAAGAGAAGAAATAAAAATGGCAAAGAAACATTTGAGGAAATGTTCAACATCCCTGGTAGTAAAGGAAATGCAAATAAAAACAACCCTGAGATACCACCTCACTCCAGTTAGAATGGCCTATACTCTGAACTCAGGCAACAACAAATGCTGGAGGGGGTGCGGGGAAAGAGGAACCCTTCTCCATTGTTGGTGGGAGTGCAAATTAGTACAACCACTTTGGAGAACAGTATGGAAGTTTCTCAAAAAGCTCAATATAGACCTACCCTATGACCCAGCCATACCACTCCTAGGCATCTATCCTAAACAGCAAAACCCAAGATATCAAAAAGACATTTGTACTTCCATGTTTATCATGGCACAATTCACAATAGCCAAAATATGGAAACAACCCAGATGCCCCTCCACAGATGAATGGATCCAAAGTATGGTACCTATACACAATGGAATACCACATAGCGATTAGGAATAGTGAAATATTGTTATTCGCAGGGAAATGGTCAGAACTTGAACAAATAATGTTGAGTGAGACAAGCCTAGAACACAGAACATAAAGGGGCATGATCTCCCTGATATGAGTGATAAGACTGTTAAGAAAGGGTGACGGAGAGACAGAAGAGACCAGGTCTATGAAACCAAAAACTGCTTGTCAAATGGTATTTCCTACAGGATTGGGGCAGTGAACCAACATTATGTAACTAAACCCAAGCAACTACTCAACATATAAAGGTCAAAAATTGACCTCTCAGTGGAATACAATAGCTCAAAACCTATGTACGTACGTTCATATAAGACTTCTGTCGACATATTGTCTAATATCGACATTACATTTAAAGCCCTAGGCAAATTTTCTTGGGAGTAGGCCACGTGGATACTGTATATGTTCTTGATACATTGTATATTGTATATATGTTTACCTGACCTAGGGAAGGGAAAGAAAAACAGGGTGTGAGATATCACAAGAAATGTACACACTGCCCTACTATGTAACTGTACCCTTTTTGCATAACACCTTGTCAAAAAATTTGTGTTCAATTAATAAGTACATTTAAAAAAAGAAAAAAATAGTTTTCTTTTGATCCTCAAGATTATGTTGGCCACTATTGGCTTTAAAGGCACTTATACTTGTGGGCAGCCAGCCAGCTGTTCTCTAGAGTCACAAAAGCAGCTCTGGGCTCTCCCCTTATCTATAGAACTCAGGGACATGGCCTGTCCTCTATTTTGAAAGCATTCCATAGATTGTATTCTCATCAGCCTCCAAGGTAGCATATTTTGTCCTTTGCATTTTTTCTTTTTCATTTGCTGATTTTTTTGGTGATTTGTTTATCTATTTATTATTTTATTTTATATAACTTTGATGCTGATCTTTGAAAAAATGAATTCTTTTCCTATTTTTTTCACAAACATTTTATTACTATAATTGCTATTTTGTTCATAACTTCTGATATTAACAAAATAAATTTTATCTGGAACAACAAGCAGCAAAATAGACAAGGAACTTCATAAACAATAATAAAATAGTAATCTGGACTATTCACTGATATCTAATATATCCACAAACAAAACAAAGTAACACTGCTTTTAAAAATAGAACACTCAGTTAAAAAAATAACAGCTCTTGCAAGACTCAGGTCACAATATTAATTTTCTTTTTGTGTAGGCACAGAAATGGACTCAAGCTGGCTCAATTCTGAGACAGATGCAGAGCCCTTGATGATATTCCTGCCCAGCATTCTCGTGAGTATCTTATTAACATTTGTCTGGACAGAAGTGGGAGAGATAAACTGCCTTTAAAGAGAAGGGAGAAGAAAGGACTAAAAAGCAGGGTAGATTTCTAGTTACTCTAAGAACTTTGGTGAAGCTCAATGAATCAAACATGAGGTAGCAAGCCATGCAGGCCTAAGGGAAGAACATGCTAGAATAGCAATTGCTGCCTTTGGATCTGGAAAAATGTAATTTCTTGAGGAATAAGGCAGGCCAGTATGTGAAAATAGTGCATCAATGGAGACCATGGTAAGGAAATGTTAGAGGGTGAGAGGGAGATGGGAAGTGGTCAAGGGCTAGAGCACTAGAACATGTAGTGTAAGTAGCAATGGATGTGTAAGTAGTAATGAGAATTTTTACTCCTTAGGAGCATGCTTTAGTGAAAAAGCACTCAACACTAAGCAATCATTAAAACACTTTTCTTTACAATAGAAACAGTATATAAAAGTCTGCAATCTCTTTATACACAATAGAAGTTTCCAACTACACAAATAGGAGACCCCCACACACTTTTCTGCAACTGACGAGGGTTCAGGGTAGAATTTTAGCAATATGTCTTGACCCAAACCAACCAATTGAAAAGGCCTAGTAAAATGTTCAAGGTGAAAATTAATCAAGCATGGAGCCAATAGATAGAACGGTCCCAACTCCCTCAATTCCAGCAGGAATGAGAAGGCTAGATGATTCAGCCCAGCTTTCTGTGAAAGCTCAGAAAATTTTGATTAGGTTGAAGAGTGAATAGTAAATTGTTGTTGCTTGGGGGTATTCTGTTGTGCTTAAGACAGGGTCTCACTAAGTAGCTAGGCGGGTTTAGAACCCATGATTGTCCTGCCTCAGCCTCTGGAGTGCTGAGATGTGCACCACCACTCCTAGTGAAATAAGATACTTTTACAGAGAATGAAGGAAAACAGATATTTTTCTTTCTCCAGACCCATATTTAAAACCAGGATGCTATGATTCGTGACTAATGAACAGAAGTTGACAGGCATCTGAGTTGGGGAAAGAGGGACAATGGATGGCACTAGATTAGACTCAGGGGAGGCAACCCTGAGAACTTACAGAAGCAGCCAAGGTGGCTGATGTTCAGGAATTAATACTCAGAGGGTATTCCACAGTTTTGTGACAGAGTCTTTGCCAATAGTAGGGGTGAGGAGAAAAGGTCCCCACACAGTGTGTAATATACCAAATAGTACCATACATTAGATAAAGGATGATAATGCTGAACCTTGATATTTCTCAAGACTTAAGAGTCATTAATACAGGGGGCAATTCTTGCACACTGGAGTGCTTCAAGTAAGATCCAAAAATTATTAGTATTATCAACTGGGAAATTATAAATTAAAAAAGAGGGAAAAAAATCTATTCCTTGTCATACCCTCATATCCATAAAACACAAAATTATAAATTTCATGTGAAATATGTAAGTAAAAACTTTATAATGGGCTTAATTTAAATCAGCCCTGGACTATTTTTCTCCACTGTACCTTTGATTCTTGGCAAATACCCATTACAGCTTAACAGCAGAAGAACTAAATTTAGCCCAGGCCATGAACTGGACAGATACTGTTTATGTGGTCCTCCTCTGTTAAACTATGGGTTCAATAACTTTCCAACTATTGGTACCAGGACTTCTTTCCCAGGAAAACCTAACCTAACCTAGCACCAGTTTCCATTCTATTAATTACTGCTGCTTCTTCAATAGGAAGCTAAGGTAACACAGCAGTGGCCTGATATCTGGAGAGGATCTTCACCAAAGCAGGCGTTTTACAAGAATGGTTTTGCTTCCTTGGAGGTTCTTCCAATAGGCAGAGGCACTGTGAAGCTGTGCTTCTTCTGCCTGATCTGTAAGACTGGAGTGAATTTGTGCCTATACCTCAGTTTACTGAAGGAGCCATTGCTTTCCCTTGACTAACCTGTTTGTGCCTTATCTCCACTCATACCAGTTTCTCCCTCAACCCAACGTGGACCCTTAGAACTCACTGATTTTTATGCCAGCGAAGATGAGGCACTTCTGGGAGTTTATAAGCCAATAGGCTAGGCCATAACAAAGCCATTCCGGTTTGACTAGCACTAATAATGAAATCTGTAATACACAAGAAAAGTAGGAACTAAAATAAAATATTTTTTAAAACTCTTAAAAAATTCCCTATGTAGACAAGAGTGTGTTCCAGCTTAGGAGGAGCATGAAATACCAAAACAAAATAAATAGGTTTTCAGTTTGGTTTTTCCTCTCAAACATATACAGGTACCTTTCATGTATTAAACCATACAGTTAACATGAAAATCAAGTAATATATCTTAAATAACACCTCAAAATTAAATCAAGACAATAGTACAGAGACTGGGAATGTGGCTCAGTGGTAGAGCACTTGCCTAGCATGTGCAAGGCTCTAGATTCATACCCAGCACTGGAAAATAAAACAAACTGTATTATTGTGAATTTAAAAGAAAAACAAATTCAAGTAAATCTCTAGTTTTACATTTTTGGTGCTACTTCATAATGTATGATTTGTACTTTTTGCCTCTCAAGGAGTTATTTGGATAGGAATATTTGCTTCTGGGTAACTAAACTGGAGTTCATGTTTTGTTTTTTTAAGTTTTACTTTCAGGACTGGGAGAAGATGGTTCAGAATCAGCTGTGCTCACAGTGATGGATGCAACTTTCTCTGATCCTGGCTGAACAGGTCCCAGGGACACTTGAATAACAACTTTTGTCTCAGGAGGCAATCCTTCCAGTTGCTTTGGCTTCTTAAACATTTGGTGATAACGAGTCTTATGCTCCATTTTCTCTTTGAATGTTAAAAACTGCAGCCGACATTTAGAGCACCAGTGAACAGTCCTTTCCCAATGTCCCCTGTAATGACACATATAAGGTGTTCCAGCTTTGAAAATCTTGAGACAAAAAGGACAAAGCAAATTCTTAGTGTTTGCATGGCACTTTCTAAAATGTGTGTCCACATCAGCGAAGATGGAGGACCTGTAGTTACAAACATGGCACACATAGGGCAATTCCCCAGGCTTATGATCATCTTTCATGTGCTCCAAGAGAACCTGATCAGTTTCAAATGACAACTCGCAGATCTTGCAAACAGTAGGTGCCTCCTGGGTTCTGTGCACGTTGTCGACGAACCGCTCTAGCTGGAAGGGAGTGGGGAACTGCCAGTGGCAGTGCTGGCAGGTGGTGGGGTTTTCCCAGCTGTCACTCCACTGCTTCTCAAATTCCAAATGGTGTTTCACATGATTCATAAACTTCACATTTTTTAGAACTTTAAAGCAGCTGAGGCATTTAAAAGTTGTGTAAGTCTTCTGTTTTGACTGCCCATCTCCTTTATGCTGTCCATAATAGAAGTCGCTAAGTAGTACAATCAGATTTCCTTTATTGGGATCAGAGGTCTTGTCTGAACTTCCAAGGTTTGAAAAGTCTGTTTTGGCCAATCCATTATCCCTACCAGGATCTAAATGCAGAGGCTTGAAATGAACACTATCTTTTGGAAAAGCTGTTGGAAAAGGTGCTCCATTCTGAAGATGCGTTAATGAGGCATGAATACCATTTGAGGGTGGAATTTGGTGAGGATTCACTGTATGAAAATTACTTGAAGGAGACAAAGGTGAAGAATATCTCCCTATGTGTCCATCACTGAACCCAGGCATTTGGAGGTTCATGCTACTAACCTCAGAAGCAGAATGTTGCTTTGCTACACAAGGACTTTCATTCACACCTTCTACTGAAAGTGTTGCTCTTACAGGCTGATGCCATGAATTTGTGAATGTAATCAAAGAAGAAGGTAACTCTGAGGAACTAATGGGCACAATTTGTGGTGAATTGTTTATATAATCAGATTTAGACAAAGACTTGAAAATAATAGGACTATCAGTTGATCTTGATTCAGATAAAGATGCTTGTTGTGATTTTTTTTTTTTTTTTGCCAGTCCTGGGCCTTGGACTCAGGGCCTGAGCACTGTCCCTGGCTTCTTTTTGCTCAAGGCTAGCACTCTGCCACTTGAGTCACAGCGCCACTTCTGGCCATTTTCTGTATATGTGGTGCTGGGGAATTGAACCCAGGGCTTCATGTATACGAGGCAAGCGCTCTTGCCACTAGGCCATATCCCCAGCCCCAGTTGTGAATTATTTTTATGTTCAGGTCTAGATGAAGTCTCAATACCAACAGGGCTATCTGTTGATCTTCATTTGGATGAAGATATCTGTGATGAATTATCAGAATTACACAAATTCTCAAAAATAATAATTGGGCTATCTGTTGATCTTGATTTGGCTAGAGATACCTGAGGTGAATTAACAGGATTACACAAAGTCTCTATAATATTAGGGCTACCCGTTGATCTTGATTTGGATGGACAGGCTTGGGGTGAATTGTCAGGATTACTCAAATTCTCAATAATAATAATGGGGCTATCTGTAGCTCTTGAGTCTGCTCCAGAAGCTTGTGGTGCGTTATTTTTATCAGCATTAGACAAAGGCTCAATAATAATAGGACTATCTGTTGATCTTGATTCAGACTGAGATGCTGTTTCTGATCTAGGGACCATATGACTTGTAGGCTGTGATCGGTAAGTAGTATTTTTTCTAAGGCGACTAGACTTTTTTCTCCTTGAGCAAGAACCTGGGGTGACTCTGTTCAAAATGTTTGAGATGATTGGTTTGGAATTTGAAGTTACTCCAACAAAAATCAGCTCATCTTCATTTACTTGTTCCACCCCAACAAAGATCAGTTCAGCATCTTCATCATCTGTCTGTTGGGTTTCTTGTAAGTTCTTCTGTGATTCTGCATCATGTTCTTCCTCACTTAACAAGCAGGGCTGATCCATTTCCTAATTGGTTAATTCTTGAAGGGTGTAGCCACAGGTCCCAGTGCTTCTGTTACACAAACTCACCTGAGAAAGTATTTTCTTCGAGGCTGGGCAGCACTGTGGTGATGCTGAAGCTCAGAAATGGGCGGGACTCAGAAGAATGCTGCTGCTCAGGACTCATCAGGAAACCAAGAGTCTGGGGAAGCCCTCTCTCAGAACACTGTGCTTAGCGTCCTTCATGATCCTCCAGGCAGCAGAGAATCAGCCTTTTCCCTTTTCCTCCCAAGAGCAGAAATTGCCGCCGAGCTGACGGGTCAGGGGAGTCTGCCTGCCGCCAGCGACTAGCGAACCCCGGGAGGTTCTTTGCCAGGGAAGCCCTTGGCCAAGACCCCTCCTCAGTCTCCAGGCACTCCTTTTCCTATTTTTTGACCCCTTGATTTCTTGACTGTGAGGGGCCTCCTCTTGCTCTGCTCTCTCTCTCTCTCTCTCTCTCTCTCTCTCTCTCTCTCTCTCTCTCTCTCTCTCTCTCTCTCTTTCTATTTTGCTACTTTTACATTTATAGCTATTTCTCAGGCAACCAAGAATGGTCTGGTGACATGTATCCTGAATGGCAATGTAAAATGCCTGGTGTGGTCTGTTTAGCAGCTGGCGCACTCCCTTCCTCATCTGATGGGAGCATGAATTGCTATTTCTGCATGTCTGTCCTCCTTACCACACATGGAACTAGGGCCTGCAGTGAAACTCACTGAAAGGCTGCACAGCACAGCATTTATGGCCTGCATGCTATGACCCAATGTGCAACCCTTCCTGTCTCCTGGAAAAGGCATTGAATTCGTGCAGTGCTTTGCCCAGTCACTATACTTTCTGATCACACTCCAGATCTATCATATTCTCTTCAGAATACATTTAAAACACAACATTATCTCTGTACATAATTTTTATTACATCTCAGAGCAAATTATATTTCCTCATAATATAATATGTAAAACTATAACATCGTACTTACAATAACAAATAACATATCCAAATAAGAATGAATAGGCTCATAGATAAAATGTACAAATAGTACATCAGTATAACAATTGAAGAAGGGAAAGTTGTTTATGAAAATTGAGTGCCAATTAATAAACATCAATATTTCAACAGACACAGAAAAACTGTGTAACGATGGTGTTTAGTATAGCTACAGGAATATGGATGCCCTCAAGACTCAATGGCACTAAAACTAATGGTTGAGAATGATGGGAAGCAGTTTTGGCATAGTTTCAGGATTTCCCTAGGGAAGATATAATAGAAAGAGAAAAAGGTAACTTTATTACATTAATGTTGACTGGCATCACAAAAATCACATAAGCACTGATGGGGTTATCATCAGCCACAGGTTCGGACAACCACAATGTGGGAGCCTGTGGATGTCATCTGCTGAGGACAGAAGTGCCACTTATATAAAATTCTTGTCATAAATGCACACTTGGAAGACAATTATCAAAAATACTTAGAAAAACTAAATTAAGAGTCTCTTCTCAAATTGTATTATAAAATAACAAGGTTATTTTCTAGGAAAATGATGGGTGAGACTGAATAGTTCAGAACCAAATGAGATCTTTAAATGCTTAATACAAAAAAAGAAAGAAAGAACTACGAAAAATACTATTGAGATAATATTAAAAATGGAATATGGATTTCATATTATATAAAAGTCTTTAGTCAATACCAAATTTATTGGGTTTGATATTGTACTATAATTTTGTTACAGTGTATGCTTGTTCTTTGGAATTATCTTCAAAATACTCATAGAAAATCCCCATGATATATGCAACTTACTTTGAAATTATTTAGCAAAAGGATAGCTGGAGAGATAGACAGAGGATAGATGACATGGTAGTTCAAATGTGGCTCAACTGAAATAATTAATTTAGATGAAAGTATACAAGAGTTCTTTGGGCTAATCTCTTAATACTTTTTCTCAGATGTGTGTGTGTGTGTGTGTGTGTGTGTGTGTGTGTGTGTGTGCATGCGCTCATGTGCATGCACGCTGGTCCTGGGCCTAAACTCAGGGCCTAAATACAGCCTCTGAGCTCTTTATCTCAAGCCTAGCACTCTCACTTGAGTAACAGCTCTACTTCCAGTTTTTTTGGAGATGAGAATCTCAGGCTTTCCTACCTGAGCTTGCTTCTGTGATCTTCAGATCTCAGCCTCCTGAGTAGCTAAGATTATATGTGTGAGCTGGTGCCTCTCCCAGATTGCTATTCTTTCAACTAAAAACATAAAAATAAATGTCCTATAGTCTTGTGGAGTTTTTGTAAGTTGTGAGTAGACATAAATTAATGGTTAATATTTCTGCAATATATTAGAAGCTTTGCTTCCTAATGATTCCAATTCTTAATGCCTGAAGGAGAGACAGCACTTTGCCATGTAACCTTGAGATTATAAAATTAATATTATCCAAAATGTCTGATTATCTTTCCTTGATTTATGTCTTTTTCCTGATTGTCTTCTATTTCATTGAACGTCATTATAAGTTGTTTTTCAAAAGGGCCCATGAGATGATCTTTGGTCTTTGCCTATGTTTGGCCTTGTCGGATTATATCTAGCTGTCTCCTGCTGCTCCCTGTTCCTTCTAGCTCTCACACATCTCTTGTGAGTCCTCAAGCATGTCCATCATCTTTCTCTCCAGGACACTTTCCTTGCCCCTACTATTCTCTTCTGTATTGGAAATCCATGTCCTCCAAGAGAACAGATTGTTTCTAAATCTTGCATAGCACTTCTTTCCTTTTTCATGGTGCCTCTAACTTCAACTCCCTCTTTCGTGGTGCATGTAGCCTTTCTTCTCAGTTTGCTGGCTGCTCGATATTAGAGGCTCCCTCACCAGATCGATTTCATGTAGTACAGAGTTGATGGTTATTTTTGCCAGTAAAGTAGACAAGATAGAGCATTATTTATACTTATTTTTGAGTTAAAAATTATTATCTTTAATTAGTTGTACAAGGGATTTCTCATTTAATAAAGCAATGTATGAATATAGTATATCTTCATCAATGTCACCCTCCCTTTTCAACATTCTTAATATCATTTGACCAACTAGTAATAGGTTCAGATTCATCTTACAATCTATGGACAATACATTATATATGCATATATATGCTACATGTATTCAGCACATATACATATGCATATATATATAATTCTGTCAGTCTCATAAGATATAATTGTTCTTTTATCTAATTTTAAGATATTAAAATTTTTATTGTGAAGTACAGAGGGGTTACAGTTATATTAGTAAGGTAATAATATACATTTCCTTTAGATCAGTGTTACATGCTCCCTTGTCTTTTCCCATTTCCCTCCCCTCCCCGTGCCTTTCCCCCCTTGCCCCACCCCTCAAGTTGTAAAGATCATTTCTAACATAGTGTCTAGTATCACTGTGGCATTGAATCACCTTTTGTCCCACCATTTCTGTGATTCCTCTTCCCTTACCCAAATCAGACAAACTTATATACAAGAATACCGAAATCAGAAACAGTGATCACAGGAAATAAATCAGAGGAGAAAAAAAAAAGAAAGACAAATGAAATAACTGCAAACAGTACACTAAAAAAGAAAGAAAAACAAAACAACCACAGAAAACCCTCTTGTTTCCATATCATAGATATAATTTCGGTTAGCATCATTTTATGTGGTCATATATACATAGCTATTGGGCTATTGTGAATCTCTGCTAGGACTATCCTAGGCACATATTAATTGTCTTTTCAACACAAATAGCCCTTGTTTTTGTCCCTTCACATCAAAGCAAATTGGACTCAGCAAGGCTAATGAAGTTTAGATGCCTTTTCTAATTTTATTTCTGAAAGATCTTATTAAAGGGAGATAATGATATTTGGGGAGTGGGTTCTGGTATCTGAATTTAGTCTTAAGGAATGGTTTCTGTTTCAGTGATGCTGGTTGGAAAGTTGGAGTAGGCCTACCTCTGAGGTAGCTGTGAAGAGCTGAAAGAAGTTTCATGTGTTGGTTTGAAGCAAGAAATCTATGACCACTCAATTTTTTCTTTCAGACATGCTTGCTTCCCATTCCCAAAGAAGTTGCATTGTGGTGGCAGCATTTCATGTCCAGTGTGCAGACAATTTTAAGGGGTTTTCTGATCAGCAGGTTCCTATCTGGTCTTGGGCCGATTTCCCTCATTTCCTTCATGTTTCCCAACCTGAATCTCTAGACGGAACTGATTGTGTGAGCTCCTTTTCTTCCAGTAAATAATTTTTGGCTCAAGTTGTTGAATTTAGTGTTACCTTTTGTTTGATAGATCCAGGTGATATTAAAGTTTCAATGAGGAATCTTCCTGTCCCCAGACATACATGAGTCAACATCTCACACCAGGTGCATAAATTAGCTAGAATGTCAGTTTTAGTTTGCAGGTCTAAAGTTTAGTTCTCTTATTTCATATGGCAAAGTATTTTTTAAGGTGTCTGTAATACTGCAGAATGTGTGGGCCATTCACCCATAAGTAAATTCCAGTATACTGAGAGGAAGAGAGTATTCATGCTCTGTGGCCAACATTAAACTGCTGCAGTCTTTGACACCTCTTGGCAAACTGAATGAACTGAATTCTGGGTATAAGTCATTGTGATTTCTTTGCAGTTGCTGAAAAAAATAATAAAAACCATTCCTTTTCTTTGCCTCTGGGTAACCTTGAAGCTATTCTGTAGTTACAAATCCTTCTGTGAGACGATAAAGTTGTTTCCTAGAGGAGATTTTTATGTTTGGCAGGCTTACCTTGATATTTTGACACTGACCTTTGTGAGGTTGAATTTTTTTCCAGTGCAGAAAATGAATCATTAGTATGAATAAAAAAAAGTGCTTTCAAATGTTTGATCAAGGAGCCTGGCTGTGTGCTCTTCTCTCTATGTAAGAACACGAGTAGGTGTTTCTGGCACAAACATTTTTTTGACATTCTGGTAACCCATAGAATTGGAAAAGCTGCTTCTGAAAGCAGTGCATTGTGGCCCTGAGAAGAATGCCCTATTCAGGTCTTCGTGCAACCATCTGTGTGTATCTTAAAATGTGGGTCCCTTGAAAAGCTTTGCCCAGGGCAAACCCATGGCTTCCCACTTGCTCCTGACTGCAGGGACATAGTGGGGGTGTTTTTCCTCTAACCCTGCCTTGGCCCTTTGAGATGCTGAGTTGTGGAGGAGGTAAACTCCATCTAGTTGCAGAACCCCCGGGAATAATAGCATACTGCTTCACACACACACACACACACACACACACACACACACAGAATGCAAATCCCAGCTGTCAAAGCAAAAGTCCCAAATTAAAGTGGGCAGGCTCTTCTTCCTTCGCATGGAAATAGGTCAGAGTAAATATCAAAAGGCAGGAAGAGTGCCTATGTGGTCACTGATGAGAATTTTTCTTTTTCTTAAAAAAAAATCTATCTTGTCATTTTTATTTATTTCAGGTGTGATGAGGGTCATAGAAAACTAAACAGAAAAGCTGAATTTTATTCTGAAAACCAAGTTCTCTATAGATGTTTCACTCATACTTAAAAAATAATCTTTAAGTGGTTGTACTAAGGGGTTGCAATTCAACACATCAGTTTATAGGTGCAATGCTTCTTGATCAATGTCGTTCTTCTATCATTCTCTCTCATTTCTCCCCACTTCATTAATCCCTTCAATTTTCCTAGTTTCATTTGTACATATATACATTAAATGTTATAACTCAATTATGTTATGACTCTCATTCTTCTTCTCTCCATTCATCTACACCCTTTTCTTGATCTCATTCTCCTTACATCTAGACTTTTCAAGTTCCAGCTTCCTGATATTCATTTTTGTGAGACTGTAAGTCTTTTGAATAACTAACTTCCACTCGAACAAAGTACATGTTTCACTTTTAGTATAAGACTTTTTAATAATAAATCTATTATAAAGACAATGACACATCATAGTCAAATCTGTCAAAGGAACATATTTAAGTTCTTATTTTAAAATAATGTATTCTTTAGACATAAACCAAGTTTGATGATAACTAATAGTCTTTTTTTTGCCAGTCCTGAGGCTTAGACTCAGGGCCAGAGCACTGTCCCTAGCTTCTTTTTGCTCAAGGCAAATACTCTACCTCTTGAGCTACAGCACCATTTCCAGCTTTTTCCATTTATGTGCTGCTGAGGAATCAAACCCAGGGATTCCTGCATGCTAGAGAAGCCTTCTACCTCTAAGCTACATTCCCAGCTTCTAATAGTCTTTTTTTACATCTGTTTCAAAGATATCAATGTCTTAACGAAACAGGGTAGCAGGCCTTAAAAGATAGACATGACAGATAATGTAGTATTTATTCCATTAATTCTTGGTTGCTAATGTGAAAAATCTATCTAGCTATCCATCTGTCTGTCTGTCTGTCTGTCTGTCTGTCTCTCTCTCTCTCTCTCTCTATCTATCTATCTATCTATCTATCTATCTATCTACTGTCTATGCTCAGAAGATATTTAATGCTAACAACTCTCCTGAGAATAAATTTAGGAAACAAAATTTAGACACTCTGAAAGAAGAAAGCAAAATTTACTCCCAACTTCTGACAATAAGATCCAGGACAGGATTTCTTTATAATGTTATATATCTTGGTTTTTATATTAAGACATAATAATTCTCCTTTTGTCTGATTTTTGACTTGACAATTTGAATGATTTTTTCCTTGATTATGCTGAGAGCTCCAGATCTCTAGCCCCCTGGGTTTCAGTCCCCCAGTGAGGTCTGTTCCCATGGCCTTGTTCCTCCATCTGGATTAGCGCACTGTCCTTCCCCAGAAACATGTTATGTGAAGCATGCCAGAGGTTTAGCATGATACTTAACATACAGAAGACACAACATGTTGCCAATGACTGACATTTACACACTCCTCACACTGATTAGCAAAACAGATTCTTGTCATGTAGTCTCTTTCTGAATTTCTTGATCAATTGAATGATTCATGTGTCCTGGTCAACTGTGAACATCGCCTCTTACATATCTAGTAACTCCTAAAGATCCACTAGCTCATCAAAATTCTATTAACAGACTCACTGAAATATCTTTCTGTTTTTCATTTTGAACCAATTACTTGGTAATCTATCCTCTTGTTTATAAGATGAGAAAGTCAGAGAATGGCTTCTGAATACACTCCTTGAAGTTGATAGAATCTTATGAAACCTTTCATTACTTGGATGGCTCACTGACATAATTTAGCAAGCTCAAAACTAAACTCCTCCTGCCAACACTTCATTTTTATCTTTTGGTAAAAATGAAAGCTTATTTGTATTTTTATACTTGATGTGTTAGTTTCCTATCAGTTGCATGAGCTTGGCAGCTTCTTCTAACTTTATTGAATTTCCAACTTGGCACTTCTTGCAACACTGAGACTGGCTAAGGCATTATTCCTTCCTTATATGGACTCTTCCTGTCTATAATTTCTTACCTATCAAAATTTACCATACATTGTGCTGTTGGACCACACTTTTTGTCACCACACAATTCTCATTCTAATATCTACCTGTTTTATTAGACACATGTTTTCATTTATTATCCTTTATAACAATATCTCAACTGCTTTCTCCAGAGATTTGAGTGCTTTTTCCAATATATTTCCTCTGCTCCAGTCAAATAACTCTCCATGCTAGTCCATAGCATGCATTATATTTGTTTAATCCAGGCACTTATTTCAACTGAAGTTTTCTGTCATCTCTTCCTCTCAAATATTCTTTATAAATTTATCTCAATTGCTATGATGCTTTTTTCCCCCCATAAGTTTCTTGATCCTTCCACAAAATTCTTCTATCATCACAGAATTTGTTATACATCTAGCATTATCTTTGCAGGGGAATTTATGTACTTGTACTCTTTTTAAAATTTATTTATTGTCAAAGTGATGTACAGAGGGGTTACAGTTTCATATGTAAGGCAGTGGGTACATTTCTGCTATAACTTGTTACCTCCTCCTTCATTTCTCCCTCCCATCCCCTATACCTTCCCCCCTCCCCCATGAGTTGTTCAGTTGGTTTACACAAAATGGTTTTGTAAGTATTGCTTTTGGAGTTGTTTGTCTTTTTATCTGTTGTCTCTCGATTTTGATATTCCCTTTCCCTTCCCTAGTTCTAACACAAGTATATACATTATCCAGGGTACTCAGATGAGATACAGTGATAGTGCAGGCACAACCACAGGAAGGGGATACAAGAAGAAGAACAACAACAACAAAAAGCTACAGTTTCACATGGCATGTTGAAAATGATTACAACAGTGATATAACACTCATTTCCATAACATGGAGTTCATTTCACTTAGCATCATCTTATGTGTTCATAAGGGCATAGCCATTGGGCTCTTGTGATCTTCTGCTATGACTAGCTTAAACCTGTACTATTAGTCCCTATGAGGGAAACCATAGAGTCCATGTCTCTTTGGAAAAAAAAAGAAGTTAAATTTTTTTTTGAGCTATACATAAGCAGTTCTTAAAGACACCAATTCTGTCAATAAATTAGTGTAGCATGCAGTAAGGATCTCTCTGCCTTTCGAATGTGAGAAGTAGTGATACTTTGCTATTCAATTTTCTTTTATGCTAGTAGCTAGAACAAAAGTAGAATGTCCATTTTCTACTGAATCCATTGTGTTTTCCTTCAGCATGGACCACACAGAGCATTTGCTTTTAATGATAGCAAAAATTATGTCAGGTAGGTACCAGTAGAAAATAAAGGGCAAGGAAAAAAATTTCTAATAAAACCTTTTAACTATTCTGAATCCTGTTGTTGCATTTTATTCATCTTTTAATTTCAGGGGAATACTTTTTAAGTATCATGTACATAAAAATTGAGGAAGAAAATTTATAAAATAAATGGTCAAGTTTAAAAGATTATCTCAATGAGAATTTGGTTGAAGTTGTAGATATCCATATTAGATAGCTCAGTCAAAGAACTTAAAGGTAGATAATTTTTCTTCTTTCAACAGAAAGAGAGAGTGAGAGAGAGAGAGAGAGAGAGAGAGAGAGAGAGAGAGACTGGTAGATTCTTACCTGTTCAAGCTTTTTGTAGAGGCTCTGGAGTTTCAATTTGTGGTAAGATGTGAGCAGACAGACCCAATGGAAGTAAACATTGCCAAGTGTAGCTTCGAAAGATGGTTTTAGTGCTGGTGGGGAAAGCCTAATCATACAACTTGAAAGAGTTCCAAATCATTTTCATTCTAATCTGTGTTTAACTTATGTCAATAAGACTTTTAAAAAGAAAAAAATTCATATCTTATTATTGTCTCTTTCTGATAAAGAGTGTGTGATATAACTACACTTCCCTTCACTCTTTAAAATGGATGATTGAATGATTTTGGAAATGCTCCCCTTAACAGGTTTTCAGAGGCACCCCATTGCAATTTATTTTTACATTGTTTACTCTTTTGTCTTTGCTTTTTTCCTCTTCAGCACTATTTTTCGTTTATAGTTTTGAAAGCTTTCAAATATTCTTTCATTCATTACAATTTTACTTTCATAGTACAATTAAGATTCCTTCCTGTAGTCTCAATACATGAACACTCATGGTCTAAAGGGCACAAACATGATGGCTACTTTGTGTGGGAACCAGTCCAACTGTATCAAATGTGGAAATGTTGTAGAACAAGAAACCTTCAGGACTGTATACTGAACAATGGAGTGGAAGATAAAAGCCATTGTAGACCACGGGCTTCTGTTTCACTGAGTGACTCAGGGTATGGACAAAATCATATGTTTACATTTTTAACGTCAATTCCTTGAAAATGTTAAATTAAAATAATCTCCATAGATTAATCCCGAAATGTGATTAAAATTCTTTTGAACATTAAGGTTTGAGAAATAGCACCTATATCATATTGACATATGCCAGGCTCCATTTGTCAATTTCCTAAATTACAGAGTTGCCTCCTTATGTCTTAGGAAGCATTGGAGTTGACATGAAAACACTTAATATAGTTGGGATATGTCAGAGAAGCAATGAGAATTTATGTGACAAATGTGGGGCATTTTCCTAGCATTTCAAATTTACTTAACTGTTTTGGAAAAAACGAAGGGCTTTACAATATCACTGTAACATTTTTTAAACTCAAGATATAATGGAGCAAAACATAAGATTCACATGACTTCAATTTACTAGGGATAGCATCAGGTAAAGAATAAAACTTTTATAGAACTGAAGCATGAGAAGAAATGAGGAGCTAATCTTTTTTAAATGTGCACTAAATAATTTGTTACTCAAAACACAGACTTTTTTGCATTGATTACTTATTAGAATGGCAAATATTAGGTACTAAAATCAGTAACTGATTTTTTTTTTAAAACTTTTAGGGTATGACTGGGAGATAATGAGATTCAAACTAATGTTATCTGTCTGCTGAATCTGTGACATTTTCCAAAGATACCAAGGCTCCTACAGATGACTAAAAATGTTCAAAGTAGTCATTTAAACACAAAGCTCCCCCACCACCTGAATTGGAGCCCTCTATTACAATCGTCATGAAGAGAATGTTTTAAATACAAATCTGGTGTCTTTTTCTCAGTATCAGTCACCCATACATTTTAGAAGCGGGCATTGCACATGTGTAATGGCTCCATCCACATCATTCTAGGCTTAGTTTTCATTAGTGTCCTATAATCCTTTTTATTCTAATGGTTGAGAACCACCAGTAGCATCTCAAACATACCATCTGCCCTCAGGTCTCTTTTCCAATCATATTCTTTCCTCCACGTTGGCATCTTTCTCACTGAGTAGCTACTAAAATTGCCTTCTTCCTGAAGGTTATTTTGGTAGCAACCACCAGCTATTAGCACTAGCTTCTGCTGTTCCCTTGGTATCATGAAAATGAATGTTCCATAAAAACATGTGCCCTGTATTTTCTCAATGTTTATTAACAATTCTAATGTATGATTCTTGAAGACCTGGGGAAAAATTGACCATTTTCATCAGTCACACTGACCCAACCATTGCTCAAAAATGTTGATTTAATCAAAATTCAAATATGTTATATTACTTTAGATTTTTACATGTAGAAAGAAATAGAATTTCATGCTTTGAAAACCTTAGGTGGAGGAAGCAGGATGGGGCATACCTGTAATCTAAGTGCCTAGGGGCTGAAGCAGGAAAAATCTCAAATTAAAGACTAACCAGGACCCAAAAGGAGACCCTGTCTCAAATAAACAAACAAACAAACAAATAAACAAAAATGACTTTTATTTATATATTTTACACATTAAACTCATGGTTTTGTTTAATTTGTTTTGTCTTTCTGAGTCTGTTTAGCCTGTATAAAATAATCCACACCTCATTTTGTCTTGGGAAAGATAAATAACACTTTTTAAGTATCCATCACACTGTTCACAATTGTCACTAAGTATCAGTTTTACCCTTCTGCTTATGAACAGTTTGGGTTTTATTTGTTTGCTTAATTCCCACTTAAGCAAAATGCTAAATAAAATAGAAGCTACATCCTGATCTCTCTAAGCTAGTTGTCATTATTCTATGTGTTCTGAGAAGCGCTGGGGCCAAAGGTTTGTGCTTGTGCTGACACAGATCTGGGATAGCCAGATCACAAAGCTAGAGTTCTTTAAGACACGAGGAACATCCCTATCTACATTCCCATATCTTGCCTCCCTTGGCTCAGATCCCAGGGCTCAGCAGATAGGGATAACAGTTACATCTATCGAAAGCCTGTCATATTTCAACTGTGTCAGCATAAAAGTGGCTTTACACACAGCTGGCTGGGCAACTGCTAGACACTGGGAGATATCTTCATCTCACATTTCCTAGCCCACTTCCAGCCATGGGGACAAGACAATCAGTCCAAATGAACTGACATTAATCTCTACTATATGGGAATACCAAGGGTCTCAGAAGTTGGAAGTTCTCCACACTCAGGCACTGATTTTCTTTGTGGATTTGTATACACTGCAGTTTCAACTCGCTTGGTTTTAAACAGAATACTAACATTCCATTCATAAGGAAATGGAAAGACTTGGAAAAAATCCTATTAAGTGAAGTAAGCCAAACCCAAAGAAACATAGTCTCTATGGCCTCCTTCATTTGTAATAATTAGTATATGTCTAGGATAGTCCTAGCAGAGGATCACAATAGCTCAATAGCTATGTACATATGACCATATAAGATGATTTTCAGCAGAAAGACCTTGCTTTTCTAAAGGGTATGTAAGTTTCTATGCCTTTTACTTTGTTTAATATACTTAGAACTTGGCGTGAGAATTTCAAACAAGTGGGACCCTCACAAAATGGACTTTCTGGACTCTAACTTTTAGTGGGAAAGTTAAACACTACACATCTAGTGAAAAGTAACTTGGTGAGACTGGAGATACTAAGATTTTTATTTAAGACAGTAACTAAGGATGTTTGTACAAATGAACATTCTGAATAATCTAGGTGAAGTATGAACTGTCGAAGAACTTGCTGAGCTAAGGTTTAGCAAGAGGAAATAAAGGCCTGGGGAATAGTGAGATGATCATGAAAGATATACTGACTTGCTACTTAAACTCTAACAATTTTACCTCTCTCCCATTTCAATTTGTTATGTGCTTTTGCTTTTCATTTACCAAAATTTAATTTTTGTATTCTTTTCTTTAGCTCTAACGAGGTTTTATTATTAGATATATAGAAAATCAATATGCACTAGTTACATTGTGTTTGCATTTGCAAAAACCAAATAGTGTGATTATGATTATAAAGATATGTAGTACAGTGTTATTAAGCTCTGCACTTGAACAACTCTTTAAACTGCTTTGTTGAGTGGCAAATCCTTAAAATAAAAACATATTTTAAAAAAGCGTAATAATAGTTAAATGACAAAGTCAAAGATGGAGTTTCTTATTATATATTCTGTAAGTTCTATAAAGGCATACTGAATTAGCATTTTGGTTTTTTTTTATGCAGGAGATGGAAAAGCAACTCATCCATTCTGTTCCACAGATAGTCATTGTCAGGAGTTCCAACAGCAGCTCATTCTTCCTAATGATGGCTCATTTCTGTAATGAACCTGGTAGGAACACTAAGTAAAGATGGCTGTTCTTCCCAGTGTGAATGACTTGTGTATATTCAATACCTTCATGACCAAGTTTTCTCTCTAGGGAATTATTCATTAATGTGATAGCATCTCTATTCTTTCTTCTAATGACTAACTAAAATGTCTAATCTGCTGATAAATCCTATATTCCTCAGGGTTCTTGAGAGAAGCATGACCAATAGGGTGTGTGTGTGTGTGTGTGTGTGTGTGTGTGTGTGTGTGTGTTTCTGGAATAGAGAGGGGAGGAGATAAATCAAGTATCTTTTAGAAGCAGTGTTATTGCTAACTTCTTGATGGTGGAGTAATAATGAACATGATATTTTGTTCTTTGGATAGTATTTGTTAATACTTGGTTTATTGATTCCTCTCCTTTTGTGTCTTCCTTTTCATTAATGCAGCAGGAAGCTGGAAACTGTATTCCTGAAACTCCTGTTGTGGCTGGTTTACATTATATTCTGTCAACAGGAAGCCAGTAGGATTGTAGGTACATTAGAGGCAGATATATTTCTGTTTGTGACTGTAGCAGGCACAGTGGGCCCCAGCTACAGGTGATGGCCATTGCTTCTGATCACCATCAGTGTCTGGAAACAAGAGTGGAGATGACTGAAAACTATGGGTTCCAGCAGTGTTGGTGGTGACCTAAAGAGCAAATGAGTACGTCTCAACTCTGAATACTGCAGTTACTCTTCTACTCAACTAAACAAAATGTGTAACTATTTTTTGCATTAAATTTATTTCTATTTAGTATAGTGAAAGCATCTGTGTTTTAAATGCAGGACCATCACTGATACTTTCACTTATATGCTTCTTTCCTTTCTATGAAATGGCAGTATAGTATGTTTAAAGTATAGCTTTAGTTCAAAAGTAAAAGTAAAAGTAAAATAAGATTACTAGCTGGTGTTTGATGTTTATGCTTTCTACTCATATCCCTGAAGTAAATTGTATTGTGCTCATGCTGTAGATAATAACAAAGGCTTGGACAAATTTATTTAATCTAAAGCAACATTACATATTGATTTACAATCCAGATTCTTGTCTGTGTAAATGATATAAATGACAAAAATCTTAAAAAGAAATGGCATATGTGTAATAGCTGTATGTCTCCATCATATGGAAATTACCTTTTTCATATGAGAAGCCATCTAATCACTTTATATTCTTAGACTTTTGAAAGATTATTGCTCTTTGATTAAAGTAGCCCCGAACAAGAGCTTCATTAGAGCTCTTTTAGATAGACAATTCAGGTGGTAGATAGCCATTGACTGCTCTAATAATTGTTAGTCATTATTATTTTTTAATGGCACGGTTTCTAGTTTAATGGACAAATTACTATGCAGAAAAAATAATGCTTTTCTTTGAAGGTTTACCTTTGTCCATGCAAGTTTTAAAGAAAGGTAAAAATGAGAGAAATCTAGTCATAATAATTCTACTGTGCACAACTGGAAGAAGGAAACAAGTTTTTACCCACTTATATATTTCAGGTAATAAAGATATTAGGAATACTTACTCAAGCTGTGTTAGGATGATATGTCCTACCTAAGTATGAAGAAACCTTAGGGAAGGTTCATGCTTTGAGATGACTTACTGAAAAATTAAATTCCGGTAATTGCTTAGCATTTTACCTGGTTCTGAGCACCGAATATAGAAAATTATAGAGATCATATATACCTTTCATTTGGTGAGCCAGAAAAATTGTTCTTAAGTGAAACATGATGATTAACATATGGAGATTCCTCCAATACTTTAAAACCAAACCACCATATAGCAATCTCACTTTTGAGTATATCACTAATGGAACGAAATCAATATGCAAAAGAGACAGTTATACATTCATGTTTATTGCAGCCCTATGCACAATAGCCAAAGAATTATTAACAACTTGGTTACCTATCACTCATATATGACTAAAAAATCTTGTTACATAGGTACCAGAGAATACAGCTCAGCCCTAAACCGTGAAATTCTGCCATTTGCAACAACGTTGATATAACTAGAAACCATTATGCCACATGAAATAAGTTAGACTTAGAAAGTTAACTACCACAAGGTCTCACTCACATATGGAATCTACAATAGTTGATCTTGGAGAAATTGAGAGAATGATACTAACCACAGACTGAACAAAGTAGTAGGAGGAAGAAATAGAGAACCGCTGCTCAATGGGTACTAAGTTATAGTTACATCGAATCACAAAGTTCTCATGTGAGTGAAATGGATGAAAATGCACTATATATTCCCAAGTGATAGAAGAAAGAACGATGAGTGTTTTTGTCAAAAAGAAGTGATGTGTTTGAGGAAACATATACACTTTGAGAGTTCTTAAAACTGTATAAAATAATATCACAGGATTAGGCTAGTCATAGCAGAGGATCACAAGAGTCCAATAGCTATACCCTTATGAACACAAAAGATGATGCTAAGTGAAATGAACTCCATATTATGGAAACACCTGTTATATCACTGTTGTAATTACTTTCAACATACCATGTGAAACCGTAGCTTCTTTTGTTGATGATCCTCTTGTATCCCCTTCCTGTGGTTGTCCCCACGCTATCACTGCATCTCATCTGCATACCCTGGGTACTGCATATACTGGTATTAGAACTAGGGAAGCGAAAGGGAATATCAAAATCGAGAGACAACAAGATAAAAAGACAAACGACTCCAAAAGCAATACTTACAAAACCATTTGGTGTAAATCAACTGAACAACTCATGGGGGAAGAGGGTAGAGTGGGAGGGGGAGGGGGAATGAGGGAGGAGGTAACAAATAGTACAAGAAATGTACCCATAGCCTAACATATGAAACTGTAATCCCATGGCCTAGTGGCAAGACTGCTTGCCTCATATATGAAGCCCTGGGTTCGATTCCTCAGCACCACATATATAGAAAACGGCCGGAAGTGGCACTTTGGCTCAAGTGGCAGAGTGCTATCCTTGAGCAAAAAGAAGCCAGGGACAGTGCTCAGGCCCTGAGTTCAAGGCCCAGAACTGGCAAAAAGAATATAGAAAAAAATAGAAAAAAAGAAAAAAGAATGCATGGTAAACATGAAAAAAATAGAAATTTGTGTACTTGAGCATGATGTCTGTTTTCTTTGCAGACAGCCACAGCTCAGATGTATGAGAACTCAAGTTCTGTTTAGGGATGTGATGATTGTTATGTATATGCTTAGTTTCTATTGCTTTAATGTTTGAACAATCTTTCCCTCATAGAACTTAGAAAGTAATTAAAAGTAAGTTAGCAAAAGTGTGTAAAGTTACTCAAGGTCAACCATGGTACACAACTACGTTTTTTATGTATCAGTTAAATATTGTCCTTGTTCTGCATAGCAGAGTAGAAACCTCACACTGTCCTGTGCTGTTCATTCAAGGTTGCGAATCATCTCTTTGTGTCTCTGTGTCTTTGCTGAATATCTGTTAGGCATTTAGTAGCTGTCTTGGTTATTGGATTGACTGTCAGAGAATCACAGTGCTATGTTCAGATATTTATTTTATTTTATTTAACTTAATGGCTCCGAAGTAAAAAGCAGCAATGGAAAAGAGATACCAGTGCATAAGACATAGAAGTACTGATTAACTTTAGTGCTATGTGACATACTGAGGCATTGTGTTAATTAGCTTTGCATTGCTGTAACAAAATTCTTGAGACAAAAAGAGAAGTTTGTCTTCAAAAGTAATAGTCAGGAGAGAGAAAAGGGGAAGGGGGAGGGGGGAAATGAGGGAGGAGGTAACAAATTGAACAAGAAATGTACCCACTGCCTTACATATGAAACTATAACCCCTCTGTACATCACTTTGATAATAAATAAGTAATTATTTTTAAAAAATTTTAAAAAAGTAATAGTCAGTGATAGGTCGCTCTGGTGAACCAAGAGATCACAGAGGTAAGAACATGTAAGAGGTAGCTACATATAATGCAGATCAGGAAGCAAAATATCAAGTTGGGCTTTATGTAAAACTCTTTTTCTACAAAGCCTATGCAATAAAGAAAATACAAATGGATTAATTCAGTCATGAACTCAGAATACTCAGGATCCTTTTAAGCCCACCTCTGAACACTGCTACATTTGGGACCACACCTTCAATAGATTAACCTTTGTGTGATATTTGGGATCCAATCTTTAACAGGAATGTAGGCGAAGCATAGAACATATAGTGCTTAGCAATACCTGCTTTTTTTGGTAACCAATGAAAGTCTTAGGGTATATATTTCATGGGTAAGAGTGATTGATGGTTAATATACTTGGAGATTAAGATGATCCTAGAGTCATTTATTTGGAAGTTGACTGCAGTGTCACCATCTTCTACCCTCAAATGGGCACTTACGGGAATCACATTCTATCAGTCACCCTTCTATTTAAATTATGATATTGCACCATATGTCTTTGCTTAGGAAGGAAAGGATTATAAAACACAGATGATATGTTCATACTATATGTATGTAAGTAATAATCACTTACCACTTAGAGGACTGGATCCCTATTTGCAAAGCATTAGTTTAAATGGTTCCTGGTACCAAAAGCATCCTATTGTGTGCCCTTATGGTTCTAATTTGACTCAATAAATTACCAAGAGACTAAGTCTCAATTAAATGACTTAAAATTGAATTACTTCAACTTTGAAGTTTCAATTACCCTTTCCAGAATTATATAATGACAAGTGCTAGAAATGGGATAGATTGTCAAAGTATATTTTATTACTTTGAAAGTATTAGCCAAAGCAATTAGCCAAAAAAAAAGAAGAAATGAAGAGGTTATATTTTGTAATGATGTTTTTGCCCTTAAATGTGTTTCTCTATCCTTAAATTAGTCCAGAGACACTGACGCTCAACATGCATTTGGATCAAAACACTAATCCAGTCCTCACTGAGTTTTCTCTGTAATGCTTTTATGATCATAAGAATGTAACAATGTTTAAAAATGAAGACTTGATTTGACAGGTAAGCAAGCTCTTATTTGACATAATGAACTTAGGAACCCCTATTTTAAAAGACTTTTCCATGTTATGGGTAGTCATAGCTTAATATATTTTGGCCCTAAAAGCATAAAATTTTGTGGATCCAGACCACCATAAATACCTAGATGATCCCATATGACAAACTGAAAGTCTCAAAGGTCACTCTAATGACTTCTATGGCAGATGTTATTACTGAAACCCATTGGAGTTACATGGGAACTCAGAATCTTAAAGCCATATTTTGAAATTAGTACCTTATGCAGTGTTGATTTTTATGTAAATATTGACAAAAGATAACTCTCTGAAGCTTTGGGAGGAAACTCATGGAAACTCTCCAAGGTTGATTGTCAAAGTCAGACACCAATGAACACCAGTCTGCACCACTGCTTCTGAGCACTCCAGACCCCTAAGTGAATGCACACATGGAGTTTGTGGACATTTAAGTTTATAAACAATATATCTCAATGTTTCTTGCACAATAGATTGTCTGTGTATGACATTGTCATAACCCCAAATCTAGACAAACTTTTGTGAAGCTTGTAAATATACATAAGGCTACAATAAACCTTACATGTGAAATCAGAACTTTCTTCTAAAATCTTGGATAGAGATGTTTAAAACAGAAATGGTCTTCTCACATCACAAAATCTAGCCTGTGGAATTTAGGAAAAGCCTATCGAGAATGCAACTAGAGAAAAAAAAAATCCTGTACACCATTGTATTCCCAGCAATCAGCAAGGCTTTCCTGAGGGGCAGATAACTTATTACCATCCATCCCAAGGTTTTAGCTTTTAGGACGAAGTGGTTAGGAAAGGATGGCACACAAGGACTTGCAGATGATTATCTTGAAAGCAAAACAAAAAAGAGAGTCAAAATTCAGGAATAAGTTGGGAATAATTAGTACAGGTTTAGGCAAGTCATATCAGAGGATCACAAGAGCCCAATAGCTATACCCTTATGAACACATAAGATGATGCTAAGTGAAACTCCATGTTATGGAAACGATTGTTATATCACAGTTGTAACTACTTTCAACGTCCCATCTGTATCTGTAGCTTCTATTATTGATGATGTTCTTGTATCACCTTCCAGTGGTTGTACCTACACTATCTCTGTAATCTTATCTGAGTATATTGGAAACCATGTATACTGGTATTAGAACTAGGAAATTGAAAGGGAATACCAAAATTGAGAGACACAGGGTAAAAAAAGACAAACAACTACAAAAGCAATGCTTGCAAAACTGTTTGGTGTAAGTGAATTGAACACCTCATGGTGGGAAAGGGAAAGGGGGAGGGGGGCGGGGGTATGAGGGACAAGGTAACAAACAGTACAAGAAATGTATCCAATGCCTAACGTATGAAACTGTAACCTCTCTGTACATCAATTTGATAATAAAAATTTGAAAAAATAAAAAAAAATTCAGGAATAAGCATATATAAGATGTTTGATGTGTTAATTTAAAATAAAAACTAAGGCTAGAAACCCCATTTTGGATAAAATAAATAAAGGCAGGACTTGAGTTTTCACTTGCATGAGTTGATCTCATTTGCCTCAACCCTAATTCTGGCTTTATCATAAACCATCTTGCTTTAAGTTCTGGTGTTTGGTCCATCATGGGTTCTTTGTATTAATTTTAAAGTATTGTAATTATTTATTTTGATTACTGAGATTTTTGGTGCTTCTTTGAACTTTTCAGTGATGAAAGCCTTCCCCTAGTCCTGGCTGTGATTAATATAATGCCAGACACAGAAAAAGTGTTCGTAAATAAATGATTGTGGGATGAATTAGTTAATTTAATGAATTATTTCAATCCCTGTAAAAGCATCTTCTGTTGCTCTTTTTAACTCTCTGTCAATAAACTCCTCATTGGAATGACACAAACACATCATGAATTCCAGAACCCCTATTTTAAGAAACCCATCTTTTTGTAATGTTTTAGGATATTATAACACATTTTAGAAACTTTTTCCACTGCCATCATCTCTTTACAATGACTTAACATTGTCAGGAGAATAAAGATACATATGGAAATTTCCATTCAATGCATAATGATACCTTCACAGATCTCTACTTTATCCTTAGGATGATCAACTCTTTAGCTAGGGCATGTGAATGCTGTCAGCTGGCTGTTGCTAGAAAGCTTAGTTCATCAGATGCATTCAAGGTAGAGTGGAGATAATGTAAAGTGAAGAAGGCAGTATGTAAGACATTTGGGGATTTGGGACAGTCACTTAACTTCACTTGTGCATGTGCAACAGTGATATATGCATGTACATACTTGCATGTGTACATGTGTACATCTCTATTCACTTCAGTTAGAATGCACAGGAGTGTAAACCTTACTTTTCAAGATGAACTATTTTCTCCATCAAGTCGATTATTAGTCAACTACAGTGCTTGATTCTCCAATCTGCTTCCTTATGAAGGGAGGGACAGGAAGATAGTCATCAATAAATTGAAAAAAGAAAAGAAACATCCTCTGTGCTTTACTCCAGGTCACCAGAATTGCGTTGTGTTCATTGTGCATTGAGTGCTTAGACAGAGGGAAAAGCTGTGTGTCTTGAAATCCAAACTGTCAGCTTTTTCCTGGGTGCCGATAGGCTCAGTTCAAGAAGACAAGAGGAACCCTTTCTAAATTCCAAGCTATAGTTCTGAATGCCTCATTCCTAGTTCTGCAAATTCCACCAGAGTGTGATTTCCATAGGGCAGGGACAAGTCCCTTGACAGTCAAGGAACCCAGTGGGTTTCTGTCTTTATTATTACTAGCCAAGTCTATTCTCCTGTTCTCCACAATTTCTGTGAAAATGTGTTTGAGCAGCTCCTGTATTTCATCTTCTCTGCTTTCTGTTCCTTTTCGTGGCAAGTGTATACCACCTTCTAGGTAACAGTAGCAATAAAAAAAATAGAGAAAATTAGACCAAAATCCGAAGGGTCTGTGCAGAGCCCTCAATGACACGTCTATGCAGGAAATAACATTGCTGCAAGTAAAACAAGGTGATGTGTTCCTTTTTCTATCATCTCAACTTGCATACTTGGGTTTAGGTGAGAGAAAGCATATGCATAATTTCATATGTGGGTTTTTTTCTGTCATAGACAAGTCAAAAGAAGGATTTTTATACCCAAATGGGAAAGCACTTAGGATAGAACCAATGGATCGTGCCTATAATCCTGCCTACTCAGGAAGCTGAGACCTGTGGATCGTGATTCATTGCCAGCCCAGACAGGAAAGCCCATGAGACTCCTATCTCCAGTTAACCACCACCAGAAAAAGCTCAAGGACAGCACCCAGGTCATGAGTTCAAGCTGTACAACTGACAAAAAAAAATCAACTAAGCAATTTGCCTATTATTTTCTTGTCAATGATAAAAAGCCATTGAGATTCTGAAAAGTCAAATATGCAGGCTAGCTCTTCTAAAATTACTTTGTGGAACAAGTAAGATCAGAAATTAATGTGGTAAGATACAATTTCCTGTTTTTCTTCAGTTGTGATTGAGCTGCTATGGATCACAGCAAAAACAGATTATGTTGCCACACTCTAGCTATTGCATGGCAATTCCTCATCGTCTGTGTGTGTCTCTGAAGGAATAAGGTTACATGTTAAAGTCAGAGGCATACGTAGGAAACATTTAAAAGCATAAGCGTCCTGACGTATTGATTTTGAACCTTTCACTGGTAAACCTGAAACTATACAGTTTTAATAAATTACATTTAATTTTTACTTGGAATTTAAATACAGTCTTCTCCTCCTTTTTCTTTTTCTTCCTCCTCCTCCTCCTCTTCATTTTTTTCTCTCCTTCTCTTCCTCCTTCTTCTCTTCTTTTCTCCTTCCTTTCCCCTTTCACCTTCTTCTTCCTCTTTCCCTTCTTTTACTATTCCTTTTCTTCAAATGTCTGAGAAACTGATTTTCTTTTTGTCCAACCATACTTATCTTTCTGAAACAAAGTAGATGTCAGGACTGTTTAGTGAATAACATGCTAGAAATTAGGTACTTGGGAAAATAGTTATTTTTAACTCTTGGAATGTGGTAAGCTTCAGTTATTGAATAAAACTTCTGTAGAATAAATTTGTACAGCTATACATAAGAATACTCTATGAGGCCTTTAGAGTTAAATCACTTAACAATGTAAATCAGTCAACAAACTCTTGATAGATACCTATTCTGTTGATAGCAAAAGGTATCTAGAGTTAGTGCTAGAATATGTAACTACTCCACATTGAAATATTTTTTCTCAAAAACTTCCAAAAAATCATTCAGTATTCTAGTCAGTTTCCTAGGATGTATTCAGAAAATTGGTCTATGTAATGAAACCTATCTATAATGTTTTTTGGAGTAACAGAAAAATGGAAAGCTGTAATCTAGTATCGGGATTCTTTCAAATCTTCCAAGTAGAACAAAGCAGAACAAATAAGTAAGCCAACATAAACAAAAAGAAACTTTCTTTGGAAATACAGAGTTCAAGCCTTTGTGTGAGGTCAACTGCTTGATCTATACAATGAAGTTCTGTTTTTGCCAAAAAGCAGAACTGATAAGAACTGTTGGAAGTTGACTCAATGGGTCAATGCTCAACATAGAGCCAAGCCACAAATGCCATGAAAGTCTATGGGAAGAGTTACCAGGAAATGTTTATGCAGCCTGAGGTCAGAGGGACACATTTTGGCACTTACTATGCAATAGGAGCCTTGGGCTAATTCTTACCTGTCATAAAAGCAGCCACTTTCTATAGTGTTCCCTTGCTGGGCACAGCTCCAGGCAGCTGACAATTCCAATTGGTATATTAGCTTTCCTATGTCAAACAGCTAATAATTGGCAGAGTTAGGATTCCAATCTTTGTCTTACTTAAAATTCATGTTCATACTCAAAACACTTATTTTTTTTTTATCAATTTGTAGGGTTTATACCACATGACAGCAAGTGTGGTTTTCTGGCGAGCTTGTTTGAATGTATATGTGGATAGAGCATGGTAGCAAAAGGGTAGGTTAGTTAAGACCCTGAACAATTACCCTAGCCAAGAAACCAGATGTAAAAGAGATATTGTTTCAGAACATCTTATCTTTCTAGCCCTTTCTAGTTTCCATACCCTCCTCTATGGCTCTGAGGAGAGGATTTGCAGAAGGGACCAGATTAGGAATTAACAATCAGAATATTGTGGGACTCAACCAAAAATTACTACCTTCAAAAGCATCCAATTATAATAATCAGGATATAAATGCAGGATATAAAATCCAGCAGAATTAGAGCAACCTGGATAGAGAACTGAACAAAGAGAACACATGACAGACAAAACTGCAGAGGCTCTTGACTGAGATTCTTCTTCTCTGAATAAAGTGCTGTGTACTCACCCTTTCTTGTTCTGGATTCATTCATCTAATTTCCAGGACAAAAACCTGAGAAGGCCTCAGTGGCTATGGCTGTCAGTGGCATAAATTGTCTGCTGCTGATCAGCAACATTAAGCAGGCATTACCTGCTACAGGACTACAAGTAGCTATGATTCAAGAAGTGGCTTTGTGGGTTCTTCCCACCATAAACAGCAGCAAAAAATTCTCTATCATTAGAAAGATTGTGCATCTTGTTAGTGTTCCTTCATGACATATTTTACTTCTGTCTATGCATTACTTTACATGTTGTGATTATTTCCTTGACACAATTTTCCTGAAAGGTATATTCTGACAAATATATGTTTATTGGTCCAAAGGATGAATGAGAATTTTTCAAAATACTATACCTCTTACAGCTAGACCCTTCTCCATCATCATCATCAGTACTAGATGACTTTTTCTCTTCATGCTTGACCACAAGACAAAATTAAAAATGGTTAGATTCATTGTAATTTCTAAATTAATATCTGGCGAATGCAAAAGTTTCTAAAAGGGGTCAGAAAACGATGTCTTAATTCTTGACTGTGTTCTCAGAATATTCTAGTGCTTGACAAACAGGATGCTCAGTAATTATTTCTGAATGACCGAGTCTCATAACTAGCTAAATATAATGAGAATGCATGAGTATGCAAAAAGTACTAAATTTGGCGATGAATGGCATTCTGGAAGACACAGGAGAGTGTGGTCAATGTCTGTCCTGTGTGGGGCACTGTGTTATGCATTTAGTTTGGTACAGACTTTCTTCTCTTGGCCTGATCCTTTCAGTAATTTCATTGGCAGTTTATCTTTTGGAAACAGGGAATCTAATGACTAGAAAAGTCAACTAAGTTGTTTTCCCATATTTCCTAGCTAGTAAATAACATATTGGGTTTTTTTTTACTCAACATTTAAAATTTTTTTATTTCTTTTCATTTTCTGAAATTCAAAAGGTTGTAAAAGGAAGTTAAAAGTTAACGTAGCCATTCAAGTGAATATTGCTACTTGATCAGAGTCACCTCTTCCATTATTCTCTCGTTTCATCTGCCCCTTCGCCAGAATCATTTCATGTTTCCACTTTTTTAAAATTTAATTTTGTAGTCAAGGTAATACCCTGCTGTCTCTGTGTTTGATTTTGGTACCCTGGATATTGGACATATGTTTATCTGAGTTAGAGAAGGGAAGGGGAACATCAAAAAAGTGAGACAAAGGATAAAGGGCAAACCTATCCAACAGTGATATTCACAAGACAACAAATTGGAAAATAACTGGAAAACTCTGGTGGGGACAGGGGAAGTAGGGGGAAGGAAAGATAAGAGAAAGATGAGGGAGAGGGTAACAAGTATAACAAGAAAGGTACTCACTATCTTACCTATGGGACAGACTGGGTTTTAACTTAGGCCAGGTATTCCAAAGGTTTGCTATAAAATTTTTCTCTTTCCAATTCTATGCTGTCTTCCTGTACAACACCCATCCATAATTCATTGCCTACATTTTCTAATTTCAGTTTTTATTAATTGGATCCAGGACTTAAAAATGTCTTAAAAACAATTATTAACACAAAATCTTTTCAAATTTCTGCTATTTTTTCTATAATTTCTCTTGAGTGATCATCATGTTTATTATTTTAAATGCAATTACTTAAAAATAATGAATACTTATTTTAAAAACCATAGTTACTTTAAAATAATTTATAAATGTTTATAAACACATTTATATACATATAATCCAAGATTTCTTTTATCAGTTCACCAAAGCCTTGTACTTAGTTCCCATATGAACAGTTCTCATCACGAACACATTTTATTTAAGCTTACTAATAAGATTTAAATGTGTAACAACACAACAAGGAAATTGTAAGAAATAGACCAGGGGATATATGTACATGACTAAGACTTGATTTTTAAGAAATCATTTTCCTGGTGGGAATAGAATAGGCAAGAGAATGGCCTTATAACCATCAATTTTCAGGTTGGTAAACTATCTACTCTTGTAGAGGCAAGATATACTAATTGGAATTAACTTAATGAATGTTCTATTGTATTACTTACATGTGCTTTATTTGACAAACACAGATCTAGAACTTAACTATGTGCCTATCATAGTTTCCATATTTCAAAAATATCAGCTCATTTAATCCTTAAAAATATTCTCATGATCATATGCTATTCTCATCTATTTTATTGAGAAGAAATTTGATGCTCTAAGAATGACAAAAGTCATTGGACCTTCTCAAAAAACTACACAAATAGCCCATGCTAACTAAACTATAATAACTATCTAATGGGGGTTCAGAAATTCACAAACCTTTTCTCTTGTCGTGTCTATTCATACAGATCAATTTCTAGACAGTATATGGAAAACCTTTTGTTTATAGAAGCTAGTCTCATTTTTCTTTCCTTCCCAAAGTGATTGTAACAATCAGAAGCATTAGCTTTTCTTTTGTTAAACCATTTTATCTCTTTAAAACCATTTCCTAAATATGCCACTATAACTCCTTATGGCTTCAGCAGTGGAGCATTTGCAGCCCTGAAATGGGAGATCAGCTGGCTAGAGGCCGGTCAGTTGGAGCAGCACTGTCAAAATTCTACCATGTGTCCTGGAGGAATTCCTCTGTCTTTTATCTCTCTCCCATGGATTATGCCCAGTAATCCCCACAACTTCCCAAGAGACTCTGATTTTAGGTCAGAGAGTACTTTTCATCTCTCCTCCAAACCACACATTCTAATCTCAGGCCAACATCTTTAGGTACCACAGAAATTACTACTATGGTCTTTATTTCTAGGCTTATAAGAAAGAGGATAGATCTGAATTTACAACAGCTTTCCACAGAAATGATGTACTCTTCTCAGATACAAATAAATTGTATCAAAGGAAAAAATGTGTTGTATTAACAAAGCAATTGTGGAATTCTTTTAAATAGATAAAATACATACAGTTTAAGATATCACAGTAGGTAGAAGGAGTGAAGATGGCTGAAAAACATGCCCTTCCAAGAGGAAGGGATTGAGGGGAGGAAAAGTGGGAGAAAAATGAAAAAAGGGATAACACTGTTCAAAACGAAATGCATGCATTTCCTTATGTAACAAACTGTAACCCTTCTCTACATCACCTTTACAGTAAAAATTTTATAAGTATCATCCAGATTTGACCAGTTGTTCTACCATATCTGAGAAGCACATTTGAAACTATGGCAGTAAATTCCAGATTTTTTTCATAATTTAAAATGAAAAAGATGCTAAAAAGTCACACATTTCTTCATCTTGGCTTTTCCTGTGTCATAGAACTCCTGCACAAAGACAAAGGTCCATTTCTACTGTTGAATGTTTGATGTGACAAAGCATAAAGATGAGATATCGAAGTTGATTTCCTGTTTGGATAACCTACCACAGTTGTTACAGATACAGATACATGCTTTTATTCCACAGTGTTGGTTGAAAGGAGTGTTTGTTTCTCCTGGGAAATGAATCTGTTAACTTTTTTCTCAGAAAGCTTTGGATGTTTGGTATTTTTTATTTTTGTTTTTCATTCTTCTGAGGAAGGAATAGATTGTGCAGCAACTAAACTTGTGAATGCATGTTTGAATGTTATTTAATAAATGTTAAAAAGAAAACAGCCCAGACTGGGCATGATTGTTTGCACTTGTAACCCCAGCCTCAAGAGGTGAAGGCAAGAACATGTGAATTTAAAACCAGCTTGGGCTATGTAGGTAGACGCTTTGTCCAGAAAAAAAATTTAAGCGAAAAACTAAATTTCAAACACAACCCAGTATTGAATCCAGTGGTGTAAACGTGTTTACATCCTTAAGATGAGAGGCTACTGTATCAAAACATTCTTCATCATTTTTTGTGGAGTCTTATAGCATGTGGAGTCTTTGTTTATCATGTGGCTAAGGATGGAAGAAAAGTGACTTGTATGACTTTTCAACTTAAGAAGATGAAATGGGCCTTATCCTATCCTCAACTTTGGAATGGGGGGGGGGGGTGGGCATGAAGAAACTTTCCATGTAGATTATCCCTTCTTCTAAAAAAAAGAGAAGCAAATATATCTTGTGACCTCTTCTGACTTTTTGGCATTTTCCCCGTGTTTTCTTCCTTTATAAAAGCACGAATACCCTTTCCTTTGACTTAATTAATATTTAGACATTTGGCTCATTTTTCTAGGTAATGGCTGAAAAAGCTGGAAGTAAGGTAACTTTCCCAGTTGGCACGAGACTTTCTCATCAGAGAATAGCCTCAGAAGAGGTGTTTCGTATCCAGTGGCTGGCTCACTACTGTCAATTTAGAAGGAATTTGGGATCCGAAAAATGACTCACTGAAGCAAAACACTTATAGTTACATGTATGGACCTGATGGGTCACTAGATTAGAAGAAGTAATGCATGCCATAATATGGTGAAGTATTGTTCTGCTCATATAGAATGTCAAACCATGAAAATCCAGGGACAAAATAATCAACTGTTTGTCTATACTTGAGAGGAGTGTTCAGAGGAATTGAGGGGTTTGCTAATGTGTTTGGGTTTCTTCTGTAGCAATACATTCTAAAATTCTGGTTATTGTTGTTACAAATATGAATATTTCTTAAATTCTTAAGTCATACACTTTAAATGCCTGGTTTAATTGCTAGATTGCACATCTTGTAGACAATGTTGAATTTAGTCAAACATCTAGACTGTAATTGGTACTTAGGAAATAAACCCCGAAAGAAAGAAGAAAAGAATGCAAATAAGTCTTTAAGAAAGTATTACATACAAGAAAAAGTAATCAAAATTGGTACTGTATCAAGTTGAAAGTAAACCCAATATTATTGAAATGAGCCCCAATTACTATTCAAAGGCAAAGACTAATTTCCAGGAGGAACTTGTCCAAATCTAAGCAATTACAAAGCTGGTACTCAGCACCAGGAAAGTGAGAGAGGTTGACTGGAAAGAAAACATGGCTCAAGACTACAGTTGTCACTTCTTCAGTACCAAATGTACATGTTTGTGCTGCTTCTCTGGACTCAATAGCCTCTGGAAGACCCAGTAAACACAGGCTACTGGAGCCCAACCCTGTAGTTTCTGTAGGACTCAAGAATTTATGTGTCTTTAATAGAGCAGATCACAAAGGCTCAATAGCTATGTGTATATGATCATATAAAATAATATTCTTTAACATGGACTCCAAGAAATGGAAGAAAGAGATTTTTATTGTTGTTGTTTCTGTGTTGTTTTCTCCCTTTGTCTTGTGTTTCAGTTTGTCTCTATCTTATCCTTTGGGGTGGGTAACAGGGAGCACAGAGATGCAGGGACAAGGGATGAGCAAATGCAGCAGTGGTACTCACTAGACAGTATGTGGAAAAAGCACTATACAGCTTGTAAGTGGGAACAGGAGGGAAAAACTGGGAGAGGGAGAGGGGAGGAGTGACATGGTTCAAAAAGAAGAAACGTACTCATTGCTTAACTTATGTAACTGTAACCCCTTTGTACATTACTGTAACAATAACAATAAAATATAATACAAAAAGTAAAGAAATAACAGAACAATACAAACACCTCAAGAAATATAGTTCTGGGGCTGGGGATATAGCCTAGTGGCAAGAGTGCATGCCTCGGATACACGAGGCCCTAGGTTCGATTCCCCAGCACCACATATACAGAAAACGGCCAGAAGCGGCGCACAGCTGTGGCTCAAGTGGCAGAGTGCTAGCCTTGAGCGGGAAGAAGCCAGGGACGGTGCTCGGGCCCTGAGTCCAAGGCCCAGGACTGGCCAAAAAAAAAAAAAAAAAAAAAAAAAAAGAAATATAGTTCTAATAAGGAATAATGAGGGATCTTTCTTTTGGTTTATTGCCCATAACAGTTACACTCTATGATGAACAAACACTAAGTGAATAACTATGTTTACTTCAAAATCAACAGGACCATTGTCAGATTTTTACACCTATGCCTTTGTGAGTGGACGAAGAATTTTTTAACTTGTTAGGTGAAATTAGGAAGAGATAGTGTTACTCATGTCTGTCTTCTGCTGTGGTTGCTCAGGGCTATGGGTGTGGTGATGCTGGGCCCATAGTACAGATTTCTCAAACTTTCTAATAAACTTTTATATAAACTGATTGAAATGACCAAAAGAGCAAATGTTGAGTATTCTCATGATTAATGATATTGGTCAATTATTTTGAATCAAAATAAAAAGCTTTCTCATAAAAAAAGATATCACTAGAACAAATCTTGGGCTCAGGTGTCTTATGCCTATAATCCTTGCTACTCAGAGGGTTGAGATCTGAGGATCATGGTTCAAAGACATCCCAAGTAAGAAAGTCCATGAGATTCTTATCTTCAATTAGAGACTAGATTAGACACATACATATCAGTAGAACCAAATTTCTTTAGGAAATCTTAAATCTGTCCTCAGTTACCTAGTCCATTCCTGGAGACATGCATGATTCCTTATTACAAGAAATATTTAAAAAGAAATGTATTTAAATAGACCATATTATTAATTAATAAGATGAATATCAGTTATAAATATATGGTGCCATTTGTGGACCAAAATATTGCTTCAGGTATAACACTTTCTGAAATACTTTTCATGTCTTATTAACTCTGAGCATAGGTGAAAACAGTAAGAATTCTTTAATAAAACATGAACATATAGTCCAGTATTTTGACCACAAGAGGTGATTTTTCTACCCAGAGGACATGTTAGGATGTCTAATTTCATTATCACAATAAATTTGAGTTCAACTGTACTAGTCATATAATAAATTAGAGCTAGATGGAAGACACAGTTAAATTGGATCATTTGATGCTATTTTTGAAAAATCAGTTTTTTTGTTTTATGTCTTGATTCAATTATAAACGGAATTTGGGATCCTTTCAAAGATCATGAAGACCTACCAAACTCTTCATGTAGATGCTTTAGGATAAGAAAGGAATAAAAGTTGTTCCAAAGTAAATCACTAAGGAGAACCCTTATCTTCCTAAGCTATAATGTTCCAGTCATGTGTGATTAACTAGTATGTCATTATTTATTTATTTACTTACTTACTATTGCCAGTACTGGGGCTTGAACGCAGGGCATGAGCACTGTCCCTGGCTTCCTTTTGTTCAAGGTTAGCACTCTACCACTCGAGCCACATTCCTAGCCCTAGTAGGTTATTTATTACATTTGAAATAATCATACCAGGGGTGACACCTAAAAAGAAATGTACTCATTACCTGACTGTAACTCCTCTGTATATCACCTTTATATTAATCATTAAATAATTCACAAAAAAAACAAATTGTACAAACAAAAGCCCTCCACCAGTATAATCTCTGATAGAATTCAGCATGTTAATAATCCTTAAGCAACTTCCAAGAAAGTATCAAGATGATTATAATGATGATGATGATGATGATGATGATGACAGTTACTATTAGTAGTAGTATTTTGCGAGTACTGGGGCTTGAACTGTGTCCTCACTCTGTTCTGTTTGGCTTTTTTGCTCATGGCTGGTATTTTAACACTTGAAGCATGTCTTCATACCCTCTCATTGGTTACTTGAGTATAAGAGCCAAAGATTTATCTTCCCAAGCTGGCTCTGAACCTTGATTCTCAGATCTTAACTTCCTCAGTAGCTAAGATGATAAGTTGGAGGCATCAGTACCTTGATAAAATTATTTTCAGCTAATGATCCATATTTATGTATTTGATTCTTTAAAATAAAAACTAAGTAGTTAAGTATTTTGGAAATCCAAAACTCAAATTCTACTGCCTTACATATGAATCTGTTACCTCTCTGAACTACACTTTGACAATAAAGAAAAAAGTTTAATTAAAAAAAAGAAAAAGAAAAAAAAAGAAGGGGCTGGGAATGTGGCCTAGTGGTAGAGTGCTCGCCTCGCATGCATGAAGCCCTGGGTTCGATTCCTCAGCACCACATATATAGAAAAAGCCGGAGGTGGTGCTGTGGCTCAAGTGGCAGAGTGCTAGCCTTGAGCAAAAAGAAGCCAGGGACAGTGCTCAGGCCCTGAGTTCAAGCCCAGGACTGGCAAAAAAAAAAGAAGAAATGAGTATCGGGAGGGAAGTTCTAAAACATTTTTATACATACATTTGTTTTTAATTTCATACTTGTATACTTAGAGAGTTAAGTATACTTTGGGACACAAGGGAGCACCAGGTGGTTCCTCAAATAGGTCATACATGAATATTTTAGTATCAATTTGGAAGAGAAAAAAATACTTACAAGCACTTTTAGCTGGTATCACAGTGGTTTGCATACCTCATAGCTTCTGTTAAAGCATCTATGCATTATCATTAGGAAAAAGAAAGAATCAAGGACTCGATCCTAATTTTAAATTTATTGGTCTCAAGTGAATCTCACCAAAATTTCCATGTACACATTAACACAAAAATGTTTTGTTCTTAATCAGCAGGTCTACTAATAAGAGACATTTTGAATATTTCCTTTGAGAGCTTCCTCAATAAACTGGATTGTGCCTAGATCCAGGGTTGACTTTGCTATGGTTTGAATCTCAAATGTCTTTCCTAGCATCATGAATTAATAAAGGCTTAGTCTTTAGCTTTGTGCTATTAGAAAGTGGTAGAACCATTGTGCAGTAGTGCCTGATGGGAGATTTTATGACATCTTTGCATAGGTAACTGTGGAATTCTGATCTCCCCACAACCTTTTTTTTTTTTTAACTTACCTTACATGAAGCAAGAAGTTTGCTTTGGAAGATGCTCTGTCATAATGAGCAACCAGACAGACCAAACAACAACGGAATCAACCATTATGGCCTAAAGTGTCCACAATTGTAAGCCAAAATACTCTTTTCATTTATAAGATGATTTATATATGACATTTGGTACACAAATGGGAAGCTGCTTGCCACAGACTTACCTGGTTTTCACAATGTGTTTTCTTGCACAGACAATGTTCATAATTATGGGTTTCTGAAGTAGCACATGATACATAATATTTACAAATCTCTATTGTTTAAAAATGTGAGCAGCAATAATTTTCACTTTATTTCTCAGAAAGGTTACTGAATTCCATAAGAAGAATTTTGAAATGACGAAAGTGAATTTGGTGATGTCTGTATACAAAGGCAAATTTAACTTAAATGTGATTAGTTATCCTTATAGACTATGCATAGGGTATAATTAAATTCTAGGATGCCTACTAATCTAATTTATTGGTTATCTTATTTCTACTCATGGTATCCTGATACTTTTTAAAATAGAATTCTCCAAAGCAGAATTTGATGTATGAATTTTATTTTTTTATTTCTTGTGTTTGTCTTAGCTCCTAGCCACTAAATAAGCATCAGAAAGAAGAAATGTGAATTCAATTTGCTTAAGGAATCCACAAACATGATTTTCAAATGCCTCTGAATTTTAATGATTTGATTAGGGTAATGAGTTTCATGTTACATTTGCTACATTCTGAAAATCATATATTATGAGTGTTGTTGATTGCAAGGTTTAAAATAATAACCAGTATCTGTGATTTGGTGCTATGATGACATCGATTTTGCTGTGGCTGTCATTGTCATTATCGTCATCATCAACATAATTATATGAAATCACAGTTTGTACATGTTATACATGACCCTATTTAGGCCTCATCCCAGCTGAATGCTCCCTGTCTCTATACAGATAACAGATATACTATGTCAGTGTGCTTCATAGCACTCTAAAGATTGTTTTCATGACTGTAACACACTGATCTTAGAACTTAAAGCCAGTGACCCCCATTGAGCCTTGAATCTTCACATTTATTCAATACACCATATGGATTATCAAACAAGGGGTGCAAATGTTGAAGGAGTGACACAGTTTAAGATGCATTGTCTACCTAAACTGTTGTTAAATGGCAATAAAATTTCAATAAGTATTCTACAAAATTAAGAGAAGTGAGGGAAGGGGAGGGATGGAAGGATTGAGTGAGAATGTTGAAAGGCTAACATTTATCAAGACACACTTTATTTGTAAACTGCTGTTTTGAATGGCAGCTGCTTTGTATAATTACTTACATATAACTTATATGTTACTTACAAAAATACATTTAAAAACTAAAATGAAAGGAATTAAAGTATAAAACAAAAACATAGTTATTCTGGCCAGCTTGCTGCTGCCTGTGAAATACTAAGTAAGTGTGCACTATCCCTCCCTTCACAGAGATTACCCATTGCTGGCAAAGAAGGAAATAAGATGTCTTACAGGAGCAGCATGAAATCTTGTGCACAAACATGCCTGAGCATCTTTTCTCAGGATTGCCAGGAACCGGATTAGGAAAGGTTTCATCAAGAAAGAGCTGCTGAGTTGTTCTTCAGAAACTCTGTAGCCAAATTTGAGAGAATGAGAAATAAAATCACAGTACTCAGAGAGAAACCATACTGTGAGAGGTACAAAGACCAAAGGAACAGGAATGTGAAGAAACCAGAGGCATTAATCTGATGAGCCTGAGAACGGTGGGAGAAGAAAATAAATGGCGAGGTACAAGGATGGAAAGCAAAATGGACCTAAGACTTAACACGCTAGACCTTATTCAACTTATTAGAAAATTCAGCTGTTGTTTTAAAAATAATGGGAAGAAAATCATTATAATTACATTGGCATTTTAGATACATCACAATGACTGGAAAAAAAGCAAACAAGATTGAATAATGGTGGGTCAACCAGTTAGGAAACAATCAGAGCAATCCAGTGAGAGATGGTGGAGGCTGTGATGACAATGATAACAGAAAGGAAATAGTGCATTTAAGATGCAAATATAGGGGCTGGGGATATAGCCTAGTGGCAAGAGTGCCTGCCTCGGATACACGAGGCCCTAGGTTCGATTCCCCAGCACCACATAAACAGAAAACGGCCAGAAGCGGCGCTGTGGCTCAGGTGGCGGAGTGCTAGCCTTGAGCGGGAAGAAGCCAGGGACAGTGCTCAGGCCCTGAGTCCAAGGCCCAGGACTGGCCAAAAAAAAAAAAAAAAAAAAAAAAAGATGCAAATATACATATATAGTCACCAATTTCCTTGATGAATATGTGGCTATGAGTAACATAAAACTTCAAAGTGGAAACTGAGGTCCTGTCTGTGTTATAGGAAGACAATCCAGATTGAGAGGAAAGTGGATGAGTTATTTTGGCAATGTTTCTGTTCAAGTTTTGTAGCAAATTCAAGTAGAAATATCTATGGACTTTGGATAGTAGGATTTCAAGTCCAGAGGCAAATGCATGAAAAGTTGTAGAACTTGGAAGAGTTCCACATATCACCTTAGAAGTAGATGGAGTCATCTAGACAGAGTATGATAAGAGCAAGGTGAAATTATGAATAAATAATATAGAGATGGAGACAGGAAGAGAGACCCATTAAAAGAAGCTGAAAAGTAGTAGACACTGGGTACCAGTGGCTCATGCCTGTAATCTTAGCTACTCAGGAGACTGAGTTCTGAAGATTGAGGTTATAGGTCAGCTAGAGAGGAAATTTCCAGGAGACTCTTATCTACTATTAATCAGAAGTGTGACTCAAGTGATAGAGCACTAGCCTTCAGTGAAAAAGCCCAGTGAGAGTTTAATGCCCTGTGTTCAAGCACCAGTACTGGAAACACACACACACAGAGCTAAGAAATTATTTTGTAAGGTGTTACCAAGAAAGCTGAGAAATGGGAACATTGTCAAGGAGAAAGTGTTATTGCTGAATAGCTTACTGCAGTTGGCAACAAAGAAGTCACTGGCTATTTTGGCAACAACAGTGTCAGCAAAGTACAGTGAGTGATCCCTATGGCAGTGATTGAGATGTATGTGATAGGGGAAGGAGGAGGGGACAGAAATGGTGACAAGGGAAATTGATGATGGCACATCAAAGAAGTTTGGAAAAGAAATAGAAGGGGCTGGGGATATAGCCTAGTGGCAAGAGTGCCTGCCTCGGATACACGAGGCCCTAGGTTCGATTCCCCAGCACCACATATACAGAAAACGGCAGAAGCGGCGCTGTGGCTCAAGTGGCAGAGTGCTAGCCTTGAGCAGGAAGAAGCCAGGGACAGTGCTCAGGCCCTGAGTCCAAGGCCCAGGACTGGCCAAAAAAAAAAAAAAAAAAAAAGAAAAAAAAAAAAAGAAATAGAAGAGAGTTATAAAGCAAGTTGATAGAAAAAAAACTGACACCCTTTAAAGCATCAGTGAAATGCTCTTTAATTTCACTTGAAATGGTTCTAGAGACCATTTGATAGGAAATGTCTTGCCTTTCAATCCTCAGATATTTTGAGTTCATGCCAATGGTTAGTATTTAAAATTCTTCTTTAGCATATTCCTTTTCAACTTATTCCATCTCTCTGAACTGAAACGTCAAATGACTTTCCTCAAGGCACATTTGGCTCCACAACCATGTGGCTTTCAGCCATTTTTATCCTCAAAAACCTTTTAGATTGCTGGTTTACACAGCCAACAAAGAGAGAAAATACCCTAATTGCTCAAAACTAATTAGTGGAAAAGCTGTGATATGCCTTTCACTTTTGCTAATATTGTTTCTTTTTCTACTGAGAAAACAAATGAGTGAGTTTGAAATCCAACTAAAATCTTATCATACAGTTCAAGAAATATACATTTAGAGTTACTGCATGTTCAAAACATAAAATACATGGAAGTGAGACTAGAAATGTGGCTTAGTGGTAGGAGTATTTGCCTAGCACACACAAAGCCCTGGGTTCTGTTTGTCAGCACCACATAAACAGAAAAAGCTGGAAGAGGTGCTGTGGCTCAAGTGGTAGAGTGCTAGCCTTGAGCAAAAAGAATCCAGGGACAGTGCCCAGACCCTGAGGCCAAGCCTCAGGCCTAGCAAAAATATATACAATAATAATAAAATATATGGAAATAAAGTATGGCTTAAGTGGTAGAACAACAAGTTTGAGTTTAATAACTAAGCAATAGTATGAGGCTGAGTACAAACCAAAGTACCATCACAAACTGATACAGAAACAGACCAACAGACACCCCCCCAACACACACACACACACACACACACACACACACACACACACACACACACAACCAACCCATAGAATATACAAGCAGTAAAAGGTAGCTAGGACACTGATCTCAATAATTTGTCTACATAGTCTATCTTTGCTTATTGATGGAATTCCTTTATTTGTAGATGGGTAGACGTTTTAAAATATGAGATGAGATAAATTTTTTCATTATATTTATAATCATTAGTGGTTTTGATAAATTCACATGAAATTCCAGACTTTTGTATGCTCAAGGCTTCTGGTTAGAATTAGAGCTTCTTTCTTTTCTTTTCTGCTCTACTAGTTGAGCTATACTTCTAGTTTCAGCTTTGTGCTGGCAATAATTTAATTGGAAATAAGAGTCTCTTCAATTTGTTTGTCCTGGCTGTATTTGAATGGGGATCCTCAAATCTCAGTCTCATGAGTACCTAAGATAGGTGTGAGCCATTGGCACTGGTTTTGGATGTGGTTATTCTTTTTCTTTTTTTCTTTTTTTCTTTTTTTTTTTTTTTTTGGCCAGTCCTGGGACCTGGACTCAGGGCCTGAGCACTGTCCCTGGCTTCTTTTTGCTCAAGGCTAACACTCTGCCACTTGAGCGACAGCACCACTTCTGGCCATTTTCTGTATATGTGGTGCTGGGGAATTGAACCCAGGGCTTCATGTATACGAGGCAAGCACTCTTGCCACTAGGCCATATCCGCATCCCTGGATGTAGTTATTCTTAAGCAAGAATTATACATAGGTGTCGGGGCCTCTCTGGGACCCCTCTCCCCACTTCTCCAGGGGAGATGCCTGAATTCAAACTAAGAAAGAGCACTCGGCTTTGTCCCCCACCTGCAGAAGGCAAAACGTGCTCTCATGGATTATGCTAAGTTGAGGAAAGGTTGTCAAAGCCTCCCCTCCCCCCCCCCCGCCCCATCCCCTCACGTGTCAGGAGCGGCGGCAGAAAGAGAGACATCGGGGAGACAGCTTGATGGTCCATGAGTCTCAGCCGCGCAGAAGGCAGGCAGAAGAATTTATTACAATGACAAAGGCGGAAGGGGAAGGACTTGAGGTGACTGACTGATTGGCTGACTGGGCTGCCCATCAGGTGATGTCATGAAACTTCCTCTGTGGGCGGAGATTACAGTCCCCCAAGAGCTGGGTCTCTTTAGAAGTTACTGCCATGATGGCATGCACGTGTTTGCCCCCCAGGGGCAGGGGCTTCTCTTCCTGTTATAGGCAGAAGGTGAGGGGACAGGCTAAAGCCAACTGTGGCCTCTTAAAGGCACAGCTGTTCCCAACATCTGCTCCTTTTTTATTTTTTAAATTAGCAGGGGATGTTGCAAACATATGGCATATGTAGGCATAAGGCAAATGCTGACATAAGACATATAAGGGGTAGGTAAAGTAGCCATCCGTCTGGCTTTGTCCAGAGAAGCTGGAGTCCTTAGCTGGTTTTCCCGCCAAGTGCAGACATTCCTCTTTTGGCAGTGAGGTAGAAGCAGGCTCTGGTAGTTCACAGTAGCTGATAACTTAAGCATGAGTGATTAGCAAAACATTTCTTTTTCTTTATAAACATTGAAGTGAAGGTGCTAAACCTTTGTGCTTACTTTTTTCAAAACATTTCTATCATGAAATATTGGGGTTGAGTGTCAAAACCCTCAGCTCCTATTTTGTAAACATTATCACAAATATTAAGATAAGGTGTCAGAACCCTCAGCTCTGATTTTCTTTCCAACGGGACTCCCCAAGTCTCGCAGCAGGGGGAGAGGAAAGGAAGAAACACGGTGCAAAGTTTCTTTAGTTTTTGTGTGACGCTGTGGGCAGTATCGCCACGGCAAAACATTGCGCCATGAGACACTCAAGAAAGAATCTAGAAAACAATCAAGGAAAGGAAGCTTGGTTGCCTCCTACCGGCCTCCTGCCGTATGCAGTCAGGCTTTCTATATTTCCATGGGAGAGCAGAAGTCCAACATGGTCCTCGTTTTCCTGGAGAGAACAAGAAGAAAACATTTCTCCAGAGCGGGTGCTCTGGGTTTAATTTTTCTATCTGGAAAAACATATGCAAGGCTCCATCCCACGCTGATTTGGGATGATTTAAAAAATTTTTGATATTTATATAAGCGTAACTACCCATGATTAATCCTGGGTGCTACCCCACACCTTTTGTTTTTTAAAATTATGACACCTGCGGGCACCTGGCAGGGAGTATGGATGAAGGTCCTTTCTTCTGGAACTATTTCCTGCTGAAAGGGGGCGACGTAATCAAGGGCCTGGCACCGTCCAGTGTGGCTGGCAAAAGTTCCCATCATTACCACCAGAATGGTCACTAGGGCCAGAGAGTGCTATGGTCTCCTCTGGCCCACTCCTGCATCTTGGGCATACCCAGAAGTTTCCAGGGCTGGGGCCTCCAGGGTTCAGGTCTGTGTTAAGGTGACAGCTACAAACAGCAAATTCCCAGGTGGTGATCTCAGCAAGAGATTTCATTCTGTTAAAAGAAGCTTTTGAAAAGGTCAGGCAAAGTATTGACAAGTTCTCAGAGCTTGTTGGCATGAATGACGTAATATCCTGGGCATAAGCCAGACAAGTTCCATTTGGAGCATAAACCCAATTGTAAAATGAACAGGTAAGGGGAAATGACTGAAAGAAGTGTTTAGTGATAGAAAACCGATTTGGCGTAGCCAATCAGAGGTAAAAATAAATATATATACATATATACAATTGGCAGAAAAAGGAAAATGGACAGGTATTACCTCTCTCAATTTCCCGGCTCTGATCTGTTTTGAAAGGGCGAGACAAGGCAGCTCCATTTAGGATATGACACCATTCTCCTCTCACTCCACTCCATATTCCCATCTCCTGGACTGGCTAAGTCTCAGGACTCCCAGCGCTTGTTGCAGGATGGCATGCTCCCATCTGCATTTACGGGTTTTGAACTCGGGGCCTGAGCACTGTCCCTGAGCACTTCTGTTCGAGGCTAGTGCTCTACCACTTGAGCTACGGTGCCGCTTTCAGCATTTTGCTGCTCCTCTTGAGCCAAGCTCTCAATCTGGCTCTTTGCTGGTTAACTGGGAGGTGGAATTTTAGAGAGATTTTTCTTTTGCCCGGGCTGGCTTTGAACTATATCCAGGGAGTCTTAGTCATACAAGCCCTTTTTCTCTCCAATTGAGCAACAAGGAAAATGACAGAGATAATTCATTTGTAACTTGTTGAGAGCTGACCAAGAACTGTTTGGTAAGTTTTGCTGTAACACTTAGAGAACATGGCTAGCTCTGTGACCACCAACATAACTATGATATTTTAACCTGGAGTAACTGTTATGATAGGACTATTCAAATTTTTACAAGATTTATAAATTGTTTGAGCAGTTTCCAATGCGAGAGAGAGAGAGAGAGAGAGAGAGAGAGAGAGAGAGAGAGAAAGAGAGAGAGAGACCAAGGAATTGTTAGTAGTGAAACAGCTTGGGAACAGACAGCTCGCACACGCGTTGGACCTGCATCCCAGGAAGCAAAATATTTAATTTTGGGTCAGGAAAATTTAGGTTAATAGTCACATTTGTATGAAACAATTCCAATTTCTTCATCTTGCGAGTTTATGAGAATACAGGAGATAAAAATGGGAAGGTAAAATCTTAATTTATGCCAAAGAATTGTCAGGACTAGATGTACACTTGACTTTTAACACACTGAATATAAAGAATAACATACTGGTTTTATATCACTGTACTTATACCACATGCTGTATTATTTGAACCTTTGAGTTTTTCTTATACATATTCGTTTGCACCCGAACACGAACGGTTTGGGTTGAAAACCTATTTTTGTTTTGCTTTTAAGTTTTACCAGACAGATAGACATACACACAGACACACATATGAACCCTGAGCGCTCTTAAAATTGCTTTTCTGATTGGCCATTTAAGTTTTCTGGAATTCCAGTGGCAAATGGTATTAATTTTTCCATAATAGAACCACGTGGTTGATAAAAAAACAAAAAGGGAACCTCTCCTAGTCACCCAATCACAAGACAAATCTGTGACTCCCAACATGACAATTTTTGTTTTTAAATTACACCAGATAAGCACACTTTTCATCCATCCAGAAAAAACTCCTCCAGTTTTTGGTATCTTTGAACTGGTAATTATAGGAAATCCAACCAAATTATTTATTGCTGTATCAAAACTCTTTGTTTCCCTTTTTAATATTTTGTTTTAGTTTATAATTTGAAGCTTTCTCTGGTTTTAACCCCACCTGCAGCTGTAAGTCTGACACAGAGAGAAAACGTGCAGCAGCTGTGCAGTGTGTGTGTGTGTGGGGGGGGGTTGAGCTCACAGACGCAGACTCTAGCCCCGCCCAGCTGCAGCGAGAAAGCGCCGGAGGTCTGCCTGTCTCCTGAGTCCCCGCCCAGCTGCTGTGAAGCTGGCAGCTCGGCCCAAAAGCAGTTTTGTCCGAAAGCCGCCACCTCCACCGCCGCCATGTCACTGCCGCTCTTGGGTGCCAGGTCGCCCACTGTGTTCCGGCGGCGCTTCCACCGCACTGCGTTCAGAGGACCAAAGATTTTCGCACCAGACGCCCGGTGCCGCCCGAGGCCTCACAGGCCCCAGCACACGCCGCCACTTGTGAACCTGAGCAGCGCCCCCCCCCCCCCCGCCCGTGGCTTCGCAGAGACCAAACATTCTCCACCCACGCCCTGCAACTCACTCGCAGATCAGGACCTGGAAATGCCAGGTTGGGGGGGGGCTCCCAGGCGAGATGGCGACATCTGCTCCAGGCTCCCCAGCCACCACCATCCCCAGCGCTCCCCTGCCGCGTCTCCGTGGGATACGCGCCCTGCTCCACCCCACATGGTGCCAAGCTGCCATGACAACTCTTTCCAGTGCCGAGTCCCGGGACTCGCGAAGCCCTGCGAGCCCATGCCTGTTTTCTCTCTATGCATTTGCCCCCTCTCTGGGCAGACACTTCCTCCTCTGAGCACAGTTTCTTAGCGCAATCTGTGGGGTTCCTGTACCCCAAAATTCCCGGCCATGCGTTCCCGCCTGTGCCCCACATTGGACCCCAGATGTCAGGGCCTCTCTGGGACCCCCCTCCCCACTTCTCCAGGGGAGATGCCTGAATTCTAACTAAGAATGAGCACTTGGCTTTGTCCCCCGCCTGCAGAAGGCAAAACGTGCTCTCATGGATTATGCTAAGTTGAGGAAAGGTTGCCGAAGCCTTCCCCCCACCCCCCCGTTCTCCTCACGTGTCTGGAGCGGCAGCGGAAAGAGAGACATCGGGGAGACAGCTTGATGGTCCATGAGTCTCAGTCAGCCGCGCAGAGGGCAGGCAGAAGAATTTATTACGATGACAAAGGCGGAAGGGGAAGGACTTGGGGTGACTGACTGATTGGCTGACTGGGCTGCCCATCAGGTGATGTCATGAAACTTCCTCTGTGGGTGGAGATTACAGCCCCCCAAGAGCTGGGTCTCTGTAGAAGTCCCCGCCATGATGGCATGCACGTGTTCGCCCCCCAGGGGTGGGGGCTTCTCTTCCTGTTACAGGCGGAAGGTGAGGGGACAGGCTAAAGCCAGCTGTGGCCTCTTAAAGGCACAGCTTTTCCCAACACATAGGAATACTCATTGTTTCAGGCGCTGTTGATAAACAAATATATAATATTGTTAACATATGGAAGTCCAACTTTTTTGAAAGTCACAAAAAGATTCCATCTGACTTAGCAAACTCTATTCCTTTGAAAGTATTTGTAGGCACAGAAAATGGTTGCTTGGGGGATGAGAATAGTTATATATATGCAGACTTATTTTGATGCCTCAGGAATTCAGGTCACTAGAGAATGTGAAAAATAAAAGTAGGTTTGCTAGGTGTAGATTTGATAGAATTGATGATTATAAGCATGAGCCACTATTGACCGGCAAAAACAATGTTTTCAAAATGAATTTCAACCAGTTTGTTTCCTATAAACTTAACATGCTAGTACTCCTAAATCACAAATTAACCAAGAACTTAAATAGAGATTGAGTTTTATGACTGTAAATATTGAGCAAGATTCACTAAATTTGTTGAAAAAAAACTTTGCCAAACACTGTAGATATTGGAATAGCTCTGTTCCATAAGAAGTCACTTGAGACATTAAGGAAGAAATTTTATTGCTCCAGATCCATCTGTTGTTCTGTTTTTAAAATGTATATGTATGGAGGGGGGTATGTATTTATGCTTCTACCAATTCTACTTGTGGCAGTAGCCAAAAGTATTAAATTTAGATATTATTTTTCTTAATTCTTTGTGAGGTTTTCTCTCAAAACACACACACACACACACACACACACACACACACACACACACACGATTTAGATGCAAGAAAATTATAATCAGTAGCTATGAGGATCCTTTTTAAAAACTTGTTTATAAAAACAGAAAAGAGGGGCTGGGGATATAGCCTAGTGGCAAGAGTGCCTGCCTCGGATGCACGAGGCCCTAGGTTCGATTCCCCAGCACCACATATACAGAAAATGGCCAGAAGCGGCGCTGTGGCTCAAGTGGCAGAGTGCTAGCCTTGATCAGGAAGAAGCCAGGGACAGTGCTCAGGCCCTGAGTCCAAGGCCCAGGACTGGCCAAAAAAAAAAATATATATATATATATATATATAAACAGAAAAGAAAGAAATGTTCTCAGTATGTCTCTTCCAAAAGAAATACTTCCATATTTCCCATGTCATGCATTCATCTCAGAAATGATATTTAATATCAAAAGCAACAATTAATTTTTATTTGTTAGTCAGACCTCCTTAAAATGTAGGGACTGCATTTTACTTGCGTTATCTCCATATTTACTTAAGTTATACAATTTAAAACTAAATATATCACATGACAGGGTTGTTCACATTTATACTCTTAGCTTCTCAAGAAGTCGAGATGGTGAAGATCAGGATTCAATATCATTTGGGAGAAAAATACTCATGAGATTCCATCTGTTAGGTTTTTAAAGTAGGTAGCAGCAATTTCACTCACCAGAGTAGAGGAGTGGTATAGACGTGGATGCAGAGGCCAGCAATGGTATTGATGAAAAGTCCCACGTGGCGTCTCACAGCAGTTTGGTTCACAGAAAAAGGGCCATCAGGACTGGGGATACTCTCAGGAAAAGGAGGAAAATAGAAGGGAATTCCACCTGTCCTATATGTTAGGTTTTTAAAGTAGGTAGCCGGTAAAGGAGAATGCCACGCGGGTCTTCAGGCAGGAGAGAAAAGTTTATTCTACTGACCTGCTCCCAAGTTCAAGGTGCATGAGGTAGGCAAGAGAGCGAGCCATGGGGGGGGCGGGGGGGATGACTTATGTAGGGCAGGGATGGGGAGGTGTGGCCAGGATGTGACTTCAGGGAAGGGGGAGGTAACTGCCTCCAGGTCTGCTGGTTACCCAGGAAACTGGGTGGAGACTTAATGGGTGGGGGCATCTGCATGTAGCCCTCAGGGAGAGGACCTAACATTCCAGCCTTTTAATAGTTATGAAAAGGGGGAAGACTCTCTCTGGCTGCTTCCTGCTGGCAAGGGGCATCAGCATTAGGGGTAAAAGGCAGAAATGTGTGGCCCCTCCCAAAGGCGAGCAGCAGCTGTCCCTTGGTGGTAGATCCTTCAGTAAAGTCTCCAAGAGGTTTCCTGAGGTTGGGGCTGGACAATAATAAAAAGAAAAATATTACTGAAATGAAAAGAGAAAAATTGGGTGCTAATGGCTTGGAGGACAAAGGGATGGGTTAGAGAGGTGTGTGGAAGGCAGCTGGCTCAGTGTTACTGTTACTCACTCGGGTCTTCAGGTATGCGAGACAGCTTTACCTTGGTAGGCCCAAGGGAGGAACATTGGTCAAGTCAACATTGGTATAGAAGGGGCAGGAGCAGAAGCCCTTTTTATTCTTGACAGATGAATCCACTGTGGCTGTCCTTGGAGCTTGACTGCGGTGGGGGTGGCCAGCAGAACCTGGTGAGGGCCTGTCCACTTAGGATGTAAACCAGATGGATTTAGGGTCTTGAGAAACACTTGATCCCCAGGCAAGATTGGGGGACTGGGAAAGGGACCTTGATGTGGCTGAGGGAGACATTGGTCAGCATGTTGGCGTAACATGTGCCTAAGGAAGGTTAGGACAGGAAAGTAGTCTATCAGTGAAGTCTTGGTACTGTCAGTAGGGAAATTACCTAGAAGAAAAGGCCTTCCATACATTAATTCAAAAGGACTGAGAAAAGTAGGGCTGTGGGGAGAGGCACCTAAGCGGGTGAGCGCCAGAGGTAACAGTTCTGGCCAGGATTGCTGGAGCTCTAAAAAAAGTTTAGAAAGCTGTGTCATTTTTTTTTTTTGCCAGTCCTGGGCCTTGGACTCAGGGCCTGAGCACTGTCCCTGGCTTGCTTCCCGCTCAAGGCTAGCACTCTGCCACTTGAGCCACAGCGCCGCTTCTGGCCGTTTTCTGTATATGTGGTGCTGGGGAATCGAACCTAGGGCCTCGTGTATCCGAGGCAGGCACTCTTGCCGCTAGGCTATATCCCCAGCCCCAGAAAGCTGTGTCTTAATGAGCACATTAGCTCTTTCCACCTTTCCAGATGACTGAGGCCTGTAGGGAATGTGAAGATTCCACTGGATATTTAAAGAGGTGGCTACCTGTTGAGTCACCTTGGAGATGAACGCAGATCCATTGTCAGATTGAAGTGACCTGGGTAGGCCAAACCTAGGAATAATTTCTTTTATTAGGACAGAGGCAACAGTGTCAGCAGTCTCTGATGTTGTAGGATAGGCCTCAATCCATCCTGAAAATGTATCTACCATGGTTAGAAGGTATTTCAGCCGCTTACATTGAGGCATGTGGGTGAAGTCTATCTGCCAGTCTTCCCCTGGGGTATGTCCCCGGGCTTGGTGTGTGGGGAACGCAGCTGGTCGGGGACCACCCTGTGAGGAGGTAAGGGAACAGGTAGGGCAGGCTTGGGTAATGGCCTTCATTCGAGCAGTTAGGCTAAAGCAATGAAGTAAAGGCTTGAGAAGGTGGGAGAGAGGCTTGTATCCAATGTGTAATGCCTGATGCACCTGGGAAAGGAAATTGTCTGCTTGGGACTCAGGGAGAACAAATCGTCCTGCTAGGGGCCACCCTCCCTGTGCCTCCTGTGAGGCTCCCTGATGAGTGAGTTCCCCAGCTCCTGTGGGGTGTAAGAAGGTTGAACTGGAGGCAATACTGGAAGTAAGGGTGCTAGAAGTTGTCTCTGGGCTGCTTTCTTTGTCTCCTGGTCTGCTTTTGAGTTACCCACCGTAATGGCATCAGGTCCCATCTGGTGTCCCCGGCAGTGAATGACAGCTACCTGTTGGGGAAGGGAAGCTGCTTCTAGGAGCTTAAGAATAAGGGAAGCATTAGTAATAGGGGTCCCTTTAGTAAACAGGAAACCACGCTCCTTCCAGATGGCTGCATGTGAATGGAGAATATAATAGGCATATTTTGAGTCTGTATAAATGTTAATCCTCCGGCCCTTGGCTAGAGTTAAGGCCCTGGTTAAAGCTATAAGCTCTGCCTTTTGTGAGGTAGTGCTGGGGGCAGAAGGCTGCTTTCAATCACTAACAATGGCATAACCCGCAACTCAGCTGGCTGAAGGGGTAAGTGTGGAACTGCCATCAATGTACCAGGTGTCTTCTGGGTCAGGAAGGGGGGTTTCTGAGATACCTGTAAAATGGAATGTGACATCAGCCAAGGTTTCTGTACAGGAGTGGACAAGAGGTTTAGAATTGGATGGAAGCAAAGTGGCCGGATTAAGAGGGGAGCAGCTTTCCAGTGAGAAGTCAGGGTTCTCAATAAAGGTAACATGAAGCAGCTGTAGGCGGGAAGGGGAGAGGCAAGACAGGGCTTTATGAGATAAAAGGTCCTTTAGCCTGTGGGGAGAGCGAATGGTAGTGAGCTGGCCAAAAGTGAGCTTTGTGCTCTCCTGTGCTAGGGTGGCTGCTGCTGCCAGAGCCCGAAGGCAGGCTGGCCAGCCTTTTACCATTGGGTCCAGTTGTTTTGAGAGGTAGGCCACAGGTCTAAAAGAGGGGCCTGACATTTGCCCAAGCACCCCAAGGCCAATTCCCCTCTTCTCAGTGACATAAAGTAAAAAGGGTTCTTTAAGATTGGGTAGAGCCAGTGCTGCAGCCTGTAGAAGTGCTTGTTTCAGTACCTTAAATGGGGTGTCAATAGGCTTTGTGGGGTCTGGTGGCTCTTTTAGGGAGCCCTTGGCTGCCTCATAAAGCAGGTTAGCCAAGGTAGCAAATCCAGGTATCCAAATGTGAAGAAAGCCCACAAGTCCCAAGAAGGACAGAATGTCCTCCTTGGTCTGCGGGACAGAGAGAGACTCAATATAAGCTTTTCTATCAAGAGTAATTCTTCTCTCTGTAGGAGTTATGGAGAGACCCAGGTACATTACTTCTGGCTTTGTTATCTGGGCTTTAAAAGGAGAGACTCTATATCCTTTGGCCAACAGGAAGTTAAGGAGGTCAGCCGTGTGTTGGCACGCCAACTTGAGGGAAGGGTTGCAAAGCAAGAGATCATCCACATACTGAAGAATGACACTAGGGGATATCTGGAGAGAGAGAAGGTCCTTTGCTAGAGCTTGTCCAAAAAAATGGGGGCTGTCCTGGAACCCCTGAGGAAGGACTGTCCAGGTTAGCTGTTGTACCCTGGAGGTATCTGGGTCCATCCAGGTGAAGGCAAAGAAGTCCTGACAGTCGGGATGCAAGGGAATTGTAAAAAATGCATCCTTCAGGTCCAGCACTGAGAAGTGGGTGGTACCAGGAGGTATCTGTGAAAGGAGTGTATATGGGTTAGGCACAACAGGATGAATAGGAAGGACTGCAGCATTAATGATGCGCAGGTCCTGGACTAGGTGATAGGTTCCATCAGGCTTAATTACTGGCAGAATAGGGGTGTTGAAGGGGGAGTTAGTAGGTCTGAGAAGTCCTTGTTTAAGAAGGAGGAGAATGATAGGCTTTAAACCTTGCCTATGTCTGAGGGAAATGGGGTATTGAGATGTGCTGGGGAAATGGGTAGGGTTTTTAAGCTTAATGAGAACAGGAGTATGGTGTCTAGCCATAGTGGGTGTAGAAGTATCCCAGATTAGAGGGTTGACAAGATCTGGAGAGAGGGGGAAAGGGTCTAACTGGGAGGTTACAGGTGGGGGTTCATCTAGAGATAAAAGTAGAATAGGAGTTGGCTGCTTGGGGATATGGAATGAGAGGGAGACTTGGAATTTGGAGAGCAAGTCTCTCCCTAGGATGGGGTAGGGCAGCAGGGTAAGATTAGGAAGGAGTGTGAAAAGGGAAAGTTGTCTATTTTGCATGGTACTGGTCCCGTAGATGGGGGACAAGAAGGTAGGCCGTCAACACCCACCACTGAGATCTGGGAGGGAAAAGTCTTCCCTGCATATTGAGATAACAGTGAAAAACTGGCTCCTGTATCCAAGAGGAAGGATACTAACTTACCGGCTACATAAAAGCACACCCTGGGCTCCTCCATTGTGATGTTCTTGGGAGCCAGTGGCCCCAGGAACCGTCATTGTGTTGCTAAGCAGAGGATCTCAGTCAGGTTGGGCTCCTCCTGCCTGTGTGGTTGGGGCTGGGGAGGGACTGGCCTACCTCATGGAGGTGAGGAGGGACAGTCGTTTGCCCAGTGCCCCAGTTGTCCACATCTTGGGCAGGGTCCAGGCGGTGGTCGCGGTGAAGGGCAGAATTTTGCCCAGTGGCCTTCTTGCCCACACTTGTAGCATGTTCCGGATGGCTTACGTTGAGTGCTTCTCGGAGGAGGCCAGATGGCAGCAGCCAGGAACTGATAGTTGTCTCACGCGCGAGCAGTCTTATCGGCAATCTCCTGCTCCTCTCAATTATTGAAAACCTTAAATTCCATGCTCACCAGATCTCATTGGGGGATTTAAGGACCATCCTCAGCCTTTTTTAACTTTTTCCTAATATCAGGAGCAGATTGGGCTATGAAATGAGTATTGAGGATTACCTTACCCTCTGCTAAATCTGGGTCCAGCTTAGTATAACACTGGAGAGCTTCAGTAAGGTGGTCAAGAAATTCGGCTGGATTCTCATCCCCTCTTTGGGTAATGTGTCTTAATTTGTCACAGTTAACTGGGTGATGAGCTGCTTTTTGGAGGCCAGCCATTAAGCAAGTTATCATCCTATTTCTACTTTTCCTCCCAGGGGCATTACTTTGATAATTGCAATTGGGCTCCTCCCTGGGCACGGCTGTTGCTCCCACTGGGAAGTCATTATCTACATGGTGGGCCTCCTCCGCATGTGCCTGGGCAGCAGTCCACACCCTTTCTTTTTCCTCCGGGCTAAGAGTGGAGGATATTATTAAATATATATCAAGCCAGGTAAGGTCATAGGCCTGAGCAAGGTACTTAAACTGTTTGACATAACCATTAGGGTCTTGGGAATATGATCCCAGCTTCTTCTCAATCTGAGCCTTATCAAACATTGAAAATGGAGCATGCACTCTTACTATCCCTTCAGGCCCCGCCACCTCCCACAAAGGACACAAGGAGTTTGGTGGGGCTCGAGTGTTACGAGATCGGGTGCGAGCCACAGGAAGGGAGGGGAGAGGAGGTGAGGGAGGGGGAGAGGAAGGGGAAGAAGGTGAAGGTGCTGAAGACTCAGCAGGAAGAGGGGTGGAGTCAAAAAGGGGGTCAGACACATCAGATTCCAGAGGGGCCTCAGAGCTCTCAGAAACTGTGTGTCCATGTGCCAGCAGAATGGGGAAAGTCAGACAGGTTTGACAGAGAGCCGGGTTATTCCTGAGAGCATAAAAATCCTGAACATGGATGACCTCCGACCATTTACCATTGCGGCGACAAAATCTGTCTAAATCTCTGAAAACGATATAATCTAGAGTCCCATCTCTAGGCCATTGGGAGCGATTGTCAAGTTGGTACTGCGGCCAGACCTCAGTGCAATAATGAGTTAGCCGTTTTTGGTCAATGCAGTCCTTAAGGGACAAGACGTCCAGCGATTGCAGAAGGCATTCCAAAGGGGTTTCCTGCTTTGGGCGTGACTTGCAGCACCCCATTAGAACCACAGAGGGAAATAAGTTTGGCAAGAACGGAAACAAGTGTCCCCCTTTGGAGGCGACCGGGCCCTGGGCCTGAGAAGTTCTCTGGCACAGGACCATGTCCAGAAAAAGAAACAGAAAATCTGCGCACAGTTTCACTCACCAGAGTAGAGGAGTGGTATGGACGTGGATGCAGAGGCCAGCAATGGTATTGATGAAAAGTCCCACGTGGCGTCTCACAGCAGTTCGGTTCGCAGAAAAAGGGCCATCAGGACTGGGGATACTCTCAGGAAAAGGAGGAAAATAGAAGGGAATTCCACCTGTCCTATATGTTAGGTTTTTAAAGTAGGTAGCTGTTAAAGGAGAATGCCATGCGGGTCTTCAGGCAGGAGAGAAAAGTTTATTCTACTGACCTGCTCCCAAGTTCAAGGTGCATGAGGTAGGCAAGAGAGCGAGCCACCCGGGGGGGGGGGGAGGGGATGCCTAATGTAGGGCAGGGATGGGGAGGTGTGGCCAGGATGTGACTTCAGGGAAGGGGGAGGTAACTGCCTCCAGGTCTGCTGGTTACCCAGGTAACTGGGTGGAGACTTAATAATGGGTAGGGGCATCTGCATGTAGACCTCAGGGAGAGGACCTTACACCATCTCCACAATTAAAAATTGAGCATATGGCACATATTTGTCATCCCTGTCTTGTGGGATACATAAATAGGAGTTCTGGCTCTCCCCCCCCAACCCCCAAAGTGAGATCCTATATGATAAATAACAAAAACCACAAGGGTTGGGAGCATGGCATAAGGTCCCGAGTTTAAGCCCCACATTATTTTTTTAAATGTATTTATTGTCAGAGTGATGTACAGAGGGGTTACAGTTTCATATGTAAGGCAGTGAGTACATTTCTTATCAAACTTGTTACTTCCTCCCTCATTTTTCTCCCACCTTCCCCCTCCTCCAAGTCTTTCCATTTCCTTACAAATGAGTCCCACGTTTTTATTTATATTGTTTTGGTGGTTCAGTGTGATTTAGGAGGATGAACTATAAGTGACAATTGATTATTTTCTTAAAAAATGAATATAGTCAGCAGGTTTATATAATTTCTTAGAATAAGAATGGGCTAATACTAAAAACAGATTAGATTAAAAATGGTATAAAATTAAGCTATTTCATAGAAACTGCTGGCAAAATTTTAATGTGAATAAAATATCCTATTAAAAGGAATCTATTATGTCTCTATTCACTATTATTAGAAAAACATTAGCTCAGGATACATGTTACTAAGGACAGAAATCAAAATGCAAATGTCGATCAATTATACACATTCTATTGTTTAGTTTACTATGCTAAAATTATACTACCAAATAACAACTACAGGCAACAAGGATTTAGAATCTACCCTCTTATGAGCATTACCCAGATTTAGGCCACGTGCCTACAGGCAGAAGGAGTGACTGCTTGAGTATAAACATTAACCTTTCACCTTATCTGTATAAGCTTAACACAACATTACTATAGGAAATCAAGCTGTTAGTCAGGTTTTCTTTAATCATTTGTATGGAAGTTCAAATAATGTCAATTTGAAAATTATCTTTCTGCCAAGGTAAGTGAATCCCATTTCCTAACCCACTCTACTAATATTGTCTACTGTTAAATGGTGCACCTCATGTGTGACACTTGAACATCCTTATCAGAGTCCACCCTCAAATAATCTGTGTTATGTAGTTTAAAGTACATTATTTTTCATTTGCTATCACAATAAGAAGCTGAACTGGGACACACACAGTAAAACTTTCTGTGCCTTCAATAGTACATTCTGAAGATGCCAACTATTCTTGTAATTTAATTTCATAGTTCATCATACTTGGCTGGCCAGTAAAGCTTGCAAATGTGACAAAAGAAACTGGAAGGTGCAAGGAATCATGCAGAAACCTGGCTGGTAGTCACAGTATGTGGTACACCTTTGTTAAAACTGCAGCAAGAAGGAATAGTAAGCTCCCCACAGCTAAGTGTATATGATGTGATGAATGAAGATTAGTAAAAGAACAATGCATTAACACAACCCATGCACTACACAGAACACTCTAGTCAATAAGAACTTGAATGAATTCACTGCACTAAAGCCAAGAAAATTTAATTATCCTCCCTTTTTGCTAAAGTCACTGACATATTCATTTCAGAGTAAGTCATTAACCAATCTCAGTTATTGGGAAGTAGTTGGTAATATCTCTAGTTATACTTGTCAGTGTAACTTGGGGAACTCCTATGTCTGGTCATAGTAGAATAATAAAGACTATTAGCAAAGATTTACAAAGTTGTTTGTTTGCTTGATATATAATTTGTGGCATTTGAAATTTGTCACTGTAATAGAGAATGACTAGATACTAGAATTATGTGGCAGACAAGTGATGCCTATGGAAGGGAAGTGGACATTCTGGAACTCTGTATTCTCTAGGTGGCATTTCTGACTTCAATGGCAGTAGCTGAGAGCCCAGAACTTCCTGTTGCTGGTGTAAATCTCTCTGAGCTAGTAAAACAAGGGTTAGATTTCTAGGTACATTGTGGTGTCTTGAGGATAGACTTTTGAATATATTTGAATCATAATTGGTAATAATCTAGGAATGATAGGCCACAGTGATGTCAACAGAAAAAAAAGAGCTCTAAAATACATGTGCTTAATATAGTAAAAGATACAATAGAAAAAAATTAACTGAGATAGGGTAACTATAAAATAGAATCTCATGCTATTTGAAATACTGAAAATGATAGTGAATAAAACTAAGAAATAAATGAATTAAATGAATCAATAGCAGATTATCTTAGTTGGGAAATTAATGAACTAGAAATTGAAACTGGAGTTTAATTTAAATTCTATGCTCAAACTCTAGGAAGCCCACATGTCAGGTCCAACCATTCAACTCTATATTTCAAATAAAAAGACATGGTAAAGGGACAGAGAGGAGATGTTACATGCCATAGGCATGATATAGGAAGCCAACATTTCCTGGTAAAGAGGCATGGTAAAGGGACAGAGAAAAGAGAAAATACATGCCATAGGCATGCCATAGGAATACAGTACCTCAATATACCATTAGCTTCTTCAGGCCACAAACATAAGCTTTAGATTTTAGAGGCAAAATTTAGGGGTAGGGGGATAGAGGTACACATGACTATTAAACAATCCTGTTCAAAGTAAGCTGTGGATATCTAATATTTTGGTCCTTGTTTGGAGAAAGGCTTTGGAGAATATACCATTTCATCACTTGAGTGGAGCACACAAGTCACAGTTGCCAGGACAGTGGTCTATCTTGAGGAGGTACTATTGTCCCACAGGAGCAGCTTCAGACACTGTTATAAAGATAATCAATAAGGCAACAAACTAAAACTAGATCCTTATATATCACCCTGCACCAAAATCAATTCCAAATGAATCAAACACCTAGAAATCAAAACAGACACCATGAAAACACTAATCGAAGGAGTAGGAGAAACACTTGGGCTCCTTGGCACAGGATGGAACTTTCTTTTTTTTTTTCTTTTTGCTAGTCCTGGGCCTTGGACTCAGGGCCTGAGCACTGTCCCTGGCTACTTTTTGCACAAGGCTAGCACTCTGCCACTTGAGCCACAGCGCCACTTCTGGCCATTTTCTATATATGTGGTGCTGGGGAATCGAACCCAGGGCTTCATGTATATGAGACAAGCACTCTTGCCACTAGGCCATATTCCCAGCATTTTTTTTTTTTTTGCCAGTCCTGGGCCTTGGACTCAGGGCCTGAGCACTGTCCCTGGCTACTTTTTGCTCAAGGCTAGCACTCTGCCACTTGAGTCACAGCGCCACTTCTGGCCATTTTCTGTATATGTGGTGCTGGGGAATTGAACCCAGGGCTTCAAGTATATGAGGCAAGCTCTCTTGCCACTAGACCATATCCCCAGCCCCCGGAACTTTCTTTAAAAAGACCCAGAAAGGCTAGAGATCAAAGAAAGGTTAGACAAATGGGACTGCATCAAACTGCAGAGCTTCTGCAGGGCAAAAGACATAGCTCACAAAATAAACAGAAAGCTCACAGATTGGGAGAAGATCTTTACTGGCTATTCAAAGGACAAAAGCCTCATATCTAAAATATATGCAGAACTTAAAGAATTACCTTCATCCAAAACAAAACCACCAAGAACCAATAGCCCCCTCATCAAGTGGGCTAAAGACTTACAAAGAGACTTCTCTGATGAGGAAATGAGAATGGCCAACAGACATATGAACAAGTGCTCTACATCACTGGCCATAAAAGAAATGCAAATCAAAACAACATTGAGATTTCATCTCACCCCAGTAAGAATGTCCCATATCAAGAAAACTAACAATAACAACTGTTGGAGGAGATGTGGCCAAAAGGGAACCCTACTTCATTGTTGGTGGGAATGTAAACTGGTTCAGCCACTCTGGAAAGCAGTATAGAGATTTCTCAGAAGGCTAAACATAGAACTTCCCTATGACCAGCAGCTCCACTTTTGGGTATCTTTCCAAAAGACCACAAACATAATCACACTAAAGCCACCAACACAACAATGTTCATCGCAGCACAATTTGTCATAGCTAGAATCTGGAACCAATCCCGATGCCCCTCAGTAGACGAATGCATCAGGAAAATGTGGTACATATACACAATGAAATTTTATGCCTCTATTGGAAAGAATGTCATTGCCGCATTTGTAAGGAAATGGAAGGATTTGGAAAAAGTTATACTAAGTGAAGTGAGCCAGACCCAAAGAAACATGGACTCTATGGTCTCCCTTGTAGGGAATAATTAGCACAGGGTTAGGCAAGTCACAGCAGAGGATCACAGGAGCCCAGTAGCTATACCCTTACGAACACATAAGATAATGCTAAGTGAAATGAATTCCATGTTATGGAAACGATTGTTATATCACAGTTGTAACTACTTTCAACGTGCCATATGTAACTGTAGCCTCTATTATTGTTGATCTTCTTGTATCACCTTCCTGTGTGGTTGACCTACACGTTTTCTGTATCTTATCTGAGCATATTGGAAACTGGGTATACTGGTTTTAGAACTAGGAAATTGGAAGTGAATACCAAAATCAAGAGACACGGGGTAAAAAAAAAGACAAATAATTACAAAAGCAATACTTGCAAAACTGTTTGGTGTAAATGAACTGAACAACTCATGGGGGGGAAGGGAAAAGGGAGGGGGAGGGGGTAATGAGGGACGAGGTAAGAAATAGTACAAAAATGTATCCAATGCCTAATGTATGAAACTGTAACCTCTCTGTAATTCAGTTTGCTAATAAAAAAAAAAAAAGATAATCAATAAGAACTGTCCTTCCCAGAAACCAAGGTGACTGCCAAGTGATGGTAGAGAGAATAGTTTAGAGACACATAAAAATTAAGAGCAGGTATACCAAACTTTTAGTTTACTTAGGAGCCTAGCAAAGATTTTAAACATCTCTTACAAAATATAAAAAAAAAATGATTCAGAGTGAAGCATGGAGAGGTAAAAAGATGGAAGGCAGGATAGTATGAATATATGTATACTTAAGGTCATAATAGAAAGAGGGATTGGATAGCAGATACAATTTACTGAATAATGGCTGCAAATTCTCAAAACCCAATTTAAAGTATTAAGAAGCCTGTAAAACAATCCAAATCAAAGAAGTCTACAGCTAATTGGATGAAAATAAAACTGCTGAAAACCAACAAACCTGCTGAAAACCAACCATAATAAGTTCTAAAAGTTGAAAGAAAATGTGCTTAGACAGGAAGAATTCACTCTGCAGAAAACTCAATGGAAGTAATTGAACTTAAAAATGGGAAAACATCTTAAAAAGTCTAAAACTGTTGATGTGGAGTTTTATAGCTGTTTTATCCTTAAGAATTTAGATACAGTTTTTCCTAAATAACCACCTATATATCAACATTAAGGTAAATCCTGAATTTCTTTTTGGTATAAAGTAAAGGATCCCAAAATTCACCTAGAAGAATATAAAGCATAAACATACAGTTATAGCCAATAAATATTAATTGTCTAAGACAATAATTGTAGATATGGTGGTATGAATGTGTCTAGAATTTAGACATATGAAGATAAGTCAGGTTTGTCCTAACTGGAAAAAGTATATCCAAAAGTATCTATTACATTTGAGCATGACTAGTGCATCAATTAATTTAGATGTTTATAGGCATAACAATTAAAATAATGTATGTTGATCCAAAAGAAGATATTATATGAAGAAAATGGACACAGAAAAGAAATTATTAGACATAAACCACTATGGTTTACAATTAAAGATTGTCAAACTGATAAAAGTAAACATATCAGTAACCTTAACATATATATGATGAAAATATAAATACCTATAATATTAAATGTATAAAGCACATATATTTTATGTACATTATAATGTACTTATTGTAATAAATGTATCTACACAAATAGATATATTTGATTACTATCAAAAGAAATGGTGTTTGCTGGTCAATGCTGGCTCACAACTGCAATCTCATTTACTAGGGAAAATACATTGTTGAGATTGCAGTTTGAGGCATGCTGAAGCTCAAAAATAGTTTATGTGATCCTTTCTCAATTAGGAGCTAGTTGTGGTGACATGCCTGCTATTCTAGCTACAGGGAAGTCTAAAAGATGGACTGCATCCATACTCATGCCTGGGCGGGAAGCAAGTCCCAATCTCAAAAATAACAAGCACAGCTAGAGGCATGATTACTAGCTAAGAGTCTCTGTCTAGTATATTGTATTAATTTAGTCACTATTAACTCATTTTCAACAAATTGTTAATGCTTAAGCACGCTGGTTCAGTAGAATTCTGCTAGAAATCAATATAAAACTAACTAAAACCATATCTTTAGAAATCCAGAGAGGCAAATAATTAATGAATCACATAAGTTAAAATGGAAATAGAAAATATTTTAAAATGTTAAGAAACATTTCACTGCAATTAAAAGTAAGAAAAATATGAGCTTTATTGAAATGACTTTGAATATAACAAAATATAAAATAAATATCTTATAGCTCTCTAATATTTGAGAGATTGAATTTCTAATTAAGCATGCTCTCACAAATAAAACTCCCTCCAAATTGCTTCTAAAATGAATTAAATCAAACACTTAAGGCATAAAACAAAATTAATCTTGGAAATGGAAAAAGGAGTACTTCCTATCTCGTTTTGCCAGGCTAAGATAACCTTGATACTAAACCTGACAGGGTAGTACAAGGAAAATTAATAGCTGTTCTCACTCATGAACTTAGGTGTAAAGTCCTACACAAAATATTAGCTAATTGAACCTGACAATTTAGACAAAGGGTAATAAACCAGGACTTAGCTTCATTGTAGGATTTCAAGGTGAATTTTCCAATAAGAAAATTAATCAATATATTCACCACATAGAATCAAAGAGAACAAATCAATTATCTTAGTAGATGCAGAAAGAATACTTAATAAGGAATAACATAAATTCATGATTAAAAATAAACACTTGGAAAAATGGAGATGAAAGATAACTTGCTAATCTTATAACTATCTAAAAATCTATAACATGCATCATACCTACTATTAAAATGTTTTTTAGATTAAAATGATTTGATGTTCTTTACAGTAAATTCTTTTACTCTGCATCACTTTAGGATTCCTAGTCAGTAACTCAAATAAATGAAATTCACCTGAATTCACCTGAAATGAAAACATAAAAGTTTTCCAAAGCAGTTTGCAAAAAAAGAAGTCATTAGTTTTTCTAAATGTACATTGGAAGATTGTATCATGAATGGGAATAACCCCTATGAGTAGAATAGAAAGCATCCCACTTGAAAAATCATCTTTATCAAAGCTTTGACTGTCTAAAAATAAAACTGTATTTACAGCTTGGGATAGTTAATATTTAAAAATGCATTGATTAATGAAATATCATATAAAATAACATGCTTTTCTTCTTTTTTTATATTGGACAAGAAAAAAATGGTAATTTGAGAAAACTGATTCTAAAATTCAAAGTATTACAAATGATTAAGAGCAGACAAGTTCCTTTCAAGGAAAAAAAAAGATAGGTTTTTTTTCCTTTCAATATCAAGATTTATTATAAAGCTTCAGTATCAACGATATTGAGAATGAGATAAAAAAAGAACAGGCTCAAAATCAGAACAATCCCTTTGCTGATTTTCAACACAGAGCAGCAAGAAATCACGGCAGTTTCTCAATGAGCAGTCCTAATTTTCATATCTTACCTTCTACTATACACACAAAAAAATTCATCCTCCATACACTAGAGACTTACATATAAACAACAAAGTAAGGGAAGATCTCTAAAGTGTAAAGCACAGTTAAGATCTGGGTAAGGAGAGAATGCTAGTGAAGAATTGATAAATTAAGATATATTAAAATTATGAACTTCTATTTATCAAATTACCCCACAAAGGTACAAAAAGGCCAAGCATGCTGCATGAGCTCATTTATATGAAATTTAAAAAGATTTAAACTAACATATTCATTCCAAGAAATCAAAACTCTGAAGCATAATGTTGGATAAGGGGAAGAAGAGGCTAAAGACTGAATAGGGTCAGGAGAAGTATTGCTACTTGCTGGTGTGGTTTGGTTTATTTGTGATAATGTATCAAACTTCATATTTTTGTTCTGAGGTAATTTTTGGCATACATTGTATACTTCTCAATATAAAATATTGGTGAACTTCCTGAATGCCCATAATCAAATAAAATATATTCATGATTGATACCATTTTGTGATACCTAATGTCCTTGGTGGTTAATTTAAACTCTCAGTGTGTCAATTCATAATTCATGACATTGAAGCAGCCACAAAACTGGAGACCATTGAAAACTTAGATAGGTGACAAAACCAAGATACAGAATGGTGTTTAAACTTGTAATTCCAAGATAATGTACTACAGCACACTAAATGTGGACTGTCAGCAACTTGACAAGATCTGTTTTAAAGAGTCTTCATAAAATGTCAGCACTCCATGAACCAGCCTGACTTTGGGGCACCATTGAAGAGGTGGTACTGGCATTTAAAGAGAATTTAAAATACTCACAAATTAGAGGAATGTGTATAACAATCAGAAAGATTCCGTGATGTGCCAACAACAAAATAATCTTAAAAATCAGAAAACAGTGAAAGTGTGGGTAGAACCACAGGAAGGAGATACAAGAGGATCATCAACAATGGAAGCTATGGTTTCACATGGCATGTTGAAAGTAATTACAACAGTGATATAACAGTCCTTTCCATAACATGGATTTCATTTCACTTAGCATCATCTTATGCATTCATAAGGGCATAGCTATTAGGCTCTTGTGATCTTCTGCTGTGACTAGCCTAAACCTGTGCTAATTATTCCCTATGAGGGAGACCATAGAGTCCATGTTTCTTCTACCTGTACTATCACTGTATCTTATCTGAGTACATTGGAAACTGTATATATTGGTATTAGAACTAGGGAAGTGAAAGGGAATATCAAAATCAAGAGACAACGGATAAAAAGACAAAGGACTCCAAAAGCAATACTTGCAAAACCATTTGGTGTAAACCAACTGAACAGCTCATGGGGGGAGAGGGACAGGGGGAGGGGGGAGAGGGAAATGAGGGAGGAGGTAACAAACAGTACAAGAAATGTACCCAAGGCCTAACATATGAAATTGTAACCCCTCTGTACATCACTTTGACAATAAATAGAAAAAAAATCAGAAAACAAATAGTGGTGGATGCAGCTTACTGTTCCTCTCCTCTGGCCTAATAGGTAAGCTAGGTTTTGGAGTAGAAGGATATTTAGTACAAAGAAATGTTTCTTTGAGAAGCTTTGTGTCTATTACTTCATCAAGAACAGTAATATACGCTTATTCCTGACTTACAAACACATTACATTGCTGGTGATTAAGAAATGATTCAAGGAAACAGAACAGAGATAGTGACTTTAGTCAGTTATAATAAATCATTAGAGAAATCAAGACTATATAATGAAATGTCTGTAAATCTCTCCCCACAATTTATGAGCACTCATACTCATGTCATGTACTCACCACACCTATAGTGCAAGACAATAGTCTATAGGATTTTTTCAAGTGAAGGCATTTTGGACTGTAGCAATGGATGCCTAGACTTTAGGTAATGGGAGAGGAAAGATTGCTTTGGCCCTAGTGAGATCACACTAAGAGCTTTGAGCTCAACACTGGGATGCTCCATTTCCATGACAATTTCAGAAAGCTGAGTTTGAAGAAGGTGCCCAGCATTATGAGAGAGGGTGCATACAATTCCAATGAAGAGTTGCACAAAGAAAAACTTAGAAAGGAGAGAAAATAAAGCATCTTTGTTCCAACAGAAGAATTTAAGGGAGGTCATATGGAAAAGACATAGGTAAGTTTCTCAGTCTGTGGTCCTCATCACTGTCAAAGCTGCGCCTAAATCGATTTCAGATCTACTGAACTAGGACTTTTCAGTATGGTACCTGGACCAATTGCACAAAGCTCTCAGATGACTCTGATGCAAAGAGAAAGTTGCGAACCATGATCAAAGATGTATTTTTTAATCTATTTTAGTTTTAGGATCAATGGCTAGAAATTATAATGAATAGTTATGAGCATTTATTTTTTAACAGAGGAAGAACAAATAATCTTGTTCCTCATACATTTTGGGGAGATGAAATATTGCTTTAGAAAATCTTAGGAAATGTACAGAAAAGTCTTCTGAGATGTGTGCCATAACAATCATTGCCCACTGGAGTTCTTCTCTGAGGTTATGGCTTTTTGAAGCAAAATATAAATCTCCCTCATTTAACCACAGATAAGATTTTCACTAAACTGAAGCTTTCAGCAAGTAATCATTTGGATCTTTATGCAGTTTTAGGCAAAAGTTGACAATAAAGGATAATCATGCTTATCCCTTTCATTTCTAGCCTGCAGCAGATTAAGAGAAAATGTTGGGATGGGGAGATTGCAGGTCATACATGACAGTCTCAGTACTGAGCATAGTGGATAGAGTATAGTCGCAAGAAAACATGGAAAGCAAATAGAAATTCAGTACTGCACATGACAGCCGCATATGTTTGACTTGTGATAGAAATTTTGTCATAAGAAGGCAATTTCCACAAATTTTATCTTCTTGCTTTCATTTATTTCTACCATTCTTTTTATGATCTTCCAACCATAATTCTCACATCTCACTTCCTGAGTGGCTAGGATTGTAGACAAAAGCCATTGGCAAAGGGCTATGTTAAAAGCTTTCTAATGAAATATACTATTCATAAGTTGGACTTGGTGACACATGTCTGAAATCTTAAGATTCATATGGCAGCAGGCATAAGGTAGGAGGCAGAAGGCATTGAGCCCTCTCAAATTTGAGACCAATTCAGTGAACATAGAGAATTTGAGGTTGATCTTGGCTTTATAAATCTCTGTTTCAAAAAGAATAAATAAATATTCATATGTATGTATATACACACACACTTATGCAGAAATCTATCACCATCAAGCTTATTACATTAAAAAGTTCACTGCATATTTCTCATCTAGACTAAATACATAAATACCATTTACAGAATCTAAACTTCTACTTCCAATCACTATACTCCTGGCGCTCCCATAATAGCTACTGCTCAATTTCAACAAACTTATTTAGAGTGTGTATATTATTATTTCATGTTTGAATTTCTTTGTTTATTTTTATGTATTCAAAAACATAATTTCCAGGAGATGACAGTGACTCCTCACACAAATAATGGTTACCCAAGGCAGAGAAGGAGCCACTTTCCTTGATCTCAAAACCAAGCCAAATTCTTCCCTTATGTTTAGAATATTTCTTCTCCATCGCAAAGTCTTTCAAACATTTTTTTCAAATTAAAGGTAAGTTTAGAATATATGAATTAACAAAGAAACAAAAACAGAAAAAAATTAAAAAAGGAAATGATTTGTTAATGCCTATGAAACAAGTAGCTTGAATGTCAAATTTTGTCTGCTTTATTCCACATGCATTCCATATGTAAGTAAATGACTGGTTTGGAAAAAAACTGTTTCATAAGGCTTGGGGTTCAATTTTCTGTACTTTAAAAAAGACGAAAATTGACTTTAATTATTTTGATTTCCTCATTCCTCCACAAAATTGATTTTTTTCTAGTCAACGTTCAGAAGGCTCAATTATTTCTGTAAAGTTTTGAATTTAATAAATTCTTATCTTTGCATAGGCTAGTCTGATAATCAAAACAGCTGATAAAAACAAACCGAAGGACTAGTAACTTGATTCCAGAAGGGAAAGGTCATGATTTTCTGTCTGGTTGTAAAGGTGAAGGCCATGGTAGCTCCTGCCTGGCTGTTATTTCCCAGTTGAATGGCCCTTCTTGGACTTGTCCTGAAAGTTGCTCATTTTTTTATAGTACTACAGTGTTGTGACTGCCTTAATCTCCAACTATTCATAATATATCTTGCATGTTCCTGGAGACAACTAAAATCAGTATCAGAATTAAGGCATAATTTAAAGCAGGTATATTTACAAAAAGTAATACCCAAATGACATGCATATGTAGGATTTTTTCTTGAAGAGAGATAATGAATGAATAATGTTTCAATCTCTTTTGGGTGATGTTTAGAGGAATATTCCTAAATTCTTTGTTCTGTCTCTTCAAGGTTTGTGATTGAGATTTTTTTCTTATTATCTTATTTGACTTAATGCTGAAATTAGCAAGATTAGAAATTTTGTCACTTGCTAACTTAATGTTTTAAGCATTATGTTGCACAGTGAAGGATGGTTAAAAATTATTTGCTCTCTAAATCTAGTAGATAAGTTTATAAAAATAAATTTGGCTTATGCCTACAAAACTTGGTAGGTCTTTTTACCCTAAAAAATTAAACATGAAGAGGAGCAAATATTATAAGAATTTAAGGGCTGGGGATATGGCCTAGTGGCAAGAGTGCTTGCCTCTCTTATACATGAAGCCCTGGGTTCAATTCCCCAGCACCACATATACAGAAAATAGCCAGAAGTGGCGCTGTGGCTCAAGTGGTAGAGTGCTAGCCTTGAGCAAAAAAAGAAGCCAGGGACAGTGCTCAGGCCCTGAGTCCAAGCCCCGGGACTGGCAAAAATAAATAAATAAATAAATAAATTGAAAGTAAAATTTTTATTTTAGTTTTTTATTCATTTATTTATTTAAATACAATTTTATTGTTATAACTAAGGTGTTGAACAGAGAGGTTACCATTTTATAAGTTCGGAAATGAGTAAATTTCTTTCTTTGGACAATATCGTCCCTTCCTTTTCTTTTCCCCAGTGAAAGAAAACATTTAAAAAGTATAGCAAAGGGTAACTTTATTGGGCTATTGGCTAATGTGTAGGAAAAACAGTAATTCTGATTATGTAAATAAGCAAGTGAAATGGACACACATACAATTTCATTTCATTCTCAGCTCAGAGGTCTCATGTGGAAGATGATTACAAGGAAATTAAAAGTTAGTTGAAATTAACCCTACTATGACAGCATGTCTGGGTCATGTCTAAATTCCTGCTTTATAGTTTTGTGAAAGACATATCTATACATGAAATTTACAGATAAGCTCTGTATGAAATATTCATTTAAAAGACATTTAAGGTAAGACTTTTCAAATCTATTTTAAGAAATGATTGACTTTAGCCAAAAATTTTAAAATTAATTTCATTTGTTACTTTTTTGTTATTTTTTAAAGTTTCCATAGTAACTTCAGGCTCCCCAAACTTTCTACTGAAACATGATAGAAAATTTAATTTTTCACAAAATTGTTAAATCTAGATTGATTTCAACTTGGACAGTGATAAGAATTTTATGTTCCAATAGGGAATTTGGTCTTTTTATTTAATAAAGGAAAAAGACCTCTTGTTTCCATTTCCTGAAGTTCATTTCAATACATACTATTTTATACGATCAGATGCATGTTGGCATTGTGTCTTTGCATTCCTTTTCTAAGAGTATCTTCCTTTGGTCTCACTGTGTGAATGCCTAGAGTCCTGTAATAATTGATCATGTCCCAGTGTATTTTAGATCTAGCTTCTGTATATGAGAGAAAACGTGCACTATTTGTCTGGCTCAACTTGGTTTATCTCACTTAACATGATTTGCTCTAGATTCTTTCATTCTTCTGAAAATGACATATTATTCTTTCTAAGGGCTGTGTAAAATTCCCTGGGTAAGTGCCAATTTTTTTTTGGGGGGGGGATGCACTCATCTATTGTAGGTCATCTGTGCTGTTTCTAAAGTTTGGCTATAGAATTAACATGCATGTGCAAGTGTCTTTATTATATCCTGGCTTGTGATGGTCTTGGTAGATGTGCAGGAGTGGTATGGCTGGGTTGTAGGAAAGATCTATGTTTAGCTTTTTTTTTTTTTTTTCCAGTCCTGGGCCTTGGACTCAGGGCCTGAGCACTGTCCCTGGCTTCTTTTTGCTCAAGGCTAGCACTCTGCCACTTGAGCCACAGCGCCACTTCTGGCTATTTTCTGTATATGTGGTGCTGGGGAATCGAACCCAGGGCCTCATGTATACGAGGCAAGCTCTCTTGCCACTAGGCCATATACCCAGCCCTATGTTTAGCTTTTTGAGGAACCTCAAGACTTCTGGTCCAGAGTGGTTGTTCTAGTTTACCTTCCCACCATCAATGCAATAGGATTCCTTGTTCAAATTCACAATGTTGGGCCAATCTAATTGTGGTTGAATGGAATCTTGTGGGATCATTTTTGTCTGAACACTAACTGGGTTACTTAAACAAGCCGATTAAACACAGAAAGCAAAGTTTTACCACAAGACAATGTGGTGGAAATTAACTGTACAATTTGGGGGAGGGGAGGTAGAGGAGGGAAAGTTAGAGAAAAATGAGGGAAGGAGTAACAAGTTTAACAAGAAATGTACTCACTACCTCACATATGTAACTGTAAGCCCTCTGTACATCACCTTGACAATAAAATTAAATTTAATAAAAAAGAATAAATAATCTACTTTGTTAGTATAAAATAAAGTACTTTTCAGTATTAAACAATCACATTTAAACCTTATAATGAACATTTTCCAATTTGACAAATGGAGGTCACTGGGTCTGCAGAACCTGTCTCAGCACTTCAAGAAGGGAGGCCTCAAGGAACAGTGCTTGAGAATTTTCCATTCTTAGCCTTGGAAAAGCTGTGTTCATTTCAGCATGCTTCCTGCTTCCCAACAGAGTGCTATTGGCTTGTTTGTGGGACAGTGTCTGGGGAAGGATGGATGCAGATGCCCTTTCCTTGTCACTCATTGCCCCATCCACAAAATGGTGAAAGAAATGCCAGCAGGCTTTCTCCTGTTCCCAAACCTGGGCTTTGTAATTCCCTCTAATAATTCCAAGGTCTCTGGGGGAGTTTGAAAATCCAGAGGGGAGGAAAGTGACCCTGATTGCTCTTTTTTTAAAGTTCTCCATTTTGGTTTCCTGACCCAGATCTTTCCACTGTCTCTTCTGATGTTAGAACATGACTGAACAGCCAAGAAAGGGGAAAAGACAAGAACTAGAACACCTACCTCAAGGGGAATGAACATAAACATAGCTCTTAAAAGAAAAAGGGGTACATAGTTTTCCCAATTTCCTAGCTGTTCTTGAATTTTGAGGAAAGCATACAGAGGTGGTCAAACACCACGATTGCCTCCTCACTCTGACTCAGTGTACACATAAAAAGTGAAGGTGGGAGAAAAGAAGGAAAGGACAGATAATAGACATGAAATGAATTGGATTCCAGATGGGAAAAGATGAAGCAAGGCAAATGGTATTTTGACTCTGTCTCTCAACTATTCACACTTTTTCCTATGGGAGGAAAAAGTAGGTCCTTTGAGCTATTCCAAGTCAGAGCAGGCAATAAAACATCAGTACAGGGACAGCCAAGTTATTTACTTTCCGGCATGTGATCAAAATGAGACCCCAGTGTGACAGGGTTAAAACTCACAATCTCATCTGTAGAAAGAGGTTTCTGTCCAAGACTTTTTGTTAGAAGTCTTCAAAAGAATGGCTTAATGTGTTAATATTGAAAATAGATGCATGTAATTTGAGAATGAGTATAAAATACCATGTGTATTAAATTAATAATGTTCCATTACTCACCCATTACAGAGTCATTATTTTAAATAACCATATTTCATTTCAGTGGACAGAGTGTAAATGAGTATGTATTTTTTATGTAAAGTGGACCTGCATCATTATTTATTCATGAGTTTAAAAAGGATCATTATTTTTGACAGACAGCTCCTGTCAAAAGATTTATGCATAAGAGCTCATGTTTCCCCACAATAATCATCAATCAATAAACTTTAGTACTTGGTGCTTAAAATTCAGTGTCATAGAGATGCACATTTTGTTCTAATTAAACACATGTTTGCATTTGGAAAATAAACTGCAACCTCAGTTCAATTATATATAATCTGCAATATCAATACTGCATGTACAGGGTGAGTCATGGTTTTAGTTGGGAAGTGTGTCATGTTACATTTTAAATGATTGCTTTGTTTCCACACACCAGGCTCTTTACCAGTGTCCCTGTGAGGCAGAAGGGGAAGCGTACAGAACTGGCTTTTAACACTGTAATTGGTGATCAGTGATTGCAGTTTTCTGAGTGATATACCATTGGTCCCTGCTTTTCAGCCTGATTAGCAAGGGACAGGAAGGGAATAATCCAGGCATTTCCATCACGGAGAAAAACATGGGCTTTCCAAGTTGGAAGTCATTTCAGGACTCTAGGATGTGCAGACTAAATCACGTAAGTACAAAACAGCAAAACTGTAACAGACTAAAGACTAGGCTGGTGGAAGATAGCTTCTAAATCCCCAAGATGGACTAAAGAGGCAGCGAGGTACCAGTATGAGGCACAGACTCACTGCTCACAGAATCCACTGAAACCCCAGGGAAATCATGGAATGGTTTCAATCTCCTGGGACCAGCTGTCTCTTCTCAATTTCCATAGACATTCCATTAAAGTGCTTTGCCCAGGTTGCTATGTTTCCAGATGAGATGATAATGCTCAAGACTATTATTATGTGAAATGGTTTTTGAATAATCTGAGCCCAAATGTCCAAATTAAGTATGCTTTTCCTGCTGTCCTTCACCATCATATCTAGATTTCTAGAATTTAGATGCTCTATTATTTTGACACATCACCCAGCTACCAGATGCTCAGCATCTACTTTCTCTTATCTCAAGGTTTGGAAGTGGCAAGTGGTACATTCACCTGGCATGCAGGCCATCCCCAGTGAAGCCTGGAGCTCAAACACCGGAGCCAGCCACTGGCACAGAGCACATGTAACCTTTGTCTGGGAGATATGCAAATGACATTTCCTAGACTTTTTTATTTTTATCAAGTGACTACACAGCTAGGCTAATGAACAAAATGTCAGGCCTTCTCTTGATGGGGAGAGTTAGAAAGCAGGTCAATAGAGACAGCTTGCTCTACCTCTTTACTAACAGTGGTAAGAACGAAGGCTGGGATGGAAGGATCCTCCAACAACGGCAAAAATAATAAGGCCTTTATGTTGTTCACTTGATTAAAAGTGCATCATTCAGAGCACTAACAGCCTTTTCCTCAAAGAATTCAGTGAGGCCCTGCCTAACTGACAGTAAGGCCCTGCCTAGTGCAGGAATGAGTTCATGGGAGGGAGAAGGGAAAAGGAAAGCAGAACCTTTATCTATGGGAAATAGCACTCTTGGAATAACTTAGAGTTAGCAAGCATACTAGAGGGGATAGGGAGAAGACATAGATGGCAAACTAAAGTCCAGGAGAAAACTTGCTAGAAAAAAGTCTTTCTGACTTAGGAAGGCTTGAGAGGCAAGGAGGGGCATGTTTGTCGCAATAAACAAAATTGTAAGCTGTGTTTTGGTGAATATGAAGAAAAGAAACCTGCAGCTGGGAATATGGCCTAGTGGCAAGAGTGCTTGCCTCCTACACATGAAGCTCTAGGTTCGATTACCCAGAACCACATATATGGAAAATGGCCAGAAGGGGCGCTGTGGCTCAGGTGGCAGAGTGCTAGCCTTGAGCGGGAAGAAGCCAAAGAAGGTGCTCAGGCCCTGAGTCCAAGGCCCAGGACTGGCCAAAAAAAAAAAAAAAAAAAAAAAAAAGAAATGAAAGAGCCCTACCACAAGGGTGTATCATACAATGCACAGATGGAAAAAGTGGCAAGCAACATGTGGGTCTAAGCAGACAGACAGATATAAAATAAACCCACTCTTTCACCCCCTGAACACAAAGATTTTCATAAAAATTCTGATGAAACATTCTGTAGAATATGAAATTTGTCATTGGAATAATTAATTATATTCTTTACCTCTTTTCTTTTTCCAGTACCACAGTTTGAAGTCAGAGCCTTGTGTTTGTTCACTTTGCTTGTTTGGCTGGTGTTTTACCACCTGAGACATGCTTCCAGCCCAGATTTTTTTTCAAATATTTATTATTAAACTGATGTACAGAGAAGTTACAGTTTCATATGTTAGGCATTGGATACATTTCTTGTACTGTTTGTTACCTCGTCCCTCATTCCCCCCTTCCTCCTCCCCCTTTCCCTTTCCCCCCATGAGGTGTTCAGTTCACTCACACCAAACAGTTTTGCAAGTATTGCTTTTGTAGTTGTTTGCCTTTTTTTACCCTGTGTCTTTCGATTTTGGTATTCCCTTTCAATTTCCTAGTTCTAATACCAGTATAGACAGTTTCCAATATACTCAGATAAGATTAGAGATAGTGTAGATACAACCACAGGAAGGTGATACAAGAACATCATCAATAGTAGAAGCTACAGATACAGATGGGATGTTAAAGTAGTTACAACTGTGATATAACAATCATTTCCATAACATGCAGTTCATTTCACTTAGCATCATCTTATGTGTTCATAAGGGTATAGCTATTGGGCTCTTGTGATCCTCTACTGTGACTTGCCTAAACCTGTGCTAATTATTCCCAATAAGGGAGACCATACAGTCCATGTTTCTTTGGGTCTGGCTCACTTCACTTAGTATAATTTTTTTCCAAGTCCTTCCATTTCCTTACAAATGGGGCAATGTCATTCTTTCCAATAGAGGCATAAAATTCCATTGTGTAAATGTGCCACATTTTCCTGATCCATTCGTCTACTGAGGGGCATCTGTCCAGCCCATATTTTTCCTAGTTATTCTGGAGACAGATTATAGCAGGTTTTTTTTCTTTCTTTTCTTTTTTTTTCTTTTTCTTTCTTTTTTTTTTTTGCCAATGCTGACTTCAATCTGTGATGTTTGGGTTACAGCTTCTTGAGTAGCTAGGATTACAGGTATGAGCCATGAACCTCTGGCTTATGCTTTTTTCAACTTGAAAAAAACTTACCTAATTATGGTGCAGGAAAAAAAAACATGTATTTTGAGCATTTGTTGTATTAAAATCTTACTTTTACTATTGTACTTGATTATGTGGTGTTTTCACTACAAGATATGTTTTGGGGAATTTTATTTGACTTCATAGACCATTATAAATTAGTTTCTAGATAAATTTATAGGTGACATATTACTATTTTAAGAAAGGTAAAAGATAAGCAAATGTCAAGGAGATGTGGAAGAACAACAAGATATCAAACTGAGTTGCCTGGGAAGATAATAATCTTCAGGTGAGGCAAAAATCTCCTTCCATTTCATTAGGATAGAACAATTGACTCTGAGACAGTACAGAGGATCCCAGAGCAGCAGAAAACTCCACACTACTCTTGTTATAGGAAAAGCTTGTATGCCCTTTTTTCAGGAATGGGATTTAGCTGGAGAATATATATGTATGTATATATATATATGTATATAAAAGAATATATGTGTGTGTATGTGTATGTGTGTGTGTAAAACCATGTACTTTAATTTCTTTATGTACTAACTACTTTAATTATTCTAATATTGCTATCAGAATAATTCTAAATATTTGAATGTTTATATAAAGTCTTAAGCCAGGAATCAGTGGCTGATGCCTGCTATACTAGCTACTCAACAGGCCAAGATATAAGGATTATAGTGAGTTTAAAGCTAGCCCAGACAAGAAAATCTGTGAGATTCTTATCTTAAACACTAAAAAGCCAGAAGTGGAAGTGTGGCTCAAATCGTAGATTGCCAATCTTGAGAGCAAAAGCTAAGAGACATGAGGCCTTTGTTCATTGTATGACCAGTAAAGATCTTTTCCCAATCTGTGGGCTTTCTGTTTACCTTGAGAGCTATGTCCTTTGCCCTGCAGAAGCTCTGCATTTTGATGCAGTCCCATTTGTCCATCCTTTCTTTGATTTGTAGCATTTCTGGGTCTTTGTTAAGGAAGTTCTGTCCTGTGCCAAGGAGCCCAAGTGTTTCTCCTACTCCTTCCTTTAGTGTTTCAGGTTATCTGTTTTAATTTCAACATCTTTGCTCCATTTGGAATTGATTTTGTTTCAGGGTAATATATAAGGATCTAGTTTTAGTTTGTTGCATGTGTTGAACCAGTTTTACCAGCACAATTTGTTAAAGAGGCTATCTTTCTTCCAGTCTATTTTTTTAGCTCCTTTATCAAAGATTAAGTAGGCATAGTTCTGTGGGTTCATTTCTGGGTCTTCAATTCTGTTCCATTGGTCTTCAGGCCTGTTCTTGTGCCAATACCAAGCTGTTTTTATTACTATGGATTTACAGTACAGCTTGAAGTTTGGTATTGTAATTCCTCCAGCACTGTTCTTTCTGCTTAGGATTGTTTTTCCTATTCTGTGTCTTTTCTTGTTCCATATGAATTTCTAGATTGCTTCCTCTATTTCATTAAGTTGTTGGGATATTAATGGGTATTGCATTGAATTTGTAGATAGCCTTTGGCAATATTGCCATTTTGATTATATTAATCCTCCCATTCCAGGAGCATGGGAGGTTTTTCCATTTCCTACATTCCTCCAAAACAAAACTGCAAAAAACCAATAGCCCCCTCAACAAGTGGGCTAAAGACTTGGAAAGAGACTTCTCTGATGAGGTAAAGAGAATGGCCAACAGACATATGAAAAGGTGCTCTACATCACTGGCCATAAAAGAAATGCAAATCAAAACAACACTGAGATTCCATCTCACCCCAGTAAGAATGTCCTATATCAAGAAAACTAACAATAACAAATGTTAGAGGGGATGTGGCCAAAAGGGAACCCTACTTCATTGTTGATGGGAATGTAAACTGGTTCAGCCACTCTGGAAAGTGGTATGGAGATTCCTCAGAAGGCTAAACACAGAGCTACCCTATGACCCAGCAGCCTCACTTTTGGGCATCTACCCAAAAGACCACAAACAAGAACACACTAAAGCCACCAGCACAACAATGTTCATCACAGCACAATTTGTCATAGCTAAAATATGGACCCAACCCTGATGCCCCTCAGTAAACGAATGGATCAGGAAATTGTGGTACATATTTACAGTGGAATTTTATGTCTCTATCAGAAAGAATGACATTGCCCCATTTGTAAGAAAATGGAAGGACTTGGAAAAAATTATACTAAGTGGGGTGAGCCAGACCCAAAGAAACATGGACTCTATGGTTTCCCTTATTGGGAATAATTAGCACAGGTTTAGGCTAGTCATAGATCACAAGAGCCTAATAGCTATGGCCTATGAACACATAAGATGGTGCTAAGTGAAATGAACTCCATGTTATAGAAACAACTGTTATATCACTGCTGTAATTACTTTCAGCATGTGATGTGAAACCATAGCTTCTATTGTTGATGATCCTCTTGTATCCCCTTCCTGTGGTTGTACCTGCACTATTTCTGTATCTTATCTGAGTACATTGGAAACTGTATATGCTGGTATTAGAACTAGGAAACTGAAAGGAAATACCAAAATCGAGAGACAAAGGATAAAAAGACAAACGACTACAAAAGCAATACTTGTGAAACTGTTTAGTGTAAACCAACTGAACCACTCATGGGGGGAAAGGGAAAGGGGGAGGGGGAAGGGGGCATGAGGGATGAGGTAACAGTACAAAAAATGTATCCAATGCCTAACATATGAAACTGCAACCTCTCTGTATATCAGTTTGACAATAAAAATTTTTTTAAAAAGTAAAAAAAAAAAAAAAAAAAAAAGCTAAGAGACAGTACCCAGGCATTGAATTCAAGACCCAGTACTGGCACATATATTAAAATGTCTTTGTCAATACTCACTTGACAATATTTCAGATATTGGTATAGCTTTTTCTTTGAGTTTGCATTAATTTCTTCTTTTTTCATATAAATATATTCTTGCTAATTGTAGTGGCTTTAAAATGGAATGAGAACATTTTCTAATGATCTAAGTGTTGGAGCTGTCTTCTAGTGGTCCCCCTTATTCAGTGGATTATGTCTCAAGATTCCCAATGGATGTCTTCAGCTATGGATAGCATCTATCTGTGTGTGTGGGGGGGGGGTGTGCATGCTCACACCATTTCTTTCTTATACATTTGTACCTATCACACACTTCTGTGGGTGGTAACTTTTGAAGCAAGCAAGAATGAATAAACTTTTCCTCCTCCACAATTGTATAAGTGGAAGAGTCATGTTACCAAAGGTCTTAACAATCTCACTATACAACTTTCTATTCAATTGAGAATTTTCATCCTTTTGTTTAAGGGCTGCATTTTTATAGTTTCTCTTTGATATACCCAAATTGTCAGCATTTAGGGCTCATGAATTTTGTAGTCATTGAATCAAAAAAGGTTAACTTGAACACAAACCCTATGAGATTGATAGATTGATAATTAGAGGGCTATGAAGTGACTGGTGGGTGAGTGACAGATGTGCCACAGATATGTCAAGATGCTGCCTCAGGTCTCAGGATGAACACAGAAAGCCAGCATAAGACTTCATGATCACGCTTAAAATGGCACACCAAATTAAAGCTTCAAAATATTTACAGTATTTCTGAGGTGGCATCAGTAGAAAGAAAAACTATGTGTCGAGGGTTTATGCTTACATTTTCTGCTCACTCTTATAACTTTTTTCAGTCCCAGTTGGAAAGTAATTATTTTTCTTTCACTTGGCATTACTAGGCTTTGGAGTCAGCGTCTTGTGCTTGGTTGTGCCAAACACCCCACTCTTTTCTTGCTTTAGTTATTTTTCAAATAGGGTCTCATATTTTTGCCTAAGATGGGTTTCAGGTTATAATCGTTTTAACCTATGCCTCGCAATAGCTATAATTACATTTGCAGTTATTTCACTTGTGGAGATGAAGTTTTGTTTATTTCTTGCTCAGGCTGGCCTCAAACTGAGTTCTTCTCAATCTCAACTAACAAAGCATCTGGGATTAAAGGCATAAATCACCATGCCTTACTGAAAATAAGTGATTTTGGTAAGTTTTTAAAATAAATTATATAAATAGGATATATTCAACATAAATGAGCATGGAAATGTTTGCTTCCTTTCTCCAAGAGAACGCATATTCGCAACTATTAACAAAATTAACATTATCAGCATCCCAAAAGGTTCTCCGTACCACTTTCTAATCATTCTTCCATTTTTTTTCCTAAAGGAATTAGTATTTTGACTTCTACCACCAGAGACCACTTAAAAATGCGATTTTTGCGTTGATTTACATAGAATCATGTGAAATACACTTTTTCATGTCTTCTGCTTAGCTTAATATCCATGAGATTTATCCAATTAGGTTTAGGCCTATGTGCTCCTTTTCATGGTTCTACACCATTCCTTTCTATAATGAAACCATGACTTCATTGTATTAGCACTAGTGAGTATTTTCAGTGTTTTCATTTTTCTCTATTATTATATATAGTAGTTCTACATGCATCTGTGTATGGTGGTGAACAGATTGTATATTTGTAGATATGGTGCCTCAAAGCTGCTGGTTCACAGGATATGTGATTCTAATCATTAAACATGTTGTGAACCTTTTCTCATCGTTTTTCCTAATATATACTCCAATGGAGTAAGAGAGTTCTAGCTACTCTGTAACCATCATCATTAGCACTAAGTATTGTCAATCACTTCAATGTTAATTGGTCTGGTATTTGTATAGTGTCATGGCATTGTGGTTTGGATTCATACTTCCCTCAAAAAGGTTGATAGCTTTGAGTTAAACGCTGATTAGAGTCACCAATTTTAATTCATTTTGCATTTGATTTACAAGTTATATATAAATATAGTATCTAAGTGGCTTACTGGATTGAGTATCTACAAGGCAATTGTTATGGGTTTCAATAGAATGAAAACAACCCAAGGCGCTCTCTCTCTCTCTCTCTCTCTCTCTCTCTCTCTCTCTCTCTCTCTCTGTGTGTGTGTGTGTGTGTGTGTGTGTGTGTGTGTGTGTGTGTGTGTGTGTACTGGGACATGTCCCTTGTCTTTTTCATGTCCAAGGCAAGTGCACTACTTAAACCAACAGTTCTACTTCTCACTAGTCTTTCTTATTTTTAATAGTTGTAATAATTTAAGTAACAAGAACAATTTTGTAGACTCAAATAACAATTTTATAAACCCAAAGAACTATGATTAAATATTCAATTTATTTATTAGAAATCAGAAAGTTAAGGCATTCAGTGTAGCATCTTATAGGAGATAAGTATATGTCAGAGTTATAGAGCATCATTTCTTATTTTAAAGAGATTAAGGATAGTAGTTTACCTTGCACATATGGGGAATAAAGATTGGACACCTCAAGATACTACATTGGGTAAGCACTATGGGAACTATATAGAGGAGAATAGATTTTGCTTGGTTTCTGCTGTGCATATTTTATCAATATACGCACTCCGATTTTTGTTGCTTTTGTTTCGATTTTTAGTTGCATTTTATGGAGTTTATGTTGTAAGACCACTAGCTGTGTATGAAATCTAGCTAGAAATTTTCTTAAGTTTCCTCTAAAATTTTTAGCTTCCTCATAATAAGAAGCATGACAAAACAATTTACATCAAAATTAAATAAAACGATGAAGTTGAAACATGGCACTCTAAATTAGATATGTTTGAAATAATCCGTAAGTTTTATCTATTTTTAATCAATGAAGAATCAATTTACTGGGTGCCAGCAGGAAATACTAAAGCTTCCACATGTAATTGCCTGTTACCTTGTCATTTTGTAACTCATTCTTACATGTGCATGTTTTAAAATGTCAAAACATAATGCATTAAAAAGATATCTCTTATAAATCAAAGTAAGTAAAAATGCAATGGGAAGAAGGCCCGGGTATTCAGAAAGGGTTTGAATTGAACATCTGGTAGGCCCAGATGTGCATGCACTGCCTTCTCCCAAAGCTCATTTGTCTCCACAGATGAGTAATGACGTTCTTTCTTGAATACCATTTGCTCCCCAAGGTATTCCTCTCTTCCTGGTGAATTGTGAAGTTAATATATATTTTAAACATCTTGACATGTGGTATTGTCCCTTGTCTGATGGTGGAGTGGACAATAGGTGCAATTTGGAGTGATGTAAAATGTTACATTTTTCCATTGATCTTTATCTTAAAAAGATTTAAGGGCTGTATTTCTTTAATTAAAAGTGTCTGTAAATTTTCAGTATATTTTTTCCATCATCTTTAGGATGATGGAAATCTTTAGGGCAAGCAGCTTTGCTCTACCATATGTTCCTTGCCAGGATGTTTTGCTTTGAACACAGGCCCCACAGCAAGGAGACAACTGATCATAGCCTAAAACCTACAAACCCACGAACCAACCTAAACCACTCCACTTTATAAAGTGGCTTATCTCAAGCTCTTGTTAGAGTGATGGAAAGCTGACTCACATAAGCCACTGAGAGCAACTTAATGTTGGAAATGACAGGAAATCAGAACAAAGGGCTTGAAATTTAGCAAAAACAAACACTCAAGGCAAATGCATCCAGGGTGGCCAAAAATTGGAAAGTTTTCCTCAGACACCTGTTATATATTCAAAAGAAGTCTGTAGGCTTCTTTAAGAAAATTATTCTTTCTAGGAAAACTGGGCAGTTGTAATAAACTATATACAGTTCCAATTTTTTCTTTCAGGTGAAGTATATTTTATATTTGAACAATTTTTACTTGTTTAGATTATCTTTTTTACTTTACAGATTAATAAAGTATCTACTTTGTTCTAAAATAGATGAATTGTTAAAACATGTAATTTTTTTGGCATGAATAGCATTAAGTAAAGCTATCTTACAATGACTGTTTAGGCAATCACAAATCTCAAATGAGTTTGAATTAAAATGTCAGGAGTTATGTTATATATGTACATTAGACATATGACAAAGGTAGATAGATATTTGTGATTAAGTGGAAGTATAAAGGATATGCAATAGTTTATATAATAATACTGGTTAACACAATAATGATAATGATAATAAATTGGTAATTGATGTTATTGCTGTTGGTAGGTGTGTCTATTGTTCTTTATTATCTTACATGACAAATATTGCAGATTAAAAATGCTAAGCCAATGGCCAATAGGGACATATACTTGTACTCTAGCACTCTCAGTCTTCATTTACAGGAAGGCTGCTTTCAATCCTGAAATAGTTTTAACTAATAAACTCCAATGTAGAAAAAGGTAACAAATCACTGCTCTATATATTGTATAAGTCTTCCAGAGACCCAACAGAGTATGGTTAATAGAATAGCATATTCCCTAAGCTACGTATTTACTTATATATTGAAAACCCAGTGGTTCTTGTGGGTAAATTTCCCTGCTTATGCATATCTAATATCAAAAGAGAAATCAAGGTGGGCTACTACATTTAACTGCATCTAAAAACATAGTGTTACTCTATCGCTGAAGAAGAAATCTTGTTTACAACCCCAAATTCCCTTTTTCTCAGTCAAACCAGTAAAGCATCCGTTGAAGGCCATGGCTTCTGTTGCATGAGTACAGGAGAACAAATGTCACTTAGGAGAGCAGATAATGTTCAGGAATATATGTGTGATATACAACCTGAGGATGCATAGAAGTATTATCACTTTTCTGCAAACTCTCACAGCTGCAGGAAGTTGGCAAGAATGGTGTCCTGGGCAGTGAGTGCAGTTTAGGAGGCAAAGGATTTTCCAGGCTGTTTTCACTAGTGGCCTTCGGGAAGATAATTCTTGAACATGGGATATTGAAAGCAGATTTGTTTCAGACATGCTGTTGCTCTCAGAATGTCAAGCCCTTTGGAAATGTAAGGCACTCAAGACAGTTCTACCTGATCAAAAATGGCACCAGCATCAATTAACGACAACAATTGCAATTAGGGAACCATAGATGAGAGTCTCTAATTTCTTCTTGCTTGGGATCTCTGTTCTTGGTGACACCTGTCATGTTTCATTGACATGAATTCTTTTGGAGGCTAGTCACCCTCTTCTTGAAAATTGCATTTCTGACCAGAGCTCCCTAAGCACAGTGTCAATTTATCTTCATTTGCAATAGCTCCCTGGACAGACTCTGAATGCTCCCAGATGTGGAGGCTTTACATATGAGAAAGAAGGGTGCAAAGCCATTACTAGTCACAGCCACAAGTTTGAAGGCAGACTTGTGGGAAAAATAATATTAGCTGGTATGTAGGGAAATCATTCTCATAGACTCTGAGACAAAAATACCACAGTGGTACTTGGAAATGCCTTCTTATCACTGTTTAGGGAAATAAGACTAAGGGAATCATTCTTATATATTGGAAATGTAATCTATAGGATTGGGAAACAGGTAACAGCTTAATCCCATGATAAAAATATTATAAGGAAAAATCAATTAAGTACAGTCAACTTAAAATATGGTTCTTATGTGTGGCTTTTAGGGTCATGAGGATGGAACTTAAAATTAGAAGTATATGTTGACACAGACAGATACAGATACACACATGTACACGCATATATAAATACAGAGAGAAAGACACACAGACCACTGGACATTGGATAGCATTGTATAAGTAAAACTCTAAGAGGAGAAATGTATCTGTAGATTCAGTAGCACTAAAAACCCAAAGACTAATTGCTTCCTTCTTTTACTTTCTCATGAGAACTAGAAATACAGAGATCTAAGACATATTTTTGTGATAATATCACTCTCTCTAAAAGAGCCCAGAAATCCTAAAATTTAGTCCAAATGCAAGTTTGCTCCTTGTTATCAGCAAGTTTTTTCCCCCCTGGATATAGTTGAAAATGATGCCATGAGTTGATAAAATATTTTTGCTTTCTTCTTTATTATTGCAGGTCTTTGAAGAAAGTATTTTTCTAAACCTGTAAGTTCAACCAAATATGGTTAACAAATGTCCCACTACTAGGGTATATATTAAGAGTAGAACTTTATATTGGTAGTTGTTGTTTCTTTACTTAATACAATTGAATTTAACACATGTAATCTTGATGGATGATCATAAGTAGTTAATTAAATCTCATCTTTCTGTTAATCTAATTTTATTGTCATTGATGTGAGCTCAGCAGTTTATCTTTAGCAGTAATTATATTTCATTTTTAATACAAATAAGTTCAATTTGGCTTTAACTTTGACACATTCTCCTTGTTCTGCCAACACCGATCTAGATACATTTTGAGTTGTGATAGCATTGTCTACTTGCTTCTCATTTTTGTGCCATAAATGTTCTCCATCCCCAAGATAAACACACTGAAGGGGTTGGGCACAACTGCCAAGTCTGAAAGCTAATGACAGAGTGGAGAGATGGGAAGAATTGAAGACTTTGATGTTAACTAGAGAATTCCTCATTTATACAATGAGAAGTAGCATATTAACTTTAACTTATAAAACTATGGTGATAGTTAAATGAGATATGTTCTTGAATGAAATTAGACATGGAGAAATTATTCTCTTGTCATAAAGTTCTAATATCTGAAAGTTGATGTTAGAATAAACTGGTGTCAGTAGCTAACTTTTAATAATATTTTGAAGAAGAAACCATCATATTTCAGAAAGAGTTCTGAAGGATCTCACCCTTTGGAAAACTAATGGTGAAGAGAAGTTAATCTTACATGCAGATGGTATTTTGATGAGCAGAAACCTGGGTGATGGATGAGGTCTGTGAGCATGGTGCTAATGAGCAGTGTAATACATAGAAGGCTGAACCAATTCTGCATGCAGACTTCAAGTGGGGATAATTGGGAAAGGTGGGAACCTTCTGCATTCTCATATAGAAAGGAATTTGTCATAAAGCCTATGGCTAACCCTGAATGAATTTCATTAGGAAAGAAAAGAATAAGGTGACATCAACCAAAGGCTATTTAGTCCAAGGTTGATCCTGGCTCAGTATACTAAAGTGCCTTCTGACTTTCAAATACATTTTCATTTAGAGTCATTCTGTCTAGTGTAGTAGCAACCATGCACCCATGGCAACAGACATTTGAGTTAATTAAATAAAAGTTCAACTTTGCTTCTTCAGTTGTATGGCTTATTTCAAGTGTTTAGATGCTACACATGAGGAATGACTAGCATTGAGTTTAGAATATGGATCATCTCATCACAAAAGTGCATCCATCAATGAGAGACTGTCTTAGAGGTTAGACATGGTATGTAGCACAATGATCTCCAAGGCAAGTTCAAGGGCAATGTGAAAATCCTAGTATCATTGTTACCTTGCTATTTGTAAGGCCTAGGCCCCGTGCTGCTTATTTAACTGCTCTGAGCTTCATTGTCATTGGCTTTAAAATCTGCAATAATACTAATATTAGTCATTTTGTAAGCTATCATGAATACTAATGATTGAAAAACATTGTGGTGTCTGACCCTACAGATGCCCAACAAATGGCATTTGTTATTTTATTACTAATAGCAACAAATACTAAAATTCAAAAAATTAATTAGAGACTCCTAAACAGTGAAAACCGCACTGCAGCATTTCTGGCAGGCTAGGCCAATATTTAGGGAAATGTAGCCAGCAACCTTCAACCTTTATTACAGTGGTGGAGGCTTCCCAAAATGCCATGGCTTAAAATGGATCTATACTTATGCATGTCTTTATTATGTATCCTTATTAGATATCATTTGAATTAGCTAAGAAAAGTAAGAAAAAACATAAAGCATAAGCTGATTATTTTTCAAGAGGAAAAAAAGGCTAAATGTAAAGGTTAAATATCCATCTAAATGCATGATAGACTTTAAGCATGATTGCCCCTTTGCTACCAAAAACATATTCTTTTGTGCAGTTATTAAGATTATTTCCCCCTACTTAATATGCAAAGTATACTGTGACAATAGGTGGCCTCTACGAAGAATGAAAAGAAAAAAAAAAAGGAGAGAATTGAGAATTGCTCATTACAATGACAATGAATAATGCTTTCTAGAAAACAACGTTTTCCTTTGTGTTTATTTTTTTTCTGTTGTGATAGGAAACTGTGAAAATTGAGGCTCTATTCAATTCATCTTTTCCTTCCACTTTAAATGCACTTCTGACAGCCATTAAAAAAAGTATTTCCCTAAACTGAAATTAATATTTTCCAGACTGGTTTTAAGACTAGAAGGGCTTTTTTTTTTTTTTTTTTGCGGGGGGGGGGGGTTGAGGGGAAGTGGAATGGGGAGGGTCTGAGTCTTTAACAATCAACACAATAAGTATCATTTCCTGGCTAAAAAGGAGAGGTTATGGCTAGAGGACAGGAGGGACTAGGTAAGTGATACCAGATAAGTATGACTCCTGGGTTCTTTCTGCTGAATCCTGAGACAGTAGCACAGCATTTGTACTTAAGTCAACACTTTGTCATAGCCCTGCAGTGTGTGCGTGTGTGTGTGTGTGTGTGTGTGTGTGTGTGTGTGTATGTGTGTGAAGGATATGCAATCTTTTGCTAACCATCTTCTCTTTCCTTAATAAACATGAACAATGTCATACACTGCACTTGCCTGGCTTCGGGTCTGGGATCTCCAATGGCTCTGATGGGTACAATTTGAGTTCCATCTGCTCCGAATTGCATAGAGACCCTTTGGTCAAGCGAAGGCCACGGTATGGGAACATTACCGATTGGCATATTGTCAACATTATGCTTGAGACCCATATTTGTCCCGCTGATAATAGTGACAGTTTATGAATGAGTGGGTTTTGATATTGGTTAATTAGAAGGAACTTGATTGCAGCATCTGTCACTCTGCAACGAACAGTTTCTTCTGTGTGTTGTTCAGACAATTTTCCTTATGGTATCAAAGCTGGCTAACATAAAGGTGTGTCTGCAATCAAAAGATGAAAAAATAGGCTCTCTAAAAATTTTTGTACACATAATCTATGTGTATATGGTCCTATCAAATTCAAGCTGCTGTAATTATTTATAATAATATGAAAATTAATACTTATTATACTCTTCTAATATACTAAATACTGTAGCTACTGTTCTGAATGATATATTTCATTTATTCAATGTAGGGAAAATCTTTCTGATTATTCTAGGTTTCCAAAAATAAAATAAATTCTCTGGAGAAATAATTGCCAAAACTTGAGGAAGAAGGAATAAAATCAATCTCTTTAAATTTTGTGAAAATTCTGACATGAGGATATATGCAGATGTATTCCCTGGTTTTCTGAACTCTAAGCTTATTTTAAGAAATCAGAACTGATGTGTGGGTTTAAATGCAGGTGATTGAAGATCCTTAAGTGATAAGCCATAAATTCTAGCAAGTCTTTCCTTTTCAGAGCTTCTTTGCTTAGCATGTCACCCCCACACATACACACTATATATAGTTAATTTTATGAGGTAGTGTGTTTCAAAGCCTATCAGGAATAGTAAAGTTAACAGTAAAGTTTTGCCAACAATATAAGAAAAATAAACTCAAGCAAACCAGCCCTGGGTAAAGGCTGATTGGTAGAATCTCTGAAACTTCCCATAATAGAACACAAGTCATTTCCTGACACCCTTCTCTGTCCTAGGCTCCAAGTCCCCTATGACATTCTGTGTGTGTATGCATCCCTGTAGATGGCCCTGGAGGACTTGCTGCACTAAGACCTGTGCTCTTTCCTGCTCAGACTCTAGAGCCAGCCTACCGGGCTTCAGACCTTGGCCCTATTAATTCTTCTCTGCCCAACTTTGGGCTTGTTTGTGGATCTTTTCATGCCTTTATTTTATTATATGTAAAAGGAGGAGGACCATAAAAGTATTCATTTTATCAGGAAGTTGTGCTCATTAAGCATCTTAAAATGTACATGAAGAACTTCAGGCAGTGCCTTGCAATTGGCCTTTTAGATTATAAACTAAACTGATTAGTTATTTCCTATATTTTTCCCTGGCTTGTGCCTCCATTTGGCCTCTTTATTTCACCAGGGACAGCAAAGGAAAGTATAACTTGGACTTTTTATTAAAGACAACAGCCAAAACTTTTTGGGAGTAGTAAAATAAATGCAGCTATTATTTTCTATCTCCAGAACATTTTCCCCTAAAATTGGCTGCTTACTCTTTTGTTGACTCTCTTCCCTTTCCCAGTTTATCGTTTTTTGTTCAACCACTGTTTAAGGGATGAGTAGAACATGCTTTAGGTATTAATTATCCAGGTGAGATATACATGTATATGTACAGCTGTGTGTATGTGTATTGTGTGTTTTTGTATGAGAGAGAGAGCATGTACGAGAGAGATTATTAAAATATAAATAAACATAAAAAATAAAAATAACTTGAACTAACCATGGCGAGAAAACACAGAATCCAGGAAAGGACATTCTCACAAAAGGAAAAAGGATACTGTCTAATTGAGGTTGTGTCAGCAATAATTTCAACTGGATTGTGAACAAAAGATCTGTATGAATAACAGAATCAAAATAACCAATGGGATATTAAGAGCATGATATTAAACATGTCAACATATTAGTAACATAACTTCCCTAGGCAGTGAATATATGATAGGGATATACAGTAATAAATTCAAAGACCTTAACTTTTCTAGAAAGTCCACTGTAAACTCACTCTTTCCCTGAATATTGAGATGTACTCTCACTCTCTTCTTGTCTATAATATCCTGGCAACACACCTCTCAATGACACCAGTTTTGAAATGTGTCATGACTACCTGTTTATGCTTTTTGTCTTGTCTACTGGATGGCAGAAGTTTTCTAAGAGTATGTATGACTAACATTCATGGTTTACATTCAGCTATTATTTGTAGAATGGATAGATGATGCCTCTATGTCCATCCTCAACTTTATGCTCTGTACATATATCATAAAGCCAGGGGTTTCAAGTTAAGGTTTTCAGTTGATAGTAGTAAACTTTAGGCAACCTGAGATTCAAAGGCAACCTGTCTGGGAATACTGAAAAGCATTCATACCAACTATCATTTAGGATAAATACCTTTAAAAGACAACCAAGATCAACATTTCACTGGACAAGACTTTATGCAAATTTTCTTCTGCACAGACTCTAAAGTTAATAGACAATACAACTGGTTGGCCCTCAATGCATATCCGAGGCAAAATAAGCTGACCTGCATAAACATGGCATTGTGCTGATGTTCTGAATCTTCTGTTTCGTAGGTCTAAATTGAGAGATGCTCAATTTCAATATAGGAATACTTGTCCTTTATATTCCTCTCAGAGAAGAGACTTAGGTTTTCAAAAGTCCTTAGATCTGTCTCTCTTCCTTTCTCAATAAGAGGCAAATTCTAAGAGGATTCCTCCACTATCCTGGACCTTTTTTTTACCCTGGCTATGCCTAATCCAACCACATTACACAGATGCTGTCATAATTGGAGACACATAATGGCATCTTGTGACTGGCAGGCCGTGGAGAATGAGATGGAAACATTTTTACCATGGAACTTTGTGTATTAGTATGGAAGAGACGTTAAAATATTTCTTTTAGTGGATGTAGATCCTTACCGTGAACTCTTGTTTCAGGACAGCTTGGCTGGAGCTTCTGTTAAGTTTCTGGAAGCAGACTGAGGATGCAATGATGATTTCCCAGCACAGCTATAAGGTAGAGACAGAAAGCCCAATGCAGGTTTGCTTTTATATGACCTAACACTAATACCAAAATAGAAGTTCTTAATTTTTTATTTTCTGACAAAAAGCATCAACACTGAACACAGAGCCAAAAGAATAGAGGCAAACAAAGTAGATGGAAATGTTTATTCTAAAGACTAAATAGCAGTTGGAAAGGACAGAATGGGTAGCCTTGCAGTATTTTTACACTATTCCAGTTTAGCAGTATGAAAGAAATAGTGGCAATTGTTAACAAGAAGGTGATCAGAAAGATGATATGCATGGTGAATGTTTTCACAAATATGTTCCGTAGTAAATGAGAAGCAAACTTGTCCAGAAGACTTCAGGATTAATACTGTACATAACTGAATGCAGCATATGTATTCACTGTAGACAAAACTAGTGTAAGGTTAAGAGAAACTTCAGTAATTATGTGCATGGTGAACTAAAGAAACAGAATGTAATGTCTGTAAGAACTAGAGATTCTTTAGCCAGACTGCCTAGGTCTGAATCCTGGATCTCCTACCTGATATTTATCAGGAATAATATTTCTCCAGGCATCAGTTATTTCATCTGTAAAATAAGAATGTAGTATTAGAGCTTCTGTAAGTAGATGTTTGAAAAGTTTATGTGAATTTTTTTTGTTTTTGTTGCCAGTCCTGAGGCGTGGACTCAGGGCCTGAGCACTGTTCCTGGTTTCTTTTTGCTCAAGGCTAGCACTCTACCTCTTGAGCCACAGCACCACTTTCGGCTTTTTTTTTCTCTATATGTGGTGGTGAGGAATCGAACCCAGGGCTTCATGTATATGAGGCAAGTACTTTACCACTAGGCCATATTCCCAGCCCCCTATGTGAATTTTGTATATCTAGTAATATATTGGTGGTTGACTACTATGTGGATATTTGATGAATAAACAATATGACTACTCAATATTTCCTTGATATGCTAGTATGTATTCTATGGCAGTAAAAGTTTTGGAAAATTGAAGGGCACTATTTATTTTAGTGAGTGTTTATTACTTTATATTTCTGTGCAATAGAAATGAAGCAAGACACAACATACAGACTATGGACTCTGTTATCAAAGAAATCATAGTCTAGTTGGTAGAGCAGGATATACAGCTATAAAATTTGACCACTAAAACCAAGGATAGAAACATTCTAAATAACACATTAAAATGTGCATTATGTAAGATTACTTTCCAAATGAACATTTAGATTGTTGTGATGGGAAATCAAAAGAGGAACAACCCTTTGTTTTCCAGATCATGAGTCCTGCTAAAGGAAAGTCCTGTAAGGATCATTGTAAGGATCCTTCCACTGGAAAGGCCAGGTCTCTATCCAAAAGTACTTCTCCTGATGGGGAAAGTGGAAAGGGTGCTTTAGGATATGACATACTCCTTGGATTCTAAGTCCCTTTCACTTAAAAAATTGTATTATCTTGGTAATTTATTCATACATACCCAACAAGATTTCTTATTACATAGTAGCACATTTTATATCAATTTTTCCCCACTCATTTGTGAGCACAGAAAAGAGTTACTGTTAATTTTCCCAAGGTTTTTTTTGTTGTTTTTTTATACTCCATTCAAAGGAGTTCATCTGGTTCCCATGATATGAAACTTGGCTTTCCAATATCCCAAGTGGATTTTCTTCTGGTATAAAATGCATACAAACACTTGCTAAAGAATAAAATAAACCCTAGTCTCACAAACAGAAACAAATTAATAAGCAATGCACAAAACAATTAGAAATTATATTTGTCCACAAATATCTGGGTCATTCATGTAACCAAGTGAATGCTCATGATAGACTTATATGATAGAGACGTCTTGAAGAGATGCTGCTGTTTCTGTCATGTCCTCCTCTTCTTTCAACTCCCCATCTCATTTTATCCCTCCCAGTCCTCTTTCTCTTCATCTTTTTTTCATTCATGTTTGTAATGAAAGTGTTTTTTTGTATTCTGCAAATTTATCATAGATAATGCAATCTGAATATCTAGGGTATTGGTTTATGCCATTTGCTTAGTTTTGACATACATGCTTTGTTCAAAACTAGGAAAAAGGTAGGTCAATATTACTGTTTTGTAAATACACCTTAGAGCATCCAGGATTTTCCTCAGAGTTTGACTAGTATGGTATACATACCAGAGTGGGTTCGTGTAAGGTAAATTTCTCTATAACTGACAAAACTCTCCAAAGAAACACATGTAACCTGAAGACCAATCTTTTTTTTTTTATTAATTGAACATAAATTATTTTACAAGGTGTTGTGCAAAGAGGGTGCAGTTACATAGTAGGGCAGTGTGTACATTTCTTGTGATATCTTACGACCTGTTTTTCTATCCCTTGTCTAGGTCAGGTAGACGTATATGCAATATACAATGTATCAAGAACATATACAGTATTCACAGACTTGGTCTCTACTGTCTCTCTGTCTCCCTTTGTTAACAGTCATATATCAGGGAGATCATGCCCCTTTGTTTTCTGTGTTCTAGGCTTGTCTCACTCAACATTATTTGTTCGAGTTCTGACCATTTCCCTGCGAATAACAATATTTCACCATTCCTAATCGCTATGTAGTATTCCATTGTGTATAAGTACCATATTTTTTGGATCCATTCGTCTGTGGAGGGGCATCTGGGTTGTTTCCATATTTTGGCTATTGTGAATTGTGCCGCGATAAACATGGAAGTACAAATGTCTTTTTGATATCTTGGGGTTTGCTGTTTAGGATAGATGCCTAGGAGTGGTATGGCTGGGTCATAGGGTAGGTCTATATTGAGCTTTTTGAGAAACCTCCATACTGTTCTCCAAAGTGGTTGTACTAATTTGCACTCCCACCAACAATGGAGAAGGGTTCCTCTTTCCCCACAGCCCCTCCAGCATTTGTTGTTTCCTGAGTTCAGAGTATAGGCCATTCTAACTGGGGTGAGGTGGTATCTCAGGGTTGTTTTTATTTGCATTTCCTTTACTAGCAGGGATGTTGAGCATTTCCTCATGTGTTTCTTTGCCATTTTTATATCTTCTCTTGTGAAGTCTCTCTTTAGCTCTTTTGCCCATTTCCTAACAGGTTTATTGGGCTTGGAGGGGCTTAGTTTTTTGAGTTCTCTGTAGATGACCAATATCAGGCCTTTGTCTGTTGCTGTGCTGGTAAATATCCTTTCCCATATCGTTGGCTGTCTTTCTATTTTGGTGGCTATGACCTTAGCTGTGCAGAAACTTTTTAATTTGTAGTAGTCCCATTTTTTGAGTCTTTCCCCTATTTGTTTTGCCCCTGGGACTCTATTCAGGAAGTTCCTTCCTGTGCCTATAAGTTCTAGTGTCTTTCCTACTCTGTCCTTCAGTAGTTTCAAGGATTCAGGTCTGATGTTGAGGTCCTTGATCCATTTTGAGTTGATCTTGGTGCATGGTGATAGGCTTGGGTCTACTTTGAGTTTTCTGCATATGGCTGCCCAGTTCTCCCAGCACCAGTAGTTGAAGAGGCTCTGTTTATTCCATTGTATGTGTTTAGCTCCTTTGTCGAATATCAGTTGGCTGTAAGAGTGCGGTTTTATTTCTGGGTCTTCAATTCTAATCCACTGGTCTTCCGATCTGTTTTTATACCAATACCATGCCGTTTTTGTTATGATGGCCTTGTAGTAGAGCTTGAAGTCTGGTATTGTGATACCTCCTGCACTATTTTTTTTTGCCTAGAATTGCTTTGGCTATTCTAGGTTTTTTGCTGTTCCATATGAATTTATGGATTGGTTTCTCTATTTCAGTGAAAAATGTGGCTGGGATTTTGATAGGTATTGCATTGAATTTGTATAACAATTTGGGGAATATGGCCATTTTCACTATATTGATTCTGCCTACCCATGAGCCTGGGAGGTCCTGAAGTCCAATCTTGCTTGAATGAACTAATAGGGTCAAATGATGATGTTTTATGTATTAGATATTTTTAAATGCTTTTTGGTTTTAAAGTCCACATGTCTTGTAGTTTTGTACTTTATTCTTACATCATTACCTAATCTTTAAAGTAGAGCAATTAAGTAAGGTCAATAAAAGCTTAACATATAATGAACAGAACACTATCAGTAAAGCCAAAATGAAAGAAAGAAATAGCAACGACCTATTATCAACAGTGATAGAACATCTAAGTCAAACTACCTACACTAAGTACTGATGTTCTGACATGAATATTTATTTAGCATGGAATCAGTATAGCAATATTTCCTCTAGCAATTCTTATAGAACTATCCCTATTGAAAAGAATTATAATGTAAAGTGAGAAGGAAGTCATGAGGTTCTGTAACTATATCTTGAAGATTTACAGTTCACATTATCTAAATAATTCCTTAGAAATATACTGTAGTTTTTAAGGAATTGAACTGTAATTCATAATAAAAATAAAAACTTTTCAGCACATCTGAGTGCTTTTAGTGTATTCACAAGACTGCACATTTCTCAACATTATTTAATTTCAGATTTTTATTATTAATGTAACAAACTAAGTACCATTTGGCAATCCTTCCTCATTCACTCCTTTCCATCAGCACCCTGTAACCATTCTGTTGCTAGAAATCTCAGGCAAATAGAATTATACATGATGTAAAGTTTTGTGTCCACATTTTGCCTATTATAGTTTTGAAGCTCATCCATGCTATAGCATACCCTTTATTCCTTTATATAGCTGACTGATATTCCTTTATAAATATAACTACACTTTGCTTAGCCATTTATCATTTAATGGATATTTGGATTGTTTTCATCTTGGCTATAATGAGTAATAATGCTATGAAGATCCAGAGCCAAGATTTTTTTTTGTGAATATGTATTTTCATTTCTCTTGAGTACATGCTTAAGAGTGGAATTTTTGTTATATGATACAGTAAGTATAAGTATATAAGAATAATACCATTTTACATCCCACCCTTAGTCTAAAGGGCCCAATTTTTCCACATTCTCACTAGCAGTTGCTATTTTCAGATCCTCTTGGGGGATGTAAAATAGCATCTCATTATAGTTTGATTTGCATTTTGCTGAAGGCTGACAGTGTTGAGCATCTTTTCATGTACTCATTGACCTTTCTGTCTCTTGTTTGAAAAGATGTTTATTCAATTCCTTTGTTCATTTTTAAGTGGTTCTTTTTCCAGATTGAAGTTTCTAGGATTTCTTTATTTCTTTATATATTACAGATAGTTATTTTGCCTTATTGTGAATTCATTACATTTATTACATTAGGTTTTGACCAACTGAAGTATATATATACACAAGAATTTTAAGCCTCATGCATGCATTACCCAGCTCGATGCACATATGATCTACAGGGTGTCTCCTTCCTGTCCTTGGTGAAAATATATCAAACAAATGATGTCCCGAAAGCAAGATGAAAATTAAGTTAACCCTCCCAAACCCAAAAGGGCATATAATATACTTAATTTAAATAAAAAATGAAGATCTTAGATTTGTTTAAAGGCAGAATTTCTCTAAGCAGGAGTTAGGGGGTTGCTATAAGACAAATGAAGCAAACATATATAGTACTGTACTGAAATCCATACACTTTTTTTCTTTTCCCTTCTTTTTCTTTTATTGTTTTTCATTAAGTAGTTGTACAGAGGACTGGCCATTTAACAAAAGCAGTTTGTGCATATAATTTACCTTTTTTTTTCAAATTTTTATTATCAAACTGATGTACAGAGAGGTTACAGTTTCATACTTTAGGCATTGGGTACATTTCTTGTACTGTTTGTTACCTTGTCCCTCATACCCCCCTCCTCCCCCTTTCCCTTCCCCCCCTGAGGTGTTCAGTTCACTTTCACCAAACAGTTTTGCAAGTATTGCTTTTGTAGTTGTTTGTCTTTATTTACCCTGTGTCTCTCAATTTTGGTATTCCCTTTCAATTTCCTACTTCTAATATCAGTATATACGGTTTCCAATATACTCAGATAATATTACAGAGATAGTGTAGGTACAACCACTGGAAGGTGATACAAGGACATCATCAATAATAGAAGCTACAGATACAGATGGGACGTTGAAAGTAGTTACAACTGTGATATAACAATCGTTTCCATAACATGGAGTTCATTTCACTTAGCATCATCTTATGTGTTCATAAGGGTATAGCTATTGGGCTCTTGTGATGCTCTGCTATGACTTGCCTAAACCTGTACTAATTATTCCCAATAAGGGAGACCATAGAGTCCATGTTTCTTTGGGTCTGGCTCACTTCACTTAGTATAATTTTTTCCAAGTCATTACATTTCCTTACAAATGGGGCAATGTCATTCTTTCTGATAGAGGCATAAAATTCCACTGTGTATATGTACCACATTTTCCTGATCCATTCGTCTACTGAGGGGCATCTGGGTTGGTTCCAGATTCTCGCTATGACAAATTGTGCTGCGATGAACATTGTTGTGCTGGTGGCATTACTGTGATTTTGTTTGTGGTCTTTTGGATAGATACCCAAAAGTGGGGCTGCTGGGTCATAGGGGAGTTCTATATTTAGCCCTCTGAGGAATCTCCATACTGCTTGCCAGAGTGGCTGAAGCAGTTTACATTCCCACCAACAATGAAGTAGGGTTCTCTTTTGGCCACATCCCCTCCAACAATTGTTATTATTAGTTTTCTTGATATATGACATTCTTGCTGGGGTGAGATGGAATCTCAATGTTGTTTTGATTTGCATTTCTTTTATGGCCAGTGATGTAGAGCACTTTTTCATATGTCTCTTGGCCATTCTCATTTCCTCATCAGAGAAGTCTCTTTGTAAGTCTTTAGCCCACTTGATGAGGGGGCTATTGGTTCTTTGCAGTTTTGTTTTGGAAGAAGGTAATTTTTTTAGTTCTGCGTATATTTTAGAGATGAGGCCTTTGTCCGTTGAATGGCCAGTAAAGATCTTCTCCCAGTCTGTGCAGGCTTTCTGTTTATCTTGCAAGCTATGTCCTTTGCCGTGCAGAAGCACTGCAGTTGGATGCAGTCCCATCTGTCCAACCTTTCTTTGATTTGTAGCCTTTCTGGGTCATTGTTAAGGAAGTTCCGTCCTGCGCCAAGGAGCCCAAGTGTTTCTCCTACTCCTTCCTTTAGTGTTTCCAGGGTGTCTGTTTTGATTTTAAGGTCTTTAATCAATTTGGAATTGATTTTGGTGCAGGGTGATATATAAGGATCTAGTTTTAGTTTGTTGCATGTGTTGAGCCAGTTTTGCCAGCACCGTTTGTTAAAGAGGCTATCTTTCTTCCAAACTATTGTTTTAGCTCCTTTATCAAAGATTAAGTAGGCGTAGTTCTGTGAAACCCATACATCTTAAGCATGTGTGATTTTTTTTTCTCTTGATGCTGTTCTCCTTGGAATCATGGACTTGTGATAACCAAGATTCTGCCCTACTAGACCTTTATGAGATATATGACTTGCAAATATTTTCTTACATTCTTTGTGTTCTCTTCCTGCTGCTTTATTAGAACAGGTCTGAAGTTGATTTTTAAAGTGTAAATTTGTTTTTAATGACAAATTTCTAGTCATATTTGGTATCAATGGGAATATTTTTAAATACTTTGGTAAGTGCTGAGATAAATTATTCTCAAGATTTATCTTTCCTTGTATTTCATAGATAAGAGTTGTAACATAGACATTAGTCTACAGAAATGCAAGAAAAGACCAGAAAGTTTCATATTTTGGTATGCCTAACACATTTGAAGTTACGGTGATTCTTAGTATTATAATAGCCCACATTAAGAAATAATTCCAGAACATCTTAAATAAAAATTTCTTAGCCCGTGACAGCAAAGTGTTGCAAATGGGAGAATAGATTACCCACTATATGAGGCTCTACAAGAAAAGAGGTAGAGTTAAACACCAGGCTACAGAGGTCCAATAAACTATGGCTTTTCTAACCTAGAGGTCTGTTTGAATAGTGAAAAATATTACAGGCATCCAAAGAGAAGAGACCCTTCTACAATATACATCTGGTCTTCAGAACTCCTCAGGTAACTATCTAAGGGACAGGTGCTTGAGAAATGACTCTCTGAGGCTCCAGATTAGAAAACTCTGAGTGCTTTTTTTTAAACTAAAAGAAACTACAACTCTGGAGAGAGTATTAGGTGATCTATATGAGTTACTTATCAACCTTGCAACAACTTCATTAGTGCATCATTGCCTCCATTTGACAGTGGAAAATAATAACAGGTGTTTTAACTAAGCTGTGTTTGACAAGGTCAATCAGATAGAAGCTGTGATTGGAATCATATATTGCTTGAAAATAAACAGAGCACAAGCAATTAAGTTTTGTTGTCTGGACCATCTGAAGAAAAAAAAAACTATTGCTCATAGTTAGATATGTAAGGGAACTTTAACATAAGGGATAATAAGTTCATTCTCTTTGTTCCCACAGCCATGAGGATTAATGATTCTCAGAGCTTCTTCTCTAGGTCCCCAATGTATGCTTTAATCAGACTGATTGTTAAAGGCTTACTCAATACTGGATACATTTTACTTGTCAGTCTTCTTATCAGCTCCTGAGAGTTTGGGGACCATATTATCTTGTTCACCCTTGTGTTAGCAAAACTTAAGGTAATGTCTTACATATAGTTTGACTTTCTAAATGCTTTAGTGATAGAAATTTATAAACAGTTTCAAGGATGAAAAAAATTGCACTGATAAAATCTAACAGTCATATGAAAAGATATAGTTCTAAACAATAGTTCTAAACACTTTCTGACTTTTATTCATATAAACAATATGTCAAAAATAAGTTCCCTTTTACTAAGATGACAGAGAAGAGAATACCAGTTGTTGTCTACTTACATGTACATAAAGAAAAATAAAGAATCTATGAGGCAAAATAAATCCGATATGACTCATAGGATAATTAAATAATCTACAATGACATAACAAAACAGAGAATATGCACATAGAGACTATAGTTGTAAGATCAGTATGTGGATTTGTTGGGAAATAGTTAGGAACAAAGGAGAGAGTGTGAATCATGATTGAAATTAGCCACCCAGTGGGTACAATGATGGTCTACAGGAGATAATTTGATAAGGGAAATCAGCCACTTTGGCCACTGAAGAAAAAAAATCAACCTTTTCTATCAGGGAACATCAGAAAGGAAGAATAACTGTACACCTGCTATCAATATTCTTCCTTTTTTATTTTAATACATTATTTTTAAATTTTATTGTAAAACTAATGTATACATGGTTATAATTATGTAAGTAAAATAATAATTACATTTCTTTTTGAACAGTGTTACCCCTCCTTCATTTTTTCCCATTTCCCTCACTCACTCCCTTCCTTTCCGAGTTGTAAAGTTCATATCCAACATAGTGACTGGAGAGTATCACTGTTGAATTGGTTCATGCTTTGTCCCACCATTTCTGTGACTCCCCTTCCCTTCCCCAAATTAGATAAACTTATACACAAGACAAAGTGTACAGAAATAAAATAAAATACAGTGATAACAGGGAATAAAACAAAGAGGAAAAAAGAAAGAAAGAAGAAATAACTGCAAACACTACTATAAAAAATACCTATTGGTTCCATTTCTTGGAGTTCATTTTGATAAACATCATTTTATATGATCCTATGCTTATAACTATTGAGACCTGAGGATTCTCTCCTAAGAATAGCCTCCTTTCTTTCCACTGGAAGATGCTTAGAGTGTTGTTTAATTAATCATGTCCAAATGTAATTATTTGTCTTTTACTAACCACTGGAATAACTTGTAGGTTTATATTCTAGTTATTACATATGACAAAAAAAACATGTATCCTATGTTTCTTTGGGTCTGGGTCACTTTTCTTAATGTACTATTTCCCAAGCCTTTCCATTTCTTTACAAATGGGGATGTGTTATTCTTTCTGATAGAAGCATAGAATTCACACACACACACACACACACACACACACACACACACATATTTTCTTGATTCATTCACGCACTATGACACATCTGGGTTGAGTCCATATCTTAGCTATGGTAAATAATGCTGAATGAACATGGTTGTGCTGGTGGCATTAGTGTGGGCTGGTTTGTGGTCATCTGGGCAAATGCCCAGGAGTGGATTGCTGAGTCATAGGGAAGTTCTATACTTAGTCTTTTGAAGTTCCCCCATACTGCTTTCCAAAGTGGTTGAACAAGTTTATATTCCCACCACCAGTGTCGCAGGGTTCCCTTTTGGCCACATCCCTTCCAGTATTTATTATTAGTAGTATTCTTTTTTCTTTCTTTTTTTTTTTTTTTGGCCAGTCCTGGGCCTTGGACTCAGGGCCTGAGCACCCTCCCTGGCTTCGTCCAGCTCAAGGCTAGCACTCTGCCACCTGAGCCACAGCGCCCTTTCTGGCCGTTTTCCATATATGTGGTGCTGGGGAATCGAACCGAGAGCTTCATGTATAGGAGGCAAGCACTCTTGCCACTAGGCCATATTCCCAGCCCAGTAGTATTCTAGATAATGGCTATTCTAATTGGGGTGAAGTGGAAGCTCATTGTTGTTTTGATTTGCATTTCTTTTATGGCCAAAGATGTTGAACATTTCTTCATGTGTCTACTGTCTATTCTTATTTCTTCTTCAGAGAAGTCTCTCTTTAAGTCTTTAATACTTTTGTAATTTCCTGCTTTCTAATTCATCATTTTTGATTGCTCCAATCTCTTTATTAAAGCTCTGTTTTAAATGTTGTCTTAACTTTACCTCCTTGATTTGATTTTTGGTGTCTTCTCTCATACTTTTTAGCTCAGTGCCTATTTTTTCATTGGATTCCTTTTCATTTTCTTGGAATTCATTCAGCTCTCTGTCTCTGGATTCCATGAGTTCCTCTAATAATCTTCTGTTAGCCTCATCATACTTTTTTATAGCTACATGCAGATTTTCTATCATTCCATTCAACATATTTATCAGCAGGTGTTTTTTTTTTGTTTTTGTTTTTTCCAGTCCTGGGCCTTGGACTCAGGGCATGAGCACTGTCCCTGGCTTCCTTTTGCTCAAGGCTAGCACTCTGCCACTTGAGCCACAGCGCCACTTCAGGCCGTTTTCTGTATATGTGGTGCAGGGGAATCGAACCCAGGGCCTCATGTATACGAGGCAAGCTCTCTTGCCACTAGGCCATAACCCCAGCCCCAGCAGGGTTTTTAAACCATTTTGAGAACTAACGTCTAGCTCTTTCGTTGACTGCTCTATAGCCTGGTTATTTTGAGTGGGCATGGAGGTTGCTTGACTTGCCATTTTCCTTATGCTTCTATGATTTGTTCTGCCCATTTGGAAACAAAAACAATTCAGTATCACGACAGAATACAATTTTAAGTTTAAAAAAACCCCAAACTTTAGAGGGTCAAAATAAAAAATCTATATTCCCCTATCTAATTCTCATTTTCTGTTTGGGGAGGGATATTGTGGTTCAGGAAAGAAGATTATATATAGCTGTAGACAGTGAGCAAATCTGTTGTAAGCAATAAGACAATCTGAATCAAAAGAATAACAGGATGAGCCAATTAGACACAATCAACATGGAAAAAAATACAGTCAGACTCAAAGACAAACAATTTGGGATCAATCCTAAAGAAAATGAAGAAGGAGAGAATAATCAGAAATAAAGAAAAACTGATTAAAGTGAAATTTTAAAAATATTAATAGATATAATGAAGAGTTGATGGAGGGACAAATAAGAATACAGAAATAAAGAAAGGGAACAGAAGAAAGAGAACTAAGACCTAATTCTTAATATATATGTAATAAAATTAAAACATACTAAGAAGGATAAATAGAAAAGTTGAGCAATCAAATATATAGCCTGAGTTAAGTATGCATACAATTAAGAAAGTGACCTATTCATCGCTGTATATTGTATATCTAAGAGTAAACAGAAGAGCAATGATAAATAAAATAAGAATAACAAAGAGGGGAAAATAGGAAAAGAAAAGGAAAAAAATGTTCTCCAACTTGTTTGGGGGACCTGTGTCTCCCCAATGTCCACTATTCATTCTCTTGATGGAATCTTTGATTTCCTTGCCATGGTCAGCTTTCCTGGTTGTTTAGTTAGATTCAGAATCTTTCTTGATATGGGGGTTTGGCTGTTACCTGGATACGCACACTCAGGCCCATCTGAACATAATTTATAACTCAGATTAAACAGATGAATTCTCAGATCAGTTTGTTTGAGAGGGCAGAAAAATGTTCTGCCTTACCAACTTGGAGTCTTAGTATTCCTCCTCCCAGCCTAACTTAGTGGGCAGGACTTATGCTTTTTGTGGTAGAGCACGATGGTGGTGGTAGTTTTCACAGTTTAGAATCTCTGCAGTGAACTAGGTAGGATGTGGGTGGCAATCTGGAATCAGTGGCTTTCCCTGCAGGGGATAGATAGCTCCTGAGAGCTTCCTTTTAGCCCAGCCTGAAACCGCCCTGAGCTTTTGCGAACTGTCTAGGTTTGTTTGTTTGTTTCCTGTGAGCTTTTAGAAACTTGGTTTTTTTAATCCCAAGGTGTCCTGATAGCTATGGATTGAGCTGCAATATAAGTGGAATGCTGAGCCTGTCTTCCTTTGCTGGTGAGGAGTATGGCCGCCTTTCCCTGTCTACCCCAGAGTGAGGCTGCCTCCCCTTGTGCAGATTTTTGTTTTATGCGAGAGAGAGGAGGTGCAAGGATATGAGATTCCTTCACCCTTCTAAAAAATATCAACTCGGGGCTGGGAATGTGCCTTAGTGGTAGAGTGCTTGCCTAGCATGCATGGAGGCCTGGGTTCAATTCATCAGCACCACATACACAGAAAAAGCCACAAGTGGCTCTGTGGCTCAAATGGTAGAGTGCTAGCCTTGAGCAAAAGAAGCTCAGGGACAGTAACCAGGCCCTGAGTTCAAGGCTCAGGACTGGCAAAAAAAAAAAAAAAAAGGATTCACTTTTCTTTGGCAAGTGTTATTAGCCTGGTGCTCTGGCAGGCTCTATGCCACTTTCAAAAATGGTGCTCTTCAGGAGTAGGGGGAAGGGTTTCCTTCTTTTGTTCTCTGGGAAGGAGAGAGGATGTCTTTTTTGGGGTACTCATGTTTTCCTTTAGAGTTTTGTGATTTGATGAGTTGTCTCTGAGTCCATCTGTGGCCAGTTGGGATGTGGATTCCAGTCCCTTGTCTTTAAATTCATGCTGAAATAAGTGGAAAGCCCATGAGCATGCTGTCTCTGTCACTGCTGCCACTGCCTTTGTCGTATCTCCTCTGGCTGTTGTCTCTGTGACCACCGGCTGGCACTTAAATCGGTCTTCTATGCAGGCTGCTTATAATTTTTTTCTTTGGTATAGATCTCTGTAGGATTACAGATTACTTGGTGTGACTCTATAGATGTGAATATCTTGATGGGACCCTAAAACTCTGCTTCTATGGAGAAAGCTCTGTTTGTCTGCTATTAACTTTCCACCTCAATATTCTTTTTTTTTAATTAAATTTTATTGACAAGGTGTTGTGCAAAGGGGGTACAGTTACATAATAAGGCAGTGAATACATTTCTTGTGATATCTTACACCCTCATTTTTCTTTCCCTTCCCTAGATCAGGTAGGCATATTTACAGTATCCAGTGTACCAAAATCATATACAGTAACCATGTAGGGTATGTCACAGGAAATTCACCTAGAACTTTAAAGATAACGTCAATAGTAGAATCCTTCTGTGTCCTTCTCTTTTTGCTTATTCTCGTCTTATGTGATCATGTGTACATAGCTGTTGCACTATTGTGATCCACAGATAGGTTTATTCTAGACCTTTTTATGTTTAGTAGTTGTTTGGTTTTAGATACATAATATAAAGTCGCTGACCCAAACATGTGGAAATACCATTTGAAAAGAAGTTTGCTGTTTCTGGTCTCTACTGTCCTCCTCCCTCCCCAGTAGTTATATATCATGCCCCTTTGTTCTCTGTGTTCGAGGCTTGTCTCACTCAACATTATTTGTTCAAGTTCTGAACATTTCCCTGCGAATACCAATATTTTATCATTTCTAATCGCTATGTAGTATTCCATTGTGTATAGGTACCACATTTTTTGAAACCATTCATCTGTAGTGGGGCATCTGGATTGTTTCCATATTTTGGCTATTGTGAGTTGTACAGTGATAAACATGGATGTGCAAATGTCTTTATGATATCTTGAGACCTGTTGTTCAGGATAGATGCCTACGAGTGGTATGGCTGGGTCATAGGGTATGTCTATGCTGAGCTTTTTGAGGAACCTCCATAATGATTGTTCTCCAAAGTGATTGTACTAATTTGCACTCCCACCAACAGTGGAGAAGGGTTCCTCTTTCCTCACATCCCCTTCATCATTGTTGTTGCCTAAGTTCAGAGTATAGGCCATTCTAACTAGAGTGAGGTGGTATCTTAGGGTTGTTTTTATTTGCATTTCTTTTACGACAGGGGTGTTGAACATTTCCTCATATGTTTCTTTGCCATTTTTATCTCTTCTCCTGTGAAGTCTCTCTTTAGCTCCTTTGCCCATTTAATGATTGGTTTACTGGGCTTGGAGGGGGTAAGTTTTTTAGTTCTCTGTAGATGATGGATATTAGGCCTTTGTCTGTTGCTGTGCTGGTGAAAATCCTTTCCCATATGGTTGGCTGTCTTTCTAGTTTAGTGGCTATGTCTTTACCTGTTTGGAAACTTGTTATTTTGTAGTAGTCCCATTAGTCAAGTCTCTCCCCTATCTGTTGTGCGCCTGGTACTATGTTCATGAAGTCCCTACCTGTGCCTGTAAGTTCTAGCGTCTTTCCTACTCTGTCCTTAAGTAGTTTCAAGGATTCAGGTCTGATATTGAGGTTTTTGATCCATTTTGAGTTGATCTTGGTGCATGGTGATAGGCTTGGGTCCACTTTGAGTTTTCTACATGTGGCTGCTCAGTTTTCCCAGCACCAGTAGTTGAAGCACCAGTAGTTGTATGTCTGTAGCTCCTTTGTTGAATATCAGATGACTGTAAGAATGCGGCTTTATTTCTGAGTCTTCTATTCCCTTGGTCTTTATGTCTGTTTTTATGCCAGTACCATGCTGTTTTTGTTATGATGGCTCTATGAAGTCTGGTATTGTGATTCCTCCTGTGCTGCTTCCTTTGCCTAGAATTGCTTTGGCTATTCTAGGTCTTTTGCTGTTCCATATGAACTTATGGGTTGTTTTCTCTATTTCAGTGAAGAATATAGCTGGGATCTTGATTGAACGTAGCTGGGATCTTGATGGGGTTGCATTGAATTTGTATAACATTTTGGGCACTATGTCCATTTTCACTATATTGATTCTGCCTACTCATGAGCATGGGAGGTCTTTCCATCTTCTGGTGTCTTCTTTGAATTCCCTTTTTAGATTTTCATAGTTCTCATTAAATAAGTCACTTACGTCTTTAGTTAGGTTAATAGCTACTTAATTTATTCTTTTTTAGCTATTGCAAATGGTATTTTTCCATAATTTTCTTTTCTGCTTGTACATTGCTTGTGTACAGAAAAGCAGCTGATTTTTGTGGGTTGATTTTGTATCCTGCTACTTTGCCAAAATGGTATATTAGTTCTAGGAATTTGGGGACTAAGTTTTTTTGGGGTCCTTCAGATATAAGATCATGTCATCTGTGAATAGGGATAGTTTTATTTCTTCTTTACCAATGTGGATCCCTTTGATGTTCTCCTCTTGCCTTATTGCTATGGCTAGGGATTCCAGCACTTTGTTGAATGGAAGCAGGGAGAGTGGGCATCCTTGTCTTGTTCCTGAGTTTAGGGGAAATGGTTTTAGTTTCTCCCCATTTAATATGATATTAGCAGTTGGTCTTTTGTATATAGCTTTTATTGTTTTAAAGCATGTTCCCTCTATTCCTGTTCTCTCCAGAGCTTTTAAATGTATTGGTGTTGTATTTTGTCAAAGGCTTTTGGGACATCAGCTGAGATGATTATGTGGTTCTTGGTCTTAGCTCTGTGGATGTGGTGAATTACGCTTATTGATTTGTGGATGTTGAACCATTCTTGCGTCTGTGGGATGAAGCCTACTTGATCATGATGTATAATTATGTTGATCAGTTTCTGGATTTTGTTAGCTAATATTTTGTTGAGGAGCTTTGTATCTGTGTTCATTAGTGATATTGGTCTATAATTCTCTTTTGTGGGGGGTCTTTGCCTGGTTTGGGGATGAGTAGGATATTAGCTTCATAGAATGAGTTTGGGATTTCTCCCTCTGTTTCTATTTCGCAGAAGAGTTTGAGGAGTATTGGTATTAGCTCCTCACTGAAGGTTTTATAGAATTTATTGGTGAATTCATCCGGGCCTGGGCTTCCCTTTGTTAGAAGGCTCTTGATTACATCCTGTAGCTCACTGTAGGTTATTTGTTTATTTAGTTGATTTATTTCTTCTTGATTCAGCAAATTAAAGATGAAATTAATGAGTTCATAAGCGATAATGACAATGAAAATACATCACAAAGAAACCCATGGGATACAGCAAAGGCAGTGCTGAGGGGCAAGATCATTGCCCTCAGCGCACACTTTTAAAGAATGGAGTCAGAACAGGTAAATAACCTCATGATGCAGGTAAAAAAGACTGGAGAAACAAGAAAAAATTGAATCTAAAACTACTAGGAGAGAGATCACAAGGATTAAAGAAGAGATAAATCTGATTGAGAATAGAAAGACCATTCAACAAGTAAATAAAACTAAAAGCTGGTTCTTTGAGAAAATATATAAAATTGACAGACCCCTTGCAAGACTTAAAAAAAAAAAAGGAAGAGAAGAGACTCATATCCATAAGATCAGGGACTCCACCAGAAAAATTACGATAAATACACAAGATATTCAAACAATTATAAGGAACTATTTTTCAGAACCTTTACTGAAGAACAAAAATTTTACAGAAATGGATCAATTCTTAGAGAAGTATAAACCATTGCAATATTCTTTATAATCAGTATCATCCTGTCTCCCAAGCCTGTGTGTAGTTTCACCTTTAAGCCATTCTTCTCTATGGCGCACTCAAGATGCAGGCTCTATATGTACAACATCCCTGCCTATCTCTCAGCAGTAAGGTCATTGCCACAGTGAGTTAGCTTGCCCTCTAAGACCCTGAGTCAAAGGCTCTTTAAGTGTGTTCTACTTTTGCCACCATTTCAATAATCAAAGAGAGCTAGGGTGAGCCTGAGCCTTGGAACTACTATAACTTTATGCATGTCTTTGTCAGCATGTTCAGCTTCTTGGCTGCTTGACAAACAACCATGCCTGGTGTATCATTACCAATGCAACACGTAGGGTGCTTGTGTCCAAGTCACTATTTCCATTATCGCCCTTTATCTTAGAACCATAATTTCTAAATGTAGTACCATGTTTGAGCCACAATGACAAATTCATAAACTAGATTTATTGCCAAGATGGATTCCTTCTGGCACAGTACTTTGGAATGTAGGAAAAGATCAGGAGGACCTTTCTTGAAATTGCTATCAAAGATCTCAACTTTAACCACCACTGTGAGTATCCAGTTGGCTGATGGTCCTTGAAATCTTCATCAACACACACTTCAGCTAACAGATCAGCTAGATGGAACCCTGATTGTTGCAAAACAGTACATCCACTGCATACACTCACATCAAACTCCTCCTCCTTATAAGGGAGGGCTAATCAGAGGAGGAAAAAGAGCCCATAAAAATCTGAAAGAGATTATGGCATTAGCAAGCAGACAGCCATCGATTTAAGAAAAGAACTGTTAAAAAAAATACAAGGAGACATAGATCAAAAAGGAAGGACACAAGAGTTGCCTATTTGCTTATCCTTGGCCCTGCCAAAAATATACAGATAAACAAATTGCTTGAAAAAATCTAAACAAATATTTTAAGGAAGCTCTGCAAATTTCAATGAAACACAGAGACAAATCAACAACTTGAAAAATTAGAAAAGTAGCAGATATATCTGTCACTATAAGGAATACAATAAAAATAATAGATCACATTAACAGCATAACTGACCAAGCAAAGGAAAGCATCTCTAAACTTAAAGACAGGTTATTTGAAAATAAATAGTCAGTTAAGGTAAAAAAGAAAGAATAAAAATGAATGAAGAAAGTTTATGGGATGTGTGGTACACTAAGAATGCAACTATTTTTATTAGAGTTATTAAAGAAAAACAAGAAAGGAAAAGAAAGATAATTCAAACAAAATATTGGGGGAAAAGTACAAATTGGAGGGGAAGCTATCCAAGGAAGGGAAAAGTTCTCCAATAAAATTCAGTCCAACAGTAAAAACTTATAATCAAGTTGTCACAAATCAAGGACAAAGTAAAAATCTTAAAAGCAGCCAGAGAGAAAAAGACATATTATATACAGTCAGTTGCACTATGGTGAATAAGAGATTCTTCAATAGAAATCTTACAGACTAGGGTAGTTTGGAATGATATATGCAAAGTGTTAAAGGAAATACAAAACAAAACACTTGAACCATAAATACTTTACTCATCAAATTATCTTTTGGAAATAAAGGATAGATAGACTTATTCACACAAGTGTTAAGGGAGTTCATTACCACCACACTTGTCTTAGAAGAAATGCTAAGAGTTCTGCAAGCTAAAAGGATAGAAATGTTAAAAAAAAAAAAAAACTTGAAAGAAGAAAACACCATAGCCAAGGTATAGAATCAGCCCAGATGCCCCTGAATGAATGAATTAGTCAGAAAATGTGGTATATATACACAATAGGAGTTTAATTAAAAGAATGATATTGTACCATTTGTAAAGAAGTGGAAAGACTTGGGAAAATTATGTTAGTGAACTGAGTTAGGTTCAAAGAGACAAATGATGCATGTTTTCCCTTATATGTGGAAGTAAATATGTTATGTGGTATGCAAACGTATACAAAAGTATTAACTGAAATATGATATATTCAAGGGAGAACTCTGATAGTGCAATTCCTTAGAATGGCAAAATTCAACAAAATAAAATATCAGAAAGTAGGTATTGAAAAGAGCTGAGGTGGGGTCAAGGGAAAAATGGGAGACAAATGAAGAAGAGAAGAGGGGGAGAATGCTGTCAAAAATCCAATGTATATCATACAAAATTAAGGAGAATGATGGGAGGTGTGGTTTGAGGGTGTGAGTGAGAATATTGAAATGGGTGATATTGATCAAGACGGGATGTGTTCATAAAATATTTTGTTAAATGGAAACTTTTTTGTATAAATAAAAGATAGTTTAACATTTTAAAAACTCTGGTAAAGATAAGCATATCACCAAATATTAACTAGTTAATTATTATTACAACAGTCATATGCTAATAATTTTTATTATTATAAGCATGAGGCATGAGTTTCATAAGTCAGGTAGTAAGGTTATTTCTTTTTGGAAAATATCACCATCTCTCTCTTGTTCTCTTTCTCAATTTTGCAAATCACTTTTATTCTTTTTAAGAGAGTTAAAAGATAAAACTATCAAAATGATACTTGGTAACCAAGGAATATGCAATACAAAAAATGTGAAGCAAAAATTTCCTCTTATCAAAGTAAAGCCTGGGGACCAAATGGCTTCACTGATAGTTTCTGCTGAGCATTTAAGACCAATATAAATCCTTCTGAAGGTCTACTAAAAAATTGGAAGGAAGAAAATATGTTCTAACTAATTTCAAAGACCAGCTTTCCCTGACAACAAAGTCACCCAAAATACCTAAGCCCAGAAAGTAAGACATTAAGTGAACTCACTTATGAATGAAATCTTAAGCACATAGTAAAGTGGAATGGTGCTTACTAGAAACAGGAAGGAGTGAGAGAAGAGGTTGGGGAGGTGATGGTCAAAGGAAACACAATTGCAGTTAATCAGCCCAATATGTTTAAAAGACCCATTCTACAAAACAGTGGCGGTAGTTAATATATTGCATTCTTGAAAATGTCTAAGATAATAGACTTGAAATCTGTTCAGCAAAAAACAGACTGTTGCCTGAATGATAAAACTTTGCAGAAATTTTACAGTGTGTGCTTTTCATTATTAGAGCCATTTCTATTGATCAACTAGTCAATATATTTCAAATTCCTGCTCTAAGACTATAAGAGAAACACCTTGGGAACAAAGTTATTTCACTGGTAGTTTAAGACATTCAGGAGGGAGCTGGCAGTGGAAATTAATTAGTACTAGTATAAAAAGTGTAAAAGGAATAAAAGATGTAAAATACTGAAGCATAGATATGCTTGGAATTTCCAAGAAATGAGTGGTAATACAGACAACAAATTATAAAGGCAATGTGGAAACTATGAAAAAGACAAAGAAACTGAAGAGAAATAGGTTCCAGTGGAGATTTGCTTCTTTCTATTGATTTCTATTAATTCAATTGGTTCTACAGTCAAGGTCTACTATTGCCATAAAACTTCTGTGTAGCAAAGTACTCCACAATTTATTGGCTTAAAATCATTTTTTATTCTCTCTCAAACATCTTGTCCTTCACTGGGAACTGGCTAATCTGATTGGGCTTCATTTTATGCTGCAAATTGGGGCCAGTTCTTCTCAAGAGGTCTTTCATCCTTCTGGACCACTGGGCTGTCTGGAGAGGTTTCATGTTCATAGCAAAAGTGCATGGAAGAAGCCAAGCTGTTGAAGCTCATGTGAATCCTCTGCATGAATCATGGTAGCTAATGTCCATGGACCAAAGTAAGTCACATGATAGACCCTAGTCAGGAAGTCTGTTAATGGTAGGAGACAATACAAATTTATATGAGTTGATAACTAAAATGTAGATGAAGAAAGAGGTGAGGAATTTGGGCTAAAACATTAATAATCTGTTATACACACCATGATAAGGACTTGATGACTTGTTACCTTATGCTGTCCTGTCACCCTTGTTGTCTTCCTGTAAAGAGGAAAGATTGGCCTCTTTTGACCCTGACTGCATCTGGTCCTTGTTCTTTGAGAGCAAATGATTTAGTCACCTTCATTCCCCCTAAAGAATAACAACAGTAATTCCTATTCATTTACTTAGGGAAAACATCTGGATGGTTGTTTTTGTTTTTCTTCAGTTTTCATCTGAATGCTTGGCATCATGTCAAGTGTTTAATGCCGAAAACTTTTAAAAAGTGAGTTTAGTTAGTGTATTACTTCCTTTTCACTATATAATAATACACTGGAGTCTCTCTCAGATGTCACTCCGGGGATGCATGCTGGGAGCCACATTGTAGGGTAAAGAGTAGGATCTGTTCCATCTGGTGTTCATTCACAACAATAAATTCCCTCATAAACCTAAACCAATTGACCCAATTTAGAATCACCCTGCACATTTGTTTTGTCACATTATAACGAAATTTTAATACATAGGCGGCTCTCAGTGGCCTTGGATTTAACTACCACAGTTTCAACTATCTCCTAAGTACCCCTGGGATGATAAAATACACTAATTTCTCCCTTTGGTTGAAATGTAGTTTTGTATGTCATGAGCCCTCACCTTGGCTCTAGATTTTGTTTTCTATTTGTTGCTGCCTTTTCTTTTCTAACAGAAAATTTAAGTTTAATAACAGTCTTAGAGAATTTGGAGATTTTCCAAGTACATTGGAATACAACCATTATTCATGACTGCAGTAGTTTTTCTTAATATTTCTCCCTGAAAGGCAGAATGACTGTGAGATTAGAGTTCAATATTTCAAAGACTACAGTCTTTTTGTAGATCTGAGGAATAAGGTAAAATTTATATGACAAGAAACAGAATCATAAGTTCAAAGTAAGGCAAGAAAAACTTCTTAATATATGTTCAGTCTTAAGTGTTGAGCTAAAAGTTCCTTAGATATCCCTCACTAAATAAAGAAGTTGTCCCTCAAACATAGCAGAGGGACCAGAAGGAACTTGTCCTGACAGATAAGGATAACACAATTAGTATACCTATAAAATTATTTAGGTGTGTATTCATTCTGATGTGTCATTACATGTTGAGCAATCTGTGGTCTTTTATTTATTTATATTTATTATCTTTAAGTAGCTGTACAAAAGAGTGACCATTTAACAAAGCATTTTATGAATATATCTTGATTAATGTCATCCCTTTCAATATTCTTACCATCCCTCTCCTATCTACCCCTTACTTCAGTCTTCTTAATTTTTGTGGCTATATATTAGATTGTTTTTATTGTATTCTCTCCCTCTTCTCCTGTTCATTTGTCTTTCCTTTCCCCCTTGAGCCCCCCTCCCCTTTTTAATACCTGATTCTTGGTCTCATATTTTGCTGAACTTTGGTTTTGCCTTCCTAAGGAATTGCACTATTTTGTGTTCTCTGTTGAATCTACTGTACTTTAGTTAATATATTTATATATACTTGCATACCACTCAACGTACGTGATCTTCTTAAAATCAATTTGAATAAAACTCAAATAAATATAGAGTCTCATGCTGTCTGATTTTGATGTTATGGCACACTGAAATGAAAGCATTTCATCAAAGTAAAGGAAATAGTTCTGATCCTTTCTTGCAAATCTGTAAGAACACTGTAGGGTGTCTATAATTTTGCATTTTTAAAACCTATTTTCCCACCAAAATAAATATTTTTCCCATACAAAACTGAATTAAGTATCAGATTTACAAAGCTGAGGGAAAGACATCAAAACAAATATAAGGAAAGAAGAAAGAAAATGCTAATGTGAATGTAGAAATAAATTTTTAAAAACAAAATTATTAACTAAGTTCAAGAGTAGTTCAGTGACCAGTTAACTTACCATCTAACAATATTCTAGGAAGTTTGTACTTGTGGTGGTAGGATGGGGGCTGAGGTCAAGGGAAGGGTAGTATGCAAATGAAGAGAGAAAGCTGGGGACAAGGTAGTTTTACTATTCATTGTACATATATGAAAATGAAACTAATAAAATTGAGGAGATGAATGACGTTGCATGAAATGGGGAGAATGTTGAAAGGGGTGATATTGACCAAGATGCATTGTACTTATAAAGTGACATGGAATTTTTTTTTTTTTTTTGGCCAGTCCTGGGCCTTGGACTCAGGGCCCGAGCACCGTCCCTGGCTTCTTCCCGCTCAAGGCTAGCACTCTGCCACTTGAGCCACAGCGCCGCTTCTGGCCGTTTTCTGTATATGTGGTGCTGGGAAATCGAACCTAGGGCCTCGTGTATCCGAGGCAGGCACTCTTGCCACTAGGCTATATCCCCAGCCCCGTGACATGGAATTTTAACGCCTATGTACAATTTAGATAATGAAATTATAACTAAAAAGTACATAACAGAAAAAAAAGACAAAGTTAGGTGTGTGGGTGTTTGTGTAACAGAAAGACAAAGAGAGATTCAATAATAAAATATAGCAGAAGGGTATTTATAGATAAGGGTAAAATGCATAAATTGACAAAATCATATATTAGAATAGAGAAGAGGGGCATAGATACAAATACAGTTTACTTTGTTCAAATCTGTATAACTAAGTATGAAACATGAGAAGAACAGAATAAATTGTCAAAATATATGCCACAAAATTAAAGTGAAAAAGTTTATTAGGTTACATCAATAATAAAAACACTCGATGTAGACATTTTATGGATGGATCAATAATATTTGAAATTGATTATATTTCAAAATGTTTCTGAGCATAAGGGTAAGAGGAAAGCTTACATATTTGTTTTATGTGGTTACTACTGTAAATAGAGACTTGTTGATTGAGAATAAATATTTCAGACCCAATGAGAAGTGTTATTTGGTCATCTCTATATATGCTTTTTAGGCATTTGATAAAATTCCTTTAAAACAGAAATTGATTGATAATTCCCTAATATTGAATCCTCATAAGCTTAATCATAAAATACTAGAAAATAAAGGTCAGATGGATTCTAATAGCATGACAAGTGGTAGTTATAGCATGATAAGTGTTAAGTTACAGGTAACACTTGTTAGCTTGACAAATGTTAGCTGTAACTATAGTCAGAATAAGAATTGATGCTAAATTTTTATTATCTGTATATTATATTCATACTCTCATTGTAGAAAAAAATCAACTATACTAGAATTACAATTAAAAATTCAGAAGGGAAACTGTAAAAGAGGAGTACAGAAGAATTTTGTTTCTTAGTAGAACTCCTCAGTTGGAAGAGAATAAAAATCCCATTTATTAAATAAGGATAAAGTACCTAGAAATTAATATGTCAAATATCTCTGAAAAAATTTAACTTTATAGTTGTACTTAAAATATAAATAAACAATATGAAGAACAGATGGAGGGAGGTGAGTCACCTTTATAAACACAGAACAATGCTCCTTAACTATAACTAAGAAGCAGCTTAAGCCCTTCTCCCTCCCTTCCTTCCTCCCTCCTTCCCTCCCTCCCTCCCCCTTTCTTCCTTCCTTCCTTCCTTCCTTCCTTCCTTCCTTCCTTCCTTCCTTTCTTTCTTTCTTTCTTTCTTTCTTTCTTTCTTTCTTTCTTTCTTTCTTTCTTTCTTTCTTTCTTTCTTTCTTTCCTTCTTTCTTTCTTCTGATAGAGGCATACAATTCCATTGTGTATATGTACCACATTTTCCTGATCCATTCGTCTACTGAGGGGCATCTGGGTTGGTTCCAGATTCTCGCTATGACAAATTGTGCTGCGATGAATATTGTTGTGCTGGTGGCTTTAGTGTATTCTTGTTTGTGGTCTTGTGTGTAGATGCCCAAAAGTGGGGCTGCTGGGTCATAGGGTAGCTCTATGTCTAGCTTTCTGAGAAATCTCTATACCACGTTCCAGAGTGGCTGAACCAGTTTACATTCCCACCAACAATGAAGTAGGTAGGGTTCCCTTTTGGCCACATCCCCTCCAATATTTGTTATTGTTTGTTTTCTTGATATAGGACATTCTTACTGGGGTGAGATGGAATCTCAGTGTTGTTTTGATTTGCATTTCTTTTATGGCCAGTGATGTAGAGCACCTTTTCATATGTCTCTTGGCCATTCTAATTTCCTCCTCAGAGAAGTCTCTTTTTAAGTCTTTAGCCCACTTTTTGAGTGGACTATTGGTTCTTTGTGGTTTTGTTTAGGAGGAATTTAATTTTTTTAGTTCTGCATATATTTTAGATATGAGGCCTTTGTCCATTGAATGGCCAGTAAAGATCTTTTCCCAAACTGTGGGCTTTCTGTTTATCTTGCCAGCTATGTCCTTTGCCCTGCAGAACCTCTGCAGTTTGATGCAGTCCCATTTATCCATCTTTTCTTTGATTTTTAGCATTTCTGGGTCTTTGTTAAGGAAGTTCCATCCTGTGCCAAGGAGCCCAAATGTTTCTCCTACTCCTTCTTACCTTAACCAAAGAAGTGAAAGACCTCTATTATGAGAACTTTAAAAACATGAAAAACGAAATTAAGGCAGAACTAAGGAAATGGAAAAGCCTCCCATGCTACTGGATTGGGAGGATTAATATAATCAAAATGGCAATTTTGCCAAAGGTTATCTACAAATTCAATGCAATACCCATTAAGATCCCCACATCATTTTTTAATGAACTAGAGGAAGCAATCCAGAAAGTCTTATGGAACAATAAAAGACCCAGAATAGCAAAAACAATCCTAAGCAGAAAGAACAGTGTTGGAGGAATTACAATACCAAACTTCAAGTTGTATTATAAAGCTATATAGTATTGGCACCGGAACAGGCCTGAAGACCAATGGAACAGAATTGAATACCCAGAAATGAACCCAAAGAACTATGCCTACTTAGTCTTTGATAAAGGAGCTAAAAAAAATAGGATGGAAGAAAGATAGCCTCTTTAACAAATGGTGCTGGCAAAACTGGTTTAACACTGCAACAAACTAAAACTAGATCCTTATATATCACCGTGCACCAAAATCAATTCCAAATGGATCAAAGACCTCAAAATTAAAACAGATTTCTTCCTTCCCTCCTTCCTTCCTTCCTTCCTTCCTTCCTTCCTTCCTTCCTTCCTTCCTTCCTTCCTTCCTTCCTTCTTCTTTCTTTCTTTCTTTCTTTCTTTCTTTCTTTCTTTCTTTCTTTCTTTCTTTCTTTCTTTCTTTCTTTCTTCTTTCTTTCATCAGTGTGGGGCTTGAACTGAGTGGCTGGCCACTATTGCTGAGTTCTTTTGCTCAAGGCTAGTGCTCTACCACTTTGAGCCACAGCTCTACTTCCAGTTAACTGGAGATAAGTGTCTCATGGACTTTCCTTCCCTGGGCTGATGCTGAACCATGGTCCACATATCTCAGCCTCCTGAGTAGCTAGGATTATAGGCAGGAGACAACAGTGCCAGGCTAGATATTTTTTTTTAATCATTCTTTTCCATTTCATTTTATATATACAGATATATTACTTATTTGTTTTTATACTATATTTATATGTTATTCTTTATGTTTAACATATGCAGATTGATATATGTCTATTTCTTTATGTTTAACTTAAAAAGGGTAAGATCTCCCATTCTAAGAGCCAGTTTTTTTCTCTTTAAGGTGACAAAATCCTGATAAGAATGTTTGAAGTAGATGTGGATGTGGCTCAAGTGCTAGAGTGCCTGCCTAGTAAGCATCTTTTTTTTTTTTTTACAAAGTATATAATGTACATAATTAATAGCCAATTTTAGCACAATTTATCAATTGCTAAGGAACTTAAAATTTTACAAATCCTTTAACAGTATTTTTAGATTTACATATACTTTAAAACTTTCCACAAGTTATAGTTATAGACTGTTTTCTCTAAAACTGTCCATTACATTTTTATAATAGCAAAGAATGTCTAAATATGTAACAACAAAATGTTAGCTATATGATAACACATTCATATAGTAGAATACTACACAACTAACAACGACTTACAAGACATGTTTTCTCACAGTTATTTGTATTATACATGTCAATTCGTTTTGCATGTTACTTTGGCTTGACAATGGTATGCAACTTTAAAATAGTAATTTCAGTGCTGTGTCAAGGGCACTGTGTAGATATGAATAACATTCATAATTAGTTGACCTTAAGTAAAATACACTTATTCTCACAAGACCATAAGCTGATATACTGTTATTGTATCAATTGCAAAACCTTGTTAGAGTTGTTAAGTTTGCACAATCTGCCCCTATTTCTGAGAAGACATTTTAGAGAGTAGTAACAGTGGGTGGAGTCACACTCCAGACCCTTGGAAACAAGATCTACGTTTTAACAAGGTGCTTGCTCTGTTACAGAAGCCTTTGTAAAGGGGAGTATGCTGAAGAGATATGGTTCCATGAAAGAGCAATTTCCTCACCTTAAACATTAGCCATTTCCCATCCCCCAGGCCTCTTTCTTTCTCCAGTCAGCTCTGTCTTCCTTACTCACCAAGTTTAAGATACTTAATTATTCCCCTTTCCCTTCTTACACTCCAACTCTTCTGACATGCATTCTACTAATGACTGGTTTCTTCTTTCTCTTTTTAGCTCTTTTTACTTTGTGCTGTTGTTGTTTTGTTTTGCTTGTGTTTTGTTTGTAAACATTGTGCTTCTCTCTATTTAAAAACCCAAGTGTTTCTCACATTAACGAATTTATCTCTTAATGCACACACCAGATTAAAAAAATTAACTGGCAATCCTGGGAGTTTTTAAAATAGCATAATGGCATTAGAATTCAGAGGAAGGTAAACTAATTTTATCTGAAAGCAACTTACCCAGTAGTGGTTCACTTAGTTGAGAGAGAAGCTGTATCGTACATAGAAAGATTAAAAAATATAGACCAATAGTTCTAGGGGGAAAAAATTCCAGCCTGGTAAAACTTAAAATTGCTTAATATTGTTGTTAAGTGATGGCTCTTGCAAGGCTTCCAAAGAAAAAAACAATTTTGAAACCTCAGTAGAATCTGACTTCTAACAACTAGAAAGCTACTCAACCAATTCTGCATAAAAATGTATTCTTTCCAGTGTTACATGGCTTAGAAAATAAGTTCCACTTTGCAGAAGTCCTCTTTGCTACAGAGCTCACACACTGCTGCTCAAACACATTTTGCTCCACATTACCTTCTCTCTCCAAATAACCACACTCATTTCAAAGGCCTTCCTTTTTCTATTGCTGAAGCATTTCTAAGCACTTTAGGTCTATGGGCCAGTGAGATCCCATTTGTCCAGCACCGTCTTCTGCCATAAACCTAACTTCAAGATGCTTCTTACTGTCAGAAGAGGAGGCAAATTACTGTTTGGACTCCCACCACCATGAAGAATCGGTTTTAAGCCTATATTTAGGCATAGAGTTACTCCAAAAATTTGTGTGTATGTTACTACATATACAATGTTAAAGCCTGTCTGACCGTGATGTTAACATGAAATGGCAGAGATCCTTTATTCTGGTACTACATAGTAACTCAGTGTTGGACTAGAAATCATTGGTCCATCTAAACAGAGAGGACCCTAGGATGGTGTATATAAAGCATTCCAGTTGTGGCATATAAATTGTATTTTTTACTAATATATTATTATTTGGAACATAATTTTAGATTGACTCTCAACATTTAGACTAGAAAAGCAGAATTACTATTAAAGGAGATTCATATGCTCAGTTAAATACCTGTTAAGTAAGGCTGCCTTATTTCGATATCATAATTGGAAGTATAATTGTGCAGTCCTGAGGATTCAGGGAAGATTATTTTCAAATCAGTGTCTAAATGAAACTCAACTTTAATTTGATATTCTCTGTTTTATTTTTCCATTAGCTCTCTATCAGACTCATCCTGAGTACATGTCATTAAGACTCATAAATTTTGGATTCTTTCTTGATGTGAATTGAAAGGCTCACATTCAAAAGCTCCCAGTGACTGATCATTTTTAAAAAGTTTAAGTAGTTGTACAAAGGGGTTTCAATTCGATATCTGATTATGAATACATATATCTTAATCAATCTCACCCTTCAAGTTATCAATCTTGATCACCTGGATTAGAATACCTTGAAAGCATTTTACATATCTCCTTATGTCTTTATATAGTACCCTCAATAGATTTTGATTTTTTTCCACTCAAATATATTTTAGAAATAAAAATACATGTTGTAATTCTGGGGAGCAATTCTAATACAGCAGAAGAATATAGGCTATGATGTCCGCGGCCTACAACCCACTTAGTTGCTTAAAAAATCTAAATGAACTGGGTGGTGGTGGCTCTTGCATGCATACTAGCTACTCAGGAGACAGACCTACAGCATCACACCTTACAACCAGCCTGCATAGAAAAGTTCATGAGACAATCTCCAATTAACCAGCAAAATCCAAGACTACAGAAGTGACTCAGGCACAGGTCCTGGGAAAATTAATTAATTAAAAATATTGGATCATCTTTAGATATTGAATGAATGTTGGAAAAAATATTGGAATGATATCTAATTTGTAGAAAGGAGTATGAAAACTTGCTTGTCTCCCACATAATAAATACAAAATAATTTCATGTGAGCAGTATATTTAGTTCTTCTTTTTTAACAGAAACAGTGTCCTTTGACAAACATGTCCCCAAATCTTCCCCCTCAACCTAGCCTGTGGTAACTACCATTTTACCATGTTCTTTTTAATGTTTATTACCTAAGTGAGATACAAAATACGTTCCTTTCTGAGCCTGATTCATTTTACTTAGCATTTTATCCTCCAGATGCATCCATGTAGTCACAAATAACATAAATTCTTTTTTTTTGGCAGCTAAAAGTGTCTTTCTTTTTTTCAAATTTTTATTATCAAACTGATGTACAGAGAGGTTACAGTTTCATACGTTAGGCATTGGATACATTTCTTGTACTGTTTGTTACCTCGTCCCTCATAAATTCTTTTTGAAGACTAAATGTATTCTATTATGTCTACATGGGTTCCTGATATACTTATCTGTTGATGGACACCTTTCTTGATTCCATATTTGAATATTGTGAATAATTCTGCCCATGAACATGAGATCAAAGATTGTATCCTTAAGATATTGGTTTCATTTGCTTCTTTTATATATCTGGATGATCCCTTGCTTATAAGGGTTCCATTTGTTTTTTCCACCTAAAAATGATATGAAAATGATGCACAGTCAGTAGAAAACACATGTCACATTTCAACTTTTTATCTTCTCCCAGGCTAAAGATACATGTTCTGATAATCTGTCAAAATGGTGAAAGCTGCCAGTGAACTCAACTTCTGTTCAACTGTTTGATCAAGAATTCAAACAACCAGGGCTGGGAATATGGCCTAGTGGCAAGAGTGCTTGTCTCCTACACATGAAGCTCTCCGTTCGATTTCCCAGCACCACATATATGGAAAACGGCCAGAAGGGGCGCTGTGGCTCAGGTGGCAGAGTGCTAGCCTTGAGCTGGAAGATGCCAGGGACGGTGGGTGTTCAGGCCCTGAGTCCATGGCCCAGGACTGGCCAAAAAAAAAAAAAAAAAAAAAAGAATTCAAACAACCAATCATCTTCAGTGTGTTGCATGGCAAAGCTATAATGTTGGATAGGTTAGTGTAGTAAGTGCATTTTTCTATGTTTTCAATTTGTTCTGGGTTCCACACTATATAACCACTTACTCGAGAAATATCTGTATACTCAAAATAATTTCATGCATCACAAGGTGCATATCTTATGTTTTGGGAGGAATGTAGAGCTGTTTGCCATAATGTACATTACTAACAAGACAGTACGAAGGTCCCATTTTCTGTGCATATTTTCCAATCCTAATTACCTTTTGTCTTTCTGACAATAGTCATCTTGTACAGGATATTTCATTGTGATTTGTAACTTGCGTTTCACTGATGAATAGTGGAGCCACTTTACAGATTTGGTTTTGTTGTTTTAAAATTAGCACACATGAGTTATATGAAGAATTTTCATACATTCATACAATGCACAGAGATGGAATTCGTCCGTGTATCTCTTCCTACTATTATCTCCCTTTTCTCACTTTAAAAAAGAACATTAGTGTGTTAGAACATATATAATATATATATGTATATAAGTTACTTTAATTGTATTCACACACATTCCTCTTATCAGCTTCTTGTTTCATCTTCCTCCTCCTGTGTTTCCCTTTTCTTAATGTATCGATAATACATTAATTTCTGTCCTGATCTTCATTTATATGTGCTGGGAAGAGGGTTGTAACACCAGCCACTAACGTTTTACTACTCTAGTTTGCCAATACTTAAACTTTACAGTGAGTCCACTTTAGAATTTCCATTTTTCCTTCTTTGTTTTTCTTTCTTTGCCAGTCCTGGGGCTTGAACTCAGGGCCTGAGCACTGTCCCTGACTTCCTTTTTGCTCTTGGCTAGTACTCTACCGCTTGAGCCACAGTGCCACTTCTGGATTTTTCTGTAAATGTGGTGCTGAGGAATCAAACCCAGGGCTTTCTGCATGCTAGGCAAGCACTCTACCACTAAGCTACATTCCCAGCCCCCACATTCCTATCTTTCAAGGACTAACTATTTTGGCCTCCTCTCACCAAGGCACTGTGGTAGGGTATTCCAAGATACCTCTAACTGTAATTAATCCTTGTTTTCCAGTTATTAGAAGAAGCTCTTTCTCAAACAGTGGATTCTTTCTCAATATTTAACCATGCTATAACACTCCAAGGTAAGGAGAGCAAAAATGGCTGTGCACTGTTGACTCACACTTGTAATTATACGCAGGAGGCTGGGATTTGAGGATCATAGTTAAATGACAGCTTGGGCAGGAAAGGCAGTGTGACTCTTTTCTCCAACTAAACACTAGTATACTGGAAGTGGAGCTGTAGCTCAAAATGGTAGAGCGCTATCCCTGAGCATGAAAGCTGAGAGACAGCACCCAAGCCCTTAGCTCAAGCCCCATGACAGACAGAAAGAAAATCTCTCTGCTGTGATTCTAGCTTTTCTTCAGGAGCACACATTCTCATACCAAAGCCCTATGTGAGGTTTAAGGCTCCTGTGAAGTGTGGCTCATCCTGTGGATTGCCTGTATGTGGCCAGGGCTATCTGGTTTAGCCCATCTGTATCTCCATCTTCTCCTTCTTGCAGGGAGCCAGGTTTGGAATTAGCAGCTGTTTCCTACTTTTCTCTGTCACTTTTCAGCTGTCCTTCCATCTCTTTCTTGATTCTTGAGAGTCTTTTCCTCTTTCTTTCTTCAGAATGTAGTTTCTCCTTTGTCAGCTTGAATATTCTTCATATAGTCAAATGGAGAATAATTCATGAATATGATTATTATTGTTGTTTAATTAGAAGAAAAAAGTTAAAAATATGTACTTAATAACATTTTTAAGCATCATAGCTTTATATTACTACCAAGTGCACCTGAATTATTAGTACTGTATTAATACAAGTTATTACCAAAACAATTTGGTTCAGGTCTATTAAGAAAAAAAATTAGGGCCTGGGAATATGGCCTAGTGGTAAAGTGCTCACCTTGTATACATGAAGCCCTGGGTTCAATTCCTCAGCACCACATATATAGAAAAAGCCAGTAGTGGTGCTGTGGCTCAAGTGATAGAGTGCTAGCCTTGAGCAAAAAGAAGCCAGGGACAGAGCTCAGGCCCTGAGTTCAAGCCCCAGGACTGACAAAAAACACAAACAAAAATAAAAACAAAACAACAAACAAAACAAGAAAAAAATTTAAACTGTAAATCATGTGTAATAAAACTGTATTAAGGGGCTGGGGATATAGCCTAGTGGCAAGAGTGCCTGCCTCGGATACATGAGGCCCTAGGTTCGATTCCCCAGCACCACATATACAGAAAACGGCCAGAAGCGGCGCTGTGGCTCAAGTGGCAGAGTGCTAGCCTTGAGCGGGAAGAAGCCAGGGACAGTGCTCAGGCCCTGAGTCGAAGGCCCAGGACTGGCCAAAAAAAAAAACAAAAAACTGTATTAAGAAGAAAACTATAATTGTAGTTGCCTCAATATATATTTCCAGTATAGGAGGGTATTTCTATCAAAATGAAGGATTTAAACTAAATATCCACTTCTTCCAAAATTTTTCATAAAAAATTATTAATAGAGATAAGTAAATTTCATTTCAGATCACTTTTATTGTTGGTGCAGGCTCTTATAGTCCAAATTAAGCAGAGACTAAAATCCAAATATTGATTTTGGGTCTGGGGTCCTTGAACTGTTTAGAAAACAGTCTGCACATTTCATTTCCTTTTTTCTTTGGACTGCCCATTGTTGCCAGTCTTTCCTTGATTTCTACATCTGGAATCACTAAAACTTACAGCTCGAAAGAGCCACCATTGATATTTTTTTTTCTTTACTAAGAATCAGAACCTTGACCTCACCAAAGAGTAATTATCAGGGCAAGTTAATGATGAAATCCTGTGTGGGTGATGACAAGACAATGGCTCAGGTACTGGCAATCATGGGATTTGGAATTGAGTTTGTGCCTATAATTCTCTGAGTTTTATGAGATCCTATAGGATATACCACACTACCTTTGTTAAACCTCGTATGTTTCGTGTCTCACACCCAGGCTAATGCTGATCAAGTCTTTTCCAAACATGCAGGAGGTGAACAGGAAGAGCATGGCCCTCTCTCTTGCTGGCCATTCAGTTGAAATGTGTATATACACTGCCTGCAAATCAATCAAAATGGCATAAAGGAATCCTATTGTTTCTGTGAAGAAAATAACAAGAAAGTAGACACTGACTCCATAAATTCAATGAATAGGAAGTAGACTAGGAGAGTAAAGAGCACAAAAAATGGAAGAATTTTTGTTTTAAGTATTTGTAGTATTCCCTAGATAATGTTATATAAGGAAGTTCTGAAATGATAAATACAGTAAATGATATTGCTCAAAGGGTCTTTTCTATTAAATCATTTAAGCAATTTAGGAGAGTAAATAGCTATAAACACTTGGGGAAAAAATTGTCCATGTGCATGAAAGTGAACTACAATTACATCCCAGAAGTTCTACTGGCCAAATACACAACAGAAATGAGTGGTTAATTCTACCAATAGACATGCACAGAGTGCCAGTATTATAAAAGCTCCAAACTAAATAACTCAAACATCCATCTATAGTAGACAGGTCAATAAATTGTGTTATAATCATCAAAAGGTGAATTTCAAATTCTCCAAAAACAGAGGGGTGTTACACACAGCAACATGAATAAATCTCATGCACATGACACGAAGAGAAAGAATCCAGAAAAAAAAGTATGATTGTGTGGCTTTGTGCATGTAAAGTTAAAACATAGGCCAGATGGTTGCTATCCTGGAGTGACAACACATTGACTATAAGGGACTTGTGGGATGTTTAAAATGTCATCTATTTTAATTTTGGTGTTAACATAAGAGAGATATAAGCATACGTTACAATTGTTTAGGTATACACACTCTATCCTTTGGGCTATATGATATGCACTAACTAAAAGGAAAAAAAACATCGAAATATGTGAAGAAAATTGCATTAATTACTGAAACATTTCTGACTGGGCAGGGTTGGCTCAAATTCATAAGCCTAACTACATGGGAAATACAGATCAAGAGGACAGCAGTTCTAGGCCAGCATGGAAAATAGTTCATAAGAGTTGCCCTCAATAGCAAAAGTTGGGTGTGATAGTAATAGCCCATCATTCCAGCTACCATAAAGACAATAAATATGAGAATCAAGATATGGGATTGCCTGGGGAAAAGGGAAAAAGGGTCTTGTTTCCAGAAAGGTTGAAGCTGTGGCCAAAGCAGTAAAGCACCTGCTTAGCAAGCACAAAGTTGTGCATTCAAACTCCAAAACAAACAAATGTTTCTGAACTTAAGGATCTAAATGAACAAAGTTACTTCAAGTCATTAATTTACAGGCTGCTGTTCAAATCACACTGATGTTCCCTTTTACTGATTAATATTTTTCTTTTATTATTATTGTTTAGGTAGTTGTACAAAGGAGTTGCCACTTAACAAAACAGTTTGTGAAGACAATGTATCTTTAATCAATGTCACCCCTTTCAAAATTCTCACTAATCCCTCCTACCCACCATTACCCTCATTCTTTTTAATTTTGTGGGATATTCTTGTCTTCATTCTCCCCTCTCCTCTTCATTCATCTTCTCCTTTGTCCTTAACCTACCCCAGTTCCTTTGTAGTACCTGCTCCCTGATGCTTTATTTTGCTGAACTTTGATTTTGGCTTTTTAAGGAATTACACTATTTGAGATATCCCTCAAATCTACTGTATTTCGTTAATGTATTTGTATATACTTGCATACCACCCAATGTACTTACTTATGAGTTTGTAAGCTAAATCTAGCTTTTAAGATTGCTTTTTAAATGTCAGAGCTCTGTTTCAGAAACTGTCTCTCCTATACTATGGAGTATTATGTATAAAGGATCATATACATTTTATTTGATTGTATCCCAAGTTATTTTATTAGCTATAAATAACTAAAACTACTCTGGTATATACAGAACATTTGCAGCAGGACTAATAACAATTTTGTTGTTCAAAAGCCAAATGTAGTTGTCCAAACAATAATGACAGTAATTATGTTGTCTGGCTCCCAAAACATTCCTAAGTCTGATTCCTAAGCTATGTATAACTCTGTTAACATCAGTAATTAAAGGGTTATGGCTCACGAAACCTTGGCACATTTGTATAGTCAGGAAAACAACAACAACAACAACTTGGACTGTTGGCCTCAAACAAATCCAGGAACCTAAGCAACTTTACTTCTGAAAGGAGTTTGACATTATATAAGCATATTCTTAGAAATATTGACCATGTCAGCTTGCTGCAAGGTGTAAAATAACCAGAAGATCTTCATCTCTAGTCCAAAAAAGTTTCATGTGTCTTCTGAAGAGTCCAAATCTCTGTACATTCAGAAAGGCTGAGTTTATGGCAGGAACAGATATTCAGTTTTCAAATCATCTATTTTGTTTGGTCAACTATTGTTACTTTTCATTTTAAGAAAACTTTATAGCTGGCATACATGGCCTCTCACATGACTCCCTCTCTTCATGGAAATGTTGGAAGAGTTGTTTGATCTGTCCAGGTCTCAGTTTCTTTGTTTGTAAACTGATGATGATGACATAATGTCAGCATTGCCAAATTGTTGGAAAGTGGTTATGGAATAATCTTGGCACGAGATCAAGGGAGATTTCATTCTCTTTGCTATGCCTTACTTTAATTAATGTGCTTGTTTTTATAAGCACTTAGGGAAATTTTCAGAAGTTTAAGATGAGTCCTAAAGAATTTCCTAAAGTCTCTTTAGTTTCTGTTGTAAATATTATCTAGTATTATTAACGTATTTCCCACTTTTAAATAGTCTGCTGTCTTTCTGTTGGGAGCCTTTTTTTTTCTTAAATCATCTAAATCCTATTAAAGCAGTGATGGAGTAATTGTTATATAAATACTTTCTGAGTTCTTTTCCCTGGGGAGGAGAAGTAACTTCCTGTCTTCTTTTATTCTTGAATAATCAACAGACATGACATCCAATTCCATGTCGTATTTCTTACATGGGGCCAAGATGAAGATTTCTCTTTTCTAATAGATGTATAACAAAATATAAATATTTACTTTTGCCTTTACAGAGCATGATATAAATATCTTGATGGATATTTTATATTTTATATAGCATAGAAGGCATTTCTATTGAGTAAGGATGTATGAATAACACAGTATCTTAGAGATATAATGCATTCTTATTTTGCACTGTTTCACATAGCTATATTACAAAAAAGTTTTAATTAGGTCATCAACTGATGTCATTGTTTACAAGTATTATTCTAATTACTTATATACATTTACCTTGTAATTGAGTTTGTTCAATTTCCAAATTTATATACTCTCATGCTTGTATTAGGTTTTAGGTAAAATTATATTATTGTATTTGTTTTGAATTAACACTATTCACAAAGTGAACTTTTTTTGTTTTTTTGTTTTTTTTTTTGCCAGTCCTGGGCCTTGGACTCAGGGCCTGAGCACTGTCCCTGGCTTCTTCCAGCTCAAGGCTAGCACTCTGCCACCTGAGCCACAGCGCCCCTTCTGGCCGTTTTCCATATATGTGGTGCTGGGGAATCGAACCGAGAGCTTCATGTATAGGAGGCAAGCACTCTTGCCACTAGGCCATATTCCCAGCCCCACAAAGTGAACTTTTTACCATTTACCTCAGACTCTCACAGCTAAAGACCATACTCCTAGTGATTATAACTATCAACCAATATGCAATACACTATTTCTGAGGTATGAAATCTTTCTTTCTAGGAAAGCACAATAAAATTTGAACTTCCTATTTTTATAACCTTTAATGGGCACTTAGAGATTTAGTTGGTTTAATTAAAGTGGCACACATGTAATTACTAAACCTGGTGCTGGATTGTGGTCTTTTATGATACTCAAAGCAGTTGGATGATATGGCAGTCACAATGCCGTCAATGCCGTAAGTCCTTATTAGTCCCTTTTCATTTGTTAAGTCTGGGTTGTTATTTTTTTGTTTTGTTTAATATAACAAAAAATGCAATATTTCTGAGACTGCCAGGTTGATCAAGTAAAACAAATTAGGTAGCTTGTTTATTATAAGTGCCAGAATGTGCTCTTAAGGTCAAAATTACAAGTATAGCAACACTGGCAGAAAAGAAAATAAGTGAACTGATTCTTCCAAAGGAAGCAATATGACTTTGTTGGTAGAGAAGAAAGATATTGTGGATTTATCTTGGTAATGGTATGATGTTACAGGTTAACCCCATAAACCTAAAGGTACATCTTCAGCCTTCCATATTCATTCTCTAATCATTGTTATTCCTCCTTCATGAGCTGAAACAATTGAAAGCCATGACTCAATTTGAGGAAATTTTCTACTCCTTATTCACTTGTGAAATGCATTGTTGATTTATTTGTAACCATTCACAATATTACTTCTTTGAACATGGGATGCTTCCCAAATGGTCTAGTTGCCTACATAAATGGCTGTGAGGAGTGAGTGCTTTGGGATATGAGGACAAAAGGCTCCTCAGTGATTTCCTTGTTTCCTCAACACTAGAGTGGAGCTGATTCTTTGCTACAGAATGTGAACTAGTTGGCCAGGGCTTATTTATTGGACTTCCACAGAGAAGTTAGAATATAGGTGAACCTAAAGAGCCATTTAACTTTGTTATATCTTGAAAAGAAAGTTTAGCCATCTTTTTGTTTTATATGCTTCACATACTCCATGCACCAAAAGGCTCAAAATATTGAGTCTTTTAATCTTGATGCAATAGTCCAAATGACCTTGTTCTTAAAAAAATTAAGTCCTTTAGCACTCAAATACCAGTGATACTACTGAATATTTTGCCATATGAACTGAAACCTATTAGGCAAGATCAGGTGTTCTTGTTTATATTTCTTAGTCCTGTCTTCATACTGTTTATCCAGTATTTCTTTAGGTAGTACATAGAAAAGTTGTAGTCAACATTTGTTTCAATTCACTCACTACATTTTATAGTTGACAAAGCAGTTATTATCTTCTACAGTTAAATAACTTCTAATGTGCCCTAGACTTATTAACAAGTAATATCTAATCACATGATTTGTTTTACAGGAAAATATATTAGAAGTCCTTGGCTGAACTACATGTATAGTCTCCAGCACAAAGCTACCATTACAGGTTCCATTTCCTCCAGATATCCAGAGATGGAGAGTATGCAGAGTTGACATGCTTCCCAATGAAGACAGAAGTGTTGTGTTTCATGTTTAAAACAGTGTAAGATATTCCATTCTTCAGAAATAATGGAATGAGGAGAACCAAATGAGGAAAGGAAAAGACGGACGGAAGGCCCTGGGACTTAGTGTCCCTGTACTCAAATGGATGACATTCTGGAAACAGGGTTCAACCAAGATCTCAAATGCAGAGATCTTTCCAAACTCATTCTGCCACATGTGGTTGACAGTGTTTGACTTGGAGGATGTGGCCAGGAGGATGTGAGGTAGATACAGAGCCTGGCATTTTATCTAAAGTTATTTATTTTATTAATTAAGCTGTACATACATTCTGATGCCTGATAAAAGTTTCCCCTCAGGTATGTCTGTATGTTTCCTTCAAAAATAGCTAAGTTCCCAAACAAGAACTCGGAGGCAGACCCCAAATTAACAACGAATTTACAGTGAATTTGCATTCAATAGAAGCAGAAGCTTCAAACACTCCTATCATTGCTTCAAATCACCGTGTATTTAATATACTGAGCAGGAACAATAACTCAGTCAAGTCTCAACCACCTGTGTAAATCCCACCATTTTGACATAATACATGCAAGGACTATGCTAACATAGACCAGAAAGTGATGCCATTTTCCTGTTCATGAAGGCATGATGGAAGATTCACTGTATACATTAATTTATGTATATAAATGCAATTCATGGAATGTAGACATATAGAATTTTAATAGAGTATTCCATTTCTTCTTACTTCAATCAAGCAATACTATCTGATCTATCAGTAAATTTATTTATAAAATTATAATTATTCTATATATTCATAATTCTGAGAATTAGGACTAGTAGGAGTTCCCCAGTGGGTAACTGTTTCGAAAATTGTGGTGCTATGGCCTTTGAAAATATTTCAATTTATTTTTAGCTAAGAGAAATAGGTTACAAAATAGAAAATGTGTATGTAAGAATAACAAACTGAAAATAGGGATTTCAAAATACATAGAAAACTCTAACTTTTCTGAAATACATTCACATTTATACTTAATCATCCTCTGTTTGCTTTTATAAATAAAGATATAATTGGAAATCAATAATTATCTTGATAGAAAAGAACTAGCAGTGAAAATTGTTAGTTGGGCCATGAGAGCTGATAAAGGCAAACCACTTAGCTGACTGGCTTTTCCAGTTTTCTGTTAGTTGTTTTGATTTTGTAAGGATTGCTTCAATTGTTCGTTCCAGATGATAGTCTCCTTTAAAGTCCAAACAAGGGTGTTGTTGATAAGAGTAGAGGAGGTTGTGAACTTTTCCATGAGGCCAGCCATCTGACTTTCCTAGCAAATGATGAATTCAGTATTTCAGTGCATTAGTTAACTTTGAGCAAGCCTAGCTGCTGTTTGTGCTGGTGACCTTCTGTTCTTGTGAGTAGTGAATGGTATTAGGCAAATGTCCAAGAAATCCAGATGTTAAGAAACATCACTGATTGTACAGATACAGGGGGTATTATCATATCCTTAGAACACAGGAGACACAACAAAGCAACAATCAAAAACAAATGGCCCCAGAAATATGGTTTGCTGAAGAGTAAGCTTAAATCATTTCAGGATATCATAGAAGAGCAAGACTTTGAACTCTGTACTAGTCATTTTATTTCAATCTCTGATTTAAATTGAACTAAATATCAAATCTAGCTGAAATATTAGCATGAATCATGAAGTACTTGAAATTTTTCCATGTATCAATTACTGTCCTTAAATCCTACTTAGTTTACTTATCTTAGATGAATTGCTATGTACCACATTCTTTTTCAACAAAGACAATGACCATATTGCTACTTGAATAAGAGCTGATCTTCCTCCTAGCAGAAATTATCTCATTTCCTAATTTTAACTTGGAACTGGCCTTTGAATACATATCTTCCATTGAAATGTTATAAACATTCAAGGTAAAATGAGAAATCCTAGAATTCTAAGACAGAGGGATTGCAGTTCATATCCAGTGTAGACAATGTAAGGGAGACACTCTCTTGAAAATGTGATATAATCCAAAGGGTTTAGAGGCATCGCTCACATAGTATAGTTCACATCCAGAAGTACATAGCCATAAAGAAGGAAATGATCATCATCAGAAATCAGCAGCACCATGAACACTTGACTTCCCAACCCTGCTTGCTTCTTGTATAGATATAGTAGTGAAGAGACATGTAGAAAATTCATGGCTACACACAATAAAATCCTGGTGTATGGTGTCAGGCCTGATCTTAAGTGCTTAGGAATGGAATACAGTAATACATTTAAAGCTAGACATTCATTCAATATGAATGAAGGGGAGTCTGTTGAAATAATGCTATTCTATTACCAAAGGAGTCTGCCAGAGATGAGCAAATGGATATCGAAATAACTGTTTTTAAATGCTGGATTTCAGATATATCTCTGTAAACGAATGGCCATATATTGCTGGGAAAGTCACTGAATTCCTAAGATGCCTGGGAAGGTAGATATTAGTCTATGAGAGTAGCTGTCAACCTCCCATGCCACCCCCAGTCACTGAAGTCTTGATTCTCCTTGTGGAGGTCCACATTTCTTTTACTCCATATCATTTGCCAATATCTAACAAAGTATATAATGCACTTATTTATTATGCCTGTTACAGTCTCTTACCAGTTGAATATATGATCCATTTTTGCCCCTTGATTCACCAAATATCACCTGGTACCATCCCTGCCTTAGAGCAGATGCTCGTGGAGTATTTGTGAATGTATGGATGCCTTATATACACACAACATGTTTCAGTGAGATTTCACATGAATATATAAATGTAAATCATTGCATTTTCATTCAGAGAACTGTTATATGGCTTTCCTCATTAGGTTTGCTACTATACACTCAAAAATTTTTCATGTCATTTTCTTGTAAAAATTTTAGGAATTCTAATTTTGATCTCAGCTGCCTCAGTAGTTACAATGACAAGATTTAACCATCATGTCCGGCTTTTATTATTTTTTTAATTTAAATTTATTTTAAGCAGTTGTAAACACACACACACACACACAATTCAAATGGTGTCATTCCTTAGAAAGACTACCTCACAATTAACAAAATAAATACTTGGAATTGATACTCAAAAGAGGGAAATCCTGGGAGTTAAGTAGACAAAGAGAGGAAAGGGAAGAGAATGCATATCTCACAAACTTAAGAAAATTGAAACAAGGGTATGGTTAGGATGGATAAATATAAAAACATATTTATATAGTACTATGTAATATGTTGATATATGTAAATATTGTGTGATGTTTAAGTTAGATATAAAATATCCTTTCATGATAATGACAAGATGAAGACATCACAATTTTTTTCTCCTATGTTTAGGAATACATTGTACAAATTCAATTTATTATTGATTGACAAATAATAATTGCAGGCTTTTGTGAGGTACAATGCGATATTTGGATTATAATTGCATACTTGTTGTAGCTTAGGTAAAACAAGTTATTAACATATCTACCACCTGCTTTGCCTCTAATTTTTATAATGAGAGATTTTAAATTTAATCTCTTAGTTTTTTAATAAATGGATAATAAATGGCTGATGACTATAGTGATATGTTAAAAGGAGAGTTTGTGATGGAGCATCAGAACCCATTTAATCTCTCCCTCAGTGGGCTCTTTAATATATATTCTTGAGGATGGTATCATTGAGGACTGTTCTGTCTACAGATGTGTACAGAGAATAGCAGGCACTGCAAGACCCACACACGCATTGAACTCATGACCTGATTTCATTAGATTCTGTCCCTAATCAATTCAGCTAAATACAGGTTAAGACTACAGAGATCCCCCTTTCCATTATATGCAATTTAGCCTGAACTTACTCTGGAAATCTCACATAAAATCCTTGAACTTTTTTTGCCTTTGTTACTAAACAGTATCAAATGCCTATCAGATGGATTCAGACCACCCTTTCCCCCCCAAAAAAAGAAGCAATGTTTACAGAGAGTTCTTCTGTGAATAGAGCAAGTCTTGTCCTTGATGGACTCAAGTAACCATTCTGAGAAAGTCAGTTCTTTTATGATCACTTGGATAGTCTTTTTAAAATTGAAAATTAATTAAATTTTTTTGAATTTGTTCACTTTTCTGTCAATAGCCAGTTTGCCTTTTGGGTAGGCAATTGTATGTTCTATCAGACTTCTATGAAGTAAAGAAATTTCATATATTACAGTACCAATGATAATAAGATAGAGACAATCACCTCTTGAATAATAATTTTTAAACCCTTCTTTACTTAAGGCACCGTTTTCCTTCACAGGAGAATAGTCATGTGGGGACATGCCAATTAGAAGGCAATTGGTTTGTTTTTGTAGCAGACTTGCTTTACTAGCAGTCCCCTAATGTGATACATGTTCTGTTACAAAGTGTAACAATTTATGGTACATTCTGGGGATTTCAGAAAAGGGAAAGATCTTGCAAATTATTATCTGTGACAGAATTATAATTTTACAAATGATTAATCTCAATCATCCATCTCTCTCTCTCTCTCTCTTTCCCTCTTGGGTTAAGCGGGAAAATTATCGCCTGCAATATTAGCTGTCAAAATATAAGCCTGTGTTTTGGAGTATTCCTACATCAGAAAAATGGAAAGAAGATCTACATTAATAAGCTGGATTAAATAAATAGAAAAGGTTATTGTAGGAGACATGCTGCTCTGTTGTTACAATATGTCTCGTGATTTCCCAGTCCTTAGTTAAAGTTGCCAAATTGGATTGGGGTTCTATATTACTATTACCTGTTTCCAGGGATACCCTATAAAAGTGTGTAGTATTTTTTCTGCCTGATATGGTCTATTGTTATTAAAATTTTAGTGAATAGAAGTAAATTTTTTGAGGATAATTTCATTGGGAAAGTAGTTCAAAATCTAGAAAATTGGACATAAATCTACAGAGCACTGTTTAGGTCAGAAAGCAGCAGTTCAAAGGTAGAAGAGAGAATTTAATCAAGTATTCCTAAACTCAGCAATTCCAGGCACCAGGTACAGTTAACACATGAGTTGAACCATTCTTTGGATGTACTTATCAAGTACTTTGTCTTATAATTGTGCATGTGGATATTTCTTCCCCCCCCCCCCAATTAGGCTGCATGATAGGCAACATATCATTATTTTTGAAAGGAAGGAAGAAAATAAAGAAACAAAAAGAAGCAAAAAGAAAAAAAGGAAGAAAAGGAGAAGGAAAGAGAGAGAAAGAAAGGAAGGAAGAAAAAGAATTGTGGCATATTGAGTAAAATCGATTATTAAAAGTAACTAACTGACCGGATGCCAGTGGCTCAGGCCTGTAATCCTAGATACTCAGGAAGCTGAGATCCAAGGATTGTGCTTCAAAAACAGCTTGGGCAGGAAAGGCCTTGAGACTCTTGTCTCCAATTAACCACCAGAAAATCAGAAGTGGTGCTATGACTCAAGTGGTAGACTCCTAGCCTTGAGCTGAAGAGCTCAGGGACAATGTCTAGGCCCAGAGTTCAAGCCCCACAACCTACAAAAAAAAAAAAAGTAACTAACTCATACATTGGGTTGTGTGAATATGTAACCACATGTTCAGAATCTAAGCAATTCATGCCATGGTATATTTTTTAACTAAGAGGAAGAGCCTGGGACTTAATGTTTCCCAGCTCACAAGACAGAGCAAGAAATGGAACTTGTGCAAAGGTTAATGATGTTCAGGGTTGCTTCATAACCAACAATATAGCTAGAAGTTCTTTTAACTTCTGTAGCACATGATTTTTATAATGTAGAGCAAAGAAGAGGAGGAGGAGGAGGAGGAGGAAATGGGTAGAAAGTGGATGTTGAATTCCACCTTACATCAGATGAGTCTAAACTCATCACAGTTTCCAGACCTCTCAGTATTTCAAAATTGCACAAATAACACTAAGGCTTTGCCAGGATGGTTGAGGTCACTGTTTCTAAGGAGGAAGAGGAAATGTTAGATTCTTCTCCCATTGTTCTTATTCTCTAGTTTTAGTCTGGAACTTAGCTTAAGGAACAGAAAATCCTACACAAGTTACCCTCAGAAGATGGAGTTAATAATAAAGGCACATATATTAGAAACAGTAACAATAGAAAGCCCTTCTAGAAGTCAACAACAAATTCCTTCATTGTCATGAGTCAGGAGCCTTGCGTACATGACTGAACAGTCTTTTCCCTGTCTCTCTTTATCTCATCCTCCCTTTTCTTCTATCCCTTCATCCTTTTCCTCACCCCTCTCTCCCTCCTTTCTTTCCTTCTTTCCTTCCACCCTTTCTTCTTTCCTTCCTTCTTTTTCTTTCCATATCTGATTCTTTCTGTAGGTCTTCAAACATCTCCCCAAGAACCATGCATCTAGTGTTATTCCATTGTGCTCTTCATTCTCTAATTCAGGGTTTTCTCATTCTTAATGTGGTTATTTTTTGTTCAGTGTTGGAGATCAGCTTCCTGTGATTCTGCTATCAAGTTTGCTCCCAAACATAGGAGAACTGCCAGAACTTTACTTCTGAGAGAGAATCTGAGAAGCTGAGTGAATCAGTTCATCTTTCTATAAAAGCATCTTAGATAAACTGGTAAAATCACCATGACATGTGCTCAGTCTAATAGAATTATCTAGGACTTGATGTCTCGACTCATGTGAATAAGGGTTGTTACCTCAGAATGGCCTCTATTAGAGGTAGTATGCATACGATAGTTTGCATCTTGTAAGCTGTGTCTCAACAGTTGCTCTATTTTAGAACTTACGTGATATATATATACATATGTATGTATATATATATTTATATTATGTATATATGTACATATACATATATCTTTTTGACCTCTTTGGAGTTGATACAATTTTATGTTACAAATAGTATTTAGCAACTGCTTGCCATACTTTCTATATTCAATGGATGCCTGTTGTATTCATATATGTAATTATATTCCTCATCCTTTTTTCCTAGCTTTTGTCCTTCTATCTTTCCTCTTTCTCTTCATTTCTTTTTCTAACCCTTCCTCCCTCATTTCCATAATACGTAAAGTCCTGCTACAATGGTTGTAATAATATTAAAGTTGGAAAGACATGCTTACTAACTCAAGATACTCAGTGTCTCATGAGGGAAAGGTACATGTAGGAGGGCATGAAAAAATAGCATAGATTTGTTCCCTCACACAGTTTTTCCTTTTCCTATTTCATATAGCCTACTAACTGTTTACTACTCCATTGGCTTGGAGATTATTTTCAGAGTAGAAAACAAAAGAAGCAGAGTTCAGTATTTCTTCTTGCCTTTTGTAACTGTATAACAAGAGCTGCTGTGTGTTACTCAGGGAAACAAGACCAGAGAGAAAGAGTCTTCAACAGCTAGGGGAACTGTTCAAATTGGGAGGAGTTTCCAGGAAGAAAATTTAAATCTACTGAGAGATATGAGACACTGAGGGTTTTACACAATAGCAAGCAAGAAGGATTTCCACTGAGGACTGGAACATACCTTTATAATGCCTGGGTAAGAGAAGATTTAGCATAAACTTTTGGTAAATATAAAAGCTATATGGTGGCCTATACATGTAATCCAGCTACTTGAGAGGTAGACATTGAAGGATCATGGTTCAAAGCTAAACTTAATAGCAAAAATTAGTGTGACTGGCTGGGAATCTGGCCTAGTGGCAAGAGTGCTTGCCTCATATACATGAAGCCCTGGGTTTGATTCCTCAGCACCACATATATAGAAAATGGCCAGAAGTGGTGCTGTTGCTCAAGTGGCAGAGTGCTAGCCTTAGGGACAGTGCTCAGAGTCTGAGTTCAAGGCCCAGGACTGGCCGAAAAAAAAAAAATAGTGTGACTGTGGTCCTAGTTACTTGGGAGGTGAATGCAAGAGGATTGAGGTCCAAGGCTAGCCCCTGAGCAAAAATATATGGCCCTATTTGAAAAACAAATGAAAAGCAAGAGGACCAGGGACATAGATCAAAAAGTAGAATACAAGTTGGACATAATGAGTTTAATATCTAGTACTGAAAAAAATAAAGGTAAAGGAAAGGAAAAACATGCTTACTCTAATAAGAATAGTTTGAAACTTCCTATGACAGAAATCTAAAATAGGAAACTTATGAGCAACAACATGATGCAACAAATGAAAAATTTTGTACTATGAAGCTTTGCTTCATGAACAAAATTATTTAAAATATCATAAAAAATTGCTTTCAGATTATAGGTTTAGAAAATATAAGAAAAATAACTGGACACTGGTGTTTACATCTTTAATGTTAGCTACTCATAAGTCTGAGATCTGAGAGTTATGGTTTGAATCCAGTACAGGCAGATAAATCTGTGAGATTGATATCTCCTATCAACTAGCAAAAAAATTAGAATTGGAGGCATGGATCAAATGGTAGTATGCCAGCCATAAGCAAAAGCTGAGAAATGTGAAGCCCTGAGTTCAATTTCCAGTATCAGCATATGCATGCATATACACACAAACATATATGTATTTTCAATTATACATACACATACTTATATATACATAATACTTAAATCTTTAAACCTACTGAGAGATATGAGACAATGAGAGTTTTATATAGTAGAAAGCTATACATATACATATATACACACGTACATAAGTATATACATATATACCTCCAGCAAGAAAAAGACTAATTTTTATTGTACATAAAAGCATTTTTAGGAAAATATTATCTCTTTCATATGATGCTCTAAAACATCATGTGAATACGCAACATAAATCAATAAACATAAAAATCTAGGAATTATGTGAGATGCAGTATGTATGGATGAATAATAATAAAAGATTGTTCCTCAAAGAAATTACAATCTTATAGGGAAGTCTAATATTATACAAACTTTCAAAATTATGAGAAATGCCCAAGGTCCAAAGCAGACTACAGAAGGAGATTAGAATTTGCCATCCCCAAATTTACCACTTTGTATAAAGATACTTTTGAGTTGAAGGAAATTAAGAAACAACTGGGGTAGGGAGAGTCCTAGGCCATCTCCTTACCGGTCCACAGATAGACGTAATTTCTCCTTGAGAAAGATGAACTCTTCACCCCTCACCCACTGTTCCAACGAGGGGAAGAGTGGCTCTTATCATCAAAGATCAGAAATATAAAATATTCTGTCTGAACAGACCTTACTAAAATAGATTTCAACATCCATTTGTTATCTGATGCATATACCTTCAAGTCTAGCCACCTCTATGAGTTTTTGCAAACTTCTGCACATGTAAATAATAATAAAATTATATGTTTTTCTATTAATCTATCTTTTGTTAGTTTGATTTGCTGTCTCTGTGATAAATTTAAGAGGCAAACCTGTCCTACCTGACAATGTTTTAAGAGAAAAGGAGAAAGAGAGAGGGAGAGAAAGTCAGACAGACACAGACAGAAGAGAACCTAGCTACAAATTTTTGAGGCAAGAGATCTCCTAATACCCTAAAAAAAACCCTAAACTACAGATTATGTCCTAAATGCTTCTCACTGCATTTTTTTCTCACTGTGTTTTGTTTTTCCAATGAATATTAACATTTCAAGAACTTTCCTAGTGGCATTCAGAGCATGATTGAATAAAGGCATTCCAAAATAGCAAACATGTAAAGTAAAGGCAAAGGAGACACATATTCCATATGAACTCAGTATAAAAATTGTGTGTATATAGTACTCATGACACATAATGCTACAATATAGTTGGTATAATAGTAAGGTTGATTAGGGGAACTATCTTTCATCTCCACTGGATGGTATTTGTTCATTGACAATATTTCTACCAATATATATCCTACTATTTGCATTTCTTCTGCTTTGTCTATTATAAAAGGCAGAGCCTCTACATTGTTTACAAGATCTGTACACTTGTTGAATTAGTGAATAGTTCCAGTGTTATGTTCAGTGTCTTCATTATCCTAATTTTGATTCTTATTATATCACAATGGGTGATATTAAAATCAGAACTTATATTATATATTGCTTCTGTTTGCATTTCTGTTTCATTTAGACAGGAACTATCTTCAAAACAATAGTCTAAAGCACAGGCGTGTCTTTAATGGAGACATAGATCATTTCCAAAGTACTTAGATGCAGAGAAACAAAATCAGCTTTCCACTGCATAAAATACTGCTCTTTTTATTACCTTCGTTAAGGCATCTAGCCATCTCCCTGAATCGCCACTCCATCACTGAACTGTCCCTATCTTGCAAATCCTTGGGACAGTGTGACTGGGGATTTCTATGTTAGAAATGAACTCAAAATCTCTTGCCACTCAGCTTCAGTGATTGATTGCAGCTATTTAAGACTCACCACTGAAAACAGTTTCATAGTTTGTTTCAATTTTGTCCACAGGTATTATTTACCCAATAGCTAAAGCTGAAGTGATTTCAGCAAGATAATATGTTGTACTAGCTTATAATCAAAGGATCATATAGAGATATAGGTTAGATATATAACCCAAGTATGTGTGTATATGTATGTACATACATTAGTATTTATATCTATAGCAGTTATCTCTCCGTCTATCTGTCTGTATGTCTACCTATACACACACACATATATATGAATCTATACTTATAGAATAAATACATAAATGAAAAAACAAACTTTCTATACAAAAGAACTCAAAATATTTTTTTTTGCCAGTCCTGGGCCTTGAACTCAGGGCCTGAGCACTGTCCCTTTCTTCTTTTTGCTCAAGGCTAGCACTCTTCCACTTGAGCCAAAGTGCCACTTCTGGCTTTTTCTATATATGTGGTGCTGAATAATCAAACCCAGGGCTTCATTTATTCAAGGCAGGTACTTTAACACTAGACCATATTCCCAGCTCAAAATATTTTTTTTAAAGCTCCAAGATTTGGAGCTTAATATGCTTTCTCTTAAGTTTGAGGTAGATATGACAACATGCTTTATAAAACTCAATACTGGAATTGAAAAAAATAAGTGTACAGTGTATAAGGAGCCAGAAATGACCTTAATCACCATTAACTTTGCCAGTGATAATTCATATTGATTTAATGCATGTTCCTATGGAAAGCACTGAGGTTGCCATTTGGCAGGCTGTTCTTTCTCAAACCCATGACCTTGGTCTAGTCTTGAGGAAAACATCAAAGTGAAACTCAGGTGAAATAAAAATAAATGATGTTTGGGAGAAGAGCATTATACAACTATCAAGGGAAGTCTGGAGGTCAGTCGACAATAATGCACAGATGTCAGGAATTCTACATTTGACAACCCACTGCAGTTATGTAAAGTGGTAGGAATCACCAGCCTAAGCCTCTACCGAAACACTGCAATATCTTTGCAATGATTTTTTTCTCATTAACCTGGATTTATTCCCAAAGTGAAAATCTTTAAAAAAAATTAGTGTTATTTTACTTCTAACAGTCAAATTCTTGATTAATGATATATTTTATTAGATGTTATTAAATGTAACTACTAGGTATTTGCTCTTTACACATTGTTAGGCATGATGTTAAGTCTACAAAATTCTGCATTATGCTTACAATTTACAAAGGAGAAAACACATTACATTAAATAAATTGGTAGACATCCCCAAACTGATGAATGCTATAAGGATGAATCACTAGGAAGACTGAATGATCTTTAGAACTGTAGTATTGATATTGAAGTTCTAACAGAATTCAATTTATAGAGAATCGGTAAGCTATTTGCTTAATAGGCGATTGAATTATCATGGACAATCATTTGCTAGGTTACTGCTGATTATGTTTCTAAGGATAAAAGAGCATTGTGCCTGTGATTTTCATCTGTTCTCCACCATCAGACACTTGGTGTCTAATGACATGAACAAGCTATGCTGTGCTATTTCCAATGAAGAATTCACTGCTGGCTCCCACTCCTAGGTCTGTTCTCTGCATGCAGAGAATTCATGGTATGCTCGAGTCAGACTGTGTCAACTATGGTCTTCCAACTGGTTGGTACATATCAATGGTTTCTGATGTTGAAATTTACATTTGTAACAAGCAATTTTAAGAGCCATAGACTCCCAAATGTCAATTTCAGAGTGGTGGTGAGGGTATTTTTATTGTGTGATTAAATAGTTGATTCAAACATTTTCATCCTGAACCAATGTAATTACTTCATTATCTAATGATTGCATTAAAGATCTCTCCCAGAGAGGAAACAAAGTGAAATCAGAAGCACAGGAGAGAGGAACAGAGGCAGATATAGAAAGACAGGGAGAAAAACAAGGATAAGAAAAGAGAAGATAAAATAGAAACATTCATATTCCCACCTATCATGTTTCTGCTCCAGAGTCCTTCCTTCTAAGGCCCTGAACATGGCCAATGAGTGATTTATTGGATTCAACATGACTACAAGACTCTTCAAATATAACCCTGCTGTTTGCCTCCCCCAGCCTGCAGTCACTGTTTACAAGGCATGAAGATAAATAGAAAACCCGACCTGCACATTTCCAGGAACCATATTAACAAAGCTGAAAGTTAATGAAGGACATCACCAAGGCATATAGTATGTTTAATAAAACACTTTCTGCAGGAATTGAAAGAAGCCTCTGCATGGGGGAATGCAGTAGCTTATTACTAATTCAGAATCTCCCTCCAGCCTGGGACTTTTGTCTTTCTTCCTCCTACTAGCTGCACTTTCAAGCGTGATGGCTTACTTTGTAGTCTTCCCTGCTCAGGAAGGGAGCTCAGAGGAAGCTGAGCTAGAGAGTTCATTAGGGGGATTTCACAGTCACTCAGATCGCAGGGTCTCTGTGTCATCTTCGCAGATCACACTGCTCATGGAGAGTCTTTCTTTATTTTGTTACTTATCCTTGTACTGCCAGAAGTCTACAAAGACTGGGGCTCTTGCCTATTTCCATTCACATCAGTGGAATGTGAGCGCCATTCAAAGTGGGCCCTGTGCTAGCAGGCATTCACTGATTGCAAATCAGCTTATTGTATTAAAAAAAATTCAACATGTGCTTAAAAATGTGGCATTTTGAAGATGAAAATCTAATTCTAAGAGAAGCATATTACAAAAAGAAACAAGATAAAAAAGGATGAGACAGAAAGCAGGAAGGGAAAAGGAACAAAGGAAACACAGACAAATGGACAAGGAGAATGGTCAAGTAGGAGCAATCCAGAGAGCTGAATTAGGGTAACTAAGTTTTGTCTCATTTACTTCTGTGCATTTATTCTATTCAGAAACCTCTGCTCAAAACCAATCAGCATTGTTAGCATTGGTCAAGTTTTAGCTTGGAGAGGAAGTCAAGCTGAGCCAATGTTATCAGTGCTTTGTAAAATGAAGAGTCAAGACCCATTCTCCTTCAAACGATCCTTTTCTCTCTTAGGCTTTCTGAATGTAGACTCTTGATTACAGCACCTATGCCTAATTGTAAGTTTTACTTTGAACATACTATTTTATTCCTAGAGAGCCAGTGGCTATTGATGATTTTGTCACTGAAATCCATAGTTACAGGTGGGCGTTTTCAGTCTTAACATGAACTGTGTGTTCAAAGAGAATGTGGTTAATATAATTTAATGAGATTTATACATTTCCATGGAACCATAGGGATATTTCTCTCATTTTCCACTGTTGAAAAAAAACTTCTACAGCTCCTCAGGTTGTCTAGATGAAAAATGAGTTGAATCTTCTTAGTTAGAAACCTATATGTTCCAATGCCTTCCCAGATATAGTATTTATTCTATTGAATCAGTTACATCTAATTCTTACTGGGCCCTGATTTTTAGAGTAAGGTAGTTGGCCTAGTAGTATAGAAGCTAAACTTTTCCTCATGAAGACAATGACTGACCTAGACCTTAAGATGTTTGTGTTTGAAATTGGAAGACATTCATAACTAAGGACAAGAAAAACAGTAACTTTAAAGCTAAGATACAGTATATGAGAATTGTTGTTACAAGTCTTGGGGTGGTGCTCATTGTCAATGTTTATTTTACAGCAGCAGTAAGTGTGACAAGTTCTGATGAATTGCATGAGCTCAAAATAAATATTCTCATACTGAGGGGAAAATCTTCATTTCAGAAACAAACCATTTTCTCACCCACGAAGTATGCTTTGGCCACCAGGCACCCTAGTGGAAGTCACTGGTGTCTGATTTGAGTTTTAATATGCAGATACACTGTTATTTCATCTATCTTGCTGCTTCTGTGATATTTTTTCTTTTTTATGCACTTTCGGCTTTGAAAGGCTGATCGTAGACTCTGAGCTTTCATACTCTACATTTTCAATGCTGTTAGTTTTCTCTGAAGCCAAATGTGCTTACATTCTTGTTCACCCAATATTAATAAAGAGGATGTTTGCACAGCAGGGAAGCACATTCTCATTTATCTCTGACAAGAAATGTGAAGAATGGAATGGCCTGATGGCCATTATCTAAACCCTACGTGACTGCAGACATTTTGAAGTCCCAGAAAAGACAATCAGACCATGAAACCCTCATTAAAGTTTTCTTCTCTCAGCTTTAGTCTGCACATTAAGTCCCCAGTCAATTTCTTATATAGGATTGTTTTTGCAATAAATAAATGGAAGATTATTTTGTAATCAACAAAATAGAGTCACCTAACTTAAAAGACGAAAAAACTCCAAAGTTGAGAGCTCTCAGTGGGAGTTACTGGGCAGATCATTCTTTAACAGTCCTCCAACCCTCTACCCTGTTAAAGAGAAACATTTAAGGTCACAGCAGTGCTCTCTTGTTGTGATGTTCCAACCAACCTGTGGGAGGAAGTAAAGCCACAGAAAGCTGTTTCTATTATGTCTGCAGCAGGATTTTCATACTGAATTGCTATAAAAAAGACTCAAAGAAAAATGGAGGGAAAGAAGGACATATTGATATACCCCCAACAAGAATATAAATAATTCAGAGACTTTACTCTCACAAGAACCTCTTCAAGAACAATGTGAAGGGCTGGGGATATGGCCTAGTGGCAAGAGTGCCTGCCTTATATACATGAGGCCCTGGGTTTGATTCCCCAGCATCACATATACAGAAAATGGCCAGAAGTGGCGCTGTGGCTCAAGTGGCAGAGTGCTAGCCTTGAGCAAAAAGAAGCCAGGGACAGTGCTCAGGCCCTGAGTCCAAGGCCCAGGACTGGCCAAAAAAAAAAAAAAAAAAGAACAATGTGAAAAACCTATACAGAGAAACATACACATATAGAGGACTAGTAAATGTGCCTAAGCAAACTAATCAATGAAGTATAGTCACAACAAATCTTCAAGTAGCAGCTCTCTCTGATTGTTAATTGCATGCCCATGATATAACTTTTCAACTATTTCTAAATATGCATAGGGGTTTTGTAAGTGTTAAATTCCAGATATTCTATGTAGCAAGAACCCTAAATTAATAAACTGAATACAAATTAATGTAGTAATTCATATTTTAATATCTATGGTCTTTAACACAGAAGGAGAAGAAAATGGCCCCTGTTCACTGTGTAATGCTCTTGAGAGCCAGTTAAGCAATTAATAAAATGTCTGAATGCTATTTGGCAATGCCCAAAGGCAAGCTAGCTTTTTGAAAATGAAGAGATAGACTAGGAAACGATGATAGAAAGGCCCCAATAGAGGAGAGGTTTTATAGAGAAACTATAGTTGAAGAAGAGCTTTAAAGGAAAGTACAATAAGCAACTTATCAGCAAGAGACAGTAGAGGACCTGGACCAAAGTGCCAGAATATGTATCTCTCTGGATGACCGGCAATAATCCTGACCCACCAAATTCCTGTGTCAATCATTCTGTTTATGGAATTGCCTTCATAGAGCAGGGTAGAGATGAGTCTTTTGGTCTCTCCTGGCCCATGGGGCTCTTCAGTCTCCTCTCTTCCTTTTGAGAACTTGAACTACTTGTTCTGATTTTTTGGTTTGGTATATGCCATTCTTTCAGGGGAGCTACACACCCCTCTTGTGCTCCTGAGGTTTATTGCCACTGTAACTAGCCCACAGATACCTCCTCTAAAGAAGAATCTAGAGAGAACTTTTGAATTACTATATCAGAGCAAAGAATCAGTCTATTTGAGAAAAGTGGCTAATTAAGTATCAACATGTATAATGAAATTCGAATTTGGTAGTTTACACATGTAATCCAAGCACTTAGAAGAAGAAAAGATAATCATGAGTTCAAGGTCACCCTTGATTCTATAATGAAAATAGAGACCTTGTCATATAGAGAAAGTCAGTTAGTCTGTGTGGGATGGGTATAGTTGGGGAGGTAAAGATGCTATATTTATAGGTGAGAAAGATGCTATATTTATTTTCAACTAAACAATAGAAATAGAAGCATCCAGTGATATTCTACACAGAGTACAATATAGGAATGATTTCCTTCTCCCTGCACTTAGCAAAGTCTTGTATACAGGGATTATTCAAACGTGTTGGGAAAACAGAGATGAGTCTGAGGATGGTAGTTCCAAAGAACTATAAATCATTCCAAGTACTTTTGTTGCCCCTTTGTAGTAGTGGCTATATTACAGGATGGGTCTGCATGGTGCTAACCTAATTTTATATATAAATTATAACTTTCTCTTTTAATAGTTAGATATAATCTAGGTTTTTCTTTTTCTTCAAATGAAAACTTGTGCCTCTGTTCAATAGATATTAAAACAACACTGATAAGAGTAAGTATGAAAGAACAAAGAAGGGCTATTTTTATTAAAATCATTCCTTACTTAGTCCCTCATAGCAGTCCTCTCCATGTTCTGTGGTTCTTTGTGAGAAATAATTAACCCAGGTTCAGTGTCCAGTCAATTAGTCTTGTTCTAGTGGCTAAGTATTGAACCTGTGGCTAAAACAATTTGTATACTGACCATGTAAGCATAAGCAGTTGCTATTATTATGTATGGTAGCCATAGAAGTAGCCACAGACTCAACAGCCACCCACCAGCATTCCTGGGATGTGAGGTGCTTAAGAATATGGGATTGAAGAAAGAGAGTGTGTTTGAAAGAATGGAGCTCTTCAGATATAGAGGAGAGAGCTGGGGATATGGCCTAGTGGCAAGAGTGCTTGCCTCGTATACATGAAGCCCTGGGTTCAATTCCCCTGCACCACATATACAGAAAATGGCCAGAAGTGGTACTGTGGCTCAAGGGGCAGAGTGCTAGACTTGAGCAAAAAGAAGCCAGGGACAGTGCTCAGGCCCTGAGTCCAAATCCCAGGACTGTCCAAATAAATAAGTTAATAAATAAATAAACAAATAAATAAAATGATACATAGATATAGAGGAGATAAGAGAGAGGCGAGAAAATAAAATCATAGAAGGTGCCTGGGTACCTACAGAATGGTCACCAAGTAGCAGAGGCAGCAGCAGCAATAGAAGCAGATGCAGAAGGAAAAAAAATCTAGAAATTTCCCATGAAATTTAGTGCCTACCTCAGTTGCTAGATTTTTTTTTATCAACTTCTCAAACAGCAAGCTTGGCATTAAACTGTCTATATGTTTAATTTTGATGTGTTCTCAGGATGGGGTTCTTGAGCTGGCTAAGAGCCATTTCCCACTGTTTCAGGACATTTCAAGCACTCCCTCCCAGGGAAGGACTATTTGTTAACAATTAGGAAGACAGGCTTTGAACCATGCTGCTCACCCTTGGTGACCCATGGGCTCTGAGGTGTGTGCTCCAAAGTGTTCAGAGAAATATGACGTTCTTTTGTTTACAAATGTGGCAGGTATATAGATAAGACAAGGGTGACAAAAATTGTTTCCTCTGTTTCCAGAGCCAGAAATGTACAAAATGGATACTGTGAAGTCCTTCTTAAGGAGAGAGACACACTAAGGAGTGGGCTCTGTCGAGATCAAAGGGCTTTGTCCTGTGCTATCTCTCCAATAAAATATATTTTACTGAAAACAGGATCTTCAATTTTCTAGACAATTATGAAGAAATTAAACTTAGTGATAATTCAACTGATAATCAGGATGATTCAAGTGGTCAACATTCAAGTCAGTCAACAATTATCACGTTTTTCCTCTCCTTGCTTCTTGTCCTAGCAGCGTTTCCCTGGTTAATGAAGAGGGACTGTATGAGTACTTAGGAAGTGGCTGGCTGCTCAGCTTACTTTAGTTATATACACCACACTCACTTAGGTGAGTCAAACACAGTTGAAAGCTAGAGAGAAGAAGCTGAGTCTTAGCTTGCATAGCAAATCCACTGTCCTGAGTCCTGTCGTTCTTCTCAGCCTTCCATAATTTTGTTGTGCTGCCCTTGGTGACTTCCAATGTTCAAAAAGGGATTGTAGGGACAGCACCTGACCTCCAAGTGGCCTCTGGAACATAGTGGGCTGCTGTCTGAGGAGGTCAGAGGCTGTGGAAGGCAGGACACTCTGGAGAACACACCACACACAAACTTAACTGCATTTACTATATACATCATTACCACTGTTGATTAGGGGATAGGTCTGATTGACATACATGGCAGTAATGCAGAGGCACTGACCCTATAGAGAGGAGGAACATCTCTCACGACCTCTAATTACACACATCAAAGGAATGGAAACCAATTCGTTCTCTCTGATTCCTTGGGAGGCTTCAAATGCCCACAAAGCACTTCCTCCACAAATGTACACTGGTAAATGCACATCAATAATACTGATAGTGTTTATCAGTGAGTCAATCAAATTGTCAAATAAAATACTAATCAGTCTGTAATGACTCCTGGTCATTTTATCATGAAAGCTACCAGAACAGTGACTCTCCTAGGACTTCAGCATGAAGCCAAAGGTGTCAGAGCCACCTAAATCTTCCCCTGGCCAGATGTAAACTGGTTCCCACTGGCCTGTACTTCTGATACTAGAAACAGCATACTCATACCTGGTGAGAGGTGAGACAAGACAAAACAAGACTTCCTCTCCCTCTATTTATAGAGAAGTCATCTCTCCCACTATGGCTTGAAAGATCATATATTTGAAACTTAATCCCCATGCAATCCTATTGGGAGGTGGGCATAATGGGAGATAATTAGGTCTAAAGGACTGTGCCCTTGTAAATGGACTAAGGGTACCATGGGAGGAGTTAGATTGTGAGAGTAGTTTTGTTGTAAAAGCAAGTTCATGCTTCCTGTGTCTCTGCTGCACTTGCTCTCTTACCATGTAATGTGTCTGTCATACCAGAACAAAAATGTGCTACACCAGATGTGGCACCTCAGTCTTAAATTCTTGCCTCCAGAACTGTAAGAAATAGATTTCTGGTCTTTATAAATCACTCACTCCATGATATTTTGTTCTTACCTACACAAAGATATCCCATGGTCATAGCATGCCTGGTATCTCTCTCACAGGAACTTCAAAGAAGGTGTAAGGTCTCACTTAAGCTTGACCCCTTCTGCAATTTATGGACTATTCAACCAAACACAAGGCATTTCAAGGATTTTTGTTTGTTTTTGTCTTTATGGTTTTAGTCTTCCTTTCCTAACTATAATGAAGGCTTCACTTCAATCATTTATGCCTTCCCACTCAGATTGTCTGGAAAGAGTACACTGTTACTCTATGGTGATTTATGATTCAGGAAAAGAGAAACCTAAGTAATCTTGGATTATGGAATTATTCTCATGGGAAGAATACCTATGCTCATGCTTTATCTGCATTGCATACTTAATGTTCTGAATATGATTTAGTAGTGAATATTTTAAAACACTGTGGGTGCTTTATTAAATCAATATATGATTCTCCCTAAAAGTATTCAATATTTGGTAACACTTGGGCCATGTTCTTGCCTAGTGACAATTACCTGGGACCTGTCTGATTCTTCTTCGTGGGGCACATGGTCTCTAGACCAGCAGGGTCTCCATACTGTCTCAACACAAGTTAGATAATACCAGGTATGTGCAGCTATGTAGCACATTAACCTTCATTCATGAATATTATTTTCTTGGTGTTTTGATGAATTTGAATTTTTGATCCCTGAGTGCCCATTATAGCTGGCCTGGAATCCTTAGCAGAGTCTGGGTGATGCTAGCTTCACAAAATGCCTTCTGGTGTAGGTGTCAAGAGGGATATGATCTGGGGATTGCTTTGACAGTACTGTACATATTTTCATAAAATACACATGCGAAGAAGTAAGGAAGAAAGCATTTTTTTTCTACATGAAGTAGTTTGATTGGAGTGGCTAGTAGAATTCACTTCATATTAACATCTATGTCTCCATATCAACTGACCAAACAAATGTGTGTGAATTGACACTTGAACTCAAACTGAAGTTCCATAATTCCTCTACATTACATTACATTAATATGTTGCTCTACATTTCATAACCAAAGATACATGGCTGAGTTAAAAGGCAAGTGCAGTGTTTTGTTTGATTGGTTTTTGAACCAGTTCTGGGCCCCAAACTCAGGTCCTGGGGGCTATCGCTGAGCTTTTTGTTTAAGAGTAGCTAGCACTCTACCACTTGAGCCACAGTTCCACTTCCAGGTTTTTTGGGGTGTTTTTTGTTGTTGTTGTTGTTCAGTGTTTATTTGTGTGTGTGTGTGTGTGTGTGTGTGTGTGTGTGTATAGTTATTTAGAAATAAGAGTCTTATGTATGTACTATCCAGCCCAGGCAAGCTTGAAATCACAATCATATAATGTCTACTTCCTGAGTAACTAGGACTACAGCATGAATAACCAGTGCCCAGCTAAGTTAAGTTTCTTCAGTACAGTAGGAGAGAGAAAGAGATATGGTGTTCTACTCAACAGCCATGAAATGTGTCAGAGATCAGAAATAGAGGACAGTTAGGTTCTTGCCACAAGAGCAGTGTTATTTATAGAGGTGGCATTTTCACCAGGTCATGAAAGCAGGATTTGAATGTGTAAAAAGAGAAAGAAAGAAATTTTGGGAATGAAAGCAACATTTGAGAAAAGCACGGAACCACAGAGATGTGGAATAGTACATTGTGAGAGGGCACTTCAGTTAGTGTGGAACATATCTTGATTCTCAACTCAACAAAATATAAACGATCTATAGGTGACATTTCCTAAATTCACTTTGAGAAGTTGTTACAGTGGATCTGAAGGAGGCCCTAAACCCCATCTTTCAACAGTCGTTGGGTAATTCTGTTGTGATGATGAGCATGTCGCATGCTGAGGAAAAGTTGCATCAGTTGTAGAATGGACAAGAGGGTGAAGTCCAGACCACAAATAGGTCTGACATCAGGTCACAAAGTTTATAATTGTGCTGTGGGCAACAAAGGCCTACTTTTCCTCGAAGTATAATATTCAAGGTTGGGATAAGAGAGAGAAATGTCTTAAGATGACCTTCAGGTTTGGATCCTCAAAGGCCAGCTTCCTCAAGAGAAGCGGGGCAAATGAGAGTCTGGGCAAGGCCCTCCACTCAGTTTGTGATGTCTACATTTGGTTATCCTTTGGTTATCCTTTCATTACTGCTGGTGAATTGCTGATGCTGAAGTAAGTACCCAGGGCTATGTCTTACATCTTTCCATCTCTCCCTGGGCATATAAACCTTCCAGGACACTACTCCTCATCTGTGAAATGGAAAAAGCAATATTTTCTCTGATCTGTTGAGAACCTAATTGCTGTCAAAAATAGGAAAAAGAAATGTGTTTCTTTCAGACATGAAGCACTGAAACAACCTGAAGTGAGTAAATCTGAGAAGTAATGTGTTCTTAGGACCTTTCTTCTTTTTATTTTGACTTTTTAGGCTTGAACATAGACCTGCATGCTTTTCTTTCAACTAAGTGTGTGTGTGTGTGTGTGTGTGTGTGTGTGTGTGTGTGTGTGTTGTTTAGATAGAGTACTCAGAAAAAGAGAAAAAATTGCCAAAATGCAAGCCTTGAATTTGCGAAGACTAAGTCAATATATTTCGATTAGGAACCAGGAATCTTTCCAATATTTACATTGGATTTGCTTCCAAATGTTTGGCTTTTTAATGGGTTGCAAATAAATTGGGAGAGAACAGCACCGAGCATAATAAAAACAGAGGAAGAACAAAAAAGATGTAGCCTCTTTCAAGTGCTAGAGTACCTCTTGAACAACATGAGGACTTGGTTCAAACCCCACAAACAATGAAGTAAATAAAATTTATTCACTAGATAACCTCTATATGTACTCCAAATCAGTATTATTTCTGATCATTTATATTTAACTTTTTAATAGGGCTAATGTTTGGAGGAAGGAAAAGTATATTTATAGTCATTTTTAGTTAGAAAACACATAATCTTATTAGATTGTCTCTGGGGTTTTTGTCTTTTTGTTTTGTTTTGAGAAGAGTAGAAAAACAGCTATGTGAAAAGAGGCTTGACACACTGGGCTGTTACCTGGGCTTCCGGTGAGATAAGAATTGGATGCCTGCAGGATGTTTAATACACTGCTCTCAGCTGGAAGCCAGAATGAGCTCGAATTGCATGTAGAGGTAGGACTTAGTAACATCAGTTTGAAGACTTCTAAGATCTGGAGATCAACAAAAGGAGAAGCAACAGAGGCATGCATGCATCTTCAGTCCACACATTATTGGAATGGTCAGAATGAAGGTTAGGGGCTCCCTTGGGTGTGAGTACAGTGTGTTTTACAAGATGAGCTTATGATCATCCAAACTAAATTCCTAATGAACTAATTATTTATTTGTAAAATCCACTCATAGTAATGTTAGAAGAGGATAAAATTGATCATTTCCCTGCTTATCTTATCCCTGCTTCTTTTTATTTAGATGAATGTAAGAAAGGTAAGGAAGCTTTTCTTTGTTGGCTAACAAAGAGAAAATGTAAAAATTCAAGAAGTAGTTCACGTTTTGTTCTTGTTTTCCATGTAAACTACAGAAGTGAATTTTCAAAGAATCATCAAGAAAATAAACTACAAAAAGTAAGATACTATTGGAAGACTCTTCCACTCCCATCAGGAAGGAGTTCCTATCAACTCCATATCCTCTCTCCCAAACACATTGCAGGGAAAGGAAAACTAAATATACAAATATTATCATGAAACCACATGGAATATTTGTGTGTTTCTTGAATTGATTCTAGTTAATTAAAATTTCTCTGGTCTTCCCAAGAAAGCTTTCATAAGAAATAAAGTATTGAGGCACACTCAAAGAAACATAGATTCTACGGTTTCCCTCATTGGTAATAATATGTACACATCTAAGCTAGTCCTAGCAGAGGATCACAATAGCTCAATAGCTATGTACATATGATCATATAAGATGATGCTCAGCGAAGTGAACTCCAAGATATGGAAACAAGAGGTTTTTCATTGTTGTTATTTTTAATGTACTCTGTGAAATTATTCCTTTTTTATTTTATCTTTCCTATGTTTTATCCCTTGTTGTCATTGTTTTGATTTTGGTGTCTTGGATAGAGTATATACATTTATCTGAATTAGTGAAGGGAAGGGTAGCTTCAAAATGGGGAGAGAAAGGGTGAAGCAACGCAACAGCAAAGGTTAACTGTACAACTTGCGGAGAAAAATGAGGGAGGAGGTAACAGGTTTGACAAGAAATGTACTCACTACCTTACGTATGTAACTACATCACCCTCACAGAAAAATTAAGTTTAATAAAAAAATAAAGAATTTCACTTTAGTTTTTAGGGCCATTTGTTTCCTTGTTACAGTGAAAAGAAACACTAAAATTTGGGAAATATCTGTCTGGTTGACCATTGAGGGAGAAGTTTTAGTATTTGTGCATATGTGCTTATATGTGCTTATATATATATGTGTCTGTTTTTATTTTGGTGGTGGAAGGTAGTATGTATTTATGCAAGAAATAATTATTTAAATTTCTACCTCACTTTGCTGCTATGTGACTCACATAAATAATTCATTAGAACTTTTTCTCACTGATTAGTCCTATTAGAACAAAGTTGTATAAAACAAATACACACACACACACACACACACACACACACACACACTGTCCTTCTTGCTGGTTTGCCTCTCCTTTTGTTTTTGAAATATTGGTATTACTATTTTAAATACTTTTTCTTTGTCTCTTATCACAATTTTACATTATTTCCCATTAGGCCTAGTCTCAGAATTATGTCACCAAATAATGGTGATCAAGAAAAGTGAAACAATACAATAAAGACAAAGTATAATGTTGTGATTTTTCCCCTGTTAGATACACAGTGAATGTTTTGATAGTTTACAAGTATATTATAGTGACTAGGTAAGCAGATGGTAAGCAGATAGAGAAGATAGATCTGTACTTTAAAAGTTCAATTTTATGTCACATTTAAGATATTCAAATAAAAATCCTTTGAAATAGTCATTTCTGTAAGAATTTACAACTCCTTGATAGGTAGGAGTACACTGGGAGCAATGGGGAAATGCAAAGGGAACCTAAAGTGAAAGATGAGATTGCAAGGTTTCTGAGAACAAATATTGTAGTTAAACTTCTCAACTGACAGGTAACCTCAGTCCTGTACAGACTGGACCTAGGAACAGAAACTTCTTATAGGATAAGGCAATCTCAGTCAGCACTCAAACACCTATGGTTTATACTATTATTCTCAGTGCCAGATTTCAGTGTATTTGCATCAGGTTCTTACACTGTTCTTGCTGCCATGAATTCACTAAAAACAGGGGGAAAGGCTGGCAACATTTTGTCTTTCCATAGTCACTTTATAATCAACTTGGGTTAAAAAAAAAAGACCAGACTGATTGAAAACATCTTTATGACAAGAAAATAAAGCTATACCTAAGAAACAACATAATCTTTCAAGACAGATGATCTTAAGATGAGAATAATTTCTATAATAATCAGTGTACCCTGGAATTGGAGACATCATCTCAAAGGAGCCATGACAGCAACCATGTGGCTGAAACCTACAACAATTGGAAATAAGATGACTAGTCAGCTCACACCTTACAGGTGTGAGAGTATGTATGCATATGCTTTTCTTCTCTCTCTAATTCTTCCTCTATTAAACCTATACCCTGAAATGAACTGAAGTGCCATTTTTCCTGTGGCATCATGCCAATGTAACAATCCCTTTTTCTGCCAGGTGTCTTCCCTAATGTATTTACCTCTCACTTTCATTTCGCTAACAGTCTCTACCGAATTCTTCTCTTTGGGGACACAAGGATTGATGTAGATGGTTCCACAGAGTTTGATACCTAACAGAATTCCATACCAGAAAACTCTATGCTTATTATAGAACTCTATTCTTAATGAGTTTTAATTCTATCCTATATAAAAGTAACAAGACAATGATGTAAAAAAACAATAGGTAGTAATTAAATAATAATGTTTAAATAAAATGATAAAATAAAACTAACTGGATACATTGCTTTCTCATAAAGTTCTGAATCTGAAATAAGTACTACTAAAGATCCAGAACACAAAATTTAATGCTATTTTGGAATATACTTTCCTCTAGTGTCAGCTAAGATAAGGATGCATGGGATTAAAATAATACAATTTTTAAAAGCAAAAAAAAATTATTATATTCCCCAAACTAGATTCCCCAAACCAGATACCAGAAAGTTTTGTTCTGCATGTTTTGAAAGCCACATTGCCACGTAAGATATACCTTCATTCAGAAGACCAATACAACATAAAGAAATGATAGGAATATGTTTGGAAATCAGCCATTAGCTGTAGTCTCTTAAGCTTGTTCTTCTAAAGATAATTACTAATTAAAAACACAACATGAGACAACTAAAACAGCAACCCTTCACCTAGTAACTCGTTAAGAATACTAGTAATACATTCCTCCAAAACAATACTACAAAGAACCAACAGCCTCCTCAACAAGTGGGCTAAAGACTTACAAAGAGACTTCTCTGATGGGGAAATGAGAATCACCAAGAGACATATGAAAAAGTGCTCTACATCACTGGCCATAAAAGAAATGCAAATCAAAACAACATTGAGATTCCATCTCACCCCAGTAAGAATGTCATATATCAAGAAAACTAATAATAACAATTGTTGGAGGGGATGTGGCCAAAAGAGAACCCTACTTCATTGTTGGTGGGAATGTAAACTGGTTCAGCCACTCTGGCAAGCAGTATGGAGATTCCTCAGAAGGCTAAATATAGAACTCCCCTATGACCCAGCAGCCCCACTTTTGGGTATCTATCCAAAAGACCACAAACAAAATCACAGTAATGCCACCAGCACAACAATGTTCATCGCAGCACAATTTGTCATAGCGAGAATCTGGAACCAACCCAGATGCCCCTCAGTAGACGAATGGATCAGGAAAATGTGGTACATATACACAATGGAATTTTATGCCTCTATCAGAAAGAATGACTGCCCCATTTGTAAGAAAATGGAAGGACTTGGAAAAAATTATACTAAGTGAAGTGAGCCAGACCCAAAAAAACATGGACTCTATGGTCTCCCTCATAGGGAATAATTAGCACAGGTTTAGGCAAGTCACAGCAGAGGATCACAAGAGCCCAATAGCTATACCCTTATGAACACAAAAGATGATGCTAAGTGAAATGAACTCCATGTTATGGAAACGACTGTTATATCACTGTTGTAATTACTTTCAACATGCCATGTGAAACCGTAGCTTCTATTGTTGATGATACTCTTGTATTCCCTTCCTGTGGTTGTACCTGCACTATCAACTGTATCTTATCTAAGTACATTGGAAACTGTTTATACTGGTATTAGAACTAGGAAAGTGAAAGGGAATACCAAAATCGAGAGACACAGGATAAAAAGACAAATGACTACAAAAGCAATACTTGCAAAAATGTTTGGTGTAAACCAACTGAACAACTCATGGGGGGAGAGAGAAAGGGGGCGCGGGAGGGGGGAATGAGGGAGGAGGTAAAAAACAGGAGGTAAATGTATCCAATGCCTAAAGTATGAAACTGTAACTTCTCTGTTTGACAATTAAAAAAAAGAAAAAAAAAGAAAACTAGTAATATAACAGAGTTTATTTTCCTTTGAAGTGACAGATTTTACACCTTTCAATCACTTGTCTGATATTTTCATTGTTAGGCAAGGGAAGAAAGAAAGTACACAAATTTTCCAAATTTTATTTGGAATAGACTTCAAATACCCAGAAATCTCCAAAAGAGACTACTTTCCCCAATAATAACTGGCCTTTTCATGTTCCCTTTCATTAAGAATGCCCCTCCATGTTTCCTCTCTTCCTCAGGAGAGGCAAGAACACTTTGGAAGTTTTGAAAGAGGATTATTTATAATTTGATTACAAAAAATGATTACAGTTAAATACCATGATACACATGTGCAAAACAATATTAAAGCACAATTTGGCACTCATGTAACTAATAACTAAATTTCAGTTTTAGGGGAAACATGAGACTCACATAATTGCTCTATATGTAAGAGTATGGAACTCATTTCCAGGAGGTATTGTATGCCTTTGTTTTGCAAGGACATCATGAGTGTCTAAGTTTGAAATAAAAAACAATTTCCTCATCAAAATGAATATATGGAAAACACAATGAAATAACCTTGACTTTACTCTTTGAAAGGAAACAGTGGGAATTGTGCCTTCTCCATTCTTTAGGGTTTGGCTGTTAAGTAGCAGAAGGACATTGGAGTTTGTGTCACCTGCTTCTCTGTAGCATCCTGCTGATGACCTCAGTATCCTGTGTGCATTGCTAAGGATAATGAGGAATATAAAACTAGGAAGGAACCACAGCAGCCCAAGAACAAATCACACAGCCCTTCTATAGGCACTGTATTTGCATTGACACAGGTGTATGACTCAGGATGACTCATTGGCTTCCTGACCTTCCCACTTGTCAGAGTCTCCACATTCATCACCATCATCTGAGCTAGCTCCGTTGCTTACTTGGATCACCTCACAGATTCCATATTTTAGTTTTTATTTTTCAACAAAAATCAACTTGGAAATTTTTACTCAGACTTTACGTTGTAGTCAAACCTTCCATGTATAGAACGACAGAGATAAAATTCCTTTTTGACTCTTTAGCATTCGAACTAAAGTTTCTTTTAATAGCAAGCTATTAAATTGTTTCAGGCCTAATGGTGATTGTGGATGAATGAAACACATATTAAGGTTCTGTAATGAACCTATTCTCAGATAACCAAAAGCCTAGGAATTGGGACCCTTTGAATTAATGTAACTGATCCCCTCTTCTATTCTATCTTGATTTAACCTTCCCACTTCAAGCTCAAATGTCAGCCTATACAATCAAGCAGTTTCATTTCAATACATTCTCTTTAGGAAGTAACTACAGTTCCAAAGAGTGGAATGCCTTGTTTCTAGTTACAGTCACATCTTAAACCTTGTCCAGCTTGATGACAGCATTCTAAAAGAAGTTCAGTGAACTAACTGTAGCATCAGCTCTGAGGAGGAGGAGTGTTGGAGGAGCTGTTCCATTAGCAAATGGGAAAAGGCTTTCTGAAGCAGAGAAAAAGCATTTCTACAGCCAATTAGACAAATCACCCTTAAGGGGAAACATATTTCTCGATTAAAGCCTTCCAGCATGCAATATTTCACAATTACTTCAAAGAACACAGTCACAGATGTGGGCCAAAGTACTCTACATCCTTTAGAAGTTCTCATATCAATGATTTGAATCTCTTTGATTTCATGAATGAGTATGATGTTATGTTTAAGAGCATTTTTCCTTTAAAAAATGGAGAACAATAACATGAAAAATTTAAACACAAATACTTCTACTGAAAACACACTGAAATCATGGAAGATGTTAAGCACCAATGAAATGGGTAAATTAATAAGTACAAGTCTAAATTGTCAGTGTTCCAGTTATGACACCTTTGACCTCTCACCCCCCAAATTAAACAAACAAAAGAAAAACCAGTTTTACTTCTATAAGCAGGATAATCATATTCTGCAAATAAAACTGAACACTTTATTAAATTTGTACTGCAGAGAAACAGAAATAATCTTCTAGTGTAAGTATGCCCCATGTAATTTGGGAGATCTTCAATTTATTCCTAGTTTGCATGAAATTCAAATTTAACTACCTCTGTTTTGCATCTGGCCACACGAGCCATGACAGAATCAGGTCTTATACATTAAAATACATTAAATGTTTATACAAAATAAAAGCATACTTACCTATTTTCCTTCTTAATGCTGCATAGCCTGCATTTCCATTTGCAAAAATTGCAAACTATAGAACTATAGTCTCTGGAAAACCTGCCACCCAGAGGTAAAAATTCCATCCAAAAATTTTGGAAAGTTTTTCTTGAGACAAGCTGTGACAGAAAATACTTCAGAAGGAAAATATGCAATAATAATAGCAAGAGTATTCTCATGTATTGAGAGTTTTCTGTGATCAACTATGCAGCTGATATGGCTTGCTTTTACATTGGTCAAAGTCCATTTATAAAACCCACATCAGGCTTAGGCTACTTCACTGGAAAGGCAAAAACCAAAGCCCGATTTCTGGTTTGACCTCTCATTAGTAATGTTAAGTAGGTGATTAGGGAACTTCTAATCCTCTTTGGAATCCCTTTCCTCATTTGTGGAATAGGGATGATTGTAGTATGTATCTCAAAAGATGGTTATGTGCAGATGACATGGAATACACAAGCAAAGTTATCAGCACAGGTATTAGTACCACACTAAAACCCTAGTGAACCTCAGCCACTACACAAAATCATGAAAACAATGTTACTTCCTGTTTGCACAGCCCTCATATTTCAACCAGAAAGAACACAGTCACAGGAAATATTTTAAGTATTTCCTGCCAGATAAACATATAATATTGTATGGAATAAACAAATGGTTTTAGCTAATTATCCAACAAGACCAGCCAAACAACACCTTTCTCATTATTCAGAATTCAATATTCAAATTTGTTTAACTTCATCTACCCAGTGGTAAGGGAAGTGAGGCCACATTATGTTTAAATGTGATTTTTAATATTTTTCCCCTCTACCCTTCTAAAATATTTCAGTGTGGCTGGGTTGACTACTTTATTTGGGCTGTTTGAACAACTGTGTCCAATTACATTGCTGACTCATTTAACAATGATTGACTATAACAGAAGCAAAATTACAGAGCCAGCAGGATTTCTCTTTGGCAACATCTCACTGTTCCTTCTCCAATCCTGCTCTACACCTCTAGCATTCCATCCCTTTGGTAACTCTCTGAGTTTTGAAACCTAATCTCTATCACTCTACACACTGTGATAGGCCCCTTGTAGCCAAAATGACCTTTGCTTATGTTACTGCCCAACATGTCCATTAAATTTTTCATTTCCTATGTTAACTCATTGATTTAGCCATGTTAAAGGAAGAAAATTGGACTAATTTAATACAAAGTGTTCTGGACTGATGGCTTTGTGAATTTAGTCAGTGTTTTCATTCCTTACCAAGAGAAGATTTCAGTCCAACATAGAGGAAAGTTTTTCAAACCAGGTTTACTTTGAGGTAGAAATGTCTAAGAGAGAATTTTAAGCTGTGTGACTCAAGATGGATAATCCAAATGTCCTCATGTCCTCTAGGCTTCAGAAATCACTCTTCTCGCTAATACCAACTGACATGGAATTTGCCTTGCTCTGCACTGCCACGGCAGGTCAGCTCTCTCCCCTTTGCATATCTGCAACTCCTAAAGAAAGAATGCTGACGCATGGGAGAAATCTATCCTCTCGTGATTTGTCTGTTCCTGTTCTGATCTTTGGCTCTGATCATCTATGCACAAGATATCTATCTCTCAATATCATAACTCAAATCCTCCCTTATATTCTTCAAAGTACAACAAATGTATCCCAAAACCAAAGAAATTAAAAATTCTAAATCACTATTCACATAGAATCCATCTTCATTTCTTCCTCTAATTATTTTTTGTCTGACTCTAATAATACTCCCCACCCATTCTATTCCCTGAAACTATTGTATGCTATGATCTATTATTCTGATCCTCTACTAATTTTATATGAATGAGAAATACACAAGTCAGATGACTGGATAAGTCTTGCCATAAATGATACCCATATTTACTTAGAAGACATGGGCTACAAGGTCAATGAACATGTGTCAACCAAAAGAAAGAAATCAATTTTTCTCAATTCTTCTCCAGGGATATTCTAGAAGTCATGTTGGTTTTAGGCTGATAGTTGGCTCTAGAAAGCAGAAATTTCCAGGTTCCAATTCTGAAATGAGTAAAAAATTATATATTATATATATATATATATATTTTCCTCCGATTATACCTCTCAGGTAATGTATCCAATCACCCTCCATCTCCTCTCTGGTTTAGCTTGTACACTATATTCTCACATATAAGTACACATTCATCCCTTTACTCACTCATTCAGCTGAAAATTTTTCTTACTGTATGCACTGCAGTCCCAGTTCCAGCTATTAGGACACAGAGTGAAATCACATCTTTAGCTCTTCTCTGAGGGGTTTAGTAATCAAAGGTTAAACAATGCACAGCAAGAAGCACAGAAATTCTGCAGTACTGTAAAGAAAAGGGCAAAATTTTTCTGTGTATATGGAAACTGTATTTTAGATAAAGGAGAAATGATGCTGCAGGTGAGGATTTGTATGAGAAACTAGGTAAAGACAATGCATAGGCATCAGTGATGTGAGGTGGAGTGAGGTATGAGTGGGAAGAAAGAAGGAAAGCATTCATATCAAGGAAGCAACACCAACATGGGCAAAAGACCCCAGAAGTATTTTAGAGGAAATGAAAGAAATAATAACTCAAGAGGCTGGGAATATGACCTAGTGGTAGAGTGCCTGCCTCGCATATATGAAGCCCTGGGCCCAATTTCTTACCACCACATATGTAGAAAGAGCCAGAATTGGTGCTGTGGCTCAAGTGGTAGAGTTCTGGCCTTGAGCAAAAAGAAGCCAGGGACAGTGCTCAGGCCCTGAGTTCAAGCCCCAGTACTGGCAAAAAAAAAAAAATCACTCAAACCAACATAAAATAAACAAATAGGACACGTGGAATGAAGAGAAAGTTAAGATTGGAGCAGTGTCAGCAGGACTTCGTAATGATGTTTATTGTAGAGCTCACTATTGTCTGTCCATTAAATGCTAAATGCAAAGGAAAGATAAAGGAGAGGGTAACAATATAGGTTTGGGTTTTTCAAGGATCACTATGAAAAGATAACAAATTAGCAAATTCAGAGTAGGGGGACAGTTATGGGGATCATTCAGAAGATCGATGATCATGGTGAAAGCAGTGGAGATGAAAGAAACTGACAATTCTCAACATAAATTAAGAAGAACAGCAAGGTCAGAAAAAAAAAGAATCTATGATTTCCATAAGGTCACAAAGGAAACTTTTAGCATAATGAAAAGGGTCTAAGTGGGGTTTTCAGGGTGCATTTCTAAGTAGAAACTGAATGAAATATAAGCCTCAGCTTCAAGAAGACAAACATGCTCTTTGTGCTTTATAAAATACACTTGAACAGAAATTTTTACATATAATTTCTGGCTTAGTAGTTCTGATATCAGTGCCCCTTTCCAGTTAGAAAAGACTAGGAGGAAGCTGGTTGCTGGTGGTTCATGCTTGTAATCCTACCTAATCAGGAGGCTGAGAATGGAGAATCAATTGTGGTTCAAAGCTAGCCCGAGAATCAAAATCTGTGAGACTCTTACCCTCAATTAACCACCAAAAAGCTGGAAGTATTTCTGTAGCAAATTCACAAGATAATGGACTGGGAAAAAGTCATATTAGGTGAAGTAAGCCAAATTCAAAACATAGGCTCCATGGTTTCCCTCAATTGTAACAATGGGTATATGTTCCAGGATGGTCCTAGCAGAGGATCACAATAACTCAATACACATCACTTTATAAAATGATAATAATTGAAATGAACTCCAGGCTATGGAAACAAGAGGTTTTTTTTTACTTATTTTTGGTACTATGTGAAGTTTTTTCTTTTGTTCTTTCTTTTTTCCCTTTGGTTTATACCCCATTGTCACTGGTTTTTTATTTTGGTACCCTATCTTTTGTATATACGTTTATCTGATTTGGGGAAGGGTAGGGGAATAAGAAAATTGTGAGACAAAAGACAAAAGGTGAACCAATGCAACAGCGATACTCACAAGACTCTATGTTGGAAATGTACTTTAAAACTTGGGGGGGGTGGTGAAGGGAGAGTCTCAGGGTGGAGAAGTGGGAGAAAACAAGAGAAAAGTTAGTACTGTTAGACAAGAAATGTACTCACTTATGTAACTGTATCCCCTGTATATATTACCTTTACGATAAAATTAAATAACATTTTAAAAAGCTCAGGGACAGCACATAGACCCTGAATTCAAGCTCCAGTGTGTGTGTGTGTGTGTGTGTGTGTGTGTGTGTGTGTGTGTGTGTGTGTGTGTACATAAAAAAGGCAGGAAAAAGAGTGAAGGCCAGACAGACAGACAAAAAGGAGAGGTGGAGATGTGAGGGGTGAGGAAGCAAGAGCCTCATTTTGGTGTGTTAGCACCAAGGTCCCCAAATGTGAAAGAGGGGACATGTCATGTGCGCAGCTGTGTCTGTGCATCTGGGAGTTAGAGGAGATCTGGGGGTTAATATTAGGGGCTGTTTTCATTTTTAGAATTTTACTGCTAACTTCTGAGAGAAATTGGATAGGAAATAATAAACATGCTTTCTGCAAAAACAAATTGTAGGAAGTTAAGTAGGTTTATAAAATCTTAAGAAGTTTTCACACAGATTGACCCTGGTTTCTATTGAAATTCCAAAGGCCTGGTGGAAAGCAGAAAGCCTGCTGGAGGTTTTGACTCTGTAACATATTCTGAAATTCCGCAGCAGAGAAAATACCCTTACAGACTATTTTTTTAAATCATGATTAGCTTAGATTTTATCACTCTTCAAATCTTGTACAGGACCACAGTAAAACTATTAATGCTTGTAATTTTGAAGTGATTAGATAAAATGAGGAAAAAACAGCATGGTGCCTATACTTTACAGACTTTTGGAAGAAATAATCAGGAGCAAACATTTGATTCAATCATTTTAAGACCTAAAGGATACTGTAAATTATAATATTAAATTTATTAATTTAATATGTACTAGTTATCACCAGGGGCTAGGTGTACATGTATATATCCAAAATTCAGACAATGAGTTATAATATGGAAAACTATAGCTCGTTGGTAAACATGATAAAAAAATCATCTTTTATTAGCTATATGAATGAATGAGATAATTTTTAGTAAAGTTAACTAAATTCTCACTGTCTTTCGTATATATTACTCTATCTGTTTCTTTCAAGATGAGTGAATGACAGATGGTGAATAAAGATGAAAGTAGAAATGTACTTTTGTGTTCTAGGCACTGCCATTAATACACACACACACACAAACACACACACACACACACACCACATACACACAAAATTTTTGCTCTTGCCATACAAATGCAAATGTTATAGTTTGATATTTGCCATTAAGACAGTTCTGATGTACAAACCCTGCTAGGAATCTGCCACACACACACACACACACACACACACACACACACACACACACACAAAATGTGTTCAGAAAACAGATCTGCCACCCACTGAAGAGAGTACACATCCAGTCTGCAGGTTATTATAATTATTTCAGAGTTTTTTGACAGCAAACTGCATGGAGAGTCCAACACAGCATTAAAGGTGCCTCCAAGTTAATCAGTGGGAGAGCTACACAGTCCTTTCTGCAGGGCTGGAAGAATAATTTTCTGGCCCATCACCATCCAGTTTATACCAACTCACTAGAGATATAAAAAACATTTTTGAGACTCCTCCATCCCAATAAATTATACGAATTATCTGTCAAAGGCGAGTTTGATTTAGTAGGCACTAGTGCTAGGCAAGGTACCCAAGGGAGCAAAAGAAAAAAAAATTGATAGAAAATACAGAAAGACTTGAGGGCACAAATTCCATAGTAAAAGATACGACCCTATGACACCATTCAGCACATATGGCAGTCATTTCTTTGTGCACTCACATTGTGTACACACTTTAAAAAGCCAGCGCAGATTGCTTTAGAGAAGGAAAGAATAATGTACAGATCAGTGCTTGCAATGGAAGAAAACATGGAGAAAGTTTTAAAAAGAGGCAATCAATAGCTATGTGCAGATGATAATACAAATTAATATTATATGAAATGAACTCCAAGCAAAGGAAACAAGAGATATTTTTAGTTGCTATTGTTGCTGTTTTTGTTTTATTTTCCTTTTGTTTGTTAGTTTATTTGTATCTAGGAGGGTAAAAGAGGACATATGAAAGGTGGAACAGGGTGAACAAATAAAATAGTGGTACTCACGAGATACTATGTAGAAAATCAACTGTATATCTTACGGGTGGGGACAGGAGGGAGAAACCCAGAGAGAGGGAGAAAAGGGAAGACATGGTTGAATTACTCACTAGCTGATTCATGTAACTGTAGATCCTTTGTATGTCAATCCTACAATAATAATATTTAAAACACTAAAAAAGAGAGGGATTTTCTACCAGAAATGTGAAATATAGGACTAAATTAAAAGCAGAAAAAAACAATCCAGATTTAGCTTATTTGTGGGAGAAAGATAAACACAGTAACCTTGAAGTCCATGCAGAATAGAAAGAAATAAGCAAGTGGACTAAGTGCACTTGAAGTAAGAATGCTAGGGCAAGGCCCAGCCGTTCTCCCACTATATCACCCTTGGAGAACTATGGCCACTCATTCTACTTCTATTCTTTGATCTATAAAATAATAATTGTTATAGGGCTTTTCTCATGAGGTTATGTCATCTTAAAGTTAAAATTAATTCATTATTTTAAAGCAATTAAAATAATGCTTGTTAAATAGATGTTACTAATAATGTTAGATATTATAACCTGGAGACACTAAAAGTAATAAGCTGATTTTTCCTTTAACTATTCTTCTCCTAGGCTTATTTTGTGCTTTACAAGAAAGCAAGAAGAAGCACTTAATATTTGCCCATATTTTTACTTCCTCCATTTTCTAAAGAAAAGCAAGGTTGTCCTTGTCCTCTGACAGTCTCGTTTCTTCTCTCTGTTCATTGACCTTTAAGGAAATCTATGGTTATGAAAATTAACGTTCTAAAATATTCAATATCAGGTATTTAATTTGTGAGTACTTTTACAAATGAGTGCTATATTACATGTAGTTATATGTAAAGTAGGTATATATAAAGTATATAAAACCATATATTTGCACCTGAGGCCTTACAATTAACTGTGTGGGAACTATGTGAGTCTTGGGCAGAGCAGGTAGAGAACAGGCAGAGCAGGAACTTGGGAAATTGTCAGGCTATGTAATCTACATTTCACATTTTAAATCTCTCTAAGACTTCTTCAATCTTTCACAGATGGAACAACAATAAAAAAAAAAAGCCTAAACCAAAATTTTCCAGAATGCACTCTAATTTTCAAGCTCTATTACATACTGCTTTTATAAATTGAAAAATGTGTTTTTTTCCATCATATTAAAGACATCCTTTAGGGGTTTCCCCATGTAGAGAGAGGAAATGAGGAAATGCATTAGGAGCTATTATGTCATCATTTGGGTATTTCTTGTTTATGTAAGATTGTTCCCCATAAAACATTGCCTATCTAGCAGTAAATGACTCATTTCATGATCTTCCTCTGCTCTCTTTGAATATTTACAAAAGGGGAAGAATGCAGGCAAGGATCTAGTGTATATCCTACAAAATTAAGATGAGTGAGGAAAGGGGTACATAAGGGAGATATGGGTGAGAATGTTGAAATGGTGACATTGATGAAGATATATTGTATTCACAAACTGCTTTGTTAAATGGAAACTCCTTTGTGCAACTAATTAAAGATAACAAAAATGCTTTAAAGATTATTTCAGAAAATAAATAATGAAATAAGTAAATAATATTGATTTAGCAATTAAAGAATTTTACTAAATTGGATAAAGAATCACGTTGGTAAAAGTTTTTCAGTCCTAGAAAACTCACTCAATGGAGAAGAAACATTTATAAGTTATAATCAAATTGTAAAATATTTTTGCTATCTCAATCTGTAATTAACATTTTGTATTATAGGAACATCAAAACACCTCTGGTTGCTATCATTTGTCCATTTTAATTATCATGAATGTTTGCAGACATTGTAAACTACATATTGAGCCATTCTGCAAAACAGAACACAAATCATAAGTCAATCAAGAAGTAAATGAATACTGATTGTTAAGAGAAAATATTTCTTCATTATTATATTATTTACTCTCAGTACTTGCTCTAGTTTGGATCTGAAATTATTCTCAAAGGCTTGTGTGTTGAAGGTGTGCTCTCCAGCCTATACCATTAATAGAAAGTGGTGGAATGTTTGAGAAGTGGACCCTAGAAGAAGAAAGTAGGGTAACTGGAATGTGTAAAAGAAATATAGAGCTGATTCTCCTTCTCCTTGTCCTTCTCCTCCTGCTCCTGCTCCTTCTTCTTCTCCTCCTCCTCCTCTTCCTCTTCTTCTTCCTCCTCCTCTTTCTTCTTCTTCCTCTTCCTCCTCCTCCTGCACCTCCTCCTCATCCTCCATTGGTTTATAGCCCAAGTATGAGTTTTTCACATAACATTAGGTCTAATAAACCTGATGTTTAATGGTTGATGTAAGAGATTGTTGTAGCATAATAAATTTCTAGGAATCAAAACCCTTCCACATTGGGCTGGGAATATGGCCTAGTGGCTGTCGCGTCCGCCTCGACCAGCAAGGAAGACACAATGCCAGATTCTTCTCTAAGCAGTTTATTCCAGAAACTTGAAACAGTCTTTCTCTCTCTATCTTCCTCTTCCTTCCCCGGGGGCCTCCCGCTTGGCCTTAAGTGCCAACTGGGTAGCCAATCCCGGTAAGCTACGTGGGGATTACCGATAGGTCCAGGTACGCGGAAGCAAGCCAGAGTCCAAGCTTTAACCATATTAGGAGTTGTTTATCACAGAGAGCACTCGCCGTCGGGAGGCGGAGGGCGGAAGCCCGTGCCATTTCAGGGCGCAGCTGCTCGCAGCTCTCTACAAGTGGCAAGAGTGCTTACCTTGTATACATGAAGCCCTGGGTTCGATTCCCCAGCACCACATATATAGAAAACAGCCAGAAATGGCGCTGTGGCTCAAGTGGCAGAGGGCTAGCCTTGAGCAAAATGAAGCCAGGGACAGTGCTCAAGCCCTGAGTCCAAGGCCCAGGACTGGCAAAAAAAAAAAAAAAAAAGACAAACCTAAAACCCTTCTACATTAAAGCTGCTGAGGTTTATTTTATTTTTATTTTCAAGGTGATGTACAGAGGGGTTACAGTTTCATATGTAAGGGCAGTGAGTAATTTCTTGTCACCCCTGTGGCCTCCCTCATTTTTCTCCCACCTTCCCTCCTCCACAATTCCCTCCCTCATAGTTGTACAGTTGGTTTACAGCACATTGTCTTGTAAGTATTGCTGTTGTATTGGTTTCCTTTTCACCTTTTATCTCATCATTTTGATGGCTGATGGCTCTAATCTTACTCAGAAGGCTGAGATCTGAGAATTATTGTTTGAAGCCAGCTCAGGCAAGAAAGTTCAAGAGATTCTTATCTCCATGAAACTATTCAGAAAAAAGTGGCTGAGATTTTAACAAAACATTGAGATTCCATCTCACCCCAGCAAGAATGTCATATATCAAGAAAACTAATAATAACAATTGTTGGAGGGGATGTGGCCAAAAGGGAACCCTACTTCATTGTTGGTGGGAATGTAAACTGGTTCAGCCACTCTGGCAAGCAGTATGGAGATTCCTCAGAAGGCTCAATATAGAACTCCCCTATGACCCAGCAGCCCCACTGTTGGGTATCTATCCAAAAGCCCACAAACAAAATCACAGTAATGCCACCAGCACAACAATGTTCATCGCAGCACAATTTGTCATAGCGAGAAGCTGGAACCAACCCAGATGCCCCTCCATAGATGAATGGATCAGGAAAATGTGGTACATTTACACAATGGAATTTTATGCCTCTATCAGAAAGAATGACATTGTTCCATTTGTAAGGAAATGGAAGGACTTGGAAAAAGTTATACTAAGTGAAGTGAGCCAGACCCAAAGAAACATGGACTCTATGGCCTCCCTTATTGGGAATAATTAGTACAGGTTTAGGCAAGCCATAGCAGAGCATCACAAGGCCCAATAGCTATACCCTTAGAAACACATAAGATGATGCTAATTGAAATAAACTCCATGTTATGGAAACAAGTGATATATCACAGTTGTAACTACTTTCAACGTCCTATGTGTATGTGTAGTTTCTATTATTGATAATGTTTTGTATCACCTTCCTATGTTTGTACCTACACTATCTCTGTAATCTTATCTGAGTATATTGGAAACCGTGTTTACTGGTATTGGAAGTAGGAAATTCAAAGGGAATACCAAATTCGAGAGACACAGGGTAAAAAAAGAGAAATAACTACAAAAGCAATACTTGCAAAACTCTTTGGTGTAAGTGAACTGAACAACCAGGGGGGGGAGGGAAAGGGGGGGAGGGAGGGGGGCATGAGGGACAAGGCAACAAACAGTACAAGAAATGTATCCAATGCCCAACGTATGATACTGTAACCTCTCTGTACGTCAGTTTGATAATAAAAATTTGAGAAAAAAAAAAAGAATAAATGTTTAAAATTTTCTCTTGGGAATCTGGCAATAATGTTATAGAATTTGCATTTGTATGAGAAACAGGGTGGAGTTGTAAGTCTTAACATGCACATATGGTACCATAATGCTTACCACATGGAAAGGTTGGGTAGCCCAAAGAGAAATCATTGTTCAAAAGGGTAAAAAAGAGAATGTAAGATTCCTGAGCTCTGTTTCATTTGGTTTACACCATTCCATTACATTATTTTGAGATAGTTTTTGAAACACCCAAAGAGCATCTGATTAGGGTTGTTTTTCCAAATCTTTTTTCCAGTCAACTCCCATTACATATAAGTAGCTGATTTTCAGTCCCCATCTAAGAAAACAAGTATGAAAATAATACCATTCTTTAAAGTGTTAAAAAGGATCCCAAACACTGGGATCAGTAACCAAAGGACAGAGACACTGTAGAACAAGTGACAGGTTCTTTGTGGGTCAGCATTAGCTGGGTTCTATCTAGAGGTCTGTATTCTCCTTTATTATACTTATTCACATCATGACTGGTTGTGCTTAACTTGGAAGCTATATAATTTGTGCCAGGGATTTCTATTTTGTCTACTTTGAATGTTTTAAATAAATCCCTTGATAAAGTCATTTAAAACTTTTAACAACTTAAATATTAAAACAAAAGCAAAAACAAACAAACAAACAAAAAACCTTGAGCTGACATGAAGATTAAAAAAAAAAACCAAACACCTAAAATCAACTATGAATATCATCTTTGTTTTCCAAGCTATCAAGTCAGTGGTCAGGATGGTGTAATTCTAGATTCTCCAAATAACTTAAAGGAAACTTTTAGAAACGTTGTCAAGTTGAAGGAATATCCACAATTTCCTCATCATTGGAACCTATGTGGGTGGTATCATATTTGACTTTCAGGAGGAATGATACATCTAAGAAATGTAGGCATTGAGAACGTGCCTGAGGGGAGGGCTGAAGGGAGGAGAGGGGAAAGGGAGGGATGGGAGGGGAGAGTGAGACGGAAAGGCAGGGGAGGAGATGTTAATAGTTACACAGGCATCTTAGCTGGTTCTTACCTGCAAGGTAAGGACTGTAAGGGGTACACCTGAAAGCTGAATAGAGCACAGAGATCAAGAATCAGGACTCCGGTTGAGAATCTCCTTTCTCATTCCCACATTGTTACTGAAACACAGAACATTTCTAATCTGCTGCTTTTTCCTTCACTAAATAAACCAAAGCTGCAACCAGATGGCCAAGAGGGATGTGAATAAAGGAGATCTGGTCCTGAGCCTTGCCTTTTCCTCCTTATCTAGGTGGTGGAAGAATTGCTGAAGCTGTTCTCTTCTTACTCTCCCTCTTTAGGAGCCCACTGAAGCCTCTTAAGCTTTCTTATAGTTGTACTGCTAAGAATTTGTGCTTGACCTTGGAGTGCACACAGTGGACAATGCATGCTAGGAATATAAAGGCATGCGCAGGGGCCTCGTTCTTTTCCCCTCAAATTCCAGAGACAAGCAGAATGCTAGGCTTTTATGGATTGGCACCAAAGCAAAGGCCTGGATTATGTGTTGGTGGTTAATTTGTATCCACACCAGGAATTTATCCCAAAGTCTGTACTTCTCTGGTTTTGTAGAGACTCCTGGAAAAAATATTAAAGGAGTTTTCTCATTGGTTCTTGCCCTCACTGTAAATATCTCTACTTTGTCTAGCAAACAGCAGAGAGAAGCAGACCCTGCCAATGGTATTTACTGACTAGTCGGTTTTGAACATAGCCAGTCACAATTGACATACCCACTTAACCAGTGTTGAAGCTGAGTCTCCAGTGGTCTAGGAACTCCCCGAAATTCACACAACTAGTAGATGAGTCTGCATTTAGATGCCTCTTTGCATATCCACATAGCTTGCATTCCTTCAGGCTACTTCACACAGCCTCTGTCCCAGTGGCCCCTCCATTTGTCCTTTGCCCTGCTTAAAGACTGGCAGTTACATCTCTGGGAAGCTGAAAAGATTATCAATATCACAAAAACCCACCTGACAAATAAGTATGGAAAGAATCCCAGACTAGTTGGGACCTTGATTTGGGTCGATGGGAAGCATTTAGATTTTTAGATAAATGGGATTCCTAAAATTATAGCATTTATGGTTTCCAGTTATTATGTAATAGCTAAATGGATCATAAAAACAAACCAGTTACTATGATCACAGGAAAAAAATATTTTTATTTTAACTGACTAAGGACCACATATGGTGAGTAGATGATTGTGAGACTTCATGGCTTTCTGGGTCACAGAGACTCTTGTGACTCAGGCATTCTGTCACAAAGTCTGTGGCATCTAATGGATAAATCACTTTGCCTGATTGAGTTAATCGCCCACTGTTACTGGGTAGATCAATACTTTGACTTCCTGAGGCCAGGGAGTACATTTTTTTGGCAACCTACCCACTTTCACCAATCACCTTTTCTCAAAAACCCTGAAACTGGTTTGAATATAACATATTGAATTATGTTTGGGGAAACTGCTGGGAAAACTGAACTGATGATCCTCCAAAATCTGTTTGTCACCTGCTGTGAGTTTCTGAATCACACCATACAGAATAAAGTACTGCTAGCAGTGTCTCAGATAAAGTGTCAAAAGTGTCTGATTTAATTGTTAGTGTGAGGATTTAAGATACTGTTTTTCTCTGGTGCTAACACCTCTCATTGATTCTGGAGCATTTCCATTCCTTGTTTAACAGGAATAGTCTCGGTATTTATAGCCCCATCACTGTAGAAAGGAAGCATTTGCAATTTGCACTTTCATTTTTGACTCAGACATTTTTTTTTCTTTAAACACCCTTCAAATGGGTGTCAGACTGCAATTCATTGAATGCCTTGCAAGCAGTTGCATATAGCAACTCCATCCCCACAGGCAAACATTTCAGAAGGACCCCATGATGATGAACTTGCTCAGTCAGAGCTCCCTCCCAGTGTGTTCAGAGGACACTTGCATGTGGGTGTTATGTAAATTAGCTCATACTGATTTGTGTTTATATCCCATTCCAGATGTTTTACTTACGTTGAGATGTTCATAGTCTACCAAAAAGGTGTGGGCTCCTTCCTTTTGAACATGAAAGGATCTTTGTATACTCTTTGACCAATAAAACTTGGCAGAAGTAGTACTGCAACAGCACTTGAAAAGCTTTTACAAAAGGCAATATATTTCTTCTCTGTCTGTGGGTCTGCTTGCTCTTTCACTGATACCCTTAGCACTGAGGTAACATGCTAAAAAGAAGCACAAGTCACAAAGAGAGACTATGAGTGGATGTTTTGACCCAAAGAACAGGATAAATACTAGCCAGTATCAGATACCAGTTTTATGAGGGACTCCAAGATGATAGAACCATCCAGACTTACCACATCCTAACCTATGGAAACTTCAAGAACTAATAAATAATGACTTTCTTTAAGACATATTTTGAGGAAATTTGTTAGAGTACATTAATTAATCAAACCCATTTCCTATTTTCCTTGATTTAGAAATCAGTCAATTCACATATACATTTTTCCTCTTTGCATTACAAAAATACAAACAACTAATTTTGCTTCATCATCAAGAGACTTGTTAAAACAGTAGTTAACATTTACTGAGGACTTGCTTTATCAGGCATTTCTCTATGTACTTCATATATGCTAGCATATACATCCTGTACAGAAACAGGTTAGGTGGGGTCTTATTAACCAGCAGGTTGTGCTGCTATGGAGAACTCAATACCCAGGATACTCAGCAAAATGAAGCTTTAAAAGATCAACGGAAAATATTTTGTCCTACTTACAAAGTTTTTAATTATACTTTATCAAAATCAACTTAATAAAATGATGACATATACCCAATAGAATCACAGGAAAAGGATATGGAGAGATAATTTACAGAAAGCAATATAAATAGGGATTTGTGGTGCTCAGTCTCATTCATTACTGGAAACACAAATCACACATTAATGAGATATAATATTTCTTTGGGTCTGACTCACTTCACATAATATGATTTGCTTGTGAGTTTTCCCCTTTCCTTATGAGTGGGCTATGTCATTCTCTCTGATGGAAACACAGAGTACCATTGTGTACATATACCACATTTTCTTGATCCATTCATCTACTGAGGGGCATCTGAGTTGGTTCCGTATTTTAGCTATGGTAAATGATGCTGCAAAGAACATGGTTGGGCTGGTGGCCTTCTTTGTGATTCTTTAGATAAATACCCAGATGTAGGGTTGCTGGGTCATAGGGGAGTTCTATGTTTAGCCTTTTGAGGAATCTCCACATTGCTTTCCAAGATGAACAAGTTTGTAAACTTCCACCAACAGTGTAATAATGTTCCCTTTTGGCCAAATCCCTACCATCACCTGTTGTTATTAGTTTTCTTAATAATTGACATTGTTATTGGGGTGAGGTGAAGTCTCAATGTTGTTTTGATTTGCATTTCTTTTTTTTTTTGGCCAGTCCTGGGGCTTGGACTCAGGGCCTGAGCACTGTCCCTGGCTTCTTTTTGTTCAAGGCTAGCACTCTATCACTTGAGCCACAGCGCCACCTCTGGCCTTTTCTATATATGTGGTGCTGAGGAATTGAACCCAGGGCTTCATGTATACGAGGCAAGCACTCTTGCCACTAGGCCATATTCCCAGCCCATGATTTGCATTTCTTTTATGGCCAGAGACGTGGAACATTCCTTCATGTGTCTATTGGCCATTATCATTTCCTCTTCAGAGAAGCCTCTCTTCAAGTCTTTAGCACATTTATTAATGGGGCAGTTGTTTCTTTAAGGTTTGTTTTCAGAGAACTTAATTTTTTGAGTGTTAAGTATATTTTAGATATGAGACCCTTGTCTCTTTTATGGCTAGTGAAGATCTTCTCCCAATTTGTGGGCTCTATGTTTGCCCTCATTGGTAATAATTAGTATATGTCCAGGATAGTACTAGCAGAGATTCACAAAAGCTCAACAATTATGTACATACAATCTTATAAGATGATGCTAGGCAAAGTGTACCTCAAGATATGGAAATAAGTGGTGTATCTTTGTTGTTGTTATTCTTAATGTTCTATTTGAATTTTTTCTTGTGTTTTTCTTTCCTATGGTTTAGCCCTTGTCACCTATATCTAAATTAAAGGAGGGAAAGAGAACATCAAAATGGTGAGGCAAAGAATAAAGGGCAAACAATGCAACAGCGATACTTATAAAACAATATATTTAAACTAACTATATAGTTGTTTGTATTTTTGTAATGCAAAGAGGAAAAATGTATATGTGAATTGACTGATTTCTAAATCAAGGAAAATAGGAAATGGGTTTGATTAATTAATGTACTCTAACAAATTTCCTCAAAATATGTCTTAAAGAAAGTCATTATTTATTAGTTCTTGAAGTTTCCATAGGTTAGGATGTGGTAAGTCTGGATGGTTCTATCATCTTGGAGTCCCTCATAAAACTGGTATCTGATACTGGCTAGTATTTATCTTGTTCTTTGGGTCAAAACATCCACTCATAGTCTCTCTTTGTGACTTGTGCTTCTTTTTAGCATGTTACCTCAGTGCTAAGGGTATCAGTGAAAGAGCAAGCAGACCCACAGACAGAGAAGAAATATATTGCCTTTTGTAAAAGCTTTTCAAGTGCTGTTGCAGTACTACTTCTGCCAAGTTTTATTGGTCAGAGTATACAAAGATCCTTTCATGTTCAAAAGGAAAGAGCCCACACCTTTTTGGTAGACTATGAACATCTCAACGTAAGAAAAACATCTGGAATGGGATATAAACACAAATCAGTATGAGCTAATTTACATAACACCCACATGCAAGTGGGTTCCCCTGAACACACTGGGAGGGAATTGTGGAAAGGGAAGGTAGGAGAAAAATGAGGGAGGAGGTAACAAGTTTGACAAGGAATATACTCAATACCTTATTATATAACTGTAACCCTCCGTATATCACCTTGGCAATGCAATTAAATAAAAAAAGGAAAAAAGAAAATTTAAAAATATGTATTAGTTCACTTTTCAGAAAGTTGAAAAATTTTAAGTTAGAACTATAACAGTTTTGGTCTAGAAACACCAACTCGCCCATTGGCTCACACTGGTAATCCTAGCTACTCATAAAGTTGGGATCAGAGGGTTGCAGTTCAAAGCCAGCCTTGCTGAGATAATCTTGACTCTAGCTAGTTGCTCAAATTAAAATACATGACCATAATCTAATCTCAGCTTCTTAGGTAGAGGCAGGAGGATGATGTGTTCAGGGACAGTCAGGGCTAAAGTATCAAAATAAAGTTAAAATTAATATTGTACTATTGAAGATCTGAGAAATATGAGTTAATGATATGTACAATTTTATTACCGGAAAATTTATCAATATTCATTAAATATAAAATAAAAATGCTTTTTGAGCTAATTTTACTGCATGTACATATACTCAAAAAGTTTATTGAGAAGAACTTCTTGATATACATGAAAAAGTTTATATAAATGTGTGTGCAATTATGTGGGGTGTGTGAGTGTGTGTTCTTATATCTCCACATATGGCATTGTTACAGAAGATTAAAAATGATATAGACATAATTAACCTATGAGGATAAAAAATTACAGCATGGTAGCATTTTTTAAAGCAAAAACAGCAAATTCATTTAAAATAAATTGGATCTATAAAAAGCTATATGGAACTATCTTGCAAGGTAAGTGAAGACAATGTAGAGTAGTATATGTAATATGATCCTTTTGCTATAAAATAAAGTTACTAATGTTCAGAGAGAAAGGCCCAAGTATAGGTGATTTTATCATCATTGTTAGCTATAACCATATCATCTATATCTATATAGTTGTTATAGGTATAATTATGTAGAGATACAAAACTATATTTTATATGTAATATATAGATATAGATATATAACTAGATAGGTATGGATCCATCCATGAGAAAGGTGAGGAAAGTGCTGGGAGGAAGAGGAAATAGATTGATTGCTCACATTGTGTTTTTGTAACTTTTAATACTTGCTATCTGAGCAAGGGATTTATAGTCTAACTTAATTTTTTGAATATTTATTTCATTCATAAATAATGAGAATGGCCAAGAGACATATGAAAAAGTGCGCTACATCACTGGCCATAGAAGAAATGCAAATCAAAACAACACTGAGATTCCATCTCACCCCAGTAAGAATGTCCTATATCAAGAAAATTAACAATAACAAATCTTGGCGGGGATGTGGCCAAAAGGGAACCCTACTTCATTGTTGGTGGAAATGTAAACTGGTTCAGCCACTCTGGCAAGCGGTATGGAGATTCCTCAGAAGGCTAAACATAGAGCTACGCTATGACCCAGCAGCCCCACTTTTGAGCATCTACCCAAAAGACCACAAACAAGAAGACACTAAAGCCATCAGCACAACAATGTTCATTGCAGCACAATTTGTGATACCTAAAATGTGGAACCAACCCAGATGCCCCTTAGTAGATGAATGGATCAGGAAAATGTGGTACATATACACAATGGAATTTTATGCCTCTATCAGAAAGAATGACATTGCCCCATTTGTAAGGAAATGGAAGGACTTGGAAAAAATTATACTAAGTGGAGTGAGCCAGACCCAAAGAAACATGGACTCTATGGTCTCCCTCATAGGGAATAATTATCACTGGTTTAGGCTAGTTATAGATCACAAGAGCCTAATAGCTATGCCCTTATGAACACATAAGATGATGCTAAGTGAAATGAACTCCATGTTATGGAAACGACTGTTATATCACTGTTGTAATTACTTTCAACATGCCATGTGAAACCATAGCTTCTATTGTTAATGATCCTCTTGTATCCCCTTCCTGTGGTTGTACCTGCACTATTTCTGTATCTTATCTGAGTACATTGGAAACTGTATATACTGGTATTAGAACTAGGAAAGTGAAAGGGAATAACAAAATCGAGAGACAGAGTATAAAAACACAAATGACTACAAAAGCAATACTTGCAAAAATGTTTGGTGTAAACCAATTGAACAACTCATGGGGGGAAAGTGAAAAGGGGAGAGCAAGGGGGGAATGAGGGAGGAGGTAACAAACAATACATGAAATGTATCCAATGCCTAACATTTGAAACTATAACCTCTCTGTACATCACTTTGACAATAAATATAAAAATGACATTGAAATTCAAAAAAAAAATAATAGCGGTAAGAGAGAGAGATATGGATGCGTTGAATTTCATCAGAATATATTGCATACATGTATGTATGGAAATGTCACCATAAAGCTCCATTTGTATAACTAATGTATGCTAATAGAATAACAGTAATTTAAATTAAAGTATGTTTAGTTTTATTATTCTTTCCAGTACATGATAACACTCACAGATTAAACCCCTCTAGATTAAATAAAATAAGAAAACTTACATTTTAAGAGAAAAAAAATATACACAGACACACACACAGACTACTCAGGTTTAGTGTTAATAAATAAACTTATCTTCAAGTAGCAAAGAGTTTTCAAGTCAATAATATGTGATTTTTCTGCCTATCTCATTTCACATTTTGTATTATGTCATCTGAGGATGGTTCAGTGGCCTTTGAGCACTTAAGAAACACAGAGAGACGGGCTGGGGATATGGACTAGTGGAAAGAGTGCTTGCCTTGTATACCTGAGGCCCTGGGTTCGATTCCCCAGCACCACATATACAGAAAACAGCCAGAAGTGGCACTGTGGCTCAAGTGGCAGAGTGCTAGCCTTGAGCAAGAAGAAGCCAGGGACAGTGCTCAGGCCCTGAGTCCAAGGCCCTGGACTGGCCAAAAAAAAAAAAAGAAACACAGAGAGAGGGGGACAGGCAGGGAAAGATTCTAACTAGAGCCTCTAGAGGGAATGTTGCCCTGTTGTCACCCTAATTTCCAACATCAGTCCTTCAGAAGTTTGAGAGAATAAATTCCTGTTTGTTTTAAGCCACCCACTTTGCAGTAATTTGTTATGGCAACCCTAGGAAACTAAATACAGAGACCAAGCCTATAAATCCTCCCAGATCACCAACAATATTTAATTAAGACCATATCCCATAGCTATGTAGAGAAATAAGGCACTAAAATCTGAATCAAGAATTTTTCATAAATCCAGCTCTCAGTACAAATGAAAAACTAAGTGATATCATATATGAGAAAAAAATTCTGGCAGGACTGCAAATTGGTACAACAGTTTGGGAAAACAATACAGCTGTTATCTTGTAAAAGTGAAAAGTTGCACAATCCTTTGACAGAAAGTGGCTCAACAAAGGAGAGAAAGTTATACACAGTGACAAGGACAGGGACTTTTCTGAACCATTGTTATTCCCAATATCCCCAAACTGGAAAGAATCCAAATGCCCGTCAATGGGATAATGATATGTGCGATGCGCTATACACTTATAAATAGAATATTATTCATTGGGAATATTCATAAAACACAGGTATGTGTAGCAAACTGACTTGCCCAAGCATAATGTTGAAGCCAAGAAAAGAATATATATATAATATATGATTATACTAAAGCCTAGCGTATGAAACTGTAACCTCTCTGTACATCAGTTTGATAATAAAAATTTGAAAAAAAAGAAAAATAAATAAATAAATAAAAATAAAATCCTGAAAGTCCTGAAAGTTATAGATGAATATGTGTATAGGAACTATAAAGCAGAGTAAGAATGTGATCTGTTAAAATCACGATAGAGATTAATGCCAAGAGGAAAGTAGTGTGATTGGTAGATATTCTACTGAATGCAGGCATTCTTTTGACTAAGCTGAGTAGTGGTTTCATGAATGTTTATATTTTTCTGTACTCTCATTCACTATGTTATATTTATGAAATATTTTCAATATTTTAAAATTTTAATATTTTTTAAAAGGCAAAGGATTTTATAAAAGGTGCCTATGATCTCAGCTACTCAGGAGGCTGAGACCTGAGGATTGTAATTGGAAGCCAGCCCAAGCAGAACAGTCTATGAGATTTTTATCTTCAATGAACCAGCAAAAGTCATTAGTGGAACTGTGGCTCAAATGATAGAACACTAGCCTTGAATGAAATAGTTCAGAGATAGCACCCAAGCCCTGAGTTTAAGCCCCCCCCCCCACCCAGCCACGCATGAAAGAAAGAAAGAAAGGAAGAACAGAAAAAAAGAAGGAAAGAAGGACGGAAGGAAGGAAGGAACGAACGAACGAAGGAACGAAGGAACGAAGGAAGGAACGAAGGAAGGAAGGGTGAGAAAGAAGAAGAAAAAAGAATACATAGGAACTTTAGAAGTAGAAAATATCCAATTGACCCCAGAGAAATGTGAGTTTTCTTACAGTTCTTTTACATTGTATTTCCCACTCTTTCCACCTTGTCAGCTAAAATTCTTGTGTGTTTTCTACTGAAATCCAAGGTTCTTGAATTCAAGGAGAAACGTGACCCCCCCCCCCAAAAAAAACCCACAAAAAACAAAAAGAAAAAGCCTTAACAAATCTTCACGATCGCTTTAGGGTCAGGGCTATCTGGAAAGAGTGATGTTTTGTTTTGCCAGAGCCTTATTTTGGGGTGGATAATGAGTGCTGGTTGGGGTTGGGTGGGGAGGAGTGAATGAGAAGGAAAGACCAGCTAATAGGCAACACTGTGCCCTGGTCAGAGGGCTTTCTACATGGCTTAGGGAACCTCAAAACCTTAGCATCATTATTTTACCCGAATGAGGTCATTATGCTGAAGAGTGAGGGTACTGGCCCTGAGTCCCAAGTAAGGAAAATGACAGGGTCAGCGCCGAAAGTCAGGCTTTCTCATATGAATCCAGTGACTCAAACTGCAGCTCTGAAGTAACCATACCAATATCAACACAAGGAGGACAGGAAAATCTAGTTCTAAAGTGAGTTGATGGCAATATGTCAAACTCAGACAAGTCATGCATGGCACGGGGTGGATGCTAGCTGGCTCTGAAGGGCTGTGAAGAAGTGAGATGAGATGTGACTTAAGCTTAGCACAGTACATTTAAGGACATGTGCTTTTCATAAGGCTTGTCCCTCTGGTGCTATCAAAAGCAACATTGATATTGCTTGTGATGGTTTGTACTAGTTAGAAAAGTCCTTCTCTTATCTTCTATGTGGTTGATATTCCACGTCGCACTCCAAATAGTTATATACTATACTCCTAGTAAAGCCTCAATTCTTTACAAACTCGAAGCACTGAATCATTTAGTAAATCATTTCAAATAAACAGATATAATCAGATCTCTGGTCTTCATGCTGGAGAAAGTATGCAGTCCCTGACTCCTTCCTATCTTTGCCCTCTATGCCAAAATTCATCCTTTTATAATATTGCTTCTGCCAAGAAATCCCACAAGACCTTGTGTGGTTTCAACAGTGGATATATGAAAAGATTGAACAAATATCAGTGCATTATCCCCATTCCAGTCCTCAAAGCTTTTGCAAACTAAGCAAGCTCTTTCATAGGATCTCTGCCACAAATTGTGGAAGTCTATGGAATCCATTCCCAGTAGTGGTCCTAAGAGTTTGGGAGCTAGAAAATAAAAGTTTGCATCCCTTAAATGCATCGATAAAGTTGACTGTGATGTTAAATGTAAGCTAAAATGGAACCAACATGAAGGTCCCAGTTAATATTAAGGTAAATATATTTGCTGGCACTGGTTGGTGACACCTGTCACCTTAACTGAGGAATCTCAGGGCTCGGAGATCTGGAGGATCTTAGTTTGAAGCCATTTGGGGCAGAAAAGTCAGTAAAACTCTCCAAAATAACGAGAGAAAAGTCAGGCCGGAGGTGAGGCTGAAGTGGTAGAGTGTCAGGTAAGCAAGCAAAACCAGGCAAGCACAAGGCCCTGAATTCAAATTGGTATTGGCAACAAAAGAGAGAAAGAGAGAGAGAGAGAGACAAATTTGAACAATAAACATTGTTGAATCTTTAAAAAAAATGGACATGTTGAAATGAAACTCCTTTAGTCAACCACTTATATATGTACCTCTGACAAAGTTTAACTTATAAATTAGACACAAAAAGACTTTAACAAAGCATTACTAATAACAATAGGTTAGAATAATTATAAAAATACTAAAAAATGGACAAACATGCTTTCTCTTTCTAGAAAGAACCAAGATAAATACCAACAGTTTGGAAATGTGTTGATTGTAGTTAACTGTAAAAGCAAACTATGTGAAATTATAACTGAAATTATAAAAATAAACCTTGAGCTGGAGTGACTGATGTGGTCAAACTTTATTAGAGTTACATAATGCTAGGCCTGGGCACAATTCATTATCTACTTTAAGAAATATATGACCACAGAGGGGATCTGTTTTTGTCTTTTTTCTTTCTTTCTCTCCTTGTTTCTCTTCCTTCCTTCTTTCCTTCTTTCCCTTCCTTCCTTCATTCCTTCCTATATTCCTTCTTCCCTCCATTCCTCTCTTCTTTTTCCCTTCCTTCCTTTCTCGCTATTGATAGAAGAAAGGTTTATTACACTAGCATGGCAAGGCTATGTAAAGAAAAATATTGCAGTCCAACTTCAAGATACAAATATGAGTTCTAGTTCTAGGTTTAAGTAGAATAAAACATAATTAGGGAATGAAATAAATAATAGTTGTACATAGTTAGAAAGTCTCTGTTTCAGGAGTGACCTGATTGGTGATCACTGCAGTCCTGCATAGGGGAAGGTTTGAAGAGAAATTGTTAGCCTATCATCACTTGAGGGAAGCAATGTCATTAAGATATGCAAGTCATTACTATGTGACAGGTGATCTGTCCTGAGGAGGACCTGCCCTTCCTTCTTTGTGAGCAGTTTCATCTATTTTGCATAAAGATGCTATCAATTAATACTGTCCTTCCTGAATTCCAGAAAGATGCCACGAATAACATAAAGCTAAGATAGAAAATGGAAAGAGAGGACAAGTTCATCCACTGACCCATATAAGAAGTCAATATTCTAAAACAAAAACAGGTTTTAAGTACCTGGTACAATTCTCCCACAACTGGATATTTCAAAACAGCATTCCAATTACATTATAGTTAATTATATAGTACAACTGAATGCCTCTTCATTGTCTAGAATAATCTGTCCAATAAGGTAAAACTTCATCTGAAATGAAATACAAGAAAAATTACATTAAAACGTAAGTTGGGGGATGGAATATGGCCTATTGGTAGAGTGCTTGCCTAGTATACTTGAAGTCCTGGGTTTGATTCCTCACCACCACATATATAGAAAAAGCCAAAAGTGGCACTGTGGCTCAAGTGGTAGAGTGATAGCCTTGAGCAAAAAGAAGCCAGGGACAGTGCTCAGGCCCTGATTTCAAGCCCAAGACTGCCAAAAAAAAAAAAAAAATCACAAAACATAAGTGGGGGGGGCAGGGAGTGTGATGAGGTGAAATTGATTAGAGCACCATGTAAACAAGAGTGGAGTGGTAACAATTAATATTGGCTAATGACATTGCCCCATTAGTATGGGAAGATATACTAAGTGAAGTGAGCCAGACCCAAAGAAACACAGACTCTATGGTTTCCCTCATTGGTAATAATTAGTGCATGTCTAGAATAGTCTAGAATAGTAGGAGATCACAATAATAGCTCAGTTGCTTGTGTACCTATGAACATAGAAGAAAGAGGCTAAGCAAAATGAACTCCAAGTTATGGAAACAAGAGGCTCTTAACTGTTGTTATTTTTAATGTACTATGTGAATTTTTTTCTTTTATTTTCCCTATGGTTAAGCCCCTGTTGTCACTGTATTTGATTTTCGTACCCTGGGTATTGTATATATGTTTATCTGATTAAGGGAAGGGAAGGGGAACATAAAAATTGTTATACAAATGGTAAAATGCAAACCAATACAACAGCAATACTTACAAAACAATACATTGTAAACTAACTGTACAACTTGGGTGGTGGGGGCACTTGGAGCAAGGGAAGAAGGGAAAAAAGGAGGGAGGAGGTAACAAGTTTGACAAGAAATGTACTTACTACATTATATATGTAACTGGAACTCCTTTGTACATCACCTTGACAATAAAAATAAATTCCAAAACCAAATCATCAGTGAGCCATTTTTGAAAAATTTGAAAACCTTGCATCTTGAGTTTATTTTTCAAACAATGGCACACGTGTCATGCAATTGATATTCTAAAACCATTTCAGTTTATCCTTGAGGACCTAGTAGAATCTAAGAAAAGACTAAGAAATCTCTGGTGGATCTAAGCAGAGAATAATTTCTATCTTGGCCTTGAATGCAGCATGAGCGAGGTGACTTACTCTGGAAGACAAAACAGCAGACTCCATTGCTTTGTCATTTTATGGTACATGTACACACCAATAAAGTTGCCTCTCACAGGAGAAAAAGAGACAAGGAAATAAAGAGAAGCAAATCAATCTGGATTTGTAAAAAGTATTTTCAAGAAGAGTTTAAGCATTTTTTGGTGAGGGAAACTTCACCAAGTAATACATACTTGAAAGTGGTGGGGTGGGGGCAAGGGGAGACAGGTAGGTGAATGAAGAAGAGAAGAAGGGAGAACACAATAAAAAAAATTCAATGTACATCCTAGAAGATTAAGAAGAGTGAGGGGAAAAGTGGGTAGGGGAGGGATGGGTGAGAATGTCAAAAGGGGTGACATTGATCAAGATGTATTAAATTCATAACCTGTTTTATTAAATGGCAAATCTTGTGTACAGCAACTTGCAAAAAGGATTACAGAGAATTCCACATGGTATGTGCTAACACTCATGTAGCCTCTATTGGGCTCTGTGGGGTCTTTCCTCTTCCATGGAAGGGAACTTGAAGAAAAAAATGACATTAAATGTACTGGAGTCTACGTAAATGCTAGATATTTTTATTCTCAGTAGTCATACTATTCAGTCTCCAGGTTTCTGATGTTCTAACTAGTGATTCTAACTAGTGTTCATTTATTTTGTAATCTTAGCCCTAGAACATAGTGGCCTTGGGGAAAGGACATTTCCCAGTGACTGCCACTCTAGGGGTCATTTGTCGATGTGCTGAGCCAGTGGTCCATCCTGCCATGCTTCTAGACTGTGAGTACTGGGTTTTTTGAGTTTGCTAAAATAAATCTTGTATTTTCCACCTAATAAAGTTTTATCCTTTTTCAACTAAGGAGAAAAAATGAAAAAGAAAGTGGTGGGGAAGTTGGAATCAATGAGTGTCAATTTTTAGAACTGTAAAATGGACTTTCTTCTTTGGGTTGCTCTGGAAGTTTAATGAGATCATATAAAAGACTCAGAAAGTTCAGTTCTTAGTGATAGTTTAATAAAATTTATAGTTAATGAGTAAATTCATTTAATTTTCCAGGTGGTGTATTCATTTGCATTAGAAATGTCAAGGTTAATAGGATGGAATAATTACAAGAATATTCCATATCAGAATGTAATGCAATTCTTTTCCTCCATTATGCTGTTTGCTGTTCAGAGTCATCTTTCAAAAGAAACAATCAAGGCATTAAAGAATTTATAAAGAAGTAGAAAATCAGGAATATTCTCTTTGACTTCCTTTATGCATTTAGTGTGACAAAGAGAATCATGAACATACTTAGAAACTGGGTTCACTTATTTCTAGTAAATACTTTTACATTAAATTTTTTTATAATTTTTTTACAACCAAGCATTCCTTAAATACTAGTGCTCTATTCAAAGGACTCTCTTTCATTTACTTTATATATCTTTTGAAAAATAAAATAAAATAAAAAATTTAAAATCCATAAAGGTATAAATACAGGATAATGTCATGTATTCAAAGGCACCTCCTGGGATTCTAATTAGTGGTCTTCAAAGACCTTTGCCAAGTGGGATAAAATAAAAGAGCCGACTGGGATTTTTGTTTTGTTGTTTCCAACAAAAGCTTTTCCAATTAACTGTACAATAGTTTAATGATAATTTATTGTGGAAAAATGGTGTTAAATCGACCAAGTGTGGCTGTTTTCATGGGAGCTCTGTGGTGATTAAAACAATGCAGTGGTTTCTTAAAATAGCAAACAACACCTAGTCTAGGTAAAAAGCAATATGTTAGCTCCATCCTACCTGAACATTAGAACTGCCTGGAGCATTCAGAAACCCTCATGTCTGCACGTCTTCCCCAAGAGATGGGGATTTAATTGGCCAGCAATGGGCCCTGAATGCTGATATGATTAAGAAATGTTGAGGTGTTTCTAGTTTGCAGGTCTGCTTGAGAATTACTTCAAAAATATGGGAGAAATGCATAGAAATCTAATAAAACTTAACCTCCTCCTAAGAAATATCAGATACTGTTTGAGAAAAATATACTTCTTAAAATTCATTGACATACTTTTAAAAGGTGCTAAATGAACCCAGTCACTGAAAAATCCATTATTCCTTTTCTTGCCTTTCTTTCCTGTCTCATCCCTCTAATAAGGAAATGATTGAAGGCCAGAGAAATAGAAAGATGATACTTTGGAATAAAAAGTAGAAAAATCAAGGGCTACTTAAAATGCTTTGTTAAAGATACTTTTAATCTCACAGAAAAGGAATTTCTCCTTGAGAAATGTGCTCACCAAGTTTCCAGGCATAATTACACATACTTAGGGAGAGGGCTTCTTGTGAAAACTGAGCATTAAGAATGGATTGTGCTGCATTATTTAAGGCTCTGTTGATGTTCATTTGCTTGGTGATAAAAGTAAGATCCAGGGTTCTCCCATTAGCTTTATCTTCATCTCTGCCTTCCTTGCTAAGCCCCGCGGAGCTATAACTTGAACCCAGTTTTGTTATTATACTCTGAGGAACCAAGCTTGCCTTGTTCCTGGGTTATGCCAAAAGCTGGAAGAGTCCCAGTGGAGAGATCTGATTCCAATTTGGGGATGAAAGTACAGTCCCCCCTGCCAGGTTTAAATTAAGAGCATATTACTCATTTTTAGTTAATCTCTCAGCCTGCAGAATAATTTGGCACATGTGTGCAATATATGTTCTCTCAGTTTCTTCCTCAGGGACCCTGGCCTTGATGGGCTAGTTATAACTGAGGAAAAGTTAATCAATGAGCCTCCTCGTTAAATATCTTATTTATGTAAGAAAATACATGTATTAAAATTGAAAAGGGGATAATAAAAACATGACACATGGATTTGAGAATTTTTTTTATTCTCCAAGATTTCTTTTTCATATCAAGAGTGAGGAACATGGGGAAATGAAATTCCATGGCTCTCAAAACACCCACAGTAAGGAGAAATGTGACTTTAGATCATCAATATGGGAAGAAGCTGTCCTGTTTTTGTTCAAGGGGAAGCTGCATCTTTCTGTAGACTTAGATCCAGCCTTTTGCACATATGCTTCTTCTAGGTTAGTAAGAAACTTTGGGAAGGCCAAGTATGATAGTACACTTCAGTAATTCTAGCTACAAAGAAGCATAGAGATAAGAAGCTCATGATCTGAGGGTGATCTGAACAAAATTGGAAGTGGTAGCTTGTAAATAACTAAATGAAAAAAAAAGAGCTCAAGGTGTAGCTGAAGTGGTAAAATGCTCATCTAGAAAGTATAACGTCCTGAATTCATATCTCACTATTGCCAAAAATAAATGAATAAAAAATGAGGGATATTTTCTAAGTCTTCCCCATTCCTGCCTTTAAAATTATATTTTCACTTTAACATCAATAATTTTTGCTACCTTCTAAATTATTCTAGTCTCCAAACCAGAGGGGTGTGTATTTATCAAAAGCTTCTAATGTATTATATATATAATATGTATTTATACCTCATATGTATGTTAAGTGAAATTAATTGTGCATACATTTGAGAAACAGTGGTTTATTTAGGTTACCTAAATGACCCTGTGTTTTTCAGTCTAGAATCATTCTTTATTTTGATAAATCATTTTCCAATTTTTCTATCTAGATATCTGTAATGTGTCTAGTACCTTTTAGTATGTTCTTAAAGATGCTTTAAGAAAGATGTGCTATGGGTGAAGTGAAATTCTCTGCTATTTCATTACAGGGATGAAGGATGCTTCTGACCTTCCAACCTCAGTGTCTTTAATCTGTAACTTGTTTTCTGTCATTTTTCTATCTAAATCCATTACATTAAGCACAAACAAGTTCCCCCTCTTTTGCCAAACACTTTATGATATAATATTGCTGCACATAAGACTAATATAGAAGATCAGGGAGCAAGAGAAGGTTCTCATTACAGGCAAAGGAGGCAACTTCAAGTAGAATTCAAGACATTGCTGTCTAACCATTCTTAACTACTACTCACCAAATACTTCGCAGTTTCATTCAATCTCTCTCTCCGCTGAGAATGTAGTGGGCTGGGAACTACTCTCTATTAGCCAAGACTTTCTCCTCCCTCTAACATCTAGTCTTCTATAATCCTCCCTCTGCCTTTCCCCATTCCCTCCCCTACAACCATAGCAATAATAGTTTCAAACTACATAATCTCTAAAATAAGGGGTAAATTGGACATCTCTTCCCTTTGTTACCTACTAATCCAAGTGTTATTCTTAATCTAAAAGCTCTTCCCACATTTTCCTCCTACCCTCTCAGATCCATCTGCTCACATCTCATTCAATTTGTAACATACTAGTTTTTATTTTCACCCAGCCATAACTTTGCCTTAAAAACTACTTATTTAGTTGGGTGAATCTCCTAAAATCTACCACACAGCATGCCCACCAATTGTGAAGAGCCAGCCCAATTTATAAACAGTTGATCTCGACATCAGTAAAACTATTGAATGGGCAAATTTGAATTTTGATGCTGCTCAGTTTTGGTAAAAATATTCTTTCTTCCATGCCTTATCATAAATATGTTCCTTCTGCCAACTTTCTTTCTTTTCTTTCTTTCTTTCTTTCTTTCTTTCTTTCTTTCTTTCTTTCTTTCTTTCTTTCTTTCTTTCTTTCCCTTCCTTCCTTCCTTCCTTCCTTCTTTCCTTCCTTCCTTCCTTCCTTCCTTCCTTCCTTCCTTCCTTCCTTCCTTCCTTCCTTCCTTCCTTCCTTCCTTCCTTCCTTCCTTTCTTTTCTTTTCTTTTCTTTTCTTTTGCCAGTCCTGGGCCTTGGACTCAGAGCCTGAGCACTGACTGTCCTTGGCTTCTTTTTACTCAAGGCTACCACTCTGTCACTTGAGCCACAGTGCCACTTCTGGCCGTTTTCTATATATGTGGTGCTGGGGAATCAAACCCAAGGCTTCATGTATAGGAGGCAAGCACTCTTGACACTAGGCCATATTCCCAGCCCTCACATGCTTTCTTTAGTGAAGATAATGAGCAATTACACAGAAATGGAAAAGAACACATGTGGTAGCTCCCCCTGAAGAATTATAGGTTTTTATTGATTTTTTTGTATTTGTTGTTATTCTGAAAAAACATTTTGCTGTGAAATCAAAGGGCCTCATACACAGTATCCTCCTTCCTCGATCTCCAAATAGATTTCTCAGATTACATGTGTGTGCTGTATCATTTGGCTCAAGCATTCTATTTTTATATGAAATAATCCTAAACCAACAATTGCTTAAAGCAAGAATATTTGTGTTTGTGAGTATTAGTCATCTAAATGCCAATGGTTACCATGTTGCTGGGAGAGAGGTTTCCAACTTCTTGGAATCAAACAACATAACATGACTTCTTATGCTATCTTTCTTTGTCTTCTGCTTTATTGATTTTATCAGAGGGATTGCAAAGATGAGATGCATGGGCTGGAAATGTGCCTTCGTGGTAGTAGAATGCTTGCCTTGCCTGCATGAAGCTCTGGGTTCAATTCCATAGTAGCACATATAAACAGAGAAAGCCAAAAGTGGCTCTGTGGTTCAAGTAGTAGAGTGCTAGCCTTGAGCTAAAGAAGCTCAGGGACAGTGCTCAGGGCATGAGCTCAAGCCCCAAGTTCCAGGACTGGCAAAAAAAAAAAAAGATGAAGAATTAATTCTTTTGATTTCTACATAGAGTATTGTTCAATGTGTCAAGCTGGTGCTTCGTTCACTGTCTTCAAATCAATCATAACTGATTTCTGAGTAGCTGTTCAACAGATACCATGTATCTAAGTATTATAAGCCATGAAATGATTTGTGAGGGTGATAAGTACACATCACATTTCCCTTTAAGAGTTAAATTGTAAACTCACGAAGGTGTTCACTTGCATTTTGGAAAAGTGCCAGGTAAATGTTCACTGACCAGTATTATGTCACAGTGGTTAGGAATGTGAGTTTGAATCAGATCCCATGGGTCTGTAATCAGCTTGGATACTAACCATATGACCCTGGGCAGGTTATTTAATATATCTGGCTTAGTTTTGTCGTATGGGAGATGGGGATAATAAAATACCTGTCTTGCAAGTTTGTGGCAGGAATAAAAACACCATGTCTGTTTAATGCTTAAAACAGTAGGCAGTAAAGACTCAAACATGACTCCTCATGTTTGTTTTCACTGAGGTATCTGAGTGGTAAATGTAGATACCAGGTGACTGAGTGTAAAACTATACTCAAAAATTACAAAGGAAAGTCCACAGAATCAGCTATGAGAAGCCAGAACTCCCACAATTTTGGAAACTATAAAATATAGAAAAGGGTAAAACATAATACTTATAAAGAGATTTCTTTGTAAAAAATATACTTGTAGCTGTCCTAAATCAGTAAGTAGGTGAATGGTTGGGTTGTATGATCCTGCTATCATTTTACCTTTCAAGTGAGAAAGGACTTCAGTGGAACTATCTTAAGACATGAATGCACTTTGTCTTGGACTGAAGAACACTGGAAAAGAAGTTCTGATTCCTGTTTCCTCCATGAGGAGGATGAAATAAGCAAAGAGGTACTCAGTACCAGCATCAGAAAATCAGAGAGATCCCAGGGAAGCAACACAATGTTGTACTTTAAGATCTTAGAAAATCAAGAACAAGCAAACCCTCAAGTAAATGAAAAGAAAAAATGAAATTCAGGGAAAAATTAATGAAACAAAGACTGTGTGAATAATGCAATGAATCAGTGAAACAAAGAGTAGATTAAGTATAAATAATAATAATAAAGTTAGGATTCCAAGTAAAACTTTATCGTAACTGATTGTTTACTGTTACTGTCTCTCATTTTATGAATGTCTGTTAGTCAAATTTCTATCTCTATTTTTTATGAAAAAGATAAACTATTTCTTCTTTATTTTATTTATTTATTTTTTATTGCCAAAATGATGTACACGGAGGTTACAGTTTCATACATTAGGCCTTGGGTTCTATCTCTATTTTTAAAAATGATTTAAAAACCAAAGTAATTGAAAGACAGAAGGGAGAAGACCCAGATTAACAAAGTTAAAGATGGAAAGCAGATTTTATAAAAGAAACCACAGAAATTCAGATGATCTTTAGTGAATATTTTGAAAACATGTACCCCCAACAAACTAGAAATTCAAAAAAGAAATGTATCATCAATTCACATGATACGTGTATTAGAACTAGGGGAAGGAAAGGGAATACCAAAATCAAGAGACAAAGGATAAAAACACAAACCATTCCAAAAGCAATACTTGCAAATCCATTTGGTGTAAACAACTGTACAACTCATGAGGGGTAAGGGGTAAGCAGGGGGGAAAATGAGGGAGGAGGTAACAAGTTGAATAAGAAATGTACTCACTACCTTATATATGAAACTGTAACACCCCTGTAATTCACTTTGACAATAAAGGAAAAAACGTGGAAAAAAAAAAAACACTTGACACATCAAAACTGAGCCAAGAAGATTCAAACAAACAGATTTATAATGAGTAATGAGACTGAATCGATCATAATCTCCTGACAAAGTAGAGCCCAATGGAAAATGCATCCACTGACGAATCTACCAGACCTTTAAATAAGAAGTAGCACCAAACTATTAAAAAAAGTACAGAGAGAATACTACCAAACTCATGATACGAAGCCAGTATTACTTGAATAGTAACCATGCAGAAAAGAAAAAGAAAGTCACAGCATTATGCTTGATGAAAATAGATGAAGAAAAAGTTCTCAATAAAATACATACAAATTCAAACCAAGAACATATAAAAATATTATGCAACATAATCAAGTTGGTTTCAGCCCAAGGATGAAGAGACAATTCAACATATACAAATTAATGTAAGATAATGCATAACAATATCAAAGACAAAAAGATTCATGATTATACCAATAAAGATAGAAAAAGAAAAATCTTTGGGACAAAATTCAACTTTTTTTCATAACAAAAGCTTTGAAAGAATTAGCAATTCAAGGAAAGTTCCTCAATGTAATAAAGGTTATATACACTAAACCTATTGCCAAAACTCTACTGAAAGGAGAAAAATTAAAACTATTTCCTATAAATCAGAAATTAGCCAAAGGTGTCTACTCTCTCCATTCTGTTTTTTATTATTGTTAAGTAGTTGTACAAAAGAGTTACCATATAACAAGTGATCTTATTTAATATGGTGCTAGAATTCCTAGTCCAAGCAACAAAGCAAGAGAATAAACTAAAAGAAATAAATCAGAATAACAACCCCATTCACATAGCTTCAAAAAATACCTAGGAATTTAACTAAGAAATTGAAAGAGGTCTACAGTGAAACCTATAAATCACTGAAGAAAGATACTAATGAAGATACCAGAAAATGGAAACCCTCCTTCCCGCATGTCTTATGGGACAACAGCACCAATATTGGGAAAGGGTTATTCTAACAAAAGCAATCTAATATTCAGTATAATCCCCTTCAAAATTCCACTTACATTCTTCTCAGAGCCAGAAAAAACAATCATAATGTTTGTATAGAAACTTAAAAGACTTACATTAGCCAAAGCGATGCTGAGATAAAAACAAGAATGCTACCAGTATCATAACACTTAGCTTCAAAGTATACTACCAGAGTTATAGTAACAAAAGTGTGATTTTGACACAAAAGCATATTGACCATTGAAACAGAATAGATGACTCCCAAATAAGCCCACCCACTCATAAGCAGATGATGTTTGACAGAGACAAAAGCATTGAAGAAAAGATACTCTCTTTAACAAATGGTGCTGGGAAAATAGATATTGAGAAATAGAAGTCTGAAACTAGATCACTATTTCTCACATTGTACTAATGTCAATTCAAACTTGATATAAGACTTTAAGCCTTAAAACTTTGAAACTATTACAGAAAAACATGGGGAAACACTAGAACATGTAACAATAGGCAATAACTTCCTGAAGAGAACTCAGATAGCTCAGGAAATAATTGCAAAGATAAGCAAATGGGATTACACCAAAATGAAATGCTTCTGCAAAGCAATGGAAACTATCACTAGACTTAAGAGACCACATATACAGGATGGAAGAAAATATTTGCCACCTACACATCTGAGGAAGGATTAATAACCATAATATAGAGGAGGAACCAAAAGCTAAATAGCTAAAATAGCTAAATAATAAAAAATCCAATTAATAAATGTCCAAATGAGCCAAACAGATACTTCCCAATAGAAGTTCAATTGCTGATTAAATACATAAAGAAATGCTCAACATCCCTGGCCATAAAGGAAATGTGAATCAACATCTCTAGCAAGAGAAAGAGAAATCCCACAGAATGGGTGATAATCTTTACTAACTATGCATCAAACAAGGGCTTCATATCCAAAATATACTTCGAAACAAATCCTCAAAGAAACAACAACCCAATCAATAAGTGGGCTAAGAGCTTAAAGAGAGATTTCTCTGAAGAAGAATTAGGAGTGGCTAATAGACACATGAAGAGATGTTTAACATCTCTGGCCACAAAAGAAATGCAAATCAAAACTTCATCGAGATTCCACCTCACCCTAGTTAGAATGGTCATTATGACTAACAATAACAGATGCTGGTGGGGATGTGGCCAAAAGGGAACCCTGCTACACTTTTGATGGGAATATAAACCTATTCATTCATGGAGCTTCCACAATACTGAGATTTCATCTTACTCCAGTCTCCATGGTTGTCTTAAAGAGAAAGAAACAAATCCTTGAGAGTATGAAAAGAAAAAGGAACTCATTTTTATAAGAATATAATTAGCTCAACTATGGTGTAGTATAGTAGTATGGAAGTCCCTAAAAACCTAAAAATCAAAGCATGATCTGGAAAATCCACTGTTGTTTGGATTCATATGCATATATATTTATTTGTTTATCTATATACACACATATGTAGATAAACATATACACACATATATAGATATGCATTTATACATATATATGTATATTTATATGAAGGGGTAAGTCAGGATGCAATAGAAACATTTGCAAACCTATTAAATTATTCATATTATTCATAGCCAAGGTATAGAAACAGTCTACATGCGCTACAACTGATGAATAGATTTTAATATGTAGTATATGTACACAGTGAAGTATTCAGTTATAAAGACAAATGAAATTATAACATTAAGACAGGAAAGTAGATGGAACCGAAGATCATCATGATATGCAAAGTACTTCAAGTTCAGGAGGACCAAGTCTGTATTTTCTCTCACATGTAGAATCTAGTCCTAAAATATATGTGTATATATGTATATATACATACACAGACAGAGAGAAAACATGATTGTGTTTGTGGGACTGTTTGGGGGAAGGATATGAAATGTTTAAGTGGTTATAGATGAAGCCTGAGAAGGTAGAGAGAATGAATATGATTGATATACATTGTGTCTATATATGAGAATGGCAGAAGGAAACTTACCTAATGCTAATGAATGTCAGAAGGGTAAGGAGGATGTAGAAAGAAAGAACAATAGTATAATATATTATACTAAACTGTAATATGTTCATGTGGTACAAACCAAAGTGGAACTTCTTTGATAATTATATATACTAAAGAAAATAAATGACAGGAGTTTATAACAATTAGTTTTTCTGAGGGATTGGGAGATGGTTACCAGTGGGAGGGAGGGCAAATAGAGATGCTGAAAGAGGATGCATATTTTTCAATTACTTTATATGTATGTAGGGCAAAAGAACATACTCCTGTTGAATTTATTTTAAGGGAGTAGAAGAAGAAATGAGGAAGAGTAGTAGAGGGGGTGATATGTATGCATGTATGGAAATAGAACATTGAAACTTTGTACAACCGATATATGCTAATAAATAATAAAAATAAATATAATCACATGTAAAAATACTTTCCCTGTAATATCTAGAATATTTGGCCAGATAATCTGGGTCCTATGATACTCTAAGTGATGGGTAATATAAAGTTACCCTTCTGAGTTGAGGTTTAGTAAAGGACATAGGGAATACAAGAATGAAGCCATGAAATGAGGGGAGATTCACTGTATATTCACATTATGCTTAATTTGATTTGGAATCTATGATTCTAACTTTTTACATGAAAGCAATTTCATACTCTAAGGAAAACCAGGAATAAAAGACATGATACTGCCTGATGAGGGAAGATGCTGTTTTGAAAAGGATAACTGATAACAAGAAGAACAAAATAAAACATGTTCATGTCCAGTATATCAGTTGCGAGTTCCAGGTATACAGTGGATATATTTGCTATTCTTACCACGTATCCATATCTGTATAATAATTTACTATACATAATACATAAAACCTACATGTCTTGTGCACATGCTTTCTTGATGACTGCACATAAATCTAGCCTGAAATGTATTCCTCTGAAGTATTTAAAACATGGGAAAGGACAATTTTTAAAATATATTTACTGCTCACATGAAGTTAAAAGCTGTGTTTATGTTTGGGTGTTTAATATTAAAAAAATGTTCCCTGCACCTTACTCTGTGATGGAATCTGTATATAAAATTTAAAATTTAAGCAAACACACATGAAAAACCAAGTTGCCTTTATTGACGTTTATCATTGTGTATACCTTGGAGGCACAACTGAGTCCTAGATAATCAATTAAATTGCTCAATTAAAATAAAAAGGTCTAATTAGTTATTTTTCTTACTACTCTATTCTGTTTCTTTTCTTCTTCACAATGAACCTTTCCACTGTGTTAGTCTGGACTCTACAAAATATCATTTTTATCTGATACTCAAAGTAAAGCAATCAGTTTGAGGTATCATTCCTAAGTACTGAAGTCTTTTTCTAGATATTATTCTGTTGACCACATAAGCAGAATTTATGCTGATACTTTTAAAGTTAGAGCTGGAGGTGAAAGACAGTTTTACCAAGAGCTAAAAATGTGAGAAGCTCTCCTGGCCAGTAGGCACAAAGCTTCCCATTTATATTACCAGAAATAAGAATAAACTTGCTATCTGTATGTAAGGATGTAAAAGATTTGCTTTTGAACAGATATTTGCTTTATTACATAAATAATCCTACCATGCAGCGTCACGATACATTATACTCTTTCACTTTTCTTGCTTGTTTATTTTGTCTTATTATATATTGCTCTAGAATGTTAGCACTGTATTATGCTTTACCTAAGTTGTTATAGAATTATTTACTGTTATAAAATATAGGCTCAGGTACTGGCCCAAGTTCTTACATCAAAATAAGTTAAATTTTGGAACTCATGGGACTTATTTAACCCAAAATAAATTACTGTAATCAGCCACTATTTAAAAACAGAGATGGACTGTGGATGGCACAGTAAGTCTTATTTTCCTGAGCAATAATGGGCATAACTTGGCTTCATCCTTGGGCAACATACTGCGTGTTTGAATAATTTGTGGTTAAGATTTCAACAAGATCCGTGCTGGAAAATCAAACCGTTTCAGGAACCCTAGTCTCAGTTTCATCAGACCATTTTGAAAATAAGACATTGCCAAGTTTTTGAAAGTGGGATAGAGAAAATGTAAGCCTCACCATTGCTTTTCAGAGCTACATAAATCAAAAAGCTTGCCAACTGGGAGAACAGGCAATCATTCTGGTAAATGTTGAGTCTCCAAAACTGAAGCTGTGACAGTGGGCTCATATTAAGCAGCAGGAAGGTTTTCTATTTATTTTAGTTGCAGATACCTTTTGACAAATTGTGGCTTTTTGTTATGACTCTGAAAAGCACTTATAATTAAAAGAATATAGTGTTTCTTTCATTAGTTCTCTAATAAATCGTGACTAATTGATAATTTCTTGCACATTTTTAAAGAGTTGTGACAATAAAATGACATAATACTATTAGAAAGGACAAATAAAATACACGAAGGGGACAAAACTTACAGTAAGACATGAAAAAGAAATACATCAATAGAGAGAAAAATGACTAATAGAAAGGGAATCACTCTCAGTGCCATTGCCAGCCCAGAGTTTTCTGTGAGTGTATATCTTGCTGGCTCTCATTGCCAGCTTTGTCTGCATCCTGTTCAGAACTGGATTTCATTTTGGTCACAGTTTCTACGATGCTTCTTTCCGCCTTCTTGTAATACACCGACTCCCCATCTGTGTGAAAGTGGGTTTTATCAGTGATCCAAGAGCTGAAAATGTGAGAAGGTTGCCTGGCCAGTAGGCACAAGGCTTTCTAGTTACACTACCAGGAAAGTAAGTATAGGGAAGGACAGAACAGAGGGTCCTCTGTCAGGAAACAGAAGGTCCTTCCCTCTTGACCTCTATCAGTCTTTCCAGAAGAAAGAGGCAAAGCAGTTAGTGGAGGCATCAGCTTTGAGAGGGATGTAAGCAAAGTCATAGAAGTAATTTTAAGCACAATGATATGACAGTGATAATCGCAGGACACCTTTAGTCTTTGTCTCCACTCTCTGCCACATTTATCTGTAGGAAATAGCAGTTAAACATAGCGATTTATTATGAAACAAGTCACCCTGTTGTTCTCAAAGAGCAAGAAAATATTTGCAGTTATATTTGCAACATAAGTAAATGCAGGATCCTGTTAATTTTAATTGAATTTCTGATTAGGGAAATGATGTTGAAATGCTATAATTGGGGGAATGAAACTGGAGGCAATCACCATATATATGTATATATATATATATATAAAGATGATAAATAATTATGGAATGAAACTTTGGGGCCAAATTGAAATTGATATCATTTAATTTCTCCTTGTATTTCCAGCCAATTAAATGTATAGGTGCCTGTGGTAATTAAACTCACTTTGATAATTAGGCACTAAGGATTCTGAAATTGCTAAATGTTAATGAATATTTTCAAAGTATAGTCCCTGTATCTTAAGGGCTGTCAGATGTAATTTTCCCCTTTGTCAATAAAATATACAGCTCTTTAAAATGTTTTACATAGATAGATAACAAAATCTAGAAACATTTTTGATTCTATAGCCATTTTTTGCAAATTTGGGTAGCTTGTTGAAATTTGAATATAAATAAGTTTTCATATGAACGAAGTAAAAATTAATCACTTTGAATTTGGAACCTAGAACTGTAGGCAAATTAAGTCCATTTGCAGGGGAAATATGTAGAGTGGGCCATTCTGGCCTTGTCTGCTAAGAGACAAGCAATGACGAAACATTCTAATCTGAAAGCGGTGTTGGGATTAGTTGTGCTGGGATTATTTTTTTCCTTAGGATCATTTTCCAATTCTCAAATTTAGTTCATATGCATACAGTATAAAACAACGTAAAACATACTTAGATCAAAACTGTAAACACTGAAGTAATGAAGGAATCACTTACAGAACATGCCTTAAATGGTTATGTCATTCAAATATTTCAAGCATACAAATGTTTCAAATATTCAAAAGTTTATTTCAAATATTCAATAAAGCTCTCACAACTAGCTTTTTTAAATCATCCTGTTATGACCTGAATGTTTGTGTCTTCATCAAACTCGGAGGTCTATAGTAATTCATGTAACAGAGTGATGGTGAGGTACATGAGACTTTTTAAAGATGACCAGAGTAAAAGTGGAGGCCTCATAAAGAAAGTTAGTTACCTTCAAATAAAAAGTCAATGAATAATGTTATATGTATATCAAAACATCTTGGGTCGAAGTAATATGTGTTAATAATTATAGTAACAATAAATTAAGTTAAACTAAAAATAAAGACAGGCGCACACTGCTCACATCTGTAATTACAGTTCCTCGGGAGGAGGAACTTTGTGTTACAAAGACAGCTCAGATAGAAAAGTCTGTAAGACTTCATATCCAATTACCCAGCAAAAAGCCATGCCAGAGGTGTGACTCAAACGGTAGAGTGTTATCTGAGCAAGCAAGCATAACAATTTAGAGGTTCTTAGTTCAAACCCCAGTACCAGAAATAAATAACAAAAAAATAAATAAGCACAAACAAAGCATCAATTAAGAAAGGAGAAGTTCTCAGATATCTGCTGTACCTTTGATCATTGACTTTCTAGGCTCCACACCATAAGGAATGCATTTCTATGGTTTAATTGTCACCGAGTTCATGGTATTTTGTTATAGCAGACTGAATGAACCAATAATGTCCTTTATGTCTTAGGGCTGAACTGGCTCATAACATATCATAACTGTATCATGGGAAGCTTGCAGCATATTGGTGGGTAAGATATACATTTCCATTAAGCAAAACGATATGATGCATTCAAACAAATACAACCTATTCTAAACAGTACCAACCTACTATGTGAATCAGCAAACTCATACTCACTCAAGTTGAATCCAGCCCTGACATTTCAGTACCATTTTGAGAAAATCCTTGGAAACTTGATATGGGATAATGATTTCCCAAAGAAAAATTAAAATTGTTAACATGGAAAAAGTCCTAGCACAGCTCTGATTAAAAAAATCAAAATACAAACTTAAATCTCAAAATACTCAAGCATTAATATTTATAAACATTTCACATGTAATTAATAAGTTAAGAAATCCAGAGACTTGGAATATAATAAGTTGAATTGCTATTTTTTGTAGGTATTTGTGGCATCTATGTGCATCTTCCACCACAATGGTAATTTAAAAGGGATTTATTATCCCAAACTTCACACACTAGAAAACTTAAGTTAAAACTTAAATATTCTGATGTCCAATATTTCCTGACAGAGTTGGGGTTAAAATAAGACTATTTATTAAGAAGTCCCACACAATTATTCCACTGTTTTAACCTACCCCTGTAAATAGCCCATAGTTATAAGCTTAATAATGCCTATGAGTCCATTGAACATGAATGATTTTGTAGTGTTTTCTGGTTCTTATGAGTTCATGCCTTGAGTAATTATGAAAACGGGTCCATTTTATTATGGAAAAGAGGAGGACATTTAGCATGATCTCAATTTGAGCTAGTTACAAATCCACATGGAAATATCTTATAGGTCTATAAGAACATATTTATAACTCTTTAATTATCCAATTTAACATTGCTCCAGTCATCTTAATTTATGCTTTACAGTTTTCTAAACACTATATTACAGTGTCTTTTTACTCTTTCTCAATACCCTTGGTTTGAAAGTAAATATTGGCTAGCATACCTGCTATCTTGACAAAATCCAAGTTTCCACAAACTTTGCATAAATATCAATTTTTCAAACACTGTATCTATTACTTGTATACATTATGAATCCATTAGGATTCATAAAAATTCATGTAAAGATGAATCCAGGAACGAGAAGTCATTTTCTGGAAATATATTCAAACTGCCAAAAAATTTTATAAGCAAATACAAGCCAATAGATTAATAAGATGTCTTAATTTAAATGTTTAAGTTGTAAATTTTATGTTTTAGAGTCTTATTTTAAATACATTTCACTAAACAGTCAGCAATGAACACAATCCTGTGTTCTCTGTGACGTAACAGTCTCAAGGGTACATTTGGATTGGAAAAGTGCGAATTCGTTTTTTTGTTTTTTTGGTTTTTTTTTAGCTACAGATGGTAGTTGTAAAGAATACTAAAAGTGGTCATAAAGCAATAGGCCAATAAACACACTAAAAACAATTAAACGTATCTGGAATAAACTGGCTTTAGTAGCATATTCCACCCACTGCAATTACCAGTGTCAGTTTCAGCAATGAGGAAACGAGTATGAAGTAGAGAGCTATTAACTTTAGGTAGAAGTTTGTTAAACACTGAAAAACTCACTAGGAGTAGTAGACGAAAGCTGAGACACAAATACATCACTTTGACTAACGATAGAGTTCTGCAGCAGTCTGGATACCACACCCCATACTAGAATTTTCCTAACTCCTCAAGCCAATCTTTTAGTTTCCCCAGATACATTTCAGTGTCCACTTGTAAAATGCACACTTGGCTGTGCTCTTTGGCCCCTAAAAGTACCAGCCTTTTCCATTTCATCCATTAGAGAGAATAATAGATGGAAGCAACACACCAATAGATTTCAACTGGAATTCTCAGCAGCTCTGAATAACTGATGAGCTATTTCCTCTTAGAGCCCTGTGACATGCTAACAAATGCTAGGTGTCTACTTGTCTTTACTCTCACTAGTACATATAATTCTTACCAAAACCATTTTTCTATTGACAGTTAAGTAATAGTTTGAATATATATTTACATACTTAATATTGAAATTACATTTCTATTATTTGCAATTACACTCTAGGCACGGATAAAACACTTTATAGGCATTTCTTTATTTTAAATTTACCACAGTTCTATAAAAATGACTTTTAAATTTTGATCATTTTATGGGTAAACATAATAAGAATTAGAGAAGTTAAGGCCTCCCTCAAGAGTTACCAGCTAAAGTTTGATGTGCTTGGGATTAAATTCAAATGTGTATGTATCTTTCAGTTAAGAAAACTGGCTTCTTAGTGAAAGCAAGCACTGTTAACTACATACTCACCTAGTTTTCTACACACAGCATTTATTAGGTCAGTATTTAGTATATATTACATGAATTCATTATCATAAACAAGACATTTAAAATAACAAGACTCACATATTTTCTGATCATGATTACATTACCTTTATTTATGATTCACATGTGAGGTTTGATGTTTATTGTATCAACCGTATCTCTGTACTAAGAGCAAGGGAAAGAGTTATAAGTGACACTTCATCCCCACTGTCAAAGTGTCTACAGTCTTGGAGTGTTTTCCTTTATTGTTCAAAAGTATTTAAAGAGCCTAATGATAAGAGAGTCTGGTAAAGCTTCACAGACAGAAAGACATTTTTATGGAGACATGGAACCTGTGAACCAATAGGAATTTATGTACCTATAAAGAGTAGTAAAATCAAGGTAACAAACAGTACAAGAAATGTATCCAATGCCTAACGTATGAAACTGTAACCTCTCTGTACATCAGTTTCATAATAAAAATTTGAAAAAAAAGAGTAGTAAAATTAAAAGCACAAATAGAATGTTTAGCCAGTAAATTATTTTGGAAGAATACAAAGTGAGACATGAATAAAGAAAGGAAATGTTTTAAAAAAGACAGATTACCCATGCCCAAATCAGAGACAAGTGGACCACAGAAAGGCATGAGTTTTGGAAGTGGCAAGCTGCTTGAAAATACTTGAAGAAAAGGACATGACATGATTAGAGCTACACTTCAACTCTATGGATGTAAGTAGCATTTTCTGTTGTTAAAATAAAGTATTATAGTTACATTAGTTTTAATACAAGGTTAGTAAATGCGAAGAGAAGAGAGTTAGGATGGGTAATATTTAGAGTGGAAATGGAATACAATGGAGAAGAAGATACATACTGACATTACCACCTGGATGGAAAGCAATGAGATTAAATAAGATGGAGAATTAAGAGGGGAGGGAAATATTGCATATATTCATTTTCAGATGCATGGTATGGTCATATCCTTGCAGCTATGTCTACTTACACATATAATATTCACTCAATTATAGTTAAGTTCATAGTACAAGAAAAGGATGAACAACAATAATGAGAACCACGAGTATGTAAGCTAAGGAAAACTGACATACTGAAGACACTAAGTGATTATTCTGTATTGGAAGCCAAGTAATTACAAAATTTGAAGCAAAAAAAAAATCAGTCCTTACAATGTCATGGGAAACATTATATATTTAATTACTCAAATGTCACTGAACTTTGTAGCCAAGAGATATCAGTGACCTCAGAGGAAGCAAGGGTAGATTTTTTTAATTATACTTTTTTGTCTTCAAATAGTTATATAGAGGGGTTATCATTCAACAAATAAGTTTCTAAGTACAACGAATCTTGATTGATATCACCTCTTCCACATTTGTCCCTTATATTCCCAATATAACCCCTTCTCTCAATTTTCCTAGTTTCATGGGATATGCATTGAATATTATGTTCACTCACACTTCTTCCTCTGTTTGTTCTTCTACAACCCTCCCCTTATTCCCCCCATCCTGGTCCCATACCTCTTAAGTGACACTCCAGAATTTATTTTTGTTGGAATGTGAGGTAGTTTTCTAAGGAATTACACCTATGGAGTTCTCCCCTACAAACATCATACTTCATTGAATATGTTTGTGAACACTTGCATACAACCTATGTGTATTTACTTGTGCATTTATAAATTAAATCTAGCTTCCACATATGAGAACAAAACGTGTACATTGTATCTCTGGGCATGTGTTGATTTGCTTAACCTAATTTTCCCCAGGTTGATGCATTTATTTGCAAATAATGAAATTCCATTATTCCTAATGGATGAGTAAAATGCAAAATACATATACCATATATATTTGATGCATTTTTCTATTGAGAGACATGTGGGGGTTTTCAAATCTTGGCTATAGTGAATAGTACAACAATGAACATGGTTGTACTGGTGGCTTTACAGTATCCTGATTTGTAGTCATTTTGGATAAATACCCCAAAGTGGAATTGGTGAATAATAGGGTAGTTCTCTGTTTAGTTGTTAAGGAATTTCCATACTGCTTTTCAGAATAGTGGTCAAAATTGCCTGAACAGTAGATAAGAGATACCTAGTACACATTACTAGCTTTCTTCAGGAGGTGGTGGTTAACAAAATTAGCAAACATACTGCATGTGGCAGGGACAGCATATGTGTAACATACTGTGGTTTATTTACTGGACTGTGTCATCTGTTTTTAGTTGTGAGAAAGGCATGCTAATACATTACATACAAATTTTCTGTTGCAAGTGGTAAAGTTGGGCTGAGGCCAGTTGGAGTGGGTTGAAGAGCAATGGAAGGTGGGGAAAGCAAGCACAAGAAGCTTATTCCCTCTATCTGGATGTATGCAGGTGAATACATTTTTTATAGCACAAACCAGGTTCTAAATTTTGAATAGCAGATTTGTTTTTTATATGACTCATAATCAAGCTAGGAAAACATTCCTCAGCTTATACGTTTGAACTAGCCTAAGACAAGTGGCACTGTTAAATGTCACTTTCAGCAAGATGCATTGTATTCATAAACTGCTTTTGTTGAATGGCAATGCCCTTTTAAAACTACTTAAAGATAATGAAATACTTTCTTTGAAAAAGGAGATCTGATTGTAATGTTTGCCTACAATGTGCTTATATTCCTTCCTTCCACACCCTTACAACTTGTTCAACTTAAACAAAGCCCCTGTTTCTCTCTGGCAGTAGCTAGTCTCAAATGGCACTGCTAAGCTCCCTTTCTGTTCATTATGAAATGGAGTTATTTCCTTTGCTATGTATCTGGTTGGCTTTGTAACTTGCTTTGCACAAATTCCATCTTCATGGTTGTCTTCAGGTGTCCTGCTTGGGAAAGGTATTATTCACAATTTTATTCAGCAGGAAATTATTTCTCCTTAAAATCTGTGGCCTGGAAATGTATTTGTCCACTCACTCTGACACTATTTGTGTAGGAATTCTGTTTGTAACAGATTTTAGAAAGTGCTCAGAGTTCATGTCCAGATATTCTTGATGGCCTTTCTAAAGCATGAGGTTTCTCTGTAAGTGTTTTCAGATACTGTTTTTATAGATCCTGTATTGCACTCCAGTGTTTCAGATTTAGAGGTCATCACTACTATATTCATCTTTTACTTTGAGAAAAATGGTTCTATCTAACCCAAGTTGTTGATGAGTAGTTTCCATATTAGCACAGGGATGTTTGGGGCTTAATATCTTTTCAAAGAATGGTTTTCTTGAAAGAAGAAAAGTACTGAGTCTATTTGCAGATTCCAATTTCCCTGTGAATATAATTAAAATTGCATTTATTTTTTTAATGGTAACCTCTGTCCAGCCTTCAAGAGCTGGACATTATACCACCACAGCAAAAATCTGAATATGAGAAATTGCAAGAGTTCTCTCCATTTGTGAGGGGAGAAAAATCTGGTAATTATAGCAGGTACCTCTAAAATGATGCTCTGAGCTTTAGTGTCCAATTTAAATCCTCTAGTGATCATTGTTTTTAGAATCTTTTAATATCTTCTTTCAGAGTAAAGTTTCACTGCAATTCCACTTAGCAAATTATGCTTACAGATTATATTTTCAGCCAAAACTGTCTCAAAAAGGCTGTTGTTTTGTGTCATCACATTTTTTGCCAGTCTTGTCTAGTTTATCTTCTGAATCAGGGAAACAAATGCCATCTTGTACCAGGGACATGGCAGAAAGAGAATGATTGATATTAGTTGGCACCTTCTGTGCTGACTGCCTGAAGTGGAAGGCTGTGGATCAAAGGCAGAGCCAGAAAGGGTGATAATTTGTATATTGCGGTCATAACCAGACAGCCATTGTTCTGAATAAAAGAGATAGGATGTGTGTGTGTGTGTGTGTGTGTGTGTATGTGTGTGTGTGTGTTGAAACTTAAATACTATGTAAGATAATTTGCACAAAACTTTAACTATGTTTTATACATCTTACATGATGATTATTTAATTTATTTTTATTGTTATTGTAGAGGTGATATACAGAGGAGTTACAGTTATATGAATCAGGAAATGAGTACAATTCTTTTTGAATGATGTACAGTTATTTCCCACATTATCTAGTGAGTAGCACTGTTGTATTTGTTCACACTTTGTTCCACCTTTTCTTTGCCACCTTACCCTCTCCAATACAAACAAACAAGTCAAAAGGAAAATAAAATAAAAACAGCAACGACAGTAACTGAAAATATTTTGATTCCTTTTCTTGGAGTTCATTTCATAAAATATTATTTTATGTAATCGTTTGCACATAGCTACCAAGCCTTTGTCCCCACTCTTACGCATATCCTCCTTTGGTCTTAGTGTGTGAATGTCTAGAAATATATATATAATTTATCATGAACCAGTGTATATCTGTGTGTGTATGTGTATGTTGTGTTGTGTGTAATTACTCAATGTGTTTACTTGTTAGATTTATAGGCACATTCTACCTACCACAAGTGAGGGAAACCATGCAACCTATGTTTCTTTGGCTTTGGCCTACTTTTCTTAATATAGATTTTCCTAGTCTTTCCATTTTCTTCAAATGGTACAATGTTATTCTTTCAGAATACCCAAAAGCCTCCATAACAAGAATACACTAAGCACATACTTCAAACACAAGTGCCCTGGTATTCACTTCAGTGTATAAAATTATGCATTGTAGATAACAGGGGTGTGCTAAAGCTTCAATGATATGGATGTGTCTAAGGTGGCTCAAGTCTCTATTTAAATCCATCCTGCACATAGACTGCTTTTGTTCTGACCAAAAATATACTCTATATATGAGATATGAGAGGTAAGCTATTTGTATTGCCAGTTTTAAACATCACATTCTGTTCAAAATATGTAAATTATTTTTTTAAGAATCTCATAGGGTAAGATACTATGAAAGACAACAGCTGCTACTCTGTGCCAATAAACTCACTGGGAAAAAAGTCACCCAAATAAATGCTAAGCAATAGGAGAAAAGGAGATTTAAAATAGTGGTCTAGAGCATTTAAACTTGATTTAAGATGATGTTTAATGGTTTTAATGAGAACATCAGTTTATATGTTGAGGCATAAGGCATCATACTACCTTATACTTTAAAGTAAAGTCCTATAGTGGGGCAGGTTGATAGTGGGCATGGGGAGGATGGAAGGACTATGCATCTTTTTTGGTGTTTTAGACACATTTGCCAAGATGAAGGGGGTTTAGTGGAAGCATCAATAGCTTTCAGGATTGTGGGAGACTTTCCCTGAAGGACAAGGGTATATTTGAAGATGACTACTTCCAGTCATTCTCTAACTTGTCATGCAGCAGCAAAGAGAAATGACCTAACAATGTTGATTGTGCACACATTCTACAAAGTAAGATTGTTGATTGATTAGTTTCTGGTGCTATTTGAACAAGAAAAAAAGTATTGTGGATGTTGAGGAACTGCATCAAAATACATCTTGAGAACATGATTACCCATATTTTCAAGGCCAATAATGATAACCATGCTCACTGATTAACCAAACATACCATCATTATTAGTAATTTTCTTTGAAATTCTGTATGTCTTCTCTTTCATTGGTGAAATCCAGTTATTTTCACTTCTCTCCACCCCCATTTCTAACATACATACATACACACACACACACACACACACACACACACACACACACACACACACGCTCCTGGATGTCACTCGTTTACCAAAGGTTTACTGCTTAACAATATCAGAAGAAGGTACCTGACAACTTACAGCTCTGTCTGTTTCTAACCTTTAACAATTACTATAAAAGGGAAAAGCATTTTTTGCTTTAACTTATATTCCCAAGCTTCCACTCAGAATCTCTAAAATAATCTACTTCAACCTTCTCCCAACAAATTTCATATAAGAATATGAAGACTCCAAATAGATAAGTGACTGTTCCAATGAAACCTGGGGAGACTTGAGGTTCATCATGGTCAACAGAACAAAACATACTCTTTAGCCAACCTCCCCAGTGCTCTATCTCACCCACGTTCCCTTCCATTGTCAACAGCGCTGAACTGCTGGGACTTCTCACAGCTCTAATTCTGGCCTTGGGGCCTTACTCATAAAGGCTCATCCCTGGAATGCCCTATCTTATTCCCAGTCAGCCCAACTCTTCTGCTAGCTATCTTTCCACCATAGAACTAGTTTGATTCCTCTGTTTTAGAGTCCTATCTCTAATTTCCTAACTATGAGTATTATTGAGGTTTGTACTTAAGGCCTTGCACTTACTAAGCCATGTCCCTCACCATTTTTTCATCAATTATTTTTTTAGATCAAGTCTCAACCTAAACCAAAATCTTTTGTGGCGAGGGTGTCAGGCACATGGCCCTGTGTCTAGCCATTAGTTGAAAAGTACTCTTGTACCCAACCCCTTCCATTGACTTCAAACAATAATTCCTCTAATCTCTGTCTCTCAACTAGTTTGAATAACTACACCCCTAATACTGAATATCTGTGTGTGTGTGTGTGTGTGTGTGTGTGTGTGTGTGTGTGTGTGTGTGTGTAATACTAGAGTTTCTAGTCAGGAACTCACAGCTGTTCAGCTTGCTTGCTCAGTTGATACAATACCACGTGAGCCACACCTCCAGCCCTGCTTTTGGCTTGTTAGTAAGTCTCCGAAACTTTTTGCTGACTTCAAACCTAAACTCTTTGCATCTTAGCCTTCTGAGTAGCTAGGATTATGGGTGTGAGCCACCTGCAATATTGAATACCTTGATTATGGTCTTCAAGGCGTTGTTATCTGTTGATAATTTCTGTCCTACTACTCTCTAAGAACTTTGAAGACAAGTAAAAACTTTTAATTTCAAATTTCCAGCAAGTATCTGAAACAAAGTCATTTGTCAATAAATTTATGGAGTTTTCCTTTTTCTTTTTGATAAAATAACCTTGTCTTTTATCTATTTTCACTTTTGTGCCCTGCATAGATCTATTAGATTAATAGAGTGATTAGGTTTTTATAAAATCTGCATCTTTATATAAAGACAAGTTTTGAAAGCAGTATTGGATATATATATAGTGATATTCAGAATAGTACAAGTATTTTATCAAACCTTCTGCCTGCATTTCTCCCATAATAGTTGCAGCTTAAATACTATTTAAACTTCACTATATTCTCTTAGCATTTCGAGATATGATTTTGACATCTCAGATCAACAAAAATGTCCTAGAACTTGAATCAAGGTTCTTCAACACTTTAAATATTATTTCAGTGATCATTAAGAGTTGATTATGTTTACATTGCATGCAAATAGCTGGTAAATTGATGTTACAGTGTTGTGTATTTAATCATTTTTGGTGCAGTGGCCAAGTTCCTGCCATATATAATGGCTTAATAGTTTCATTTGAGGAATTAATTATTGTATCAATTATTATTATTTTCCACACTTTTAAAATGGCCATAAAGATCATAAGAATGAAAGAATAATTTTTGTTCTTATACCTATCCCTTTGATTGATATTTATACATTTAAACGAAATTCTTCTCTCACTACTAACATTAAAAATCCTGAAATTGGTTGCTATGCACTTTCCTTTGTGATTTAGCAGAATATTTAATTATTAAAAAGACTTTTAATATTGCAACAATAAAGAAATGGTGGAAATGGCACCTTTCAATGAAATATTCAAATAAAACTAATAACCCGTGTGTTTCCAATTGTATATGCATGCATGTGCATATCAGTTATTGCAGGCTTTCACCGCTGAAAGTAATTTGGCAGGTGATGACTGCTGTTGCTCTCCCTCCTCACCAATAGAATCCTGAGTTTCCTTAGAACATCATTAAATCAGTTTAAACAGATGCAATCTGTGGTGTTTGTAACTCCCTTGCAGTTCAGGTGGTCATGTTCCTTAATTCAGGCCAATGAATATGAGCAGAAAGTCCTGTGGGGAGATGTTATAAAGGGCAGCTTTGAAAGGTATGCTCTGTTCAGCCCTTTGCCCTTGTCTGGTCCTTTCTTCTTGCCTGGAGCATAGACTCCATATCTTAGGGAGGCAACAACCATCCAGCCTTGAAATCAAAGCCCACAAGCTGTGGAATGCAAAGCAGGAAGAAAGGAAGAGTCTATGGCTTTAGTCACATTTTTGAGGTGTCATGGCATCCAGGAATGCCTACCTCAAACAATGCTTTGGTTAAACAACATCTTGAAATTTAATCCATTGTTTATGCTTAAACATTGCTTTTGGGCAATTTTTTAATTGCAACTAAATCCCAAATGATACAAATGTATGTAAATAAGTTAATAGTAAATAATAATTCTAATTTTATTTTGAACTGATGGCAAAAACAAATTAATTTCTGCCAGTCACTGCTTTTAACCATATTTGGTTGATTTTTTTTTTCTGTTGGTCCTCGAACTCAGGGCTGGGGCACTGTCTGTGGGCCAATTTGTGCTCAAGGCTACTACTCTACCAGTAGAGCCTCAATGCCACTTCTGGATTTTTTGGAGTAGTTTATTGGAGATAAGTGTCTCATGGACTTTCTTTCCTGGTACTGGCTTTGAGCCATGGTCCTCAGATCTCAGCCTTGAGAGACTGGATCACTGGGATCTTAAGAAGAAAAAAAAAGCCTAAACTTGAAAAATTTAACAGTGTCTAGACTTTTTGAAGTAAAAGACAGTGGAAGTATCCTTGGTGTGTAGACTGGGGGAAAAAGGTCAATGAGGATCACAGTAAATATTCTGACATATCTGATATCTTCTAAATGAAAATATGACTAATACTGAATAGCAAACATACAAGGTAGATATAGAAGAATGAAGATGGATGAATGATAGGTTCAGTCTGGGTTACGGGATTCCTGTAAGATGAACCTTTAATCTTCTATGAACTACTAAAGAATAAACAGTGTAAGGAATTCAGGTTTTCATTTGGAGAAATTTAAATTATTTCCAGTGAAAGTTAAATATAGCTATAAAAATAGCAGTATTTTTATATAAGATCTAAAAGTAAGACTTTCCTACATTAAATCTTAAACTATTCCATTGGAATTTATGGAAATCACAAGTCATAGACTGGTCATAGTTAGCCATAAGCTACAGTACTAAAACCAATCATTTACACTGACAAATTCATCATGTATTATATTTAGTACCAAATTCTTGGTTAAATTCCACAGAAAAATAAGGTAGAAATTAGAAAAAAAAAGAACATTATTTGTACTTTCAGAACATATATTGTCTTGTACTTCTGACTTCCTGGCAGCCTTCAGTTTTAAATTCCATCAACAGGCGTAGTCTCCTAACACAAAACTCAGATGGCAGGATATGCATCCTTCTATTTGCTTTGGAAGGCTTCTCATCTCTCTTAATAAGACTTAAGTAACATAAGAAAATCAATAAAATGATAGTTGGTTATGAAAGATTACAATACTTATTTGGTGTATGTTTACTGCATTAAAAAATCACCAGTTTTATGCCTCTGGAATGGGTAAGAACATTAACTTGGACAAACAAAAGAAAATATATACATTGCTCATTGTCAATTTCCCAAGTGCTAATTTTCTTTTTAGAAACCATCATTGCTACTTCAGACTTCCCAGGGAAATTTAAGCCTTCTTTTAAATTTTTCCTTTAAATCTTTCTACCCCTTTCTAGTACCTTCCTTGTGTATCCTTGTACCATCAGCACTTAATCCAATATCTTATTCTCATAAATATAAATAGATTTATTTGGAATTCCTTAAAAAGTAATTAATTACACTTAAACTGCTTTACTTCAGACTCAACAAGACATATCAAAATGCTAAGAAAGGTAATGCTGTATACATAGCCTTAAATCTATTCTGGATTTTGTTAGGTACATAATTCTCATGCTTTAACATTTAACCTATTATTGCCAAGAAATAGCAACATAGCTAACACCTGATTCTATCATCTAGGTTATTTTGTCCAGTGAAGTGGAAAACTCCCTTTTTAGCTAGAAGTGGAGTTTGACCTGCCCTGCCATAAGATGCCACTTTTGAAATATATGCCCTAAGCTTTAAAACATTTCTCATACAGAGCCTGTTTTACTCTTCAGAAGTATGTATTCATTAAAAAAATTATCCACTCAAGTTTGTTTAATCACTGAAGTGCATGTGCCCATCTGAATGCTGTGCCATTCACTTTTACACTAATGGCATATATTTGCTGTATTCTGAACCAAACTATAGTTTTTATAGCCTGTAATATACAAGCTACAGGGTTGACCTTGAACCATGATCCTCCTTATCTCCACCTCCACAGTAACTAGGATTATAGCTATAATCACCATTAGTACACAATCCTGCAATTTTGACTGCCAAATTTGGCACACCTCTCATTTTAGGCTGGCTCTTTCCATGGATCACAAGACCATAGAAGTAGTTTTCTGGAGGCAACCATCATGCCCCTTTTCTAAAATTTTGTTGTTTCTCAATCTCAAAGCAGGACAAATTATGATAATTGTCCATGACTAATCATAATTAACTTGTGAAGTTCATGAATACCCTCGTATTTACACAAATCCTAGGCTCTGCTGGCATCAATTAAAAGCAGACGCAGGGATGTGCCTGGGAAGGAGGAGGTGAAAGGAATGATTGTGAAGTTGATGATCAACAGTACCTGTACTGAAACATTGTCAGATTCTGTTGCAGTCTTATTGAATTTGTCAGGTCCCCTTACTTTTGTGGTATGTGGTTGGTATTTCATTGAAGTTGGTGTCTTTTTCCTTTATTTGTTCTCTTTGTTCATCGATTGGTTGTAAAGGCAATCATGAGAAGAAATAACTTATTTTCCTTTCTAGACAAGCTAGAGGTCAATGGAAGGGATATAATGTTAGACATGATTAAGTGACAAAACTATTATAAGAAATGTCTATCATATCCCAAAAGGAGGAATACAAACAGACTATTTCTCATAACAACCTAAAAATTCTTCCTTTATCCTGGATTAACCATTTCATTTCTTCAAATTTGAGAAATGAAATTATGTCACAACACTAAGTGACAGAGTAGGTCAAATGATTTCATGTATCCATTTGTTTTCTGACAAATATAATGCTCAGGAAACTTTAATGTTCTCTGTATTGTTCTTATTTGGTCTTTGCTAGAAAGTGGAAATTGTAGTTCAAGTACTGTCCCTGTCAGAATGAGAATAACTTGTCTGGTAATAGAAAGGGACAAGGACAGATTTGGCTCACAGCTAGGCTTTTGTAAGGGAACTCAGGTGAGGGTCTCAACAAGGGAAGTACATATATTGAACTTTGTATCACTCTTGTGGGTCAGAGATTGCAGGCTGATCATGAAATTTCCTCACAGTCTTTCCAAGGTGTCATCCCTTTAAACTTCACTCAGGGGAATTTGCACTGGACTTTAAACCAATGAACAGTTTCCTCTCTAAGTAGATTACAGGATGCATATAGAGTCAGCAAACTTTCCAAAGGAAGGAACCGTAGCAAGTTTATTTCTTTTCCTCCAATGCAAATAAAGCAGATATTTTAAAGGATAGGATTCAATTACCCTTGGCCATCTTGCTTGAGAGCCATGACTCTAATTCAGTCCCCTCCTTTCCTGTAATGAGGATAGTCAGAACACAGTTAATTTCCTGCATGGAAAAGATATTTTCTGACTTCCTCTTATACTTCAATGCATTGGAGGAAATTGAGAAACTATGTAACAAAGATTAAAGGTGTGGACATGGTATGCAACCCATTATCAGTTAAATGTTAATGTTACTCCAACTTAATCACCACCCTCAATTTTAGAAATCTGAGGGACATTTGGGTTTTATGTTCACACTTAAGCAAAACTAAGGCTATTGTCTCAAAGTAGGTTGATCTCCACTACTTCTCAGAATTTTGTTAAGATGAATAATAAGCTGATTGGGTAAGGCAGACAGCAGCTGTGGTGTTATATGGGGATTGGTCCTAAGAACACTTAGTCTGGTCATTTCAGCTCAAACTTCTCCACTATGGCACAAACATTGGTGGCCCACAAGCACCTGAATCTCTTATGGAGTAAATGAATCAGTGGATTCATTTGATCAAAAAGTAGAAACAAAGGGAATCTCAGGACTGCTCCTATGGTATACATATGGTCCTTGAGTAGTATAAAAGCTAGCCAGAGAGCAAAGCTTAAGAAATGTTAAACAATATTTACACACTTAAGGAATCTGATATCTTAGTTAATTAAACTGCCTGGTCATTCCACAAAAATAGCCTGAGTTTTCACTTTTTGTAATAAATGATTTACTTAGGGTTTTTTTCTTCCTTCTTTCCTTTTTGTCTTTTGTTGTTGTTCTTGTTTGGAAGACACGTTTAGTCTTGGTGTGTATTGGTGTGTGTGTTTGTGTGTGTGGTGTTGTGTTTGTTTGAAAATCTCTGTCAAATTTTAATAAGATAAAATGTGGCTTTTGAATGTTTTAGAAGCACTTTTCACTTTATATAAGGCCTTAAAGAGGAAAACATCACATGTTAACTCATATGATTTATTTATTTTAAGGCTCTTTGATCATTCTAGTCCCTAAAGACTAATCAATAGAAACTACCTGGTTTTAGCATCTGCTAACTTAGTTTCTATAGTTTTCTTGAGAAATTAGCTGTTGAGCAAGAGACAGCATTTGCTATCAAAAGAAAGGGAACCATGAATTTCAATTTTTGAATTATGTATATTACTATCTCATATTTCCCTTGCAGAGCTATATGTACAAAGTAATTGCATTAGATTGAGGGCTTTAAAAAAAGTAAAATGGAAGCTGTACCTGTTTCTATGGTTCCTGTCTCCATGGTACCTGGTAATAAGAACATGTTCATGACCCAGTAGGTCTTTCACCTCTAATTGTGTCAGTGGTGCTAAAAAATGCTTTCTGCAGCTTAAATCAGACATCATTCTTGAATCTTCCATTTAAAAATCAATTACTTCTTCATACTGTGTCCCTTGTGAAATGGGAATGCTAATCTGTTTTATTCTGTCTTTGACATGTGATTATTTCCAAACCACCAATTTAAGATAACCCATCTCAACTCTTTACTCACTTAGTAAATATGTATAAATTACAACATGATAAAGCAATATATAACAATGATTGCAAGACAGTATACAATAGCAGTAGAAACACCATCTCCTTTAAACAATAGAGCCTATTAAAGTGGTCCTCATTTTACTACTAGGTTTTCTTACTTTTCTCTTGCTGTTAAATTCAAACTCATTTTTGTCATGCATATGTTCATTGAGCCATGGTTAGGCATATAATTCAAAGTAAATACTAGGTGAAAACTCAATAAAGAAACACATTAGCATAAAAAGCTTTCAATAGAAAGAAGCAAGGGAGAATTGTAATGATAACAATACTATTACTGTAGAAAATGAATTAATTAATTTGATCAAAAAGGAAAATCAAGGGGAAATCTTGTATCTATTGTACTGTTACAGTAATAGTTCTGAAGTTAAATAAAAGCATAAAAGCAGTTACTAAGTACTAAGCACTGGTCAATGAACTTTACATATGTGACTTCATGTGATCTTCATGTGATATGGCTTCACCCCTGTAAGGTAGTTTATTACCTCATTTTACCACAAAAAAATGGGTTAGATATCTTCAAAGTTACACAGCCAGTATGTACTAGACCCTGAGCATGAACTGAAGCTGTCTGGCCCCTGATTTAGGCATACTATCTGCAAGATATGGTGATCATTTTGTAAATAACTAAAAAAAGGATAAAGTTAGTGATCAACATGAGTTCATTCCTGGGTCTACATTGACCTAGGCCCTATTCATATTCTCTGTCATTGATTCTCCCTGATTTTTTAATTCTTTTTTTTTTGGCCAGTCCTAGGCCGTGAACTCAGGGCCTGAGCACTGTCCCTGGCTTCTTTTTTGCTCAAGGCTAGCACTCTGCCATTTGAGCCACAGCGCCACTTCTGGCCATTTTCTGTATATGTGGTGCTGAGGAATCGAACCCAGGGCCTTCATGTATACGAGGCAAGCACTCTTGCCACTAGGCTATATCCCCAGCCCCTATTTTTTAATTCTTAATCTTAATTCTCCATAACCAAATTTTCTTTACCTGAGAAATCAAACTATCTTAAATACTTGTCTTGAGGATGGAGGCAATGGAGGAACATTATAATTAATCACAAGGAAAATACATTTTTTTATTATTTTATCTATCCTAGAGCAGTTTGCAGTTTGTAAAACTTAAATACTTAAAAGTCATCTTTTTTATCATGTAGGTGGGTGAGGTGAGAAAGCCCTTCTGATGAGTGGTTGAGTCCAGGAAAGTTTACAGTGTGGAATATAGAACTCTACTGGAAAATGTTAGTGCCAACCTTTTAGAGATTGAGGAGAGGTAGAATGTTGGTTGAAGTAGAAGAAATCTCTAACTTGTTCTGCTGGTGTTGGGAACTGCTTCATTTATCTTAGCTATGCCTGCATCTATTTGTTCATTGCCTAGGCTTATGATGCTAAATTTGCTTGTTATCACCATTTGTATCATTTTACTGGGAAATTTTGTTTTCATAATGTGGTCTGTGGAGCAGCAGCATTTCTTACTTGATAGAAATGCAAAACCCTAGGCACTTTCTCATTCCCACGGACTTAGAACCTGCACTCTTAGACAAGGTCTTCAGAAATTCTTACATCCATAAGGTGTTTGAGAAAAAATTACACTGGTACAAGTTCCATTTTTCTGTACTAGGAATCAAAGGGTACAAAGGATTTCTGGATGAGAAAGAAGAAGCAATGTTGTGTTTCTGACAAACTTGTCTACCCTCATCAGCACCCAGTCTACTCACCATGGGTCCACCCAACCCTGTAGGAAAGGTAAGTCTTGTACTTCTTGAACCCAGAAAAATAGAAAAGAGGAAACTAAATCTCAGAAGTCTCCAAAGGAGTGACAGTAAAAGAGTTTTGTTTTATTTTTCAAATAACCATAATGTAAGGAATGTGTTGGCCAAATAAATAAGCTGAATGTCCCAAAGGCTTTAAAATGGGGAAATATAAAAGAATTAAAATATCTACAATCTGCTTGAAAATGTAAATCTCTTTATAGTCTCACAATTCATAGATGAAGTCCTCTCTCTGCTTAACAAATTGGGAAGGTAAACTTACTTGCCTCCAGTTTGGTTACTACTTCAGTTGTTACTCTGTTAGCCCGTCCTACCTGAGGCTGGAGGTGTAAGAAGAGGCAGGCAGTAGGAGTGAAGCTGAGTAACCATATCCTATCTTTCACTTTCTTTTTTGCTTTATTTTAATATGAATTGTTTCTCAGGTACTTTTCCTTTGGTGAATTACATGCCATAGGAAGAATCTTTGACTTAAATAAAAAGTACAAAAAACTGAAAGGTGATATTGTTATAAAATATAGTTTAACTAAACAGAAAAAGAAAGCCTGCATGAAAAACAGACATTAGGCTTGAATCAAGTTAACAGAAAAGAGATTGGCAGAGTCAACTGAGAAGTCTTTGAACTAGGCAGACCTTCTGATATGATCTAGAAAGAGTCCTTATTGAGTAGTAAAGATTACTGAGTTAATATAACTAAAACTTTGCTCCTATGCCCTTGAGACTTGATTTATTTGCGTTTCCATGTGAGATTGCACTTGAGCGTTTTTAAGTATTTACATGCTTAAATAACAAACCTACAATTTTTCTATTATCTTTAATAAAGGTAGACTGGTAAAGTAATGAGCTGGGGTAAATATGGTACTTGGTGTAGGTACAGAGGAAAGAGGAAGTTTGGAAGACCGTAGGGAGAATGCCAAAGGGAGACTTAATTCCCTTAGCATTGTTACCTATGACTAGCCATGATCAGAATTAAGAAACTGGGTCCATTTGTCACAGACATAGAAAATTTCCAAATTAGAGATTTTTTGACATATAATGTCCATGTAAGAAAATTGGGCAAATGTATTTAAACCTCAGCAATATTCAAACTATGTTCCAATCGACTTCTCTTCCCCTACCCTTTAGTCAGTGGTGACTAAATGTTACTAGAGCTGTTCATTATGATGAACAATGTATTGTAGAATTGGAGATACATGTGCCTGGAGGAATACCTAGTGTGGTTACATTCAGCCTAAGGGGCTGAAAGTCATATTGTAGTTTTAGAGTTGGTCTACTGCCTGGGAGGCCATGTAAGTTATTCAAGTTCTCCACTCATGCAACAAATCTTTGTCCTGTAATTAGCATGTGCAAGGCATAGAAGACAACCTGAATGGATTATTGTGAAAATTGTAAACTGTCTAACCCACTATATAAATCATAGTCATAAATCATAGTCCTGAATTGATGGAAACTATTATATAAAAGGAAATAATTGAATTATATTTTTAGAACTTCATTAGAAAGCACATCCATTTTTAAATTGAAGTAACTATAGAATATCCACCTGCAAAGATGTAAATACATAAGTAACTCCTATTGCTGATGCAAGTATGGATCAAATTCACATTCCAAACTTGTAGATGCCAATTTAAATTTTTCTGTGTAGTGGAATTTTTCTGAATTAAGTAACTTTCCAGTAACAATAATAATGTCATATTTAGTATCACTTAAAATTATAAACATTTTTTCATATCATTAACCTAAAATAAATTATTGACAGTAGACTCGAAAATTTCTATGTTTTATGAATACTTTGGTATGTAAAAATTAATGAATTTAGTTTGGATCAGCAACTAAAGTAAAACAATTAAAATGTCCAATTTGGGGAAATTCTTGGGAGCTTTCCAGAACACTGCTAGTTTTTTTAATCAAGCTGTTATATGATTGCTTCTTTTTTCATTATGCATGGTCAAATAGACTCCACTACACTCAATTTGAAGCAATTATTATCTGTGACACAATATAATCAAAAGGCTACTGCTATTTGTTGAAGGATTCTTTGTTTGCCAAGATTATTAATAAAGTTATGCCAGGAGCACATACAGTGTTGCTTGGCACTCAGCAGCTGGCTCTGGTAATAGAAAATAAATCAGCATTCTTGATGCTTGTATTTTCAATATTCCTGCCAGTGTGTGTATTGGAGAACATTTCATATTAAAGAGCACTAATTACCTTAATTGGCTTATGGCTAACAAGCTCACTCTACTGTTGTATAGTCAAAGCCTATGGGTTTGTTTGGACATAATTTCTCACATCCTCAATTATTCAGGTGTGACACACATAACAAGACAGTTGGAGTATATGTTCAACTCCTGGGGCATTATAGAATAGAAAGTGTGGATGGGGTTAAAGTGCCTAGGCTTGGATGATAACTCTTGACATAATCACCTCATCATAATTGGATATGATAAGTTCCCCTCTCCCAAATGCTCATGTGAAAGGTTTTGTCTACAGTGGGGTAGATCCCATTACTGAGGAAGGATTGAATAATGACTGTTCTGACCTAATCATTGGACTAAGCCACCAATGGATCCCTCATGTGGCCATATTGTTGGGAGTTGATTGTTGGGAAACTTTCAGAGGAAGCAGATCACTAGAGCATATTCTTGGGAGCTATTTCTTATCCCAGGCATCTCTGTGTTCTGGCAGCCATGAGCTTAGCATCTCTGTGTTATGGGGTAAGAAATGTTACCAGGTATGAACACCTAAGATGATGCTAAGTGAAATGAACTCCATGTTATGGAGACAATTGTTACATCACAGTTGTAACTACTTTCAACGTCCCATGTGTAACTGTAGCTTCTATTATTGATGATGTTCTTGTATCACCTTCCTGTGGTTGTACCCACACTATCTCTGTAATCTTATCTGAGTATATTGGAAACCATGTATACTGGTATTGGAACTAGGAAATTGAAAGGGAATACCAAAATTGAGAGACACAGGGTAAAAAAAGACAAACAACTACAAAAGCAATACTTGCAAAACTGTTTGGTGTAAGTGAACTGAACACCTCAGAGGGGGGAAAGGGTAAGGGGGAGGGAGGAGGGGGGTATGAGGGACAAGGTAACAAACAGTACAAGAAATGTATCCAATGCCTAAGGTATGAAACTGTAACCTCTCTGTACATCAGTTTGATAATAAAAATTTGGAAAAAAAAAAAAAAGAAATGTTACCAGGTTCGAGGGAGGGGATTTTCTGTCCCTCCAAGAGTCCACCACTCAGAGACAGTCTCAAGTAAAAAGATGGATTTATTGGGGAAGCAAAATGCGAACTGATGGGCCAGGGACGCAGCACAGACTTGGGAGCTGAACTGGGACAGTGAAAAGAGGGCTGACCGGCCAGGGACATAGGGCAGACTCAGAAGCTGGCACCATGACCCTGAGAAGTCCTCAAATTGGGGTTTATATAGGTAAAAGCATAGAACAGACGTAGGGGCTTGATGCAGGGAGTAGAGCAAGCAATAAGTTCACAGATGTAGGAGGTTGACGTGGGGTAGAGCACCCAACAAAGTAAGTGTGGCACAGGTGTTAGGAAGTTGACATGGGGTAGAGCAAATAATGAGTTAAGCAAGCCATTTACAGAAGCAGAATTTGGGGGTCAGGTTGACCTAATAATCAAGATAGACTCAGCTCTATTTCCCCCAACATTTTCTACACATTTTCCTAATCAAGATGGAGTCAGCTCTACAACACTTGCTCTACTATTCTCTCTCCATCATGATGCTCTGCCTCCGCAGAAAACACCATTTACAAAAGTAAGCAATTCCTTATAAAGGACATGTGAAAATATCCCAGAACCTACCAGCAAGAGTTCTCACTAGTGTGGGACAGCTGTCTTTGCAAATAAAACTCAGTTTTGCTTTTAGATGTCTAACAACAAATATAATAATACTGAAATGCTTTTCTTTTTTGTGTGTGTACTGGGGCTTGAACTCAGAGTCTGGGAGTTCTCTCTGAGCTATCTCCACCCAAGGATAATACTCTCTCTTTTAGCCATAGCTTCACTTCTGGCATTTTGGTAGTTAATTGGAGATATGAGTCACAGATTTTCCTGCCCTGGCTAGTTTTGAACCACAATCCTCAGATCTCAGCCTCTTGATAGGTTTACAGGTGTGTGCACTGGGACCCAGCTGCTTTTCCATTTCATCATGACCCAAACATGTAATTCTTGATCCTGTCTCACTCCAAGTCTAAACTTCGGTATTGCCAAAACAAAAACAAAAACATTTGACTGCACGGAGTTCAGTAGGATCAATAAAATGCTTCCACTAACTTCCTCTGTTGGCTTCTCTCTCAAAGTTCTACAGAAAGAGATTCAGCCATGAAAATGCAAATGTCCACCATCTACCCTGAGAACAGAATGCCTATATGCACTTGCAGGGATTTATGTCTTAATATATTTGCATTTTAAATGCTGAAATAAAATATAAGGTAAAACTCCTAGGGGAAAGTTTAACAGAACGAGACCTCAGACTGGAAGGATTTCTCTATATATCATCACACCCTGGTGCTCTCAAGTAGCAATGACTTGTTTTATTTACTGAGTACAATGAAAAACAAACAAAAACTTATCACTTATTTTGTCTACAACATTTAAGGAATAATCTCATTCTTAGGGGTGTTGATATCACATATGGTTTGAGAGGATCAAAAGTACTAGAATTCTATTTTTATTTGTAGCTAGAAATTGAGCTGAAAAGTTAATTCAGGAAGAACTGACACTACACCTAACTGCATTGGGGGAGACTTCACCATCTCAAGAGCATTTGATAGGTAGATAGAGATGAATGTCTAAAACATTGAGACTGGAGTGTGTGACAGCTCAGCCTCCACTGGCTACAGTAAACATTGCCACCTCACTTTTCAAAAGATGTAGGGCTAGTTCTCGGGAGACAGAGTAGAGGTCAACCTTATACCTACCTCGTATGACTTCACTATGTTTACCCTAGAAAGGACTCACATCTCTCTTGTCTTTGCTCCTGAGATATCCTTCCAGCTCACAAGAACAGATAGAGGAGATACCACTTTTATGAAGAGACTTTTACAAGCTTGAAAAAGGGGGAAATGTGAAAAATGAAAGCAGTAAGAAGGACAGTCTGTCTCTTTAACTTACCTTCTGTTCTTCTTGTTATATCTGAAGTTATAATCTCTTCCCACCTGTATTTGAGGATAATAAATAGCCTTGGCAAAGATTAGAAGGAAGAGAGTGATAAAATTAATGACAAAATGGATTATTGGTGTTTTTTGAAGGTGTAGGTTTAGAAACATACTCTTAATCATTACAAACAGTAGTGATTTTTTTATGCTCAGTAAAAGTTTTAGATTAGTAAAAGGAAAATATGAGTAGAGATAGTTCCTTTTATTCTCAGATAGAAGAACTCTTCAGTGTGGTTGTCAATGTCTTTTTCAATTTGAAGAACCCAGGATGACTGCATTTTGAAACAAACTATGATTAAAGTACACACAATTTCATTTCTATTTCCTTCTTTAGATGATTTGGGGAGTGAAATACCTTATTAAATATGTGCATTCTGTTTTCTCATTCATTCAAGATAAATCTGTGAATCAGTCACTATCTTGCAGGCATTGACGTAAGCCCTCCAAAGATAAGATTGGAGCCTTGGGTGGTTCGTGGTTTACTAGGGGGCAAGGAGGGAGGGATTGCCCCATGCTGAAATGCTTTTGGTTACATGTAACACCTCTTACTAAATTAACAGGAATTCATTGAGATGTATTATAGAAACACTCAAGTCAAGTTGATGCAGCATCAGCAATGCCACGAAGAACCTAGATCCATTCTGATGCTCATTCAGTAAAATCCTCAGTACAACCACTTCATTTACTAATTCATCCTTCTAATGTTTGTGGCTGCTAGTAGCATTGTCTACTTGCCAAGGAAGAGGGAAACAGTTTCTGTTGGTATGTAAGAGTGATTAAATCTCTTGCCCCTAAGACTAAACAATCCTTCATGTACCCTATTGTCCAAAATTGACTACAACCTATAATATCCTTGAGCCATTCTCTGATGAAAAGGGGTTAGAACTGCCACAATTAGCTTAGCCTAGTCAGGTTTTATCTCTACAGCAGGAACCAGTTGGGTTTCTTTGAAGCCTATGTTGTGAAATCGGTTCCATTAGGCAGGAAGAAGGGAATAATTGTGGGCTATGTCATTTCTGTCATTGTCTCACAACACTAAAAGTCACCACAAATAATGTAGGGCTTGATGAACTTATGAGAGTTTCTGAGTGACACATTTTCTTCTAGGCCAGTGTTGCTTCAACTTGAAAATCTGGATGGCTTGTTAACACATACTTTGCTGGATCCTACCCAAAGCTTCTGATTCACAGGGTCTGGGGTTAGATTCTGGAATCTGTATTTCTACCAAATAGAAAGTAAGGCTGCTGCTGCTGACAATGTTGAAAAGTTCTATTGTGAATACATCCAACAACACTTTGACAGTCTTTGAGGCACAAAGATCACTAGAAGAGTAGGACAACTTGTATCAAATTCTGTGATCAGTTTTCTGCAGGAGATAGGCACTTTCACTTTCTTCAGTAAAATTGTTCAGATGCCTTGTGAGTCTTAAAGATATTTTCTCTTCAATGGAAACTTACCTTGTCAAGTTACAAAAGAAGAGCACTAAATATCTTTTGATACCCATTATTGCTGTTGCTGTTAGTCAAATAAAAATAATCTTCAATATATATTGTAAACCATTAGTGTACATATCAAATGAAATTGGAAGCAAGGCACTAAGTGTTACAATTTCTATTTTCTGCAATGATGAAAATATCTATTCTTGTGTAAATTGGGTTCTTCTATACTGACAAGAAGAAATGCCTTACTGAAAATATTAGAAGACTAAATTGTTTGTAGAATAAAAAGATTATAATGTACTGACTCTCCACATATTGAGTACAGTCCTTTTTTATATTGAGTACAGCAATTTAAACCATCGCTTTACTCTTCAATGTTTATAATAAATGTTTAACCTTAGCATCAGATTTGGTGATACCTGTCACTGAAAATAACTGTGACATCTTCTAAAACAATTTGAGTTGGTAGTTAACCCACTTAAGTAGTCTAGAGCAAAACTAAATAAAGAAAAAATTAAAAGTTGTTTTAAAAGAGCTCATATAACATAACTGTTAGGACAAAGTAAATGTGAAATTCATGTATTGAAATTCTTACTCTTAGTGTACTGGTATTAGGAGGGGGCTTTTGGGAGGTAAATAAACAGTGAGGGTAGGTCTCTCATAAACTGGGTTAGTGTCTTTATAAAAGAAATTCCCAGGGAGGTAGGTTGCATTTTCGACCATGAAAGAACACAGAAGAAAATGCCATCTACACAGACTTCACCAGACCTGGACTAAGCTGATATTCTGATGGGAATTTAAGTCTCCAGGACTATGGGTAATAAATATCTGTTGCTCATAAGCTACCTAGTCTATAATATTTTGTTATAGAAGCCAGAATAGATTAAAATAATCACCTAGAAAATGCTATGACTCAAAGCAAAGATTGTTTCCAAATGCCTTTCCTCAATTTAAAAACTCTTCAGTAAGCTCCTAATCACTCACTGCTGAAAGAGCTTAGTTCCTTACTAACACTAAGGCCTCACAGGGCCCCTCTTCCCCTCTTCCCTATATCCAGCCACTGACCTCCCTCTTCAGGGGTAGACAGAGCCAAGCTGCTTCCTACTGTGGCCTCTGTCTACCCTATTCACATCTTCACATCTCTACTCCAATCTCATTTTCTCAGTACAGATTTGCTGGATCATTAAAATTTGAAGAATAGATATATGAGCACAAACATTTAAGAGCCAATCATAGAATAAGCATGTTCAGTATGATATTTAATCCTTGTTTCAACTGATCTGGCTGAGCAGTTAGGGGTAAGCACTGTTTCATGTGTGAGGTCTATAATTTGCTCGCTATTGTGCTAGGAAAGGGCAGAATGCGGGAACTCTTATGCTTCCAGTAAACAAAGAAGAATGTTCTCAATTTCCAGAGGGCAAACAAGATTATCACACACTGTCAGCCTTGATTATATATGGGCTCTATTATCTAGTAGTATATAGGCTGTGTTTCCAAAGACATAAATGTTAGGGGGAGATGTGGTTAGTTCTTTCATTCTCTTCTTAATGTCTGACCCTGTATTGAACTAAATAAACATAATAATTCATATAAAAGCCCAAAATAATTGTGTAGGGATGGGTTTAGAAATACATGTTTGATGAAGAACTTAAAGATGCTTAAGGAATATCCTCAATTTTTTAAAAGTTGTATGTAATATATAAAGTATGAATGTGGAAAGGAAAAGACAACCATGACTCATTCAGAAAAATAAACAATTGAAGACTTAAGACTTAAATTACATTAAGTAAAAATATCTCCAAATTTAATTGTAGACTCCTGTTTTGAAGAAATAAGTTCTAAAACATTCAGAAGAAGCATGGTTTTAAGACAGTGCCCCTGCCCCAGCAAAACCAGGACATTTAATCCTCCATTTTCACTGCAGTGTATTTTACTCCATCCACAATTTAATTGAATCCTTCTCCAATATAATGTCCTGCTCAAAGAAGCTGTCTAAGCTCAGCATTATGGCTGAGACTTATAATCACATATTCTTAGTATGCTGAGCCATTCATGGGTTCTTACTCTTCTAAAGAATAACCATTAAGTTGTGGTTTAAAGAAACATTCAAAACTAAAAGAAAATGACAAAGATAAAATTTCATCATTGAGCCTACAAAACAAGCCTAAAAAATTGAAACATGTTCATGAGACTTAAGTGAATCAAAAACTGCAGATTTTCTAGAAGATTACTCTGAACTATGTTTTGTCTCTTTCTTTCTACAACCAAGGCAATTGAGTTCTAAATTACAAATCCATATGAAGTTTCTAGAACTTTCCCTTTTTTACTTAGCCCACTGTATTTCCATTGCCTAACATATACTATTTCAGGAAATATTTTGTTTTAAAGGACCTATAACAGTTAATGAAGATAAGTTCATATGGCATAATATTGTAATGAAATTTCGGGTAGAAATTAATTAGATGTGTGAATGCTGACATTTATTTACATCTCAGACTAAATGTTCGAAGAGGTGTATGTTAAGCACACAATTAGAAGCAATGATGCATTAAATTGGCCTCACCAAATTTAATAGTGCAATGGAAGCTCCTTGGAAAATCCAAGATAAGATTCTTTTTTTTTTCCTGCCTGCTTTTGAGACTCCTTGTCTGTCTAAAAAGACAAGGTAGGTGGAAAATTAACGGTGAAGGAACAAAGTTCTTTTTCTACCTCACATAAAGCTACTTAAGGTCCTTATTAACCAATTGGCTATCCCCTGGCTCATTTAGATTTGCACTATGCAAACAGTATCCAACACCATCTTTGCAAACATCCTTCAACCTTTTAAAGCAGGAAGGAGATTCCTCACAGAGGGAAACCTTCAGTGTCGTTACTCTTTTTTTTAAAAAAGAGTTTCTTTAAACAACAGTCCCTTCCTTCTTCATAGACTTTCCCTGAGCAAGGGATAATAAGCTCTTGGTAGGCAGTAATCTTAGAACCAGAGGATCAGCTAGAGACTTCCTTCCTAGGTCAAGCACCATTCCTAAGACTATTCTAGGATTGTGTCTAACTTGTGCCAGGAATTTACTAGATTGCTTTCGATTTGAATACATGATTGTTTGAATACTTCCTTATTTCATACTATACATAGCCTAGTAAGAATGATGATTATCATTTGTTGAATTTTAACCATGAAATACTGAACTTTAACTAGGCATGGACTGCCCATGGTGCGTAAGTTTTATTTATATCTTTTCTTTTGTAGATATAAAACTTATGTAACATATAGTTAGATATTTCTCTTATAGGCCAAACTTGACATTCCAAAACCAAATTTGGTTTTTATGAGATGAAAAAGTAGGGCGTGGGGTTGAAACATATCCCTGAATATCTGGTAAGTGAGCATTGAAATATGAATCAATGTCTGTCTATCCAGTATGCCAATCATATAATGCTAAATAATTGGGGACTATTTTTTCTTATAAACCATAAAGATACTGGTCATTTGTATCATAGCTCTTTTATGATTTTGCTATAGCTCCTGAGTTCTGGGTCCAAGGACACTGATCTTTTAGCTTTTCATGTTTCTCTTGAAGTCTTTATATGACCAGAGCCTGTAGTCCTTACATTCTCAGCTACCATTTTCAGCTTTTCAACTTCTCCCCTTTTCAGTGATTCCATCATCCCTCTTAGTCTTAGCTTCTTGTAGCTTCTGTCTTCAGTCACTCTCAGAGCTTCGGATCATGGTCCTTAGTGGTTTGTGGCTCTTTGAAAATCTTCAGCTGCCTTCATGCTGCAGCCACTGCTGCTGCTACCATGGGAGCTTGAAACCCAAGAGTCTTAGTGACTTTTTATGAATAGACTCCCTGTTGTACCTGTAATCAAGCACACAAGTAAAAACACCATGTAGAAGACATTTTTAGTTGTAATGTTACAATTTAAGTATGGTGGAGTAGCACACAGTAGAAGTGTCTCCCAGAGTAACCTTAAAAATCTGAGAAATAAGTTACTAATACAGGTAGAAAAGGAGTATGGCTTCCTCATGCTTGGATTATCATTGCACTCATCACAGTCCAACTTGCAGTTGCACTGGCCACACGCTGTAGAAATGTGCCAGGTACAAGCTTTACTTATGAACCAATCACAGGCCTCACAATCTACTAGTGCAGGCTTTTTACTGAGTTACTGGAAAGGTTTCCCCCACCAAGTAATAACTGTTAGATGAGCCAAGTCACCTTCAGCCCATCAAGGTTTTTCTGTCCCTAAGTGGAGCTTTCCAAAGCCAGCACAAGCTGCCTGAAGCTGTTGTGACTGAAGCAAAGCTTCCTGATGCAGAAACTATAATGTTGGCAGCAGCTGTGGTTGCAATGTTTCTTGCAGCTGTTGTTTGCTTCTTCAAGGCTTCTAGAAGGTGTCCAAAGCATCTGAGATGCCACAATGACCATTCAGCTAGGCTTCAGGGAGCCTACAACTTAGTTTAGAGCCATCCAATGGTCTGGCAACTGTTAATCTAAATGTCAAATCTCTACAGCCTTCACTATCTTACCTTATTGGGAGGAAAGTAAACATTAATTGGTATTTATGATAAAGACCTATCAGCATTAACATTCCTGATGTACTTAATAATGCTAAGCTCCCAGCCAAATATACTTAGGGGGGACTGAGTCCTCTGTTTCACCTATACTTAACCTAAATGTCATATGCTTGAGAATATAGAGAACATCACAGAAAGAAGACAGTATTTGGTAAATTCAGTTAATAAGACCAGGAATATTTATTAACCTAAAAGACATTCCCAGGTGAAATAATAGCAGCAATTAAAATTGAAGTATTCTAGACAGCTCAGAATTCTAGTAGAAGAAACTAATTTTATCATAAAAATTTTGTGGGAATAAAATTGCAAATGTTATCATTCTGGAAATTATGAGAACTTGATCAGTATTTGTAGCCTGCAGTCACTCGAACTCCAGCTTTTATAAAGGCAGTGAGAATTTCACATCACCTCCGGGCAATGTAAAGGAAAGCAATAGCTTAGGAACTTATCACCATATTTCTTTAGTCATTTTTAAATCTCTAGAACTGGTAGATCTTTAACAAATAGCTCTGCAATTTGTTGCATGGCAGAAAGATAGGACTAATGAGGAAAAATACAGATCTTTTTGGAAAAGAGAGTAGAATGGAAAGGTCCTTTCTTATTTAGATCCTGGCATACTCATGAAAGCTTTGAGATCACAGGTATCCTATGTGCAAATGCAATTGTCTGTCCAAGCTATTATAAACTCTCTTGCATAACTTTTCATGAACAGATATAAAAGTTAAACATAAGGAGAAATTACCAACTAATCCCAAATTCTAACTTCATTTGCTGGGTAAAATTTGTGCAGCCCCTACATAAGCATTGCAGAAAAATGGGAGGTAGAGAAGTGAATAAAGGAAGCCAGATCTTCTTTTACTCTAATTGTATATATGAAATTAAATAAATAGAGCATTTCTAAATCCACTTTTTTTTTTTTTTTTTTTTTTTTTTTTTTGCTTCTGGGGCTTGGACTCAGGGCCTAAGCACTGCCCTGGCTTCATTTTGCTCAAGGCTAGCACTCTACCATTTCAGCCACAGCACCATTTCCGGTTTTGTCTGTCAATATGGTGCTGAGGAATCAAACTCAGATCTTCATGCATGCTAGGCAAGCACTCTACTGGGAAACCACATTCCTAGCCCCAAATTTACTTCTTATAACAAGCTGTTATGACTTTATACATATAAAAAGTGGTTATCCACTGACAAAAATCAACTAAGTAAACTTATAGGAATAAAAATACCTCAGGTCATCCAGTCCATTCTTTGCTGCCAGACATCATATATTATTTGATATCTGATACTGTCATGAGTCCTCTTGAAATTTCTAACTTTTCTTTTCATCTTCTGAATTTGAAAGATTCTATTTCAAATCTCTCTCATTAAATCTACCACCTTAAAGGGGGAGGGAGGAGGCAGTTGCTATGTTTCCAACCTAGAAAGCACCTTTGAGAGCAATATGCAGGAAAGGCCATCCAAAATGACTTTGGAAGATAAAAATTCCCTGGTAAATGTGGATGATTCAGAGTTCAGTGCCCAACATCAGACTGATTCCTACCTTCTTCATTCTTGATTAGAAGTTACCCATTTTACCTGAAGAACTGGTTAAAAATATATCTTGGTATCCCAACTTCAGTCTCTAATCTCCTAGGTTTGGGTGGGACTCAAGATTTGTGAAGTAGATGACATTAGGATAGCAGTGAGAAGTATATTGAGAATTTCTGCTATTAGAAAACTGGCTGTTATTTCTAAATTCCTTTGAGCTTCACTTCCTACATCTCTAAAGAGAAATATCATTACTTTCACATACATACCTACATGTACACATACATACATAGTAGATACTCAGAGAAAGTATCTATTAAGCTCATAATTCTGAAACACTTAGTACTACCTAATAATCAATAGATAGACATAAATATAAAGTTTTTAATCTATCTGTCTGTCTGTCTGTCTGTTTGTCTGTCTGTCTGTCTATCTATCTATCTATCTCCATTCAGGGTCTTGAACTCAGCAATGTTGTCTCTAGGCATTTTTCTTTAAGATTAGCACTCCATACCATTTGAACTATAGCTCAACATCTGGCTTTTTTTGGGTAATTAATTAGAGATAAGAATTAAGGATTTTCTTGCCTCATTAGCTTTGAACTAGGATCCTCAGATCTCAACCTCCTGAGTAGCTAGGATTACAGGAGTAAGCCACCAGAGCCCAGTTGTTTTTCTATTTTTTTATTTGATCATCATGATTTGCTTACTCCCTAATTTTCACTCTTAAAAAGTAACCTTTGACTGAGGGCATGGCTCAGGTTGTAGAATGCTTGCCTTAGCAAGCATGAGATGAGAATACATAAGCCACCATAGCTGGCATTTCTCAATCTAATTACATTTTTATTGCCTACAATAGATACCTAAATATCAAACCCATACTAAAAAGAGACTCAAGTTAGAGACAGTACCCAAAAGGGAAGCACTTGCCCTAGCAAGTGTGCTGCCTTGGATTTGATTTTCATCATTACACTGTACACACAAAAATCTTTCACACAAATTCCAGAATATTCATCTATTCATACCTGCTTATACATGAGGAAATGTGTAAAATCACAAAATCGTTTAGTTAACTAATCATGTTCCAGGTCAAATTAGTCTACTGCTGTGATGCCATTTCCAGAAAAGGACTGCATAACTTTTACTTTTACCATTCAATAATATTCTTATTGAATAATAAGTTGACAGGTAGGCAATGTGGATAGGATCCCATGCTAGACTCACTGGACTATTTTTGTCTTTTGTATGTGCTTATCATCGGGCCAGCAGGCAAAGGAGGTGGAGTTACTGGTGCTAACAACTGGGGGCACTGGGTTAGAGTTAGAACTGCCCCAGATCAGGTAGCTGGAGGACTGACCACATATCTAAGGACCTAGAGAGAGACAGCATCCACTTCCTCTTGAACAAGGGGTCAGTCAGCCTCCTGGGGCAAGTGTTCAGGCAAAGGCTCCCCTTTTGTACTGCTGTTACCGCATCTTCTCTATGTTTTTGTTTGGTCCCATGTTGCCAAGAAATTATTTATCTGTCTCTTCTGGCTTCAGTAAATCGTGCTTTGGGATTCATGAGCACAGATTCCAACACTGGGAGAAAGGGGTGAAGGGAGCAAAGCTGTCTATACCATCTTAATTCCAAAACTACTTCTCAATCTCAAAATAAATAAGAAACCCTCACTTATCATTTTGCTTTTGTCATCAGGAAAATTTATTTAGAAAAGAGTGCAGTGTATTTCATAAATATGCTTCATGGCTCTGTGAATTTCTCTACAAGCATGTCTACCTTGATGTCTAGGAAGCTGATATTGTAAAAATGGTCTCTAATGTTTGGAGACTCAGGGATTCTAACTGTATTTCTAGGGCAAATTTTCTTTTCTCATAGCATACTCTCTTTACAGTAGAGTTATTTTTTTTGTGTGTACCTCTCATAATTAATTATTGTGACCCAGAAAGGAATGGGAGATTAGACTCGCCCTATCCATAAATGGGGGGAAAAAAAAGCCTTCAATGCTTTTATTTTCTTTGACTGTGTAAAAAATAATTATTTTTTGTTGTTGTCGTCATTGATTATGGGACTTGAACTCTGGGCCTGGGCATTGTCCTTGAGCTCTTCATCTCAAGGCTAACATTCTACCACTTGAGCCACAGCTCTACATCTGGTTTTTGGGGTGGTTAATTGGAGATAAGAGTCTAGTGAACTTTCTTGCCCTGGCTGGCTTTGAACTTCAATCATCAGATCTCAGCCTCTTGAATAGCTAAGATTACAGGCTTGAGCCTCCAGCACCAAGCAAAGATTTTATTGTTTTGTTACAAATGATTGTTTACTTTTTGCAGAAGTGGGAAGAGATTCTAAAAGAGAATTTCTTGTATCCTTTCCCAGGTACAACAGAGCCATGCTTGCTCAGAAATGTTGATTTTTTTTTGGCCAGTCCTGGGCCTTGGACTCAGGGCCTGAGCACTGTCCCTGGCTTCTTTTTGCTCAAGGCTAGCACTCTGCCACCTGAGCCACAGCGCCACTTCTGGCTGTTTTCTGTATATGTGGTGCTGGGGAATCGAACCCAGGGCCTCATGTATACGAGGCAAGCTCTCTCGCCACTAGGTCATATCCCCAGCCCAGAAATGTTGATTCTTATGATGGCCAAGGTTTCTGAAGTTCTTGGCACATATCTCTCCGGAGATAAAACAAATGGCATGAAGGGGGAGAGGGAGCTTCTGGGTTAGTTCATGAAGGCGAGCCCTTCATGATGTCATTCATGCCCCTACAGAGAAGGCAAGCACATCTTTCTGCTCTCTGCCATGGGATTTAGCAGAAAGGTAGTCATCTGCCATGAGATTTAGCAGAATGGTAGTCATCTTCCAATCACAAAGAGCTTTCTCAGATACCAGACCTGCTAGTACCCCATTTTTGGACATCTCCACTTCCTGAACTCTGAGAAATAAACCTTTATTGTCTAAAGCACTCAGATTATGGGGTTTTTGTTACAGCAGCCCAAGATGGCTAAGAGAAGGACTAAACTAAATATTTTTGAGGAAAGTAAACCTACAAACTGTAATTTTCTTGCCAATAATTACAGAGGAAAGGTAAGAAATTAATTGACATAAAGTGTAGAGTGAATGAACACATTTAACTATATAGAAAAGCAAGCCTTACAAAAGTGTCTACATGATTATGAAAATCACAATAGGCTAATTCATAGGAAGAGAAAGGAAAGGCACACAAGTAAGATGGTACTTCTGTAGTGCCAGCATATCCCATGTCCTGCCCTAGATTGTTTTGATTGAAGACTTATCTTCAAGCTATGGATAAATGATATATATGCTTTTCTGTGCTTTTTTTGTTTCAGTTTATAGTGATTTTAGAGCCCTATGATAGAGATTAAATATATGTTAAATATTTGGAATGACTGTCTGACTTTCTGAAGACTTTGATTAGACTTAATTACAAGTAATGAAACAAAGGTAAGATGTCATTCAGTCATACATTTCCTCAATTTGCAAGGTGTTAGATCTCTCACTGTGACTTTTCTTACAAGGCTGAATTTCCTGAGTGTTCATTTTAATATCTCACAGCTACCATTTGTTAGATAGCAGTCAATTATTATGTTCCTTGGTGATTTTGTACATTTATTGGTGGTAAACAAAATATTTATTTCTTTTATTTTGAAAATGAAATATTAAATGAAAACAACAAGAGGATGAATGTAAGTTGGACAACTCATTTATTTCAACTGAAAAGCATTAGGAGAGGGGAAATAAACAAAGAGAAGATAGGAGGGAAAGGGGCAGTAAATGAAAGAATTTTTTAATGGTATGCTCAGTGTGTAGATACTATTTATTTGTGGCACTATTTTTACTACTCCAAGACTCTGGGAGGCCATTTATGTCTTACGAAGGAGGAAAGAGAGTCTAAGAAAAGACTTTCTTGAATCCCTTCAATGAGAGTACAGGGTTAATGTTGGCAGATTTTAGAGGAACAAGGAGAAGTTGATGGAGCCCAGTACTGGTAATACTGATATCCTTCCAATTAAAGTGGCTTGAGAGTAACCTCTTTCAGGTAATTCCAGGGGGTTGGGAAAGTTTTAATAGCATGCCTGTTCGTTCATTAGAGATGGAGGCTAGGGACTCCACAGGGTTTCTCTACTTGCTTTTTTTTTGTTTTACAAAGCAAGTGGGCTTACATTAATAGAAATATATGTGAATAGATCTTTTCTTCAAAATGTGACTAGGTCACCTGGCTCTAACAATAAAGCCACACCTTATTGGGGGATGGTGAAAGAGACTTCGGGAATTAGGAGAAATTGTCTGATGTGTCATTAAGTGCAATTTCTTTTTAAGACTTCTCTCATTGGTAATTATTCTTATTATGTAGGTGGACAGTCTCTTAATATAGATAAAGACCTTTGCAGCTGCTCTCATCATCGGCCTCATGTTTAATATGCACTTTGTAATTAGCTTGGATGTAAAGCCTCACATTTGCAGTCAGCCTCCCTTTCTGTCAGATTGCTTTTTAATCTGGGCTGTGTTCAGCTGCGAAGAGCTGATAAGCATTTCTGAAATCTTTGTACACGACAAACAGCACTTTAATCTCGTCTTTCAATTTCCAGTGCACTCATTACACAAATTCAGCTCAAAGAACCTTGATGCATGAAAATTAGCCTTCCTGGATGTGGTACAATCTCTTTAAACCTTTTCTAAAATACTCTCATCCTCCAGGCCATTTGTCCCAGGAAAATGCCCGTAGTAGCTTACTCATAAAATGGAGAGATTTATCCCCAAGGCTTGAAAATGCTAAAGTTGGGCTAAATGTTAGCTATTTTTTTAATTGAGAATGGGGGAAATGACTGTAAATTTTCAGAGAATAAACATCATTACCTAGAGATAAATTATATTTCCACATAGTACTTTCATACAGAGAATCCTCAGACCAGCTCAGCTTTTTGACAGAGCTTGTTCATTTAAACCTCAAGCCAATTAGCACCAATTTTCAGTTATCTAAGTATCAACCTGTTCTCTGTATGTAATCTGTCTGTGAGCTGGCTTGGTGGAGATGAAATTCTTAAAAGTGTCAAATTGCTTTCCTTAATATGTACTTAGGTCTTTATTTGCATTGCACCTTGGGCTCTGATTTCAGGCTTACCAAGACAAAAATGTGTGAAATCTCTGCTGTGCCTTGCTATTCTCTAGAGATGGGTGGGGACTGGGTAAGGTTATGCTACCTGTGGAAAGATTCACAGATGTAGAGAAAGCAAGAACCAGTTTTATCTTCATTTGGTCTCATTTAAAACTCTTCAAACACAATCATGGAGAAATAAAGGCAAAAGATCACCAGCATATTCAACCTCGTGTGGATTGTTAAAAATAAAGCTTCTGAAATTCTCCGATTATTATTTTTTGGCCAGTCCTGGGGTCAAGCTCAGGGTCTGAGCACTGTCCCTGGCTTCTTTTTGCTCAAGGCTAGCACTCTGCCACTTGAGTCACAGCGTCACTTCTGGCCGTGTTCTGTATATGTGGTGCTGGGGAATTGAACCCAGGGCTTCATGTATAGGAGGCAAGCGCTCTTGCCACTAGGCCATATCCCCAGCCCCACTCTCCAATATTTTTTAAGATTAATATATACACATAAATTGTGTGAGTAGAATCCACAGATACCTTTGGTGAGAGCTTCAAGAATGACACCAGAGCTCTTCTCTAGGTTTTACAGGAACGTATATCCACACTGGGGCCCCTCTCCTCCAAAGCATGGTACAATCACTCTGGGCTGAATTAGTATGCAGATCCTGTTTCCAACCCCTGGAACCTCCCCTCCTTCTACTCTCCACAAACCAGGAGAGATGAGGAAAAGTTACTATGTTTGAGTTTAGGCAAAGAATTAAGCAAATGAAATTCAAGGTGTCTCATAAAGACGAAAGAATAATATTTATACAATGACTTTTCTTTATATCAGAGCTCTCCTGGAGATCTACCCTGGGGCTCTGCTAATCACATAATGAAGAGAATTTAACAGGAAGGAATACCTTCTTTCCAGAATACAAAAGAGAGAGCTTAGAATGAAAAATTGATTATGTGTGCATATTTTTTTCTTTTCTGGAAGACAGAGTTGGTGGTATTATCATTTCTTCAGCACTGAGAAGCTTGGATTTCCAACTTTACTGATCCAGGATTTTCACGCTAAGATAAGACAGAAGAGAATACCAGAGGAGACAATTGTGATGACATTCCCAGACCTTCTTTTTTCTAACCTTGTGAAAATTTGTTCTTTTGGAGAAATGTCTTGTGGACTCCACCCAAGGGCAAGTTGTAGGGGACAGAATTTTAGGAGGGTTGCTAAGTGAGTAATTACAGTTAAATTACAACCTCTGCCACAGCCTAGTTGTGCCTACAAAACTAAGCAGGAAGAGGAGATTTCATTTCTGTAATGTCACTGGAAGCAAACTAAAGAAATGTTCATGTGGTAAAATTTGCTTTTTATAATTGCAAATTTGTCCTTTAGTGTTTCTATTGGTGATATTTTTATTACTAGAACAACTATAAGACAAGAGATTTGCTTCCTAGAGTATATGACTGACAAGTCGACTTTTGAAATATCACTGTCTTGAAATACTCTTACATAGAATTAAAAAAAAAAACACACATACACTCCTGGCATCCAGTCTTCCTCACTAGAGAACTTCCAATTATTTGGCCTTGACACTGTTTCATATATATGGATGTGTTGGAACACTAGGCTTACTCAATAGATCACAAACAGTACTCTGTATAGTATGGACCACTATGAGTGCTTTCTGTACCAGGCTATTGCATTGTCCCTTTAGATCTATGCCTGAGTACTCTAAAATGGCCCAGATGTCCCTCAAATGGGATGCTAGGCTGCAACAGTTCCTTGGTGAGCTTGATGAGTGACCTACAGATTGTGTTGGCTGGTGATAATTGTTATTTCCATGTGGTGTGGAAATCACTCATAGTTAGAACACACATTTCATTCATTTCTTCATTCAGAAAACCTTGCTGAATATTGTTCATATGTCCATGCTGTGAGTGTTGATCCATAGTGGGTATATGTATCAATAGTGGCTGTTTAGCATCCTATTACTCATGCTAAGACTTATCCAAAGACTCATGCTTTTCAAGAGCTACTCTCATCAAGGCTCAAATAGTCACAGAAGAGTTTGAGTAATGATAGCATGTCTAGGAAGATTGTCTGTGAGCTCTCCTACCCATCCTTCTATCTCAGAGGTCATCAACTCTAGTTTTTCATGTGATCTGTTTATTATGATTTAGTTGCTTTTCATCTGCTTGGAAGAAAACCTAAAACCACCATAGTGAGATATACCACATAGAGATCTAAATAAGATGAAGAAGCCAGATATATAACTGTTTTTCAAGGGTTGAGAGGTAAAAACAGACACATAATATTTAATTAGGATAATTTAAGGTGTGTATATAACAGAATTTTTCAAGATACAGTTCATTCCTGAGTTCTACACATTTTGGTCAAAGAAAGTCTGTTAAACATGAGTCTCAATATTTCCCTTGCTGCTGAGCATCACAAGAAGACTGACTTTTAGTGTTGCCACTTTAAAATGAGCACACTAGTTAGTATGCTATTGTGAATATTATGCAGGGGTAAATATGATTCTCTAGAACACCTGCTGCACGATATGCAGCATGACTGCATACGTATTATTTCACACACCACATTTGAATTATTACTACTGTGTCACAAAACTACTATATATAAAGGGGTAGAAGTTTATGAACAAGCTTTGGTTCAGACTAACTCCTGTAGTAGGCCTAAATAGATTTGTTTGTACTGAATGGAGGCACTTGTGCTAGGTGCTATGTAATCAAACTCAACCTCACATCAGGGGCAGTTTAAAAAATAACAATAAAGATTCACAGCAGTCTCTTGATTGAGCTTGAAGACAAGGAAGTTCCTCATGTTTACATCCTATAAGACAAATAACTTTGAAACCATCATTTTGTTTTTTCTGTACATTTCTGCTTCCTTCGGCCCTTTTGTCCGGCTATAGATACTCCTCTGTTCAATTCAGTGGACTATTTATTCTGCCTTGTAAAATGGATTTTCTAAACTCCAGAATCACAAGTAAAGGCCAATTCAACTTTTTAAGAGCTAAACATATTGCAATCTTATCTTCTGATAAAGGTAAATACACTGATAAGCTATTTGTGACAAGATAGAGGGAGGGAGCACCCTCATATCCCCTGTAGAATATATCTAGTATTAAATTCTTCTTATCACCTCAAGAATGCTAAACTGTTGCCTAAAATTGTTTCTCACACCTAACCCAAATTAAACTCAAGTTTTAAACAGATAGGGTTGAACTGAAAACATTTCTTAAAGTTAATGAATATCTAACTCATTTTCAACCAAAAATTCTTTCTATTAGACACTCAATTAAAACTACTTTTCTACAAATACAAGCCATAATAAAAGTATGTAGTGTTTTAGTTTCAACCAACCAAAATGGAGAACAAACTTGAATCTTTGGCCTCTTTGAAACCCCAAATGTTAGAAAGATCTTCCAGTAACCAACCATGGCTTCTCTCCAAAGGAGCCCATGTCACTGCCTACATTCAGCTCCAGAATCAAGGGTACCATTCTTCAACAATAATGAAACTGTAATGTAGGCCAACTATTCATATTCAGTCAGTGCCTGCTACTTCAGTGTACATGACAGATGGAGTAGGAAGTCAGATTAAATCAGTTGTTTTCAATTCAATGAACATTCTGCAATTGGAAGATGCCTTTGAATTTAAGACACTAAATCTTAGGTGACAACATTTTTGGAGGAGAACTAAAAGACCATGCACTTCAACATGATATCACATATCCAAACATATAAGCACATGCTACCTTAATCTTCAGTCTCACTGTTAACTTGGATTCTGAGCTTTCTTCACTTTCAGAGTGGACAGATCATTCAAAGTCACATTGGTAGCCCTGTGTAGAATCGGGGAAAATCTGAATCTGAGTCTGCTTTGGAAAATTCACAGCCTTCATAGGCAGACATTCCTGCCCAGATTACTTACATCCTTCATCACCTGCCTCATTTTTCCTTTACTTTCCACCTCAATCGAATATCTACTTCACTGACTATTAATAAGAATTTACTACTTAATTAGCACATGTTCTGCAGTGTTCTTAAGGTTTTTCATGAGGTGACATGCAGAAAAGCAAGAATATAAAATACTTAACAAATGTCCATTCTTACTGCTTAGTGCAACTTTTCTCCTTGAAAACCTCCAAACTAGTGTTCTTGTGAGAACATGCTGCTTTCTTGGCTTCTTTATGTTTCCTTATGTTCCATAGAGTATTTAAGAGATCTCTAGCTCACTAAGCATGTGCTTAGTATACATTTGGTCACATAAACCTAAGGGCCAAACAGCTAGGTAATCAATGGGCACTACATTTTTACTTAAAAAGTGGATGATGTAGGCATGTTCAGGAACTAGTTTCAGTGGGTTTGTTCTGTGTTCCCATATTTGACCTGCCTATATTTATTCCTAAGGAAAAGGAAGATGAAAATAAACAAGCATCCCTTCTTGATGGTGGGAATCTGTTCTGATCACCAGACATTACAGATCCTAGCTTAGATCTGCAGTCCATGTGGGTTTTACAATTGCACTCACATCAGGGAATTGCATGAGTTTGCTCTACAGAATCTTTCACTGAGTCCACACCTTCATTTCCTATCAGGGTTCCTGTTCTCTGCTGTTTGCTTGCCATTAAAACTTATTCTCAGAAAACCGAAGAATTCATTAGCAGTATTGACAAAAGAAAGAGAGAAAACACTAAGAGAAAAATCTTACCAGAAAAGTGTCTCAATGTAATAGAGATAAATGGATCCACTTTTATCCCTGAAAACTGGCTCAAGAAATATTGGAAATCTATTTTTTACCTTCTAAAGTCCTTTGATTCTGGAAATTATAAATGCCTTATAAGGTTTATCTCCAGTTCAGTACTGCCATAGGAGAAACTAGACAAAAAAGAAAAAAGAAAAAAAATATATATATACATCTTCCATTATTATAGAACAGACACAGGCAATTCTATGTTTTTTATGAATGACTGGCTAGGTTTGCCTAAGGTACACTTCTATGTTTCCTGCAACCATTTTTATATGCCTACCTGAGGTAGGGGGTAGATTTTTCACTGAATTCTCTCACAGTGTAAACTGTATTCTATAATTTATCTTAAATAGTAAAGGTAGGTCTTGTACCTTTAAGGTATATAGCCTAATGTCAGGTATAATTTTTGGACTTACTACTTGTAGATGATAGAGTACCGACAAAAGTGATCTATAAAGTACATGTGTGTTTAGAAAGGTGAAATGGGAGATGATTGCTATGTTTGAAGGAGTATGCTGTCATCTACCATTCCACCAGAATTCTGTTCAAAGTCAAATATAGAACCTACACCGATGTGACACAAACACTATGCAAATATATTGTTGGATGAGTTTAATGTTTTACAGAGTTCAGTATTTCTTGGATTAATAAGAGAGTTGTTTTCTATTATTCTAACATTTCATTATCTAGGAGATGTATAGAGTGAGAAGTCTAGAAAAATAGCAATGTTTAGAAGTTGAGAATGACCTCAAAGTTGAAGGAAAACAAGACTTCTAAGGCTAAAGGAAGAAGGAAGACAAACAACTGCACTGATTCTGCCAGATTGTGTCTCAGCACCGAGTGGGTTGAGGCAGGAGGATCATAAGTTTAAGACCAGCCTTAGCTGCATAGTGAGACTCTGTCTCAAAAAAAAGATTAAAATGAAGCTATGGGGCTGGGAATATGGCCTAATGGTAAAGTGCTTGCCTTGTATACATGAAGCCATGGGTTCAATTTCTCAACACCACGAATATAGAAAAAGCCAAAGTGGCCCTGTGGCTCAAGTGGTAGAGTGCTAGCCTTGAGCAAAAGAAGCTAGGGACAGTGCTTGGGTCCTGAGTTAAGTCCCCAGGACTGGCCAAAAACAAAACAAAAAATGAAGCTATGGCATGATGTGGGTCATAGTATACCTTAACATATTGAGCCCCAACATTGCACATAAGGGGGAATATAAACTTAAATTGAATTTAATCTGGGGAAATGAGGAAGAAAAGAAGTAGACATAATAAATATATACAGAATATCTTGACAGAAAGAAAGATTAACTACTAGATAGATAAGCATAAAAAAAAGCCAAACAAAATGCATGGCAGATAACATGACACTTCTTGTTCTCATAGTATTACTTCTGTCAATTCTGCTCAAATGCATCTTATTCCTAGAATGTCTTGAGCACTCTTTTAACTGATTAAAAAACAGAGCCAAAAAAAAGAGCCAGGGTGGCTCATGAACAAGCCATAAATCAGTGCAATGAGTGCAAAAACTGGGTAGGAGAGGGGATATGAAAGGAACACCATACTATACAAACTGACTAACTGGCTAACCAGGGGACTCCACCAAACTCCTCTTTAACTCCCTTCTCCTGATGGAGAGTTTCTGATACTTTCTTTCATGGTTTTCCTTTTGCTCTCAAATAAATGTACTCCATTTACCTTAAACTCTTTCCTGTGTTTCTTTAATGAGCCTAGAAAATGAATCTGTTCCCCGAGATAACATTGCTCTTTCCAGAAGTCTTGCCATGGAGAAGAAGTAGAGAAACAGGGCTTGAGAGCAAGGTCATTTTTGTCTGGTTGAAATAAGTGACATCAAATTCATGATGGTGTGAAATATCCTTCTAAATAATAAGGAAGTAATGTGCCCAAAGGGAAAAGGAAATTCTGCAGAAAAAAAAAAAAAAAAAAGCCTTGTGGAAGCTATGAGGCAAAGGGAATCAAAGTCCAAGTGGGGGCCATGTTGTGGATGATAACAGAGCCAGCTCACCCCTAATGATAGGGAAAAGCCACCTTGAGGGGGACAGGTACAGAAAAAGTGGTGACTTAGTGGTGACTCAACCATTGATTGTTACGGTAAGATATCTCAAATGTGGCCATAATTCTTTTCTTTAGGAAATAAATGGCAGCTGTAGATGATCTTCATGGAAGGTGCCATACACCCCCCCAAGACTGGTAAGAGACTGACAGAGAAAATACCTTATTTTCTCTCATCTCCCTGTCATAAAAACTTTTTTTTTTCTATTAGGTCTTTGTGTATAAAATATACTGGTGGAGGAATAAGTAAAGCAAAAAGAATTAGCTTGCAATATATATGAAAATGATACTCAACAATGTTGATTTTTCACAAAACTTCCTTTGTTGTCTGCAGACACATTTTCCAAGCTTCCACATTTGGGTTTTTGTTTTTGTTTTTTTAAAATAGGGCGACTGTCAATTTGAATTACTCCATCCTGTTTTGCATGGAAATTTACATATTTATCCACCAAGAATTCTCTGATAAAGGACAATATCCCTTGAGAGATGAAAAGGCTTGATTCCTAAATCACACTTTCGCATTCTTGAATAGCAAGCCCTCTTTTCCCCTTGAAGCAAAATTGTAGCATTGAGAAAGACAATGGGCAGGTCACTGGTTTGTATTTAATATTTCACTGTGAAATTCCATTATACAGAATTGCTCAGAGCAATTTTTGTCTTCATCACTCCAGATAAAGCAGAGTTTTTGTTAGCTATGATGACTGAAACATGATCATAACAAGGCAGTGCTTATTAGTTCCAAATAAGCAAAGCAAAGCCGCTCATGCAAAGGAAAAAATTCAAAGCAGGGCCCTAGTATCTCATACCTGTAATCTTAATTTCTCAGGAGGCTGAGATCTGAAAATTACAATTTGAAGCAAGCTACGAAGAAAAGTATGATTCATATCTCCAATTATCTAGGTAAAAGATGAATGTGGAGGTACTGCTCAAGTGGTGGAATACCTTGATTATGAAAAGCCAAACGAGAGCATGAGGCCCTGAGTTTGAGCCCTATACTGGCACAAACTCACACACACACACACACACACACACACACACACGTACACAAAATAAAGAAAAAAAGGAACAGCAAAAATAGAAAGAAACTAATTTGTTCAATTTTATTTAGCATAACTAGTACTTTCAATGTGGCTAACATCTTTGACTTATAAAATAAAAATTTTGTTCTGTTTGGATTCAAGGCTGGACTGAGGGTTTCTCAGGGCTTTTATGTTACCTGTAGCATTTTATTTTTATCTCAGTTGTAAAATTGTCTAGGCTACACCTAATCAACTATATATTGGTCATTTCTGTTCCTCCATGAAGGAGACATGTTCTGAGGAAGTTGGGTCAAGCTTTCATTTAATAAAGCTCTTTAATTCATTTAAAGCTCTTTAATATCCTGCATGTCATGTTTGATTTCTATGTTGTTTTCTTAATTTCTCCAAGTATCACAAAACGAACAAACAAAACCCCACAAAATTCTGAGGTAAACACAGTGGAGCAGAAACTTTTGGCATCTAAAGCTTAGAAGTGGAAATTAAAAGCTGGAAATACTAACCAGGTACCAGTTGCTCACCCAGGAAAAATAGCCCCTTCCCTTTGTTCTCCCTCCATGCACATGTGGCCCTCTCTAGAAGTCATTGGTGCACCTGGGGGAGTGGTAGGTCAGCCAGGTTCTGAAGTCACTTCCTCATCTGCTGTGGCCATACCTTTTCCCTGTTGCTGCCACACCTCCCTATCCTCTCCCTATTTAACCTCTTTCCACACCACAAGTCATCCCCACCGCACACTTACATCTTATACTGGTGTGCAGACTCTGTCCTGCCTGAAGCAACCACATGGAGATCTCCGTTCTCCAACCCTTACTCTCATATCTGTAATCTTAGCTATCCAGAAGTCTGAGATATGAAAGATCACAGTAAAATCAATCCAGTCAATCTAGGAGGAAAAGCTGGCAAGATTCTATCTTCAAATAGCCAAGAAAAAGTAGACACGGAGCTAGGTTCCAGTGTTTCATGCCTATAATTGTAGCTACTCGGGAGGCTGAGATCTAAGAATCGTAGTTCCAAGCCAGTGGAAGCAATCCTTGTTGTCAATTACCAGCAAAAATCAAAACTGGAAACATGGGTCAAGTGGACGAGCACCACCAGTTGTGGGTAAAAAAAAAAAATTCCATCCAGAACTAGAGGCCCTGAGCTTAAACCTTAGTACTTACATAAATGAAAGAAGAAAGAAAGAAAGAGAGATAGAGGGAAGGAAGGACTGGAGGGAGAGTGGGAGGGAGGAGGGAGATGGAGAGGGAAGGAGGAAGAGAGGGAGGGTAGACTAGCCATGACTCAAATGGTAGAGTGGCTAGAGGCACAAGATAGCCAGCAGTGCAAGAAGCCCTGGCAAAAACAAAAACAAACAAAATATGCCCTTAAGACTCCTGTGATGCTAATGAATTTCTACTAACCCAGTGTTGACACTTTAGTGTTGAAAGTGCACTCCAGTTCACTGACTAAATGCTATTGTTCCTTCTTCCTGAATCTTTGCATTAACTATGTGCCCACAGCTCCACAAGATAAGCAGCAAGACTATATTTTACTGTAGTTCTGTTGTTCTTTCCTAAACTGAACTTTATCTGAGTGCTTTTCAAAGTGTGGCATACAGCTGTACAAGGCCATGCATGTATCTGGGGGCCATTTCTGGGAAAAATGTCTTCAGAGTAATTGGGAATGCTCCTGTCTGGTGTTTGCTTTTTGCTTTTTTTTTTTTTGGCCAGTCCTGGGCCTTGGACTCAGGGCCTGAGAACTGTCCCTGGCTTCTTTTTGCTCAAGGCTAGCACTCTGCCACTTGAGCCACAGTGCCACTTCTGGCCTTTTTCTGTATATGTGGTGCTGGGGAATTGAACCCAGGGCTTCATGTATAGGAGGCAAGCACTCTTGCCATATCCCCAGCCCTGGTGTTTGCTTTTTAATGTGAGCATTTCTAATAGCATTTTATTTTTCAATATTAGGATTATTTCATACATTGTTCGGGAAAATAATTTTTTTTAATAAACATGGAAAATAGAATTGGAGGACTAGTCTATGAATCCTCCGAGGTTCAATTTCAACAATAACACTCTAGGGACTCTGTTAAGCTGGGCCTCTACATACAGGAAAAGTATTTATGGTCAGTTTTAGCAAGATCTGATATAGGTAGTCAGGTAGTAACTTTTATGTTCACCTGAGCAATAAAGTGAACCTTCTCTCAAGGTATCTTAGAAAGTATCTCCACACTGTTGCTCCCTTCTGGTTTCTTTGTGGCCCTTTATTTATATTTTTTGTACTCTCTGCTTTAGTACAATGCTAAGGGTACAAAATGGAATTTGTGTTTTGCTCAGAAATTAAAAAAAGCACATAAAACAGTTAAATGAGGGCTCATGTAGTATCTCCAGCTTCACCTTGTAAGTCACAAATAAAATGATAAATGATGCTTTCATCTCTGAACAGCCATAGCATTAATCAGAAAAAAAATCTCTTTTTCTTTCTGGAATGGAGTAGATGAACACAGACCTGAGCTGTCTCCAGGCAAGTGCAGTGTCTATTCTGATGCCACCATTTCTGATCCTTCCTGGTGAACAGGCAGAGGCAGGTGTGGGAAAAGTAAGAGTCTGAAAATACCAAGGATTCTATGGTACACTGAATTTTGTACTTTTAAGATACTGTTTACTTTTCAGAACTTTGTTTCTTGTTTAATTGAGCCAGATATTGTTTCCTCATAATCTTTTGTGAGATGTTAGGGATTTACCTGCTTGCTCTGGGTGGGGACTAGAGATGAGAGGACAGTGGGTTTTCACTCTTCATCCCCCATCCCTCATTTCAGGAATAGCTTAGTTGATTGTTTTGTAAATCATTTCCAAGCATGACCTTGAGCCGAAATTCTCGCTTTTATATAGAAAAAGACATTCATTCTTTGTGTCTGCACAGTCAGCCAAGCTCCTCCAGCCCCTTGCTATGAGTGTGAGAGAGAACAGAGAACATAATCCCTTCCCCTTAGCTAACAATATCTAAAGAAAGCCCCTCTGCCTAATGCAGCTAAAAGGAAAGAAATGTTTTTTTTTTTTTCACTCATGTAGCCCTCATACAGTCGGATTCGAGTTGTAAAATGAGGAAAATTATCCATCCCATGGCTGTAATTACAGTGACTCATTGACACAAATGCTGAGAGGCAGATGTGGCATAGCTAATGAGCAAACACAAAGCAGATTCTTTATCACCAACTCCAGCCTTCAAGTCCTCAGAGGCCACTGGTAAGAATCTGTTCCCAAGGTTCCTTGATTATTGCCTTACCTAGAGAAAGATGGAGGTATCAGAGCCCTGATCTGTTCAAATACAAGCCCTTTCCTAAAATGGTATTGAATGAAAATGTCCCTGTGGATGGAACAAAGAGGGAATGTTTAAGAAATGTGTCAAAGTTATGAACAAAAGGAAAACTTACATGAAAACAGGACTCCAACAAAGGTTGGGTGGAGCCCTGAAGAGACTGGTTATAGTTGGTCATTTCTCTTGCTAGTGTACAAAGTAAGATACTATGGGGAGACACAGCAACTTTGAAGTCAGATATGTCGATAATTTTTAAGAACTTTTCTATGATCTTGCTAGATAGCATTCTTTCCTTTATAAAGTAAGGGACTCTTGCCCCTTACACAACATGAGAACCTTAAATAGGACTGTGGCTCAGGAGCAGGTTTTTCTTAGTTTGCACATTCTAATATGAACTATTTTAAAGTAAGTTTGACCATTTTTGTCCTCTGTGAATTGCTCATATGGAGCTTCCTCTCTGACAGTAAAGTAGCCTGAGGCTGAGGAGACCAAGGTTCTGGAGGCCTTGAGATTTTATGTGACCTACCCATATAGCTTACTTACATTTTCTGGATCTGTTCATTACTAAGTCTATAGGATTCACTCCTGTCTCACAATGAAGTTCAGTAGAAATATCTAATAACTTGGAGAATCTAGAAGGAATATTCTCAAGTGTGGTTACAGTGTTCTAAGATTGTACTGTGTACTGTTTACTTTGTACTAATTATTGTTAAAAATCATTATTTGGTCCCTTGCTTTGGAGAGAATATATTAGCATGTCAGAAAATGAAATTCTTAAAATACTCATTATATATTTGAAAGGATTATCTCCTAGCTTTGGTTTACCATGAATCATAACAAGGCCTCCTGCCATTCATATCTATTTGGGCTAATTAAAATGATGCTGGCCAATAAGACATTAGTAGATATAAGATGAACATAAATTGCTTCTGATCCTCCTTGCCAAGAGGAATGAAAAGGAATGCTCTTATCAGATCAATGACCACTTATAATGGTCTTATACTTTATTCAAGGAAAGGTATCTTATCTGACATATAAGCTCTAAGTCAGGCTACTACATGGTAAAGTTTATGGTCATCTACAGTTATGTTCCAGGATCCAACTGTGTTTTGTCAGAGTCCAAATAGTGAATTACAACAGGGACATAGTAGTTAACATAATTTACGTTCTTTAATTCTTTATGGTGATGCTAATTCTCTGTCATGTCCCTGGGATGTTATGTTATTCAGGATGCAATATTGTGGTTGGTGTGTGCGCAGTTTCAGGGCTTGCTCTGGGTTTTCTCCACATCAATAGGTTTTAAGGTTGGGAGCCAACATAGTGATTTACCTATGTTGTTTCCAAAGGTACACTAAGAGACATGAAATGATCTGTCAATTAGATCCATGGATCCAGAGGAATCTATGTGTTGTTGTTTTCTTTTTTATAATCTTGTGACAGGACTCTATTTAATACATGGTCACTGCAGATGTCCCTTCTCTATCCAGAGCCAGGATATTTGGGATTCTAATTCAATCATGTGTCCATTTATCCTCAAAACACCTGGGTATTTTCCTATTCCCAGAATGTGATCATTTCAGTAAATGGCTTTGTAATAACTGGGGAATCCTTTTAATGTATATTTGTGTTGCAATGTCTTTCTTTATGCTCAGCTTCTCCCTTAGATAATAAAATTTGAGTAATATACATTGCGCATTATAATCTAAAGGTTTTATGACTTTTTTTTTCATGAAGTGGCTAGTCCCAGCCTTTTGATCATCCATCATCCTTGATTTCTTCTGATTGTATAAAATAAATAACACTCTTATTGGTTGCTCATCTTTTTGCCCCTGGACCTCAGTATTCAATTAACCATCTCTATACTGTTTACAGATTAGGGTCCAAGCATGTCATTATGGTTTTGTCATTTGTGACAATAATTGTGACCACTTTTTTTTTCTGATGCTAAGAGTCACCACCTGGCTGCAATTATTTTTGTTCCTATCATCATCTCACTCCTACTAGGTCACTCCATTGTGTATCAGGATTTGCTGTTCATGTCCTTGGAGATATCTATAATGGCATTTGTAATACTAGTAACCCATGCACAGATCTGAAGAAAAAATAGGTTGCTATTAAGACCTCTAAATCTCAAAGAATTACAATTTCAAGGGTCTAGAGTGACATAACCTGATTTTCTTAGTCCATTTCTTAGAAATCGGTGCCTTTCTAACCAAGGTTTGACATGACTAGTTTGTAATTGGTGGATTTTGCTACAACATTCTCTAGAGTTCTAGTAACTATAATTAAATCTTGCACCTTTACCTCTGCTTTCTAATGCTCCGGCTATAGGAAGTAAGAGCCTCTCTAGATTTTCCAGAGGGATTTTTTGAATTTCTCCTATCTTGATATTTATTCTGTCCAGTTATCCTGTCGTTATTCTGATGCTATTGCTGTCTTTTACCAATTGATCACTAACATTAAGCAAGGGAAATATGATTCTACAATTCTTGTAATTACCATATCTATAATTAAAGACATTTTATATATTAAGTGAACTAGCCCATTTTCTTTCATTTCAGCTCACAATTGGACAATGACAGCTGATGAAAGAATCCACATGATGGAGTTTTGCCAGGCAGATGGTAGGTGACCCAGTTCCAAAATTCTATTTTCTACTTGGCTTTCCAGGAAAGCACCTGGTACCAATTGTTTCCAGTTAGATTCCCTGGAGAGAGTTTGTGAGGTGAAGATCTCATTCTAAGATGCCCCATCAAAGCCATCCTGAATAGAGACAGGAGATAAAGACATCTTCGCGGGCAAGGGCTGTCCTAGGGATATCCTTGGGAAACAATCTCCCTTTGGCCACAGATAATTATTGGGGAGAGGCTCAGCCCAAACCAATGACAGATAACATTCCTGGTTGTGGGGGAGAATTATGACCTCAGGCTTAAAGTGATGATTGTGAATTCTTTTCTTAAACTTTGCATTACCCTCCCCATATTTCTTAACTTTTTTTCTGGGAAGGACTTCCTAAAGTTCACATTTCTTCTCTCCTACTCTTTCAACCCTTCTTTAATCTCCAGCAAAACAAATCTGTTCTCCAGTTCTATAACTTTGTCATTTCAGGATAGTATGTAAATGATGTAATACATGTAACTATTTTAAATGGACTCTTAATCATAATTCAGACAAATCATTAAGTTTATTAGTATGTTCCCTTTCATTATTGAGTAAACTTATATATTATATGTACATACTACAATTTAACTGTTTGTTCCTCTATGGGCATTGAACTTGTCTAGTTTGAGGCTTTGTGCTAGGAATCCAATTTAGGGCTAAGCAAGTGCTCTGCCACTGAGCTGCATCCCCAGCCACTTAAGCTATTATAAATAAAGCTGTTATAAATATTTATGCATAACTCTTATGGAAACACATATTTTTCATTTCTCTTATATAAATTTCCAAGAGAAGAATTACTGGATCTCATTCTAGTTGAAAGTTCAGTTTTTTAATGAACCACCAAAGTCTTAAGAAGGATGATACTATTTTATACTCATGAAAGCAATGCATCAGTTCCTCAGTTTCTCTGTATTCTTCACCGCATTCCTCTTGATTCCTTTAGATCTTCTTTGAACTCTTACATCTATAGCTTTCAGCATACAAATCATGCAAATATTGTGTTGGAGTTTTGCCCTAGAATTTCATTAATTCTTTGAGTAGCTACTAGTGGAAATATTGTTTTAATCCTGGCACCTACATATTCTTTAGTAAACACAAAAACACATTTTATTATCTATCTTGTATACTGAGAACTTGCTTATCTGTTGCTACTAAAAGGTATGTGTAATGTATGTACATATACCCAATCGAATATATATGCATATATTATATAGTAGATTACATATTATAACATATAATACACTATATAATTTGTATGCAGACCATTTTGCAAGCTTACAGATGAGATAGTTTCATCTCTCCGTGTGATATGCTACCCTATCATGTAATACTTTGCAACCTGATAGAAATTCCAATATATTGAATAAGAAATATCACAAATGAAAATTTTTACCTTTACAATTTTAGAGGAAAGCATTCACCCACTTATCTAATATTGGTATTACTTTTAGACATTCAGATGTCTTTTGCCAAGTTGAGAAAGTCCTCTATGTCTATTGTTTTCAACAAAAATAATAACTGTTTTTGAATAGCAAAATTTTGTCAGTGGATATTTCTTGAATTGATAGAAAAAAACACTAATTTTCTCATTACTAATGTAGTATTAATGTGGTTGTATTGACTGGTTTCAAATCCTAACCTGGGCATGATGGCTCATGCCTATAATCTTAGTTATTAACCATGTTGAGATAGGGAAGACCAAGTCTGAGGCCAGCCCATAGTTTTGTATTTTCATTTTCCTTTTTATATTGCCTTTTTCCAGTTTTTGTTAACAGGGTAATGGTGGCTTTATAAAATGAATTGTGAAAGGATGACTCTTTGGATTTTATGAAAAACACCTTTTTCCCTGCCAACGGTCACTTGGAGATTTATAATATCATTCACAGGCCCAGATGTATTGAATTCTGCTTTGGAAAAAATACCCTAGATTTATTGAATTTCAACCCCTGCCTGTGGGTGAGTTGGCCAAACCAAATGATTTCACAGGCCTTATACATGTAACTTGCCCCACCCTGGCATTGTTGGCAGATATTGTCTAAACAATCTAGGTTTGAATGTTATTTAGGCAATTTCAAAATCATGAATTTGATGTATTAAATAATACAGTTTTGTTCATATTGCTTTTTTCATACTGAATGATGTGTGGTAGTTTTTTTTTTCTTACAGAAATTGTTTAGTTGAAGTTATCAAATTTATGTTAGTAGAGATGCTAGCAGTGTTTACAAAGTACCCTTTTGAAATCTCAGAGATTGTAATGATGTCCCCCATATCACTTCTGATATTGGTATTAACAGCTCCATTTTAGTCATTGTATGTCATACTAAAGGTTTGTTGATTTTATTGGAATTTTAAAAACACTAATTCTGTTTCACTGTTTTGTTTTGTTTTTTACCTTTCTGAACTATTTTTTTTCTGTTTTTTGTAATAAGTTCCTGAGGTAGCAACTTAAAATATTGGTTAGAGACTTTTCCTCTTTGTACATAGTTTGTCTTGTGAAATTTCCCTTTGAGCAGCACATTACTTGTGCTCTAAAATTTTGAGATGCAATGCAATTGTTGCATTGTGATTTTCCTTGAGATGACATCTGTGACCCATGTAATGTTTAACACTATGCTATTTATTTTCTCAGTGTTTGAAGATGATTCATTTTTCTTTCTGTTATTGATTTCTAGTTTGATTCAGTTGTAGTTGGAGAACACACTATGATTTCAGCTATTTTGAATTTGTTGAGATATGTGGGGGTGTATATATTTTGTGAACACTGGAAAAATATATTCTGATGTCAACATATAAAGCTTTCTATGTGTTTTCTATGGTCGATTGACAGTATATTTGGTTTTTATATTCTGTTTTTTGCCAGTCCTGAGCCTTGGACTTGGCCTGAACACTGTCCCTGGCTTCTTTTTGCTCAAAGCTAGCATTCTGCGACTTGAACCACAGTGCCACTTCTGGCCATTTTCTATATAGGTGGTGCTGGGGAATCGAACCCAGGGCTTCATGTATACGAGGCAAGCACTCTTGCCACTAGGCCATATTACCAGCCCAGTTTTCATATTCTGATCATTATCTGTCTAGTTATCAGTTATTGATATTTTGAAACACACTAATGTGATTGTAATGTTATCTATATGAGATTTTGTTTCATGTATTTTTGTCTCTTTCCTTTAGTAATTAGACATTTAAAATGTGTGTGTCTTCTGGATAAATTGACCTATTTCTCATTAGACAATGTTTCTGTTTCTTTAATCTTCTTTACTTTGACTCTGATTATATATTATTAATTTAGCTACTCCTTTTCTCATCTTTTATGGTTGTCTTATGTAATCTTTCTATCCTTTTCTCCTATGAGTATGTAGAAAGCATATAGTTGGGTCATACTTTTTAATTTATTTTGTGAAATATTTGCATTCTCATTAGCACATTTAAGCTATTTACTTTTAAATGAATTGCTGATATGTTCAGATTAAGTCTACTGTATTCTTTTCTGTTTACTGTTGGCTGTGAGCTTTTATCTATTTTCTTTACCCAATTTTCGTGTGGATTATCTAAATTTTTCCTTATTTCAACATTAGATTTGTTTATAGTAATTTTTAGTATTTTACTGTATCATTAAGAAAACAGGCCATATCTTATATAATTACCTAGTCTATGTACATGTTAGCATGCCAACTAGAACATTTCCATACCTTCTTGATCCTTTATCTGTACACATATATAATACACTGCCTCAAACATCTCTACTATATCCACTTAGGAAATAATATACAACATTTGCATTTTGGTCATTAGCATAGTTTACTAATTTAAGAAGATAGAAAATGATTTTGTTTTTATAAATTTTATTCTTTTCATCATTATTGAACATTTCTTTGTTTCTTCCTGATGTCCATGTTTCTTACTTGTATAGTTTCTTTCTATTTAGAAAATTTCCTCTAGCCACAGTAGGGCTGCTGACAAAATTCTGTTTTCTTTACTTCCTGAAAATAGTTTGTTTTTTCCTCATTTCTGAACAACATTTTTGCTAAAGTAGGATTTTTGTTTATGTTTCTTTCAGAATTTGAAAAAAATATATTTTGCCACTTGTTTCTGTCATCAATGGTTTCTGAGGATAATTGTGTTATTATCCAAATTATTTTCCTAAAGGTAAGAAGTTAATTCTTTTTCAGTGACTTCAGTACTCTTTTTGTTATGGTATAGTTTTCAGAAGCTTAAAACTATCATATATGTCTATGTGGACCTCCATGAGCTAATTCTGCTTGGAACTTGATCATTTTCTTAAAGTTATAATTTGTCTCAATCAAATTAGGAAGCTTGTCAGCTACTGTATCTTTCAATACTTTTTTTTTTTTTTTTTTTTTTGGCCAGTCCTGGGCCTTGGACTCAGGGCCTGAGCACTGTCCCTGGCTTCTTCCCGCTCAAGGCTAGCACTCTGCCACTTGAGCCACAGCGCCGCTTCTGGCCATTTTCTGTATATGTGGTGCTGGGGAACCGAACCTAGGGTCTCGTGTATCCGAGGCAGGCACTCTTGCCACTAGGCTATATCCCCAGCCCCCAAAACTTTTTTAGCTCAAGTCTTTTTCTTAACCTCGGAGACTTAGATAACACTAAATATTAATTATTTTATGCTGTTTACACAGATTTCTTAAGGATACTTGTCAGTCTTTTTTCTCTGTTTTGTGCATTTTTTGCTCTCCCTCAATGTACTAATTCTTTCCTTCCTCCTCTCTATTCTGTTCTGTACCTATTTATCAGTTTCATTGTTAAGTATTTTTTAATTATAAAATTTTATTTGATTCTTTTATCTTCTGTTACTTTGCTAAATCTTTCTAGATTTTCCATTTTTAAGTGGATTTACAATAGCTCATTGAAACATTTTGGTTAATGAAACTTTAAATCTGTTTTCAGATATTGTAACACCAATCACATCTTGGTAGTGTTGGTTATTTAGTTGAGATTTTCTTACTTCTTTTTTTTTTTTTTTTTTTTTTTTTGCGCCAGTCCTGGGCCTTGGACTCAGGGCCTGAGCACTGTCCCTGGCTTCTTCCCGCTCAAGGCTAGCACTCTGCCACTTGAGCCACAGCGCCGCTTCTGGCCGTTTTCCGTATATATGTGGTGCTGGGGAATCGAACCTAGGGCCTCGTGTATCCGAGGCAGGCACTCTTGCCACTAGGCCATATCCCCAGCCCGAGATTTTCTTACTTCTTGATAGAATAAGTATTTTCTGTTTGAAATTTTTAATTGGAAACTATATATTTGGGGAGTTATGTTTGGTAACTCTGGATACCACATAAACTTCCTTTTTTAAAAAAGCTGGCTTTGTGTAGCACAGCTCTAGCAGAGGAAGGGAAAAAAAAGGAAGGCATAGAAAAACAGTCTCTACATTTAGTTTCCATTAACATTCAAAGGGGATATTCTGTTTTACCAATAGTAAGGGCTCTTCTGAAACTCCTCTGGTTGGAATTTTCACAGAAAAGAAAAGAAAAACCTTATTTTTCATGTGGTTATGAAATCACAAACTCTCCCTTTATCTTTTGATACCACCCAAGAGAAGGGTAAGACAGACAAATGCTTGAATAGCTTGGCAAAAGTAGAAATCTGGGCTTCCTATTCTACTCTTGCTGTTGCAGGTGGGAGTAGGGCTGCAGAGAACCTGAATGTCGTGTGTGTGTGTGTGTGTGTGTGTGTGTGTGTGTATGCATGCATGTATTATTATGTGCATTTATTTCCTAGCTGCCCTATAAATAGAAGAGTCCAAAATAGATAACATTGTTTAGTTCCTGATTATCACCATTTAGTATAATTTGGCTGTGAGTTTTTCATAGATAGTCTTTATCAGAGTACAAGATTGGGTTTCAAACATAGTTCTTGGGTGTCACTTTAAGTAGAGTAGCACATTGTTCAGTCAATATTGTGCTATAGGTTGCAACAGGTTGCACTGAAGTGCGCTTCACCACCTATCTCTGTCAGTAAAACTTCTCCCCTTCATTCATCAGATTGTGTTTAGTTTCAGTGACATGGAAATGCTTTTAAATTTGTCCTATGTTCTGTTCTGATTGTGTCTGAGTAGATGCAGCTTACACATAGACTTTCCACCCTCTGTAATAATTTACAGTCTCAGGAAACGCACCTTGATCCTCTTTTTTCCCTGGTTCCCTCTTAAATTTCTGGCTGTCCAGCCATTTTATTTTATTTTTTCTGCTCTGTCAGACCCACTTTAAAGTTTATAGCAATCTGTATTGTTTGAAACAATGAACATAGGAATGGAGTTCTTTCCACATTATCCTAAATAAAGTCTGTCTTCAGAGCAGAGCTGTGAAACTATTTGCTTTTATTGTCTACCTTTCTCCTTGTATTGAAATCCTGTAGCCATTTTCTAGAGCTGAGAGTAATGAACAGTTTTCTACAAGTGTTATGCCAGGTTTGTGAGTAGGCATTGAGAGGTGATGGCAACCCCTCCAGGCATGGAACCTTGTTTCTATTAGGACCTGCTATTCTTCCATCCTACACTGGGGCTGGGTAGCACAAGAGAAGCCTGCCTGTTTTGGTTGCTCCTACCTCAAGAAGAAATTCCGGAGAGGAATGTTGAGGGATTAAGGGTGAGAAATCTTCCCAAAATGTGCCTGAGAAAGAGCTGGAGCTAAAGAGCCTTGTCTTCTTGACCCTAATTATAAAGTGGTGTTTATGGCATGTGGCTTCCATAACATTGATCTGATGGGCTATAGTGGTTCATGAAGTAGATTATACTTGAAAAACTATGGACTCTTGCTACAGTGGAGTCCAGTAGGTTTCCTAAACTGTGCATTTCTCCATTTGATACATTTATTTAGGATAATTTCTAGAGACTTTTAATTAAAAAAACAAACTTCTACCAGTTAAATTGTTTTGCCACCACCAAGTTGTTTTGCTATGGTTCCCTGCACAGGGGGAAAAACAAAGTAGTTGATTTCATTCATATAAGGACACATGAAAATGCATCACTGGCTTGAACACAGGACAGCACATGTGTGATTATGTAATTGTTGAAGACACCCAAAATAAATGTAAATCATTTTTAAAGGCTTTGAAAAAATAAGGGCTATGAATATAACTGACATGAAATGACAACTGTTGAGGAATAGGGTTTTGGTTATACAATGGGAAAAAAGGAAAAAGATTAAAAGTGACTAAAACTGAATCAAATGTCTTATCAGTTGTCTCATTTTCATTTTGCTCAGGAAGTAAATCTATAACAAATGAACCCATAAAGATTTATACTAGAAGGATAATAATGACATATGAATGGAAAAGAGAAAGAAAATGTTATGGAAGAAATTCTCAAGATTTTAGCAGTAGAGAAGAAAAATAAAACATCAAAGGTTACAGTGAGTTCATAAGACAATCAACCTTTTGCCATTTATAAACACAAGGAATTCAGAAGAAGCCTTATGAATTCTACTATAATACTAAGTGAACATAAAATACTATTGCTTTATAAAGGTCTATCACCTGGATCTATCACACAAGTATTGACTCAAATTTGGATTGTAGGAGACAAGTTATTGTAAATGATTCTGAAACAGGACTTATTGATAAGGGTTGAGGAACTTTCTAGAAGGCCAGCAAACAAAGGAATAAAAGGCAGAATGGACAAAAAAGGAAAACAAGAGGTAGTCTCTGTTATCTTTACAATTTGATTGACTGTATTTCATAATCTTTGTCTTATTAATGTTTTTATAATTCTTTCATTATCCCATGCCCTGGGGCAATTTAATGTTGGAGAGATATCCCTAAATGGCCCTATTATTGAATTGATTTATACACAAAAGTGTTTTTGTTCTGTAAGAATTTCCTGACCTACTATTCCTATGACTGTATACAGCATCAATTCACAAGAAACCTCAGCTTCATTCCTTCCTGTGCCTCACTAAATATTTCTTAGTGCATACATTTAAATCAGGAATATCTGTATCTTTGTCTACAATTAAATACCCTTGTGACTCAAAACTTAGGGATTTATTGATGTTGATTGTCAGAATATTTGTCTAACTGAGTCACTGTATCTTGGTGCCTAAGATTTGGTTACAATTCTACTTTCTAGTATATTGTGTTTCTGTTACACATTTTTCTCTATCACCTTTTTGTTTTGTCTGTAAATGCATTGAGTCCTATAAATAAACATGGATAGCCAAACATAAGGTGACAGAGTGTTTATATACCGCATCTTGGGATAACAACAATAGTGAGTGATATATATTAAGCATTTATCAGGTATCATCCTAAGCATGTTAATACTTCAGTCCTTTTGATGATCACAGACACTCTTATTGTTTGAAACAGTTATTGTCTCCATTTCAAACATTCAGGACATATACAAATAAAGCTGAATTCCTGTCTGAAATTTTGCAGCCAGTGTATGTGCAAATAGTATTTAACCATCTGGTTTTGGAGCTAGACTCATGGTATTATTTTTTTTTAAAACACAACATTAAAACCTACAACCGTCAGAATCAATGTTTTTCTTATTTCAGTACACATTTACTTAAAAAATCTGAAAGAATTCATTCTTTATCAAACCTAAAGTATTTGGGGTTTTAAATTTGAATCAAATACAATTTTGCTAAATAGGACTTAATAGCAATTTATGGATTCAACCAATGAGAACCTAATAAACAGGAGAATCTGAAAACTATTGACAGATAGCAAATTAGATTCTTCTTTTTTCTTCCTTTTTTATTAATTTATTGTCAAAATGATGTACAGAGGGGTTACAGTTTCATATGTAATGTAGTGAGTACATTTTTTTTATCAAACTTGTTATCTCCTCCCTCATTTTTCTCCTTTGTTCCCCCCTCTTCTATACCCCCCCACCATGAGTTGTACTTTTGGATTACAGCATATAGTTTTGTAAGTATTGCTGTTGCATTGGATTGCCTTTTTCTTTGTTTCCTCAAGCTTAACCTTGTCTGCTCCAAGTTTGCCCTACCACTTAAACCACACCACCAGCTCTGATTTTCTGCTGGTTAATTAAAGATAAGATTCTCTAGTATTCAAACCTCAATCATCAGTTTTCAGCTGCCTGAATAACTAGGATCACAGGTGTGAGCCACCAGTTCCTGGCTAAAAAGACTTTGAAAAATGTCATCCTAAAGACAAGTTTGTGTTCCTGTAATGCAAGTTTCTTCTTTTTCTAATTTTGGTAAAAAGAGTTTCCGCTCTTTATTTTAACTTTCTCATTGTTAAAGTTTTTCACTAGGCATTTAATCCCAATGAACTAGACTTCAAGGACCAACTCTTCAGCCTCTCCAACACAGGAGACACTAGTATATTTCTCAAGGATGTAGTTCTTAACAGGATGACAGATACATGCCATGCACATGTTTAATTCCATTTTATGTATCAGATAACACATGTACATGCATAGGTGGGGAAAAAACCTTGGAACTTCAATGAGAACAGGGAGACGTAACCCAGATCTAGGTTTGATAGATGGCCTTCCTTAAACATTTGCTCAAAACCCACTTAAAGATCCAAATAATTGTAATACTGATTGGAAAGGATTGGAAAATGGGTTAGATTTTTAAATGACTTCACAGTTGTCACTTGAAAAGAAACAATCATTCATGAGCATATGACTATATATTAAAGCCCAGAGAATACATACTGGAATAAGTGTTAATTGTTAGTGAGGAAAAAAACATCTAAAGCTCTTATACTTAGTAATTAGAGTCTGAGTCTTTGGTCCTACCTATTTTGTCAGTTTCTGTAGTAAACTTTTCTGCATTTTTACTGAGGAGACTTTTCCAAAATGGTATTTTCCTTCCAGTACATACTTTGGCTTTGTGAACAAAAAGCCACACACAACATAAACTTTGGAATGTATTTAAATCCAATTATTTGACACATATTAAATAGGTTACAAGCAGCAAATCTGGTAAAATGAAGTGTTCTTCATGGAAAAAATGTAGTCTAATATATTAGCAGATTCCATGTAAAACTGAGATGCTTGTAGATTTTGTCATGAAATTATACAAGCAAACAATTATGAGAAATATCTATTATTCTTTGGGTTAACATTGGAAAAGAAATACCTGTATTTGTCTTCCATCTTGTTCACCAATAGGACTAGATGCTAGTGAGGAAAGGGAGGGAAAAATTGTGTCTCCGTGATTCCTATTACATTTACAAACCAATTTCATCCTGGGAGCAGCGAGCTGGTGGGCTGCCCTAATTTCTAGGGATATGAAAAAGCTTTGCTATTTGATTAATCCTTTCACTGAACAAAGCCAGCTCAATAGAGCAAGTAGGACAAGTATAACTCATTTTCATATGTAAGAAGACTCTTCAAGCTCTTCTCCCTTGAAGTATGATGAAGAATTAGATCCATTCATGAGAGTCAAGTACTTAATCAGACTATGAAAATAATATTTACTAGAAAAAAATCTGTGAACATTTGGGACCCCAATTAAAAGTATAATTTTAAAGTTTTATCCCTTGGGAACTACTTATATTTGTAGACATTTTCCAAATATTTCCATCAACAGGAATTTGTCTTTAATTACTGAGTTGGAAATAAAAAAAAAAACAGAAAACAGTGAAACTAGGAATTCAATCACAGCTACATGTGTGGTGCCCATATGGTTTATACAAGTTACCATGAAATTGAAACAAAAACGAAGCTGAGTAAGAAATCAGGATTGTTTTCTCTTACTGAAACATGGACAGGAAGAGCCAGGTACTTGAATGGGATATGATAACTATTGTAATTGAAAGGAACATAGCAATGATCAGATGATTGATTCATTAGCTGTTTAATTCTTATATAATCAGTGAACAAAAAAAGTTTCAATCTTCGTTCAGAAATTTTCCTGTTTCTCTTGTCTGGACACAGTTAAAACTAATGAATACAGTACTGAAATGTCACATAATAGTCCCAATCAAATTCACCCATTCAAGAAAAAAATGAATGGTTTTAAACAGATTATTTATCTCCCCTCATCTTTTGTGCTTCCTGCTTTCAATTCACTTTTTAAAATCTCCATTATCATTGTTCCAGTTTAAACATGCCAGAGCCAAAAAATAATCTTATTTAAACATATGCACCCAAGTTGATTTTGTCCAGCCTACTATGCAGCAATGAAGGTAGCATTAAGATTAGAGGAGATGATTGGGAATAGTTCAGATAAACAGAATATGAAAAGAATATATAAACTTTTACTGTCTTATCCAACATTCCTCATAATGGAAGAATTAATGAAATAACTCCTCCTCCTCCCCCCTCCCCTTCCACACAGGAATTTCTGACAAATAAACTGTGTCATTGTTCTTACAGATAATTTTGGAGTTTCTTCATAGTCACTGTGTTTATATGAGGAGGACATTAATACCAAATAAAAGGATAAAAGGAGTTTTTTTGGCATCAGTAGCTTTTAAACCCATCAACATCTGAGTCAATATGTGCCAAAAATTTCAAACTTGATGTGCATAGAGAAACGACTACAACTCTGCTTTATGCTAATGTATCATAATACTGCATGTGGTATTAGCTAAAGACCAAATGCAATAGAATTGTTACTTTTTGCCAGAATTTCTTTTTTTTTTTTTGGTTTCTGAATTTTTATTATTTTTAATACATACATTTCACAAACATAAACCTTCCAATATCACACAGGATTCCATAACCAAATCCTTTGATTTTTATCAACATTCTTCAACTATTTACAGTCATCCCTCAACAAAAATGCAATCCAAGACATCTTGACAAACCTTTACAGACAGCTATATATTCTTCACCTGGTTTTAACAGTGTCCACTTGTTATATTTTCTTTCAATCACCTGAAAGAATAATAAAGTCAACAAGACATAGAGTTAAACTGGATTAGGCAGCATACTATTGAGAAGCCAATTCTTCCTCAACCTCCAACTAAAGTTACTCAACAGCCGCCACCAGAAAACTAAATAAGAAAGTAAACTGGGATTAGCAATCTGGGCACAGCAGAGCACACTGCACAGTAAGCATTGGTCTGGAAGGACTAAATGAAAGAGTTCAGCAAGTTAGTTTACGTTATGCATTAGTCTTAATTTTTGCATTTGAACACCTAATTGTATTCTTTCCGGATGAGTTAATTTTCCCTAAAGAGATATCAAAATCCATTTTATTTAGAAAATAAACCTCTACAAAAACTGTAAATACAAAGGGCATTTTGAAGAGCTCCTTGTAGAATGGAACCATTCAGTGACCTCTCTATTTCGTGGCACAATGTGTGTCTTTTAAAGTAAAAGCCCAGTATATCAAATACAGATGTAACCACAAAAACATAGAGCTGAGATGGGCTGTAGGAAAAATAATCAATCAGAAATTGTCTCTTCTCTAAACTAAAGCAGATAGTTTTCCTGTTCAATGTATGGAACTCTTAAAAATAAATGATGAAAAATAATAGAGCAGATGAATAGTTTGAAATCATTAGTCACTCTAAGACTGTAACATGTTATTCAACATTATTCATCAGAAAAAACAGAAATTGGTTCCTGGGTGACAAATACCTTTTAATACACTAACTACAATAAACGTAATAATCTTTCTTGACATATTCCAATTCTGATCAAAGGGCTCAGGGCAAGCTTGGGGAAAGCATTAGGATCAGCAGATTTCTAAAATAATATTTATCCTTAGAATGTTTGTATACTCAATTGTATTTTATTCTCAAATCAGCCAAATTCCCCTTTTCAGACAAAAATGCAATGTCTTAAAGGCACAGGATACTGAGTATGGTACTCAGTCTTCTCTTTTTTTTTACATATAACTATAGATGTGTTTCTGTAGAGTCCTCACTTTATCACCAAAATAGCATCTAAAAGTTTTACTCAATTACACTGAAATGCTATCATAGTTACTGTTCAGAGGACAGAAAACAATTTAAGAAAAAAACATAGAATATTACATACAGTTCACCCATAGGGATTTTTTTTTTAATGAACTTACTAAGTGTAATGATAGGTCAACTTTAAGCTCTGAACATCAAAAAAAGCAGGTTTCACTAGAAAAATATAAGTGGGTTAAAGAATAGCATTAAAATATTTTACTTTTTATTTTAAAATCAGAAATAAAATTCAAATAGTTCTCTAAAGAGAAATTTACCAAACTTATACTTACTGAGTCTCTTGCCAGACTTTCTATTAGGGAGAGAAAAAGAAACAGTTGGCATTTTGGTCTGCTGAGACACATAAAGCAGACATATACTGAAGGTCAAATCTGCAGTCTATCAAGTTGTAGCTTGTGTCCATTTATTCATTCTCCTCTCACATTAAAAATGTGTGTGTGTGTGTGTATATGTATATGTGTATATACATATATATATATATATGCATACATGCCTGGCCTTTTGAGCATTGGAAGAAAAAAATCTTGGAGAGCATCAATGTTCTTTGGATTGCTTGACAGTGCATGAATTATCAACATATATGAAATTATTCATTTATGCAAAACTGTAATTTGTATAGGTTCTTATTCATCATGAATACTACCCATGTGTGCCAAACATACTGTCATAACTTCATTAAAATGAATATTCAAGGCAGAGATGTCTAATCTCTAATTTCTTTCTCTGCCTTATACACATACACACAGAAATTACAAGAGAAATTCTACATTTCTTCATTATAGAACCCTTTGTTAACTGAATATAGAAAATATACAGTGTTTTCTGGGAAAGAGATTTGTAATAACATGAACAGAATGGAAACTCCAAAGCAATCTGAAATGGCAATATGATCCCTTGAAAATGTCAGAAATTTCACCTTCCTGAGGGCATGTTATCATGTAACCACAGAGCCAACTCTGTTCATTGTGAATGCTCTTTCATACTTTAAGCAACATCACTCTAGAAAATATCTTGAGAAAATTACACCATCTTCTTGATTATCCCACCAACTTAATATTAATTAGCTCGACATTTTCACAGTAGGAGTAAAATAATTATATAAGTACAGTGTGTAACAAAAAGCTAACTTTCCCATTATCTGGGCTATTTTGAAAGTAGTATGGAAGAAGTGGAAAGTAACACATTAAACCTTCCCATCATATGGGACTAAATAAATAAAACTGAAACAATAAATAAATGCTGTTTTTCTTTGTGGCCAACTCTTCTGTGTTTAAAATCAATACTTGGTGCTGTAGTTCTTCAAAGGTTTCAGAATGGGAGACCGAAAGTGAAGATCATGGTAAGCAGTGCTGCTTATTCTGTCTGCCAGAGGAACTGCCATTTCACAAGTTGTGATGGTGGTGATGATGGTGCTGATGATGGTGGTAACTTTCCAACTGTCTTTATGGACAATACAAAGGAATGGGTAATGGAAGACAAAACTGTGCAATTGTAAAGTCTCATTAGTGTCTGAATGTGAGCCCCCAAAACTCAGCACTTTATGGAAGCAATAAGTGCCAAGAATGCTCTGCTTCTTTTTTTTCTCCTACCCATTTCCTCCTCTGTTTTTTAATTGAGGGTTCATTTGTTGATTTGATTTGTTTTCAACAAAGGAAAGAGAATAGACTCCCAAGAAGGCTGTCTAAAAGTATTCTTCAAGAAGAAACACTTTGAGTGACAGCCTCTTTAACTTTACCTTGTGCATCTGTAATACCCAGGGAAGCCTCTGTGGGTCTTCCGAGAGCTTACTGCTTGCTACCTGTGAGCATGTGTGATGGGATCAGCCTTTCAATCTGAAGGAAATATTAATCTAAAGAGTACAGAACTTGCAATCTACCTAGTTTAGATGACAATGATGGTTACGATGATGCTGATTATCACAGAGGTAGGAAGGGAGGAAAAAAATAAAATCTCTTTGACTCACTACCCATTATTTCCAATATCCATATTTCTGAGTACACTGTAATGACATCTCACTGTAGAAAAGAAAGAAGGATACCAAATATCCCAATTGGGTTTATTTTCTTTAAAGCTAACTATGAAGGAACTTTTAAAAATTCTTATGAACAAAATCTCCAGGCTTCTGCCCTGAAATACAGAGAATACTGAAATAGTAGCTCTTATTTTTGTAAGAAAAATGCTGAAAATTGAAAACTGACTATTTTTTCTTGTGCTCATGATAAGATAGAGGATGTAGGGCAAAACAACCATGTAAAGTCAGAGGAAACAGACATGTTGAGAGACTAATTACTGACTGAGGGCAAAAACAGCTGAAGTTTGTAAACTAAGACTAGACACTGAACTTGAAATGAGGATGTATTGCTGAAAACTCAATGTGGGAGCCCTGAAGGGAGGAGAGCTCTTTGGGTTATTCTATTGGAAAGTCTCACTTTTATTTCCCCTATCCTGAGGCTTGAATTCTGGGCCTGGGCATTGTCCCTAAGCTTTTTTTGCTCAAGGTGAGTGCTCTACTACTTGAGCCACAGCACTACTTCCAGCATTTTAAAGTAGTTTATTGGAGATAATAGTCCCAAGGAGTTTCTTGCCTAGGCTGTTTCAAACCTCGATCCTCACATCTTAGCTTTTTAGTAGCTAGGATTATAGTTGTGAGCCACCAATGCCTGTCCAGGTCTCATAGTTTTAAGGGCTTTGGTTTCAGGAACCACATCAAGTTTTCACAAGGAATAGCTGAGATTTTACATAGCTCTGATAAGGCCTGAGAAAAGTGATCATTATAAAATATGAGAAATTTGGGGGCTTGGAATATGGCCTAGTGGGAAGCATATTTTCCTTGTATACATGAAGCCCTGGGTTCGATTCCTCAGCACCACATAGAAAACAGCCAGAAGTGGCACTGTGGCTCAAGTGGTAGAGTGCTAGCCTTGAGCAAAAGGAAGCAAGGGACAGTACTCAGGCCCTGAGTTCAAGTCCCAGGACTGGCAAAAAAAAAAAAAGATAAAATATGAGAGATTTTGCCGTTATAGTGTCTTACTCTTCAGGGAAAAAGGTTTTTCCAGAGCCCTATCCTAGGTGGAGAAGAACATTTCTCCTACTCCATTCCAAGTTAGCCTTATTTTCTCACCCAAATCTGTGTGGATGTGTAAAGTCATCCCCCATTTTTCTATCATGAATGGATAGAGAAGGAACAGCAAACTCCAACCTAAAGAAGGCCCTCACCAGAGGCCCAGGCCTGCTTGACATCCTAATTTCAGAATCCCAGTCTCCAGAACCATGCTAAATCAACTTACCACCTAGTCTATGATCAAGCCAGAACCAAGTTAAGTCCTTATGATAATTGTATGTAACACCTATATTTACCACCTACGTTTTTGGATGAAGGAATATCTGCTTAGAGAGCAAAATAACTTGCTCAGCAGCATGTGATTAGTACTTAGATTTTATTCAAAGTCAGCCAATGTATTTACAGAGTTCATGTTTCCTAATAAAGGTCAAGGGAATGAATGCCTGTGAGCACATTCCAAGTAAAGGATGCCTGAGAAATCAGAGCCCATTTTCAAAGGTATGAAATATCAAACTCCATTACATGATGCATTCTCACCAAAACATTCATATATTGCGGTTTTTTGTTTTTATTTTTGTTTCTTTTTTTCTGCAGGTTCTGAAGCTTGAACTCAGGGCCTGGGTACTATCCTTAGGCTTTTTTCCTCAAAGCTAGTACTGTACCACTTAAGCCACAGTTCCATTTCTTTCTTTTTTGGGGGGAGGGGATGCTTAATTGGAGATAAAAGTCTTATGCTGCAGTTGCTGCCAGCCAGTGGCTTGGGCAGCAAGTGGAGATGGAGTCAACGAAAAAGGAGGCCTGGAGGAGACAGACTCGAGGTACAGATCTATTTATTGTGCAGTTTCAAAGCCTATATAGACGAATCACCCAGTATATGATGTAGTCAACAGCCAATAGGTAACAGACACCTTTACTTAGGGACTCTTCCGAGTAGGGACTTTCCAGGAGGCGCAGGCTTGGGGCAGAGTCAACTCATGCAAGTGGCTCTAGCCCCAATAGCCACCAGCTCCCCTGGTGCGTTCCCCACAGTCTTACAGACTTGTTTGTTCTGGCTTCAAACCCCCAGAATTCTCAGATTTTAGCCTTCTAACTAGCTACATCATTTCCTTTTTATATGAACTTGTACTGGCCTGTACTTGTATTTATACGAACTTTTACTTCCAAAACAAGTTCTTGCTCTGTGGAGAAGTCCTAGGGGCTTTATCTACAGAGGTTCAGTCGAGTGAGATTTTTGAGATATGAACCTTAGACCCTTCTTTGTTTTTCCCTTTCCTATCTCTGTTTCTCTTCTCTCAGTACTTTAATCCTTTAGCACATTATCCCCTCTATCAACTCTGGAACAAAATAAATCACTTAATTCGTTTTCTTCCCTCAAGATCATTGCATGACAAATATGAATATAGACAACTCAAGTCCTTGAGATTATGAATAAAAAATTTAGCTTAAACATTTCCATGTTCCAGCCACAGAAAAAGTGAGTTCTGATTTGATCACTCTGCAATGTTTAAGTCTCTATTGATACATTTTGCACTTTAGTGTTGTTTATATTGTTTTGCACACTTAGGGCAATGCTAGAAATTTCTATGCCAAAGAAGACTTCTTTTCCAGTATTCAAAATGAGCATTTGCCAGAGACACAACCAAAAGAAAATAGCAACTATTCCCAAAGTCCACTTGTGAGAACAGAATTAAGATGAAATATGGAGTTTCTGTTTCTTTTCTTCTCTCTTCCTGAAGTAAGTGAATTTTCTTCATGGTTTCAAAGACTCTGGAGAAATTTTTATATAATCGCTAGTTCTGAAAGTTTTCCATAAATCTCTGGGAAAAAAATACAGGAAAAGGTTTCAGGGCTGGTCCATGGGGACATTGAACTTGGAAAGATGCCTGAGAATTCATGTGACTCAGTAGAAACACATGGGGATGAGTTATGCACCAAATTCCTTCTTTCTTGTGTGCTTTCTTTTTTTTTTTTTTGCTGTTGTTTGTTTGTTTGTTTGTTTGTTTTGTTTTCTTTTTGGCCAGTCCTGGGCCTTCAACTCAGGGCCTGAGTACTGCCCCTGGCTTCTTTTTGTTCAAGGATAGCACTCTGCCACTTGAGCCACAGTGCCACTTCTGGCCGTTTTCTATATATGTGGTGCTGGGGAATCGAACCCATGGCATTGTGTATACGAAGCAAGCACTCTTGCCACTAGGCCATATTCCCAACCCTCTTGTGTGCTTTCTTATGTACCAACTTCAGAAAGTTCCTTTCACAACCTTCCAAAAGCCTTACCACTGGTTCTAGGACCAGACAGAACTGTCCTTGAAACTGATGACATTGTACTCCTGGTGTTTTCAGCAGAGGAGATTCCATCTCCCAGGATTCCTTCAACAACAACCATCAGGAAGATGAGCATTGAAGACTGTGCTAATATAACACATTTCTTTATTCAAAACATGTGTTTCCAAGACTAGAAATTAAATTTTCTCTTCTGTTACACATTCATCATGAATCTAAAAGATTTTAATGAGATCTATTAGCAATTTCTAAAAATCATGTCCATAGAAAACATATTTGTTTCTTTATACCCAAATGCAACTCTCAAACAACGCCAGAACTCCATCCACGGCTCCTCTGGCTGTAGTACCCTTTTGTTGTTCTAGTATCTGGATTCAGAGAATTCTCTAAGTTTTCACATTTGACAAGCTTCCTGTCTCAGTTTCATCACAGCTTGCACATCTGTTTCTCACTATGTTCCAGAAACAGATGTGACCACTCCAATAACTGATTTGCTAAATGTGATTCTGTTTTCATGCATATCATCTTTGAGGTTGGTAAATCTTTATAAAATCCTCATGAAATATATATTTTTTCATCCTAATCCTTATCCTTCAAACAATTTCTGGAACTCTGTTTGTTTCTTACACACAGGAAAGACTTAAGGAAAATAATTGGGGTCCACTAGCAAAGTAGAATTACTCAGGTGAAGAACTAAGTCTTGAATTTTAACAGCAGAGTGGGTTTGGGTAGGGAAGGAAGCTAGGGTAGGATAGCTGCACCATGCAAGGTTCAGGGAACTGATCCAGCTGTAAGGAGACCCAGAGGAGAAACATTTAGTCATGCCAAATATGGATTACCTCACTGCAGGTGCTGCTATATTATACCTAGGTCACACTCAAGTCCTGCAGTGTGGCTCTTATATCTGTGTAACCTTCTTTCAAAACAGGATTTGAGTCAGTATAGTTCAAAGTTCTAGACCCTGAGGTCAAGAGGAAGGCAGACAAAAGAAGGCAAATTCTGAAGTCTAGAAGGTTTGGGGATCAGAGGTAGAGAAGCTAATGCTTCCATAAAATACTCTGAACCCAGCATAAGGAAATCACATAAACTGAAAACCTGTTGCATGGATTAGGAAACACAAAAAATAGTGGTAGAAAGTATTTAAAAATGAGTATACCTACTAACAAGCAGGCAGCTTGTTAATGCTGAGCTACTGTTTGCTAACCAATCCTTTATATATGTATTTATATATGTATGCATATACATATGTGTTTATTTATATTTGTTTAATGTTTTATTTATATTTGTTTAATTTGTTTAATTTGTTAATTTGTTTAATGTATATTTGTTTAATGAGATAAATTCAAAATTTCTTCCCAAAGTGCTCTACCAAACGTATCATAGAGGAAAAGTAAAAAATTTAAAAGAGTTTACTGCTCCCCTCCTACCTTCTCTCCTTATCTAATTCTGGCTTTTACACCAGAGTCACTGGCATTGCTTACCAGGGCAACTCATCAGTGGATGCCATAGGAAGTAAGGTAAGACAAGAACAGGAGAAAATTCAGGAAAGAAAAAAGTAGAGCTGTTACAGTGCATGAGTACCATACACTGTCTATAGCTCAAATACTCCTATTTAAAAAAAAGAACTTCCTTCCTTCTGTCCCCACACCCCACCCAACATTCTCACACCTGGGATCTCAAACTACACAATGAAGTATTGAAATAGAACCTAAGATGTACTGGTTTGTTTCCAAGTGGAGGGAAGGAAGTGGAGGCTGGATCCCACATCTAAAACACATGAGGCTTTCCTAAGGGGACAGAGAATGCATAGCTTTGGGGATTTGTGAAGAGTTTTGTTGTACGTCAAACTCTGCTTTGTGCCTTCACCCTTCCTTCTCCACTTCTGTGTCATTTCCACATGTTTACAACTGCTGAGCTTTCACACGGAGGTCATGTGATACATGTTAACACCTCTGCTGGGTGTGGGAGCCCAGAACAGCTGCCCAGCATGTGTTTCCAGTGGTCTGGAGTATGTTCTAGCCAGAGCATGTCCTCAGGAGTCTAGTAAAACACTTCATCCTGTCTTCTCCTTTAGTTTTTCCAGATCTGTGTGTGTGGGAATTGTGAGATAAGTGTGGAACAGGAGTATTGAAATGAAAATTGTCTGTGGAGTGGACACAGAGGTTTTAATGAGGGGGCAGATGCCTAGGGGAAATTCTAATCTTTGGATGGGCAACAAGTCAATAGACCACTGAATTGATGTCTCTAAGTATAATGAGAGATTTCAATAGTCCAGTGTTTCAAAATATCTTTGACCTGCAATTACAAACCAGGAAATATTGAACTACCTTCCTTCCTTCCTTCCTTCCTTCCTTCCTTCCTTCCTTCCTTCCTTCCTTCCTTCCTTCCTTCCTTCCTTCCTTCCTTCCTTCCTTCCCCTCTTCTTCCTCCTCTTATTCTTTCTCTCTCTATTTTTCTTTTTTTTTTCCTGCCAGTCCTAGAGCTTGAACACAGGGCCTGAGCACTCTTCCTGGCTTCTTTTTGCTCAAGGCTGGCACTCTACCACTTGAGCCACAGTGCCACTTCTGGCTTTTTCTGTTTATGAGGGACTGAGGAATGGAACCTAGGGCTTCATGCTTCCTAGGCAAACACTCTATCATTAAGACACATTCCCAGCCTCTTTCTTTCTTTAAGTAATGCCAATGACCCATGATACAGATATTTCTAAGTTCCCTGTTCCAAGAATGTACCAAAAGCACTGAAATGTTCCTCAACATCCGCCTTTGCCCAGGGATACAAACATTTAATCATGAGTGAAAATCCCCAAAGAATGGGTACCTGATAGATATGGAGTATCTAATTCCCTAATCTATTGTGGGAGCCAACTGATATATATATATATATATATATATATATATATATATATATATATATATATGTATATTTCATTTTAATGTTGCTTTTGGAATAGTGTTGTGATAGTCACAGAGCATAGCCACTAGATACAAAGTTTTGCTGTGCAAGATGACAGAATATATGCCTCAAACACTGGCAGCATCACTGTGCCATGTGGCATGTTGATTGGTTTTTGGTTAGCTGATATGATTTACAAAGACAGTCACAGTAGTCTAAGCACTTCCTCTCCCAGCCCCCATCCCATTGTCATATGTTTTCATAAGATGAGTTATGATGGTAAATAGCTTGAAACAAAAAGTTCAAAACAATTAGTCTGCACTTATGCTGCTATTTACCTTTTTTTTTTTTTTTTTTGGCCAGTCCTGGGCCTTGGACTCAGGGCCTGAGCACTGTCCCTGGCTTCTTCCTGCTCAAGGCTAGCACTCTGCCACTTGAGCCACAGCGCCGCTTCTGGCCGTTTTCTGTATATGTGGTGCTGGGGAATCGAACCTAGGGCCTCGTGTATCCGAGGCAGGCACTCTTGCCACTAGGCTATATCCCCAGCCCGCTATTTACCTTTTAAACAAAAGATATTTGTAAATCATATCTGTTTTAACCAGGAAAAGATAGTGAATTGCTTTGTTTTTTGTTTCTTTAGGCATGAGACCAGAATTTGAACTTAGTGTTTCAGTCATTGGCTAGCACTCTACCAACTGAGCCATGTCTTCTATCCCAGGATAGTGAATTTCTATCAAAATGATTTAAAATGTAAAGACATACATACATACACTTTTTCCTTCAAAAATATACAAGTAATTTTGTGTATAAGAAACAGAAAGCTGTATCTTTGAAAAGATAGTTGAATGAATTCCTTATTCCAGGATATCAAAAAGATGAGAAGTCGCTATTCTTCAATAGACACTAAGTTTAACTGTTTTATTTAAATATATGACAAAAGAATCACAGGCTGTAATTCTGATTCCTACCCTAAGTAAAAAAAAAAAAAAAAAATACCACAGGAAAAGGATTTGACCTTTTCTCCTTGAAGGAAACTGTCCTGACTCATTTTTTTCCATCCTAATTTTTCATTTGAGTACCAACACATTCAACTGTTAAAGCAGACATTTGTGTCCCTTAGTCATATCAGTGCCTCCCAAAGTCTTCTCTACAATTTCCAAACTTCTAAAGAAGAAACTATATAACTGTTATGCTAGTATTTTATTGTTTCAAAAAATCAATAATGAAAGTTTTAAAAATCTACATGATATAAAGCTACATGAAATATATCTACATGATATATTTCGCATAGAGTAATGGGGTCAATTATTTTACTATGCTTAGTAACATTGAAATTTCTTAATTCTCAGTATTAATCTTTTTTAAAATTTGATTTTGTCAAGGTGATCTACATGCGTAGTCAGTACATTTCTTGTCATACTTGTTACCTCCTCCCTCATTTTTCTCCAATCTTCCCTCCCACCCCACAAATTGTACAGTTAATTTCCAGCATATTGTTTTGTGAGTATAGCTGTTGCTTTGGTTTGCCCTTTATCCTTTGTCTCACTATTTTGATTTTTTTTACTCTTCCCTAATTCAGATAAACGTATATACAATACCCAGGGTACCAAAATCAAACACAGTGACAACAGGGGATACACCATAGGAACGAAAAATTAAAGAAAAAATTTCCCAAAGTACATTAAAAATAACAACAATGAAAAACCTCTTGTTTTCATACTTGGAGTTCATCTCAAACTTCAAGATACTGGTCTTTTCTTAGTAATCATCCTTTTTATATAGTTTATATTAGTTATGTGGGGGAAGGGAGTATATTGTTATATTTCCACACGTTTACAATGTATTCTAAGCAATCTTATCCCCTCTATTTTACTCTTCCTGCCCCTCTTTCCCACTCTCAAACAAGTTCATTATTCTGTTTCATAGTTGTAAATCATCTATATCTTCCATGTTCATCCTCTTCATCTCATTGTTAGCCCAACAATAAATTTTTGTTTAATTCATATTTTAATTGCTAATATTGTATCTAGATTTTTTCCTGTGCTTTTATGATCTATATTGTAGAATATTTTGAACAATGTTGAACTATAATCCTTGAAACTTTAGAATTCACTTATGAACATTCTTTATCCTATAAAACGTATTCCATAGTCATACATTTTTATCTTTGCTTCTCATTTGTGAGTTTGCCAGTGGCCCTTTTCTTTACATGCATTCTATCCTGATCTGATTGTAGAATATTTATTCATAGAGTCTTAGAAAGTACAATGTTACTGATGTTTAAGATTACTGAAATATTTCAAAGTAAGATGCAACCTGGCTGACCCACTTCCGTTTCTGAGTTCACTCATGTCACCCCATGGTCAATGTAATTTTTTTGAAAATTTGTCATTAACAGAGCTGACATTTTCAAGTTAACTGTACTGTCATGGGATATGTCATATTAAACTGTTATTATGTAAACTAGCAAAAATGTGAACATTTTCTCCTGGTGGTTTTACAAAATTAAATTTGTGTGTCAAAATAATTTATTACTTAGGGACTGGAAATGCAAGATCAATGGTAGAACATTTGGCTACCATGTGGGTTTCCGTGGGTTCAATCTCCACTACTGCCAATGTTGTTGTTTTTATTTAAAAAATTATTACTTAGTTATTAAGGTTGGCATTATTTATTAAAAACTATTATCAATTCATGCTACGAAAGTAGATGGTAGTGTTAACACTCAATAGCAAAGTAGCCAGAGAATAAAGATGGAAAGCCATCTTAAAAACTGACTTCCCTTTCTTTTTTTTTTTTTTCTTTTTTGTTAGTCTTGGGGCTTTAATATCAAGGCCTAGGTGCTGTCTTTGATCTTTCTCACTCAAGACTAGTGCTCTACCACTTTGAATCACAGCATCACTTCTTGTTTTCTAGTGGAAAACTAGAGATAAGAGTCTCATGGACTTTCCTGCTAGGGCTGGCTATGAACTGCAGTCCTCAGGTCCTCAGCCTCCTGAGTAGCTAGCATTGCAGGTGTGAGCCACCAGCATCCGGTGACTTCCCTTTCTTTCTCCCTATGTTTATGCTATTCTCACTTCACAATGGATAGGGACTATCTCTTCATGGTATAGAACATTATAGCTGAAAATGAATGTATGCGTTATGTTCCCTAAGAGTCTTCCATTTTATAGATGAAGAAGCCAGAGCCATAGATTCTTGAGCTGATCGATGAGACTTACTGTTTCTTCAAAGAGAGATAGAAAAGAAAGGCAGAAAGAGAGACAGACAGACAGACAGACAGAAAGAGGCAGAGACAGAATGACTCATTGGGGAATAGACTTCCTTACCCAGAACCAGCTTTTATGGACTGTCTCTTAGATTATGTCATGTTGCTATACCAGAATATTGCTAAATGAATAATTCATAAAGAACAGAAATTCATTTCTCACAGTTCTAAAGGCTGAAATTCTAATACCACGACAACAACCAGGATCTGGTTTCTGGTGGTGAATTCTTTCTCCTGTCCTTACATGATAGAAGGGCAAAGGACAAAAAGGAGACAAATGTTGTGCCTTCATGTGGTTAAAAAAAAGCAATGCTACTCTCATACATTCTGTTTATTGCACATTAATTGATTTGTTTCAGTCATTGGCTAACACTCTACCAACTGAGCATAGACCACATTCCTCTCATTAGGCCCCATCTTCCAACTTTGTTGTATGGGAAGTGCATATGGAGAAGTGTTGGGGATTCATCTTGGCCTTAAGGGGGGAAAGGGCAAGGAGAGTGCTCCGGAGACACCGCCCTTCCCTCAGCCCTGGGGCAGTGTGGAAGTGAGCCACACCTATCTCCTTCTGGGTCCGGAACCAGAAGTGGTAGCTTTGAGACCATCCCCCACCTTGCGCCAGCGAGCACACAGGGCGGTACTATGGGAAGTGACATTAGCCCATGAGGGAGGTCCTTGGGAGCTGCTCTTGGACGGACAAGCTCGACAGCCTATCGCAGCTCATGCTCAATCCTCGTCATCACTACTATATTACTGTAAGCCCCTCCCGAATAAACCGGATTGCTCTCCGAAGCATCTCCGAGATCCCTCTGCGCCTGGCTTCCTTGGTGGGTAAGGAGGGAGGAAAAGGGGATCTCGTTCGGCCATGTGCACCTTAGGCTAGCCCGTGTCCCTCGCTCTACCTTGGCCACCTGCTGGTCGGGTTCCCAGGGGAGAGGGTGGAAAGGGGAGCACTGATAAGGGAGTAAGCTTAGCATCCCCGCACCAGGGGAGATAAATGTAGCCAGGCAGAGAAGGACATAGTCAGACCATAGCAAGACTTAAGTGTCTCCAGCTATGAGTAACTCTTTAAGAAAAAGAGCAGCTTGATTTCAAAATATAGCAATAAATATATTCAAATTAATGAAGACTCTATCAGATTGAAATGGCTCCAGTGCTTTGGGTTACCAGTTAACTAATTTAAAAAATCAAAGCAGAAGCAAGACTAAATTTAGAATGTGTCAATCAGATCCACCAAATAATCTTCCTTCCTTCCTTCCTTCCTTCCTTCCTTCCTTCCTTCCTTCCTTCCTTCCTTCCTTCCTTCCTTCCTTCCTTCCTCTCTCTCTCTCTTTCTTTCTTTCTTTCAAAGGTGATGTATAGAGGAGTTACATAAATAATGTGTACATTTCTTTTCAACCAGTATTATCTCCTCCATTGTTTTCTCCTGCTTTCCCTCCCCCAAACTACTCCCCCAGCAAGTTGTAAAGTTTATTTCCAACACAGTGTCTATGACTATCACTGTTGCGTTGGTTCACACTTTGTCCCACCATTTCTGTGATGTAGAGACTTCTAAATTTAACCAATCAGATGCATTTTCTCTCTTGCTTGGCTTAACACATTATTAAAGTTCTCCAATTACCTGCTACCACCCAGGCCATTGGGTTGAACCATCATTGTCTTGTACCATGCAATTCGTGCATTGTCTATGTAAATAAAGTCTTAAATACTTTCCTTCTTATGTTTTTTTTTTTTTTTTTTTTTTTGGCCAGTCCTGGGCCTTGGACTCAGGGCCTGAGCACTGTCCCTGGCTTCTTCCCGCTCAAGGCTAGCACTCTGCCACTTGAGCCACAGCGCCGCTTCTGGCCGTTTTCTATATATGTGGTGCTGGGGAATCGAACCTAGGGCCTCGTGTATCCGAGGCAGGCACTCTTGCCACTAGGCTATATCCCCAGCCCTCCTTCTTATGTTTTAACACACATGACTATGCAAACACATGACTAATGATTATTGAGAACCTTAGAAGGAGGCAATGCCCATTAAGGACCCCCTGACCAGATCTCTGCTTCCCATGTTTCACTGAACATAGGACGGGGTCTTTTTAAGCTAGTGGCAGGATGACTGTAGTAGTGATGCCAATTTTAAAGTTCTTTGGCCTCTACTCTTGTCCTAATTACCCTCCAAAGTTCTCCTAAGCGTCATGTAGAGGAAAAAGAAAATATTTCACTGACTTGAGAAAAGTTTCAAAAGAGGTAAGCCTTCCTTGATAGAAGCAATGTATGCTCACTCCATTCAAGATCATGGCCCCCTTAGATCATTGTATTTAAAATTCCTAAGTAAAATCGATTCAGTCCCCAACTAGTAGTATATCCACACACCTATTCACCAATCTCTCCTCCCCATTTTCAACCTCAAGAGAGGCAAGGATACCTGAAAAAAATAACATTTGATGGGCTGGGAATATGACCTATTGGCAAGAGTACTTGCCTTCTATGCATGAAGCCCTGGGTGTGATTCCTCAGCACCACATATATACACAAAGCCAGAAATGGCGCTGTGACTCAAGTGGCAGAGTGCTAACCTTGAACAAAATGAAGCCAGGAACAGTGCTCAGGCCCTGAGCTCAAGCTGCAGGACTGGCAAAAATAAATAAATAAATAACATTTGAACTCTTTAGTATTTCTTTGCTCTCCTCAATAACATCTGAAGCAAATTAAGTTTCCACTCACATGCAGAGCAAAGTGTGAGTCATGAAACAGCAGAAAGATGGCTCCTGGTTTCTGTGCAGAAGACATGGCATAAAATCCCAAGGGTAGCCAGGTATGCAGTAGATAAATGATTGGACACATGATAAATAAATAGTTCCTATGCATTTGTGTAGTTCTAACTACTGAAATAAGTACACACATACACACATATACATAAATGCATGCATACACAAATGTGGGGGGAGGGAGAGAGAAGTTTACTGCATCAGGAAAAAGCAAGGCACTTTTTATCCACTTTCAGTAAATATTTCACAAGTTCTATGTCTATTCCTAGAGATCTATACTTGAGTTTCTACAAGACTAAGTTGATAACATTCAAGGAATTATAGTTATATATTTCTTATCTGTTACTCTGAGTGTTTATGGATTTTTTTCATCATAAGAAGCACTCATTACATGCCTCATTGCATCTATTAATAAAGTGTTGAAAACACCACTTCTTGGTAGGTAGGAAAAATGATTTTCATTTGCTATAGAAATGTTAAGAAGAGATTCCTCCAGAACTATAGAAATATAGTGATACAGAATGGAAAGAAATAGTCTCTTAAAAAAAGCCAAACTTTAGTTCTGAACACTGTCTTTGCTGCTTTCTAGTTATGTCACCTTGGATTAGTCACTTACATTCACAATATAAAGACTTATCTAGAAGATAAGTAGAAGCAGACACAGAAAGCTCCTGATACATCATAGACTTTTGGTGATATAGTTATTATATTTCAATCTTTTGTCCCAGTACTCAGAGTCTGTAGGACAACTGAGTTCCCAGTGAGGTTAATTACTGCTTGTTACCCTTGCTGCACAGTTTACCCTGTCTTCCTTCATTATTCCCGTTATCGCTGAAAATCTCTGAGGTGATGGTGCTAAATATGAGGTAAGAAACAAGTCCACACATGTTAGTCCACTGCATCAAAATCTCTCCCTATGCTGCTAGTGACTTCCAAGGGAAAAGCATGACCATAGGTCATGACTAAGACTTCTAAGATTTCCGGATATCAAAGGTGCAATTCAAGGTGGAGTGACAGAGGAAAACAGTAAGGTAGTAGCCCAGACTCTCTGGTTTATAACAAAAGAATTCAATATACACTTGGTCTTAACAAAAAAGTAATTAGGGTGTTTTGGCTTCAAAACATCTATATGTAAAGATTCAAAAAGTGCTAGGAGGTTTTGCCTCTTTCAATTTTTGTCGCTGCTTTTATCTTTGGAGACTCACTTTAGATGTGCTTTTGTCATATGTAAGTCCACATAGATTCAGGATTAAACTTGCTAAATCACATGTCAGAAAGAAAGAAAGATCGAGACATCTTCAACCCTTGTTCTAATGAAAGGCTTATAAATATATAAATATATATAATACATATATAATATATAATATAATAATAATATATAAATATAAAAAGGCTTGGCTTGCTTTCTTTGTCTGTCTGTGAAATAACTAATGTGAATAAGAAGATTCCATATTAGTCTCCTGTGCAATTCCCCAGACATGGAGTCAGCTCCATTCCTGTTCTGAAAAATTTAAATGCAGTATATGAACTTCCTTAAGAAGCTTCATCTGAAGCATTAGTATATTCTGGATAGAAAAAAAATGACTGTTCACTTTTAAGGATCCTCCTAACTCTAGTTAGACTTTGTCTCCAAGACTTTACAAGCTCAATTTTTTCCTGTGGCCAGAAAACTACTTCCAGTGCAACTCTATATCTGATCCCTATGCCAGCAGAAGGATACATGACATTTCACCAGCCCCTATCCCCAATCATTGCTCCTTCCTATTTTATTTCCTATTGTCTTTGCATTGTGACATAAAACTTCCTTGAGCCAAATACTATAATTCTCATGCATATCAACTCTGGTTATGGATGCAAAAGCACGTCAACTGCAAATATTAATCCAATTTGAGCTGATTTAGAGTTGCCTTCGTCCCATCCTTCTTGTTGCCATCCTCTTCTTCATCCTCCTCCTTATCCTCCTCCTCTTCTTCCTTTTCTTCCTCCTGCTTCATTTATTATTATTTATTATTATTACTATGTCAGATGTTTTATTTTCTCAGCTGTGCATTCTGTCCTATTGTATGTCAGATCAGGCATTGGAGGCTTTCCTAAAGATTTCAGCAACATCTAGGGACCCTGAGAAAATGAGAACAATGATGGTATAAGACAATTCCTGGGATAGAGGATGTTGTGGTGTTGCCTGTACAAGAGGAATACAGCATCACAAGAACAACACATCTAGTGTGCTTTCTTACCTCTCTACCAAGCTTCTCTTCCACTGGGAAACAAAAGCTAATGCAGCTTGCCAGTTCCTATTTGACCTTCAAAAACAGAAGGGAAGCAACATCTGCTACATTTGCTTTACATCTGATTTCTAAAATATAGTCTGAGATGTCACAAGGACTAAATACAAGAGCAACCCAGAAAGAAAATTCTCTCTCCTCTGTATTTTCAAAGATAACATTCCTAAGCCAAAAAGGAAAATAGAGCTCAGCCAGTGGAATACTTAATAAGGACTACATTATATTTCCCAAGGGCTAAATTCTAGTTACTTAGAGTCTTAATCCATGATTTGATTGCTTTCATAGCAGTATTCTTTTTGCTGACCATGGAACATGACTCAGGACTGTATACATTACACACTCAAATTCCAACAGAGTGTGACTAGTGAAGGCAACAAAATTTGATATGACTTCCTTATTCGATAGGCTCCATTTACCTTATGCTTCATATAGGAACTCTCAACCAGTGTACACTTGGATATTCCTTTTCAATAGGGCTATTTTATAAGAAGTAAAAAAAATCTGACTTTCTCAACTATCTCCAATTATACTATAGCTATAAAGGCACAGTCAAGTTTATTTTATACATAAAAATGTCTGCCAGGTATTGGTTTCTCACATCTGTAATTCTAGTAACTTGGGAAGCTGAGATCTGAGGCTCATGGTTAGAAGCTAGCTCTATTAGAAAAGTCCATAAGATTCCCAAAACACCAGAAGTGGAGCTTTGCCACAAATGGTAAAATGCTAGCCTTGAGCAGAAAAGCTCAAAGTTCAGGGACTGTGACCAAGCCCTGAGTTCAAACCCAGGACCCGCACAAAGAAAACAATGCCAGCATCAAAATAATGGAATTGTTATATTTGACTTTTTCCATCTCAGTATACACACACTGATTTTTTTTCTCATAAGAGAACTCTATTTAAATTCATTCCATGTAATGGAAGAAGAAATAACTATTTTAAAATGAATAAATTCTGCAGTTATATGCTTGATTAGAGAATTACCATTCTCTAAAAGCTTTATTGCTTGATAAGTGTTTTTAATCAATAGTGTGAATGACAAATTAAGATCAATCCAAACTTAATTGCTAACATCTTGGAATTTATCACTAGTGTATATTGAAAACATTTTACATTTGAAGGAATGCATAACTACAAAAGTATAAATATGTAGTTAAGAAAATATTGATATGAATTATAAGAAAGATAAACTAAATTTTTCCATACTTTCTTCTTGCCTACAAGAAGAAAATTTCAAAGCCTTTTATAATTAAAACCTTATTTTTTGCATAATAGCTTAATCTCATTGATTTAGAGTTATAAATATCCTGAATGCGTTCATAATTTATTGGGGCTGAAAGTATTTATTTTAGTTTTTTGATCACATGCATGATAAAGAGATTTTTGTCTTTAATCAAGTAAGATACATTTCTCAAAGAGGTAATTGATTAGTTATTTCACAGAGACCCATTTGGGGCTATGTGGCTGGAGTCAGAATCAAGTTCTTAGTCAATTGACCCAGTGCCCAAAAGTTTTAGTCCTTTGGTGAAATGCCCAAGTTAAATGGCCATTTGATTGAAATACATGGCTGGAAGCATTAGAGACTTGGCAAAGCCATCAGACTGACAGCATGATGCTCTCATATACATAAAAGAGGAAGAATGAAAAGATACATGTGGATGGCTTTCCATCCAAAACAGAATTTAAGTCTCAAGTGGAAGGAAAGCCAGTGCTTTCCCAGAGATACAAAGAAGCCCTCCTCTCACTTCTCTAAATGGAGTCATTGTTTAATATACACAGATGCCACACCACCCAACACAAAATCCCACACGCCAACAGAGGAAATGACTAAACTCTGGCCTCAGGGAGACAACTCCACACAGTCTCTTATTTTTGTTTTATTTTATTTTATGTTGGTTGATATAGACTTTGTAAAGCTAGAATCAATGAGTCTTCAAAGTCTTTCTCAAAACCCCTGGTTAAACTGATCATAGCTGTAATATAGCTCACTTAAATGCCTGAAAGAGCTAATTTGTTCTTTTATTTTTCAGTTGTGTAAATGGCTGATTTCCAGGAATAAATCACATCACCATGTGGCTGACCTAATTTAGTAATTATTTCAAAATAGCAACTGCCTGATAAACTCATGTGAAGCCAGTAGTAAAAGGTTTATCTTTGAAGGTCCAGACTCATCCTTGAGATTGAGGCTGTATTTAGTAGTTTCTGAGATTAATATTAAAGATCTTAATAAATTTGACTTATTGGTTTTCTCTGGTTTTTCTTTATTGGTTCATTTTAGTCTGTTACTCTTTTTGTGTATGTTTGAACTCAAATTCATGGATTTCTGTGTGGTCTTTGGTTAATTCTCTGCAACTAGTTTATTGTTGCTGCTATTGGTTTATTAAGTTTATTTGACTGAACACTTATTTTTATTATAAACTCTAAGAATGTTTCTTAAAATAGAATATAAGGATATGAGTGTAAGTTGTCTCCATAGATTCTTATAAGTTCTTATTTTAATATATACATAAAATAATTTATTATACCTATATTATTTATCTCTAATTTCAGAGTTATTTAAACCAGTGGTCTTAGACTGGAAAGCAGTATGGAGGTTCTTCAAAAGACAAAACATTTTTGGCTCACACCTGTAATCCTAGCTACTCAGGAGGCTGAGATCTAAAGAATGCAGTTCAAAGTTAGCCTAGGCAGGAAAGTCCATGAGACTCTTAACCACCAGAAAATTAACCACCAATTAACCACCAGAAAATAGGAAGTGGTGCTGTGGCTCAAGTGGTAGAGCGCCAGCCTTGAGATGAATTGCTCAAGAACAGTAACCAGCCTCAGTGTTCAAAAAATAAGATAAAATACAAAAGAACTAAACAGAACTTCCCTATGAGCCATCAGCACAATCATGTTCACTGCAGCATTGTATACCATAACAAAGATGCCCTCAGTGGATTAATGGATCAAGAAAATGTCACACACACACACACACACACACACACACACACACACACACACACACACTGGAATTCTGTGCTTTCATCAGAAAGAATCACATATTGCCCCATTCTTAAGGAAATGGAAAGACCTGGAAAAATTATATTAAGCATAGTAAGCCAGACCCAAAGAAAAATAGCTTGCATGGCTTCCCTTATTTGTATAATTGGAATGTGCCTATAAATCCATAAATAAACCTAATGGATGGTTAAAAAATGATACTTGTACATGATTAATTAAACAGGAGTCTAAACATTCACACAGAGAGATCAAAGAAGGATATTCTTAGGAGAGTGTCCCAAGGGCTCGATAGCTATGTACATATGATCATATAAAATTATGTTAATCAAAATGAACTCCAAGAAATGGAAACAAGAGGTTTTATGTTTTACTTTTTGTGGTTTCCTCCCTTCCTCTTTGTCACTGATTTTTATTTCTGTACCTTTTGTCTTATGTGTAAATTTATCAGATTTGGGGAGTGGAAGGGAAAGCACAGAAACAGTGGGACAAAGGGTGAGCAAATTTATCAGTGATGCTCACTAGGCATTATGTTGAAAATAAACTATGTGACTAGTAGAGAAGATGGGCCAGGAAGCAAAAAATTTGGATAAAATGAGGGAAGAGGTGACATTGTTCAAAGAGAAATGTGCTCAATTCCTTACTTATGTAACTGTAACCTCTCTGTACATCACCTTTACAATATAATTTTTAGAAAGAATAAAAAACTAGTGGTTTACTTTTGTTAAATTCTTATTAATTAACTTTAATTTCAAAATTAATTTTGTTAAATTATATTAAACATATAGGAAACAGAAGAAATAGTAATGGCCTAATTAATTGGTCTATAATTGGGGCTAGGTTACCCTAACCCAGATCAAAATATTATCAAAGCATTTTCCTCTTTTTTCAAGGAAAGTCTCTAGTTTGACTTCTAGTAACATAAAATAATTTTTCTATTTTCTTAAACTGAACATATATCAATTGAATTATATAATTATTTATGTGTACATATATTTATCATTGCCATTATTATTTCATATGTCACAATGTCTACATGATGAGCTTATTGTCTTTTCCAAGAACTTCCTTACCAAGATGCATAGGATTCTCATATAATGGAGTGGCAAGAGTTCTCTTTTGTCTGTTCCCTAATGAGTTTATGCAATTGGAGGCATCTCACATTAACACAGCTCATGAGCATATCCATTGAGGTCTGATGTTATCACATGTTAAAACATTTTTTTTATTGGAAATCAATTTTTTTTTATCATTTTGAAAATCATTCCTGAAGTGTCAGGTTTTAAAAATTGTGTCAAGGGCTGGGGATGTGGCCTAGTGGCAAGAGTGCTTGCCTCGTATACATGAGGCCCTGGGTTCGATTCCCCAGCACCACATATACAGAAAATGGCCAGAAGTGGTGCTGTGGCTCAAGTGGCAGAGTGCTAGCCTTGAGCAAGAAGAAGCCAGGGACAGTGCTCAGGCCCTGAGTCCAAGCCCCAGGACTGGCCAAAAAAAAAAAAAAAATTGTGTCAATCTGAAACTTTTTGATTTATTGTAGTCTAAAGCAAAGTCTACTTGTTGCTGAAGTAATACATATTTCAATGGTAGTGATGTCACATCTTAAATATTAGTATGACTAATGTTTCTCTGTCTTTTCTTTTTTTTCATTTGTAATACTAGGAGTTCAATTCTTTTTTGTGTTTTTTTTGTTTTTGTCATTTTCTTTCTTTTTTAAAAATTTTTTATTGTCAAATTGATATACAGAGCAGTTACAGTTTCATATGTTAGGCATTGGATACATTTCTTGTACTGTTTGTTACCTCCTCCCTCATTCCCCCCTCCCACCTCCCCCTTTCCCTTTCCCCCCATGAGTTGTTCAGTAGATTTACACTGAACAGTTTTGCAAGTACTGCTTTTGTAATCATTAGTCTTTTTTACCCTGTGTCTCTCGACTTTGGTATTTCCTTTCAGTTTCCTAGTTCTAATACCTGTATACACAGTTTCCAATGTACTCAGATAAGATACAGAGATAGTGCAGGTACAACCACAGAAAGGGGCTACAAGAGGATCATCAACAATAGAAGCTATGGTTTCACATCACATGTTGAAAGTAATTACAACAGTGATATAACAGTCATTTCTATAACATGGAATTCATTTCACTTAGCATCATCTTTTGTGTTCATAAGGGTATAGCTATTGGGGTCTTGTGATCCTCTGCTGTGACTAGTATGATGGAGACCATAGAGTCCATGTTTCTTTGGATCTGGCTTACTTCACTTTAGTATAATTTTTTCCAAGTCCTTCCATTTCCTTACAAATGGGGCAATGTCATTCTTTCTGACAGAGGCAAAAAATTCCATTGTGTATATGTACCACATTTTCCTGATCCATTCGTCTACTGAGGGGCATCTGGGTTGGTTCCAGATTCTAGCTATGACAAATTGTGCTGGGATGAACATTGTTGTGCTGGTGGCTTTAGTGTGTTCTTGTTTCTGGCCTTTTGGGTAGATGCCCAAAAGTGGGGCTGCTGGGTCATAGGTGAGCTCTATGCTTAGCCTTCTGAGGACTCTCCATACCACTTTCCAGAATGGCTGAACCAGTTTACATTCCCACCAACAATGAAGTAGGGTTCCCTTTTGGCCACATCCCCTCCAACATTTATTATTGTTAGTTTCCTTGATATACAACATTCTTACTGGGGTGAGATGGAATCTCAATGTTGTTTTGATATGCATTTCTTTTATGGCCAGTGATGTAGAGCACTTTTTCATATGTCTCTTGTCCATTCTCATTTCCTCATCAGAGAAGTCTCTTTTTAAGTCTTTTGCCCACTTTTTTTTTTTTTTTTTTTTTTTGGCCAGTCCTGGGGCTTGGACTCTGGGCCTGAGCCCTGTCCCTGGCTTCTTTTTGCTCAAGGCTAGCACTCTGCCACTTGAGCCACAGCGCCACTTCTGGCCATTTTTTGTATATGTGGTGCTGGGGAATCGAACCCAGGGCCTCATGTATATGAGGCAGGTACTCTTGCCACTAGGCCATATCCCCAGCCCCGTCTTTTGCCCACTTTTTGAGTGGACTATTGGTTCTTTGCAGTTTTGTTTTGGAAGAATGTAATTTTTTAGTCCTGCATATATTTTAGATATGAGGCCTTTGTCCATTGTATGGCCGGTAAAGATCTTTTCCCAATCTGTGGGCTTTCTGTTTATCTTGCGCGCTATGTCATTTGCCCTGCAGAAGCTCTGCAGTTTGATGTCTCTTTTAATGAAAAGCATCAAGGTTTTATCAGCTTTATTAACTTTCAGAAAAAAACAAACTTTTCACTTTATTTCTTTCTATATTTATCCTTAGTCATTTTTCATTGTTCCTGTTTTTAAGTTACATCTTTATTCAAGCTAACCTTTTCCTACTTGTTGAAGCTAGTTTTTTGCCCTTGGTAGGAATTTTATACATTGACTTTTGAGTTTTTCTGTTTTCTAAGATATGAACTAAAGGTATAGATTTCCCTCTCAGGTATAGAATTAGTTACATCCCATAGATTCTGAAATGCAGTATTTCTGATATCATGGCATAGAAACTATTTCTAATTTCCGTTGTGATTTCTTATTTAAAAGTCATCCATTGTTTAAAAGTATGTTGCCATATATGCATGGACATATAGCCATATACATAATTGTAGCTAGACAGACAAATGCAGACAGACAAATAAAGATAGATAGATAGATAGATAGATAATGATAAAGATAGATAGATAGATAGATACAGATCATGAACCTAACAAATAGCTTCTTAGGAGAAAAGAAAGAGTATGACTAATCATAAAATACCTTGCAAGTAAGTTCAAAAACAGCAACGTCCATGAAGGCTTTAGAACAATAGGGTGAGGGAAAGACAGGGAAGTATAAACAGGATATGTGAAGAGGTTTTAAGTGTGAATGGTTTGAGGATGAAAGGGGATAAATATGGTTAAATAAGATTGTTTTCGACTCTGAGAATAGAAAAAAAATTAAAACTAAAATTATGTTGTTAATTTAGTAGCAAAAAGGCATTGTCAAGTTTTCTTTCTTAAAATTTATTTTTAGATTAATGTTACTGCAACAAGAGAAGTAATGTGACAATATCAGTTAAATAAAATGTATTGAGACATGTTTTCTGGCCTGACATATGGTCAGTTTTCACAAATGTCCAACATACTCATGAAAAGTACTTTATACAGTTAATAAAAATGATATAGTCATAAGTTAGTATTTCAATTAAGTCTTGTAAATCATATTGTTCATATAATGTTTAACATAATATTAATAATTCCCTCTAATTTTTCTATCAGAGAGATGTACTAATAATCTCTTACTATGATTTCATGTTTTCAAATTTTTGTTCCTAGGTGTAAAAGTTACTCTATCAGTTGCAAATAAATTACAATTGTTTAAAGTGCCTTGTGAATTCAAGTTTTTATCAAAATTAAATATCTTGCTTATGCCCTTTTTTCTTTTTACCCTATATAAAACTTTAAGGATAATACAGTGTAATTTTCTTTTTTTTTAATGTTTTATTTTCATTAAATTTAAAAAGTATTCTGCCAAATTTATTTTACTAATTTTGAGTTTGTTGAGTTTTTAATGATAAGATAATATTTACCTGGAAGATATATATATATTGGCCAGTCCTAGGCCGTGAACTCAGGGCCTGAGCACTGTCCCTGGCTTCTTTTTTGCTCAAGGCTAGCACTCTGCCACTTGAGCCACAGCACCACTTCTGGCTATTTTCTGTATATGTGGTGCTGAGGAATCAAACCCAGGGCCTTATGTATACAAGGCAAACACTCTTGCCACTAAGCCATATTCCCAGCTCCATACCTGGAAGATTTTTTAAATCTAAATCTATGTTACCTGCTAGTATCCTTTCAAAAACACAAGAAGTAAAAATTGACAGTCACCAAGAGATACTGAAAAAAATGCACAATCTTATTATGAGAGATTTAAGCATTTTTCAGGCACTGGTAAATCAAACTTTTTTTTTTTAATCACAAAGGATGAGGAAGAGTTTGACACAATCAAGTAGCTTGTTCAAAGACTCTTATGTCAAAGTTGAACTGCATTAAGAAAGGTAATGTAAACAGAGAATATAGTCTTAATGTCAGATAAGAATTTGTACAAAAATTAATAAAAATGTTTTATCCCTAATTCCATTTTGTATCTGTTTAATAAAGGTCTGTTTACTATAAATTGCACAAATATTTCTTGCTTGTATTTGTTCTGAAAAATCTTTAATTCTCAAGGTATTTAGTTATTTCATATTTAGTATAATTAGTACTTGGGTTTGAGTTTAAATTTACACAATCAATTTTGTCTTTGAAGTTTACCTTCTTTTTCTTTTCTTTTCATTTCTTTTTTTGGGGGGGTCAGTTTGGGGGCTTGCAGTCAGTGTGTGGGCACTGTCCCTGAGCATTTTTGCTCAAGACTAGCATTCTACTACTTGACCCACAGGCACACTTCCAGCTTTTTCTGAATAATTTAGTGGAGATAAGAATCTCAGAGATTTTCCTTCCCTGGCTTTCATTGAACCTCCATACTCAGACCTCATCCTCCTGAGTAGTTACAACTACAGGCATGAGGAACCAGCACCTGGGTTTCTTGGATGTATTTTATTATTTATCCTCACTTTTTCTTTCTTTCTTTTTTTATTTTGTCGGGTGTGAACTCAGGGCCTCAACACTGTCCCTGGCTTCTTTCTGCTCAAGTCTAGTGCTCTACCACTTGAGCCATAGTGCCATTTCTGGCTTTTTCTATATATATGGTGCTGAGGAATTGAACCCAGGGCGTCATGTATATGAGCCAAGCACTCTACCACTAGGCAATATTCCCAGCCCCTATTCTCACTTTTTCTAATTGCTTCTTGATGTTGTTTTAATTTTTCTTCTTTTAAATTTTAAGATTTCATGTCTTCCATCTCTTGGCTTAGTCATTGTATACAAAAAGACATATTCTTTCGGAAGTTGCTCTGCAGATTATAACATTACTTCTCAAGCTCTGAATAAATTAGCACTTTTCCACTTTTTTCTCTCCATAACTTGTGCTGCTTCAAAAATTTTTATTTTTTAACTGTTTAAACTTAACATATTATTTTAAATACTGTTTTATATAAGCCTTTTTCATTTAGATATCAAAAAACCATGATTATTGCCAGTTGATGTTCTTTCTTACATATCCAAATTTAACAGCTGAGATTATTTTACTTCTCCCTGAAGAATTCTTATAATGTTTGTCTTTATTGTGGAGGTGTTTCTGGTTCACTATCTCAGGTAATACTTCTCTTAAATGTCTTCAGAGTGAAATATACTATTTAAAATGGAATTTCACTGGTAATGGTATTCTTATTTGTCTTTCCTTATTTTGAAGATGTTGTCCTGTTGTCTTTTGATTTCATTGTTTCTGATGATTAGTCAGATTCTTCTTTTGGTATTATTTCTATTATTTCAAAAGTCATATTTTACTTTTTCTCAAAAACTTCACTTAAATAAATTTACATATTAAATTTACTCATAGAATATTCTTACTGTAGTTTCCATTTCTCTAACTGACCTATGTCTGATAATATAATCATTTAATGCATATATCTGATTTCTCTAACATCTGTTGCTTGACATTGTGCTTCTCCTGTTTAAATGGTCTAGTGTTTCTTACATATCCTGTTACTTTTGTTTACTGCTGAGTATTATATATCATATATTATAGACATCAGTTGAGGTGGCATTCTCTAACGCAGGTGTAGAGAAAGTTTTCTATTATATCATTTATGGCTATAGAAAATAATTAACATAGACAAACACCTCTGGGCATCTGAAATAAATATATAAGAAGCATAAGTATCTGCCTCATCATGTTCTAAAGGAGAACTACATATGGCCCATAGTAAGGGCTGGCAAGCTTTTCTTGTAAAGGTCAGGAGGTAAGTTTTATTGACTTAGTTGACCAGGTACCTTGTATTGCGACTGATTTAAGTTAATACTGCAGTGTGAAAACTGCTATGGGCAATATGAAAATGAATCCAGGACCCTGAATATGTTCCAATGAACCTTTATTAAAAAGAAAATGAGTAGATAGGACTTTGGTTTATGTAGTTTGCAGAACTCTATTTCAGGAAAGATTTGCTATTTCTTCTGATATGTGGATAATCTAAGAGTTCCAGGAATCCTGTACTAGTTTATTCTGTTTAAAAACATAAATCAGGGTTTTTGTTGTTGTTGTTTATTTGAAAGATGACTGTTATTTTATTCATTCAAAACCTTAGCATTTAGAATAGGGTGTCTTAACAATTTGTGTCTCTTAATTCTTTGTTGCAACAGATGTCTTATGCATTGAAGCATGTTTACCAGTCCAGGGCTGTCTTCAAACCGTAGTCCTTAAATCTCAGCTTCCTGAGTAGCCAGGATTATAAGCCTGAGCCACTAGTGCCTGGCTTATCTCCTCTATTTTACTGTACTTAACGTACCTGTTAGCAATGCTGTTAGCAATGGTCCAGTGTCAGAAGAACTGATTTCTTAAACTTTTACTCTTTCAAGTATATTGGAAAAAAAGAATATTGTGAGCTATTATTAAATGCAGTTATTTGGGTTTATAGCAGTCAGCTCATAGTAGCCTTAAAAGGTGTATACACTGACAGGAAATAAGTACATTATGTATATTCTGACTCCTTCCTTTTCTTTTTATAAGAATTCATCCACAAAATTCTTTTGTATGCCTATCTTGACTTCAGTATCTGTTCCCCAGAGAAACCAGCCTGTGATGAGTGTATTCAAATTAGATATTAATGCCATTTTAATTTTTCCATTGAACATTCACTAATGCTAGAAGAATTTTAATTGGTCACATTCTCACAAATACTTGGTAATATCAATCTAATCAATTTTTAGCCATGTTAATATCCAGTAGTGTCATTGAGGTTATGTTATACATTTCTCCAATCGTTAATGGTATTTGACATCATTTTGTTTCAAAGCAATTGTAAAATGCCTGTTCATGTCTCCCTTTGAATTTACTGGTTTGTATTTAGAGATGTTGTGTCTTCAAGTTCCTTAAAGTAATGTTGAGGCATGGAACTAAATTGTTCCACTACAGAACAGAACTAAATTGCAACTAACATATTACATTAATGAAGAATTGCATTTGTATTCACTTTGGACTTCTTGCTGACCATTGCAAATTGATGGTGGTTTATAGGCCAGGGAAGGCATTTTGTGTCCATTCTGAGATAGCAGTAGCCTCCCACGCTCTCCTGTCCTGCAGGAGAGACGAGAAAGTGTACCCCACTCGGGTGGGTCCAGGAAGAGGGTATGGGGGCTGACAGACCACCACCCAGCCCCCTTCTCCACAGAGGACAAACAGGCAGCCTGGAAGCCAGTCGGAGCCAAACTCGTTTAATTCAGGAAAAGATCTGTTACACAGGTTGGAGGGCGGCGGAAGGGGAAGGATACGGAAAGGGGAGGGATACGTGCACCTACATAGGGGCTGTGATTTGGTGCCTGAGCTGTCCATCAGGGGTGATGTCACGGGACCTCCCTAAGGGGCGGCTCATATCTACATCAGGGCCCTCAGAACCTACTTGTATACAAGGCGTCTGGGCTGGTGTGCCCCACAAGCAGTGACTGTGGATTTGTGTCTAGAATCTCTCAGGGTATTCTTTCTTTCTCTCATTTATTTTTTTTATCACTTCCCCTTCTTTCAAAACTAAAGTAGGACAGTCTTGAATTGCCTTCCTGTGAGATAAACTTTATTTTCCTAAATAAATAAAAGTCTTTGTGAGTGCTGTCCTTCCCAGTCTGGCTGGACAAGAAGGGGTCTCCAATTGCCCCATTCGTAAGGAAATGGAAGGTCTTAGAAAAAATTATACTAAGTGAAATGAGCCAGACCCAAAGAAACAGGGACTCTATGGTCTCCCTCAAAGGGAATAATTAGCACAGTTTTAGGCTAGTCACAGCAGAGGATCACAAGAGCCTAATAGCAATGCCCTTATGAATGCATAAGATGATGCTAAGTGAAATGAACTCCATGTTATGAAAGTGACTGTTATATCACTGTTGTAATTACTTTCAACATGCGATGTGAAACCGTAGCTTCTATTGTTGATGATCCTCTTGTATCCCCTGTCTGTGGTTGTTCCCATGCTATCACTGTATCTTATCTGAGTACACGGGAAACTGTATATACTGGTATTAGAACTAGGGAAGTGAAAAGGCATATCAAAATTGAGAGACAAAAGACAAAAGAAAACAGCTCTAAAAGCAATACTTGCAAAACCATTTGGTGTAAACCAACTGAACAACTCATGGGGGGAGAGGAACAGGGGGAGGGGGGGGGTGGGGGGAATGAGGGAGGAGGTAACCAACAGTACAAGAAATGTGCCCAAGGCCTAATGTATGAAACTGTAACCTCTCTGTACATCAGTATGACAATCAAAAAGAAAAAAAGTTTAAAAAAAGGAGGGGTCTCCAGCCCATTCCTCCCTGATTGATTCACAGACTTCCTGCCCTTTCTGCCCAGGGAAAAAATTACAACAGATGGTGGCTACCAGAGATTAGAAGGCAACCTCTGAAGATATTGTCCAATCCAAAACTCATTGAATTCCATTAATCTTGTTTTCTTATCATACTGAGGTACTAGGTAGTGCTTTGATAATAGATGTTAAACAATCATATCTCCAGAATAGATAAAAGGATTGAGGGAAAGAAGACAGGCAGACAGATAGAACTCCCATCCCATCATGGCCAATTCCACATCAATAATGTAACCTCATAGACCATACAGTTAGAAGGAACATACACTTGCATATTACAGTGCTTTTTCCATACAAATATAACAACTGCAAGTAACCTTATAAGAATAGATAATAGTGCACTTATCAAGACAGCCAGGATGCCCTTGCTCTGGTATGTAATCATAGCTACTCAGGAGGCTGTTACTTGGAGAACTGATCTTTGAAAACAGTCCATGCAAAAAAGTCAAATTGTCTACGAAAATGCCAGAGGAGGCATGTCTTAGGTGGTAGAGCACCAACCATGAGCAAGAAAGATGATTAACAGCTTGAGGCCTTGGGTTCAAGCCCTTGTACATAATGAATACAAACAAAAAAAATAGAAAATCACAAGTTTGGGGTATTGATAATCTTTGGTTTACAATGTAACTATGTTTGCAATTTAATTTTTAATAATGGCAATGCTATTGTTACCCCTTCCCTTGTTTTCTCCTACTTTCCATCCCCCCCACCCGCACTGACTTCCCTAGCCCCCACTCCCAAGTTGTAAAGTTCATTTCCAACCTGGTGTCTTGTAAGTATCACTATTGTATTGGTTCGCTCTTTGTTGAAAAGAAGTTTCTTTATTTTTTCTTTTCTTTTCTTTTCTTTCTTTTTTTTAATCATTCCTGGGACTTGAACTCAGAGCTTGAGCCCTGTCTCTGGCTTTTTTTTTGCTCAAGGCTAGCATTCTACCACTTGGCCACAGCACCACTTCTGCCTTTTTCTATATATGTGGTGCTGAGGAATTGAACCCAGGGCTTCATGTATGCAAGGCAAGTACTCTACCACCAGGCCGTATTCCCAGCCCCAAAAAGAAGTTTGTTTTAAGCATTTCTTATTATACTATTTGATCCGATCCTCACAACAACGCTAGAGATTTTGTGCTATCATTGCTTCCATTTCACAGATGAAGAAATTAATCCAAAGAGAGACGAAGTTGCCCACAGTGTCACAGAAAGCCACTCATAGAGGCAAGACCCTGATAAGCTTGGGCTCACATGTTTTCTTTCACCTCAAATGCAAGACCATGGTAGGGATATTTTTGGTTGATCTTTCAGGTTTTAAGAAAAACAAATGCACTCATACTTTTTTTGCTTGCTCAAGAAAATTCTGTGAGCACATTTTAAGCCATAAAAATAAAACTCGTGTGGAAATTCAACAGTGGAGTCTCAACGGGGTCTGGTTGCAAACAAAGGACAGAAAAGTTAGTTCTGTGCTCAAGGCACTGTTTGTAATCTGAACTAATCATGAGGAATCAGCACACATAGCCAATTCAGGGACATCCTGTAAAATTAACTGTCTTGTTCTCTTCAAAATGTCAATTAAACAAATACACAAAGAAAACTAAAGAAGAATTCCAGGTTAAGTGAAAGTAAAGAGATGTAACATAGGAATAAGACACATTGTTTTGCAGTGAACGATACTGAGATCGCTGGGGAAACCAGAATAAGAACCATAAGCCACTAATAAGGACTAATTAAATAACATTATCATACCGATGCTAATTTTTTATAATTATGCTATTACATAAGAAAATTCTTTGTTGATAAGAAATAGAGCTTAAAGTATTTTAGGAGTGAAGGAACATTAGGAAGCAACTTACTCTTAAATTCAGAAACCTAACACATGAATATAAGGATATTATATATATCTTTATATCTCTATATGTCCATACCTATATGGACATGTACATATGAACATATATAAGGACATATATATATTGATAAGCACATATATATGTATTTATATATATACATGTACATATATATGCTTTTGCTACTTGCTCAAGAAAATTGTACAAGTACATCCTAAGACATAAATAAAACTCTCATGGAAATTTGGCAGCTAAATATCAGCTAGGCCAGATTGCAAACAAAGGACAGGAATATTAGTTCTATTCTGAAGGCACTATTTGTAATCTGAACTAATCATGAAGACTCATCATCCACACCCCAACCCAGGCACATCCCATAAAATAACTAGCATATTCTTTTCAAAATGTTATTCAAAGAGAGTCAGGAGAGAAAAAAAATATAAAATGCTAAGTCTGAATAAATTCAAAAGAGTAGCATGCTTGTACCCTTGACAATTTTCTGTAATCCTCACAGAAAGTCTAAGTAAAAGATTAAACACAATCCAAAAAGTCAGTAATGGGCTGGGGATATAGCCTAGTGGCAAGAGTGCCTGCCTCGGTATACCCGAGGCCCTAGGTTCAATTCCCCAGCACCACATATACAGAAAACGGCCAGAAGCGGCGCTGTGGCTCAAGTGGCAGAGTGCTAGCCTTGAGCGGGAAGAAGCCAGGGACAGTGCTCAGGCCCTGAGTCCAAGGCCCAGGACTGGCCAAAAAAAAAAAAAAAAGTCAGTAATGAACTTTCTTCCCTTGCTCTATAATGAATGCAAACTATCCTTCTTGTACTTGTTCTTATATACGTGTATATACATTCTGCTTCTCTTTCCTGACCTCCTTTTTCTCTCTGGACTTCCTTTCTTTCTCTGAGAAAAAGTTAAAAACGTCAAAAATTTTAGTCCCTGGCAGGCTTTTGCACTAGCTGTCCTTTGTTGGTTGTTCTATCTGGTTCTAGCTTCCTCTTGGATTTGTAGCAGTACCTGTGTGAGTACAGCCTTCCTTATCTTATCAGCAGCCATAAGCCACCAATGATTGACATGGCTGACATAACTCAGATAATTATGGAACTGCAAAAAGCAGGGTACAAGATTTCCACTGTTCCAGGTGGCTGTACTGAGTCGGAACATGTGGTTCCATTCTGAACAACAAGTGACTTTCCTGACATCATAACAGTAATTTAACACTGAACTCCAAAACCCCAGTGTGACCAAAGTGGTAAAAATCACTTTGTATATTGCACAAACCTGCTTCTTTAAAACCCTTCTTCATAATAAATGAAAAGACCTGGTGTTGGTGCCTTGTGAGTATAATCCTAGGTACTCAGAAAGCTGAAAGTCCTTGTGACTCTTATCTCCAATTAACTGACAAAATGTCAGAAATGCAGATATGGCTCAAGTGGTAGAGCTTGAGCCTTAAGTGAAAAGTGAAATAGAGTATGAGGCCCTTAGAAGCATCACTAAATTAATAAATCATCATCATTATCATCAACATCATGAATGGATTCAAAACACAAAGTGAATAGATTGTCATTATATTAATATATTATCTCCACAAATTTCCTTTTTATTTAGTAAGTTTCATAGTAAGGTTTCTTTTTGTTTTAAGTGCTAGGTAGTTATCTTGTGTTTCACAGTGTAAGTCCAAAGGTCAAGGGAATATATTTTCATTTCATAAATTGTTCACTATTTCATTATATCACAATTTAAAAGGCTAAAGAGATAATTCTGCCTCACCTTTACAAAACAATAAAAGAAATAAGAAAAAAAAAACCTAAAGGTATTGGAAGACAGCAACAGCTTACATAACTACTTCTGGAAAGACTTTCGCTAATGGAAACTGGAGGCTTGGTTTTATGGTATTTAGGTCACTTTATCAGAAAGCAAACCATTTGTCTTTGATCATGCCCTTGCCAGAAGATCCCTAATTCATTAGTGTGCTATTAATGAGGCTGGATTTTTAAAGCAGGTGTTGTTAAGTGCAATCAGAGCAGCTTTATTAAGCTGCAAATTGTCTTGCCATGACAAAGGAAGTCAGATTGGTCCGTGGCAGTTAACCTTTGTCTATATGCATGACTTAGCTGATTAAACAGCAATTGATAATGACCTTCAGACTGGCAAAGCCGGGGAAAAGGTGATGCCTGATGTTGGCATTCATTGTATGTGATGTGAGTGACAGGCAGATAGTCTCTTTAATTTAGAAATCTATAATCCAATTCCAAAATTAACTAATATTGCAGTGTAATGAACCACTAATTTATGTGTATTAGACTGATATTTTAATGTGCATGTTATTTCAATGTAGAGTATTACTGATGAGAGAAAGAGAGTTAACTTCAATTTGAAATTGTTTTGACTGGCCATCCTTTGTAGCTGGAAAACAAAAGAGATTTGCTTTCAGTTATTTATTGATTTCTTTAACAAATATACTGAGCTCCCAACATGTTGAAGACTGGCTCAGTGAGTTAAGCATGGATCCTGTTTCTGAAGAGTTCACAATGGGGTGACAGACAAGAAGGCCTATTTTAGTACAATTTATTCAGTGTAACAACAGTTTATCATTAGCACCTGAAAAATAAGCTTGCTGTTACTCTCAAGATCTTAACTGATTCCAAAAATGTGAAGGGAGATACAGAAGATGAGAAATTTGAATTTAGGGAGTGTACTTTATATGATAGGTATCACATTCTAATTTCCTCATTGTTTATCATATTGCTGGATAAATCTGATGGGCCACCTTTCACAGACAAAGAAGGGAAGCACTCATATGTTTAGTGTTTTGTCTAAGTTCAGTTAACTTTTAAGAATCTCAAATCAATTTCTATCTCTAAAATCCACACTATCCTGAAGCACCATGTGAAAATTTCAAGAAAAACTGAATGAATGGCAAAAAAAAAAAAATCTGTCATCTATGCTGCAATCTGTGTGTCTGTGTGTGAGTGTTTGTTGTGTGTGCGTGTGCATGCATGTGTATTCTAATTTGTTGTTTGGTTTGTCACAATGGGTGACACTGCCTTTACATTTCAAACAGCAGCTACTGCCCCATGTCATTACATATTTCCCTGTATTTTTTTGCAAGTTCATCTTCATGAATACATTCTATGACTTCACCATTTATCAGGGTATCTCCCTCCTCATTTTAGATGCTTTTATGTAGTACTTTCCAAAGACATAAGCAATACAAGGATGAGTACTAACATGAAGTTATGTTGAAGCTTGTGCTTCTCCTATCTTAGTATGAACATATTCCATTTCATTCTGGAGTATGTTAATACATGTAATATGCTTAAATAGATTTGTTTAACTGTTAAATAAAATTAGAGAGGCCCTTGTCCTACAGCAGGAGCTTTCAAAGCCTTTAATATGCTAATGATATTGTGACTTTCCCAAGGAGAGGACAAAGTGGTATTCCAGGGTTCCCAAGCTTTCTTGACCAGGAGTCTCTTTGTTCTTTGAACACCAATTAACACTCACAAGAATTAGAGTGTGCAGATCCCCGGGAGGCCTTGTTCTCTAAAACTTTAAGCAGCCAAGTAGCATCTCAGAGCAGGGAGAGAGTCTGGAACAATCTGAATGAACAGTATGATCATTAATCAAATTAAGTATAAATGATATTCATCTAAGTTGTTGAAAGCAAACCTCAATAGTTACTATAGATATTAGGTGAGACTACCTGATTCCTGCACCTCTTCCAAATGACATTTGAATGAACTAGTCATTTTCACATTATACTAAAGGTAATTTAAAAAAATAACTGGGGTAAATTGGATGTGAAATTTTGAAATAAACCCTGTAGAGTCACTAAGATAAAGCTAAAATGTATAAATGTATGAATTATTTAGTTTTAATAGATCCATCGTTCTGAGACAAAACTGTTAAAACTTTTAGAATCATCATTCAAAAACATATTGTAAAATCTACTTCTCCTGATCAAAATTTCTGATGGACACTGGAAGCAAAGTGTCAATCTCTTCTAAGGAGGGAAATACTTCTTATAACTATGTGTTTTCACCTTTGCTCTTTTACATTGTTTTCTGGTTGCCTTCATTCAACTGCCTGCCTGCTGGTTATACAATGCTATAAAATCAATAACAAACTTTTCAACTCTGCATCTGCAAGTGTAAAACCTCAAATTATAGGTTATCGCTACCACTGTAAGTCCATTTACCATGTTATAATTGTTATTGCTGAAGTACTTCCTGCTTTGGTCCTGTTACTAAAGGAATCTAAGTATCATAGGAACCGTGAGAGCCAACCTGCCCTGTAATTCTCCCTGTGAAGCCTCTGGAACATGTCCAAGTATACAGCAGACTTGTACCATTGGTGGGAAATACCTCATGCTCCCAGGGAAAACAAGGAGCCTGGAAGCTGGAGTGTTATATTTAAGAAGGCATCAATTTGATTTGCCAGCATGTCATAATTATATTGTGCTACACCAGTGTTTTTCATAATTCTTTGAAAGGTCGCTCAGGTCTACCTAATTTCAAGAAATCCAATTTCCTCCTATCTCCTACGAACTCTATCATTCTTGCAAAAGGAGATCCTCAAATGAACTGGTGATAAAACTTTAACTACCATTAATGGAATGAGGCTACCTGTTCACTGGGTAGCAACAATAGAGGACTTTTCACATCATCAATGATGATGAGTAGATCAATAACAGTGATGCCTGGTTCTTTTACCATTAGGATAGAAAAGGAATGATCCCCCATCTTCCTCCATGATTGTCCATTTCTTTGTCAATAACAATTAAGCCTGAATAAGGATTATTTTACAAGTAGAGCAACTACACAGACCATAACTTGGACAGGTAAAAGTTATTTTGGAGATGAAAATAAGAAAAGTATATTTTAGCTAACAGCTATTACAATTTTTCTTAGAAAAGGAATACAATCATCAGGTCATAATCATTTTGGTACAATATATTTCTCTACTGAGTCATATGTTCAGTAGATGGAGCACATATCTTTTGGAAGATAAATTGCTCAGCAGTATTTTCAAATCTCTGCATTAGAAATGGCTTGCAATGATTTGCCAAGGGACTTAATCTACACAGGACAACCCACTTTTCCCAGTTATCGTTTTAAAAAATATATCTATTGTTATTGTTATTTTATAAATTTAATTTTATGGTCAAGGTGATTACAGAGGAGCTACTGTTACATATGTAAGGAAGTCAACACATTTCTTCTCATGCTTGTTACCCCCTCCCTAATTTTTCTCCTAACGGCCTCCCCCCCAACCCCAAGTTGTACAGTTCATTTCCAACATATTGTCTTGTGAGTATCACAGTTGGAATGGTTCACCCTTTATCCTTTGCTCACCATTTTGAAGTTCCCTTTCCCTTCCTAATTCAGATAAACATATACCAAGGGTATATAATATCCAGGGTACCGAAATCAAATACAGTAACAACAGGAGATAATAAACCATAGGAAAGAAAAAAAGTAACATAGTACATTAAAAATAACAACTCCATATCTTGAAGTTCATTTCACTTAGCATCATATCATCTTGTAGGATCATTTGTGCATAGCTATTGAGCTATTGTGATTCTCTGCTAGAATTATCCTAGATATTTACTAATTATTACCAATGAAGGAAACCATGGAATCTATGTTTCTTTGGGTCTGGCTCACTTCACTTAATATGATTTTTTTCCAAGTCTTTCCATTTCCTTACGAATGGGGCAATGCATTCTTTCTGATGGAAAGATAGAAATTCATTGTGTATATATACCACATTTTTTGATCCATTTATCTACTAAGGGGTATCTGGGTTCATTCCATATTTTTGCTATGGTAGAAAACACTGCAACGAACATAGTTGTGCTGGTAGCTTTAGTATGCCCTTGTTTGTGATCCTTTGTGTAAATGCCCAGAAGTGGATGCTGGGTCATAGCAGAGTTCTATGTGTAGCCTTTTGAGGAACCTCCATACTGCTTTCCAGAGTGGTTGGAGAAGTATACACTCCCACCAACAGTGTAGTAGCATTCTCTTTTGGGCACATCCCCATCAGCATCTGTTATTAATTTTCTTGATAATGGCCATTCTAGCTGGGGTGAGGTAGAATTTCAATATTGTTTTGATTTGCATTTCTTTTATTGCCAGGGATATTATTTCTTTTCTTTTTTTTTTTTTTTTTTTGCGGGGGCAGTCCTGGGGCTTGGACACAGTGCCTGAGCCCTGTTCCTGGCTTCTTTTTGCTCAAGGCTAACACTCTACCACTTGAGCCACAGCTACACTTCTGGCTTTTTCTGTTTATATGGTGCTGAGGAATTGAACCCAGGGCTTCATTCATGCAAGGCAAGCACTCTACCACTAAGCCATATTCCAAGCCTGATGTTGAGTATTTCTTCATGTGTCTATTGGCCATTCTTATTTCCTCTTCAGAGAAGTCTCTCTTTAAGTCTTTAGCCCACTTATTAATGGTGCAGTTGTTTCTTTGAGGATTTGTTTCAGAGAGAAAAATGAGTGCAAAATTCTTAGAAGGGATACCCAGGAAAATGAATGCACTGCTAACCAAATTAATGGAAATGAAACTCTTATTTTAGATTTCACCAAAATGATAATTGTGACCATTAGAGAAGAAGTAAGCAATATAGAAGATATCATTGTTGGGGCTTGATAAATAGAAACTGACTAAAATTACAGCTAACATGCTATTTAGTTTTCCTCAACCACTTTCTTGGAGTTGTGATATGGTTTATTTTGCTTTCATAGTTACAGGAGATGCAGTGTGGTGGCCTAGGAGGGTGGTTTTCCAGATGTGATTCCCAGGTAGAGCAGTGGACAGTACTCAGGCTCAGTTGCAGAGTCCTCAACCAAAAACTCCTGTGGTGGGCCCGGCAATCTGGGCATCATCTGGTCATCACTGACCAAGTGACATACGAAGTGATCATCACAACAGAGTTTGAAACTTTCCTGGTAAAATATTCACAAATAAGACAGTTTGCAATTCACCAATCATCTGTGTCAAGATAAGCAAATAATCTAATTCCTCTGGGAAGGAGATGCTAAGAGGAAATGTGTGAATTTAGAAACTTGGGTTATTTCTCAGGTGGTTTTGATTTTGTAATTTTTTTTTTTTTTTTTTTTTGCCAGTCCTGGGCCTTGGACTCAGGGCCTGAGCACTGTCCCTGGCTTCTTCCCGCTCAAGGCTAGCACTCTGCCACTTGAGCCACAGTGCCGCTTCTGGCCGTTTTCTGTATATGTGGTGCTGGGGAATCGAACCCTAGGGCCTCGTGTATCAGAGGCAGGCACTATTGCCACTAGGCTATATCCCCAGCCCCTGATTTTGTAATTTTATATCAAGTACTTATACCTTAAAAGTTAAATTCCACCATAATAATTCAGTGCTGAAAGTCAGAAGGCCATGAATTCCAACTCTGCTGCTTCATAGCTCTGTTCTTTTGTTTAGCCTCTGAGAGCCTCAGTTTACTCATCTATTTTGAGAGATAGAGGAGATGATTTTTGTAGGGTACTTAACAAGGTAATTGGAGTAAGGAATGACTGGTGTGATTAGGAAGCAGAGCACAGAAGAAAATGGGGATCAGTCTTCTATGTCTTTCAATTAGAAAAGGGAAGTCCACCTGAGTTCTGGTCTTCAGCCATGAGGACATGCTGTTGCAGGACAAACGAGTGAGCATACACTGAGTTACTCAATTCAAGCTATGAGAAAAGTTGTTAAAATTTCACATAGATTTTTCTATGAGAAAAAACTTATTTGATTAAGCTACATTGTTTTTATTATGGAGAGCAATTTTGGTCCGTCCATCAGATGGTAATATAACATTTCTTTAAAACTTCCCAGCTTTATTTTTGTGTGGCAAATTAAAAAAGGGAAATACATAACTGTTTGCACTGTATTTGCAAACAATCAACAAGGAAGCCGTGCATTAATTGTAGAGATGAAAGCAGGATGCTGTTTGTATTTATCTGTGTGTATCACAGCCCCAGACGGTTTGATTGGGAAAGTACTTCATAGCAGGAGCCTGAGAGGCAGCAGCTAAATAGATGCCTCTTTGCTGGGAGGTGTTCAGTATCAGACAGGGCTTTGTTGACCTTGTTCCTAAACACAATGAGTCTGTGTGGAGCGCTGTGTGCAGCAGTGCCTGGGCCTCTGTTTTAGTTCTTAATTTCTTTCACAGCATCAAAAGGCTTTCCTATTCAAAAGCTTTTCTTTCTCTTTTACCCCTGAGCCTCTGCAATTGAGGCAGAACTGCAATCTACCAGCAGCAGCCTTTGTTCTTGCCTTTCAGGAGGCTGGGGAACAGTGTGAGTCCTTCCTAATTAGCCTGTGGACCAATGGAATACTTCTCCAAGCCAGGAGAAGCTGCAATCCCACAGCCCAAGGGGCAGAAAAGGGGGGAAAGGCCTCTTTAATTAAGGCCCAACAAAACCCAGGGAAAATGGTATTTTACTCTCTACAAACGTCTTGTTTTTAAAATCCCTGTAAATGCTGGCACATGCACATGCTTTTAAACAGTGCCTTTGCTTTTGCCAATGTACTGTCACTCTACTTTGGCTAAAGATTTCAGAAATTATTGGCTCATGGGAGTCTGGAAGCCAGCAGTCTCAGGCTGTGCCTGTATCTGCATTCGCACAAGAAACCCAGGTTGTCCTGGAGGCAAAGAGCTGATAATCAGGAGATGGTCACTACTTGTGAAAAAGTGATGCATGACAGACCACCCTATGAGCCTGGCATTTACACAGGACATTCACAAATGTCACCCACCGCTCAAAAACATCGCAGGCACCACATGTTTTAATTTATTACGTTTCTCCATTGTTTGTTCCTTTTCAAAGAAGTCTTTTAACTATAATGCATTTATTTTTTTCTTCAGTGACTTTTTCAGTGGCTTAACAGTATGCAGATTAAGATGCTAGTTTGAATGTGGTACTGTGAAATATCCTTCCTGCCTATCATACACACACACACACACACACACACACACACAGCACTCTTGTGTCTCTCCCTGTACCAAAAAATGATTGTTTACATCTTTATTTTTTTAACTAAAATAATTACCTGTCATTTAAAAATGTGAAGCGAAAATTTTAGAATGCACACAATTATAATAAGAAATGGTTTCTAAAATTGTACAAAGGCCTCCCATTTAGTAATAGCCATTATTAACATTTTATCATGAAATCAGTTACTCTGTATGTTCCATGTAAGCTTATACAAATGGAAAGATTCCATATATTTTATTCTCTTTACTTGTTCGTATATGTAGATATTTGCTTAAGTATGAACATATAGCTGCATCATCATTTTAATGCTTATGTACTACTGGTCTTTTGAAAAACAGCAAAAGCACTAAGGAACATAATTTTTGTGTTTACACTTATCTGACTTGATTTTGAATATATCACAACATTCCACAACTTGTAAATTCCCATTTTAATGCCGGTGTTTGCGTTTTATAGATAATATAGTCTAGTTAGCAATATACATGATAAAATAGAATACTGCAGAAATAAAAAATGTATACAAGCATAAACAGCCTTTAAAAATTTTCCATGACACTGAATTCTTTTTCCACTAGGACAATAGCAGATAGTGTGCTGTTAGTCAGGGAAGTCCAGTGTTCTCTGAAAGCTCTTTGTGAAAATGTCAAAATATTTTGGATTGTTTTAAAACTAGCCTATGTCTATACTACACCATATATTCAGTCAATTTCCTACAGAGTTGGTCTGGCCTTGAAATGTTTGGCAGGTTTTGTGTTTGTGCTGCCATGCCTTGGGCATCATGTTGGCATAGTCTGAGTTAGAGAACAGAGGCAGGGAAACAATGCTCTATTTACTTTGTTATTTGTACTGAATTACATTTGCCTTTAAAATAGATAACAGTTAAAATCATGATACATTGGGACAAAGACCAGATTTCAAAATGGACTACTCATCAGGCACTGGAATCGCATGCCTGTAATCCTAGCTACTCAGGATGCTGAGATCTGAAGATCATAGTTCAAAATCACCCCAGGTAGGAAAGTCTATGGGATTCTTACTTCCAATAAACCAGAGGGGTGGGGGGGGGGAGAGAGAGAGAGAGAGAGAGAGAGAGAGAGAGAGAGAGAGAGAGAGAGAGAGAGAGAGAGAGAGAGAAAGTGGTTCAAGTGGTAGAAGCTCAGTGACTGCACTCAATCCTTGAGGTCAAGCCCCAGGACACACACACACACACACACACACACACACACACACACACACACACACACGAAACAGAAACATAAACTCAGGCTACTCATGATCCATTATTTTGAACCACTGTCAGGACCTCAAGCACATTAACTATAAAAGGAGGAAAATGTCTTTCAATAATTCTGTAAATGACAAGTATGATAATATCCAAGTTAGCATTTCATAATTTATTATGTCCAGCAAGGATTCTCTTTTTTGTTGTTGGTGGTGGACCAGGGTACTTACTGTCCCTAAGCTATTTTGCTCAAGGCTAGCACTCTGTAACTTTGAACCACAGTGTCACTTCCAGTTTTCTAGACTAAAAAGAGAAAATATGCATGAGGAAATGTCTTGGGAATAGTCTGTAGAGTATGAGGAAAACGCAGATTCCATGATAGGACATGTAGAGACTGCCCACTGTCATCCTAGCCTGGAACTGAGTATTATTATGTGATTATATGCTTACATACAAACCATCTTATTTAAGTTTCCCAGTTATTCCATGAATACCACTAGGGCTGGGAAAGTATGGGTAATTTACCCATGATCACATACCTCTTAAGTGCTGGAGTTGTCTCGCACCACGATGTTTGTTTCTATAGCTCATGCTTAAAAGCAACATATCCATGGGCAGAAATACATAGGAAACAACTTAAAGAAGGAAATAAAAATCAGTGTTGAAACCAATAATACTTTCAAGTGAAATTTATCTCAGTAGAAAGAAAAAAAGACTTGTGCAGAGTGGGAGAGACATTGAGGTATTGAACTAGAAGAAATGATTATACACTAGTTCTAAGTGGTAACTGAATGCAAAGAGAGCTGCAGGCTTTATTATCTGCAAAAACACCTGACTCTCTTAGTTATTTCTAACAATTCAGAAAATCTTGGAAAATAAAGAGTTGATCAAAGGAGAGGGATTTTTTTTCTTGAGGCTCACTGTAATAATCAGTTTAATCTTTACATGAATTTAGAATATTTCCTTTTAGAATCAGGTTTTGTCTCCTAATATGTAATAGCTCTCTTTGATTTTCATCTCTTATACTACCATGAAAAAATCAAATTCCTTTCTCGAAAAATCTTGCTTTTACTAGTTTATTTAGCTATACAAGCCTCTCCATAAAAATACTTAATTGAACATTATTATTCTCATTCAAATTTTAAATTCTCATCTGATTTTGAACTTCAATAGCTGCCTGTAAGCCTGAGGTTGGTGTTGATGAAGACAGATTATAAGGAAGGACATTTGTAGGTAGACCTCATATGCTTAGTTGAATTGAGCAATGGCTTTTAGTAATGGGAATCATCAAAAGCAAAGGGCAGTGCTTTGGGGAAAGTAGACTGTTTCACCCTCAGCTTCTCTGGCACTTGTTTCTCATAGTTGACCTGGATCAAGCATTGGATTGACAATGAAGTGAGCCTAATCTAGCTGCTTCAGGCAAGGAGCCTAGATCAGTATAGCAGCATCTGGAGTCATATTAGAGCCATCACACACTGCTTCCCATATAAGAGCCACATCTTCTAAAGATGCATTATCAGAGAGAAGTAACCAAGGCTTGGAAGCCCACTGTGATTATGGAATAATATTCCAATATGATCTTAAGAGTATTATACTGGACCTGCCTTACCACTGGCCCACCACATAGAGAATGAAATTCATCTTTCAATTTCAAAAACAAGACTGTCAGTCTATGACAGGACACACAGTTGGTTAAAGTAGAGTCTCGGTGTTTTCTTTATTTGTTATGTTACATTTTTCTTTGTGTTCTATTGTGTTAAACTTCTTCCCTTTCCCCCCTTACCCATGGACTTTCTGTACCTGAGACCTGTTTCATTGTTCTTTCTTTAAATTGAAAAAAAAAATTCTCTCCCAACTCCCAACCAGGAAGGAGTGGACACCGTATAATTCCCAAATAAAGAATTTTAAAAAATGGAAATAAATTACAGTTTTCAGCTTCAAGTTGAAATCAAATTGGACAAAGAAGCATTTTCTATATTTTACTGGTTTCTGTTAAGCTGAAATATATTATGCATAACAAGTGAGAAATATTTATAATATGAAGAAAGCAGCCACAGGAAAGTCAAACTAACTTCTTTACTACACTCTGACAAAGTAATATTTGGTATAACATTTGGAAAGACTGTTCAGAAATTTATAATGGATACCAAAATATATTTCAAGGTAGAATTAGAAATGAGTGAACAGAAATATTAGGCTTGAAATATTTCAAAGGACTATTTCACTATTGTTGTTCCTTAATTGTGATTTTTATTTTATTTTTTATTTTTTTGGCCAGTCCTGGGGGCTTGGACTCAGGGCCTGAGCACTGTTCCTGGCTTCTTTTTGCTCAAGGCTAGCACTCTGCCACTTGAGCCACAGCGCCACTTCTGGCCATTTTCTGTATATGTGGTGCTGGGGAATCGAACCCAGGGCCTCATGTATATGAGGCAGGCACTCTTGCCACTAGGCCATATCCCCAGCCCATGTGATTTTTATTTTAACTGCTAATTATATAGGTACTTTTCTTTTTCCTACTGTAACAAAGTTCATTCCTGAATTTAGAACCAGATTTTTCTAGGGCTCAAGGATATATCTTTTGCCTTATCTGACAAATATTTATATCTTTTCAAAATGTACATAATAGATGCTTACTATAAGTATTCCCTCGATAAATAACCATGTACAAAGCAGGGAAATGGTGGCCTGGTTTTAGAATTCTCCAAATGATGGGAACAATAGGATATATAGAGATGAGCAGAAGAGTAACTCTGTTATGGGAGCTGAGTCATGAAACTCTAAAGGCTGAGAGAAGTCCCGAGATCTGCCTCTGCAAGCTGCAGACTCAGAAAAGCAAGTGGTACAATTATAACATAAGACTAAATGTTTGAGAAGCCAAAAGGGTTTCTCAGAGTCAGTCCAGCAAGCAAGACCTCTAATATCCAAAGACAAAGATGAATTTTCCAGCTAAGGAGGGAGCCAGAAACAAATATAAAGAGTTAGGGAAAGGGATCGAATCTGCTCCACTCTGCCCTTTTGTTGGAGCCAGACCTACAAAAGATCGAAGATGCCCATTGGTATTTAGAGGGTTCATCTTTTTATTTAGTCTATTGGTTCATGTGCAAGCCTCTTCTGGAAACTCCCTTGACAACAAACTAATAATGTCACCAACTAGCTGGGCATTCTTTTGCCTAACATTATTCATACAAGAAATTTACCATCACATATGGCTTTATTGAATCATCCTCAAAATAATTAACACTATCCTTCCAATCATTTGAGCTTCCTTTGTCTAGTTCTATCCCTTTTTTCCTTTTTTTTCCTTCTCCCTCCCTCCCTTCTTTCACTTTTCTCTTTTGTTTCCTTTTTGTTCCTTGGTTTTCCTGTTTCCTTCTTTCCTTTGTTTTCCCCTTTCCTTTCTCCTGTACTGTTCCTTTTATGTACTGTTTGTTGATTTGCCTATTATTTGCCCTCTGGTCTTTCAAACACTTTATTATATGATGCTAGTCAGGGTTCTGAGGGATGGAAGTAGTCACCCAGTGTACTGAATGGACCACTCACAGATGTAAAAGATGATCAGCATTTCTGTAGCTTTGGGTACCTGGAAAGAGTTTTCTACAATCAGTCAACATCCTAGATATTGAATATGTTTGCCTCAATGTATCCTGCAAAGCATTGACATTTTATCCACACTGGAATTCTGGTGAGATTATGAACATTGAAACAATATAGGGCAAAATAATGGTAAGACTCTACTAATGGCATAATGTAATCTATTTATTTTATTAGGATCCTGTGTTCTCTAAGGAATGTCTAAAATCTATGAGACATTCTCACATATACATTGACATTGGTGCCTCAAAATCTCTCTGAAGGCAGTAATTACAACACAAATCTGTCTTCCCTTGATTTCATTGTGCTTGAAGTAAGTCTCTAGATTACATTTCTCTGGGTCAAGCCACTGAAGCTGGGAGATTAACATTCACCAGGAGGGGTAACCAGTCTGTGGATACTTGGGTCATTCTGAATTTCAAAAGTCAGGGAAAAGAGCTAATATTTGCTCAAAAACTTGCTAGCAAAATTTACCCAAAATATCTCTATCCTTTTTGCTTATTGACTTCCTATCACCTTAAGAATGACCTGGCTCTCCTGGTTTCCTCCTAGGATCTAGGGCAGTGTTTGGAATATCTATCTTTCTTTATTTTCTTTATTATTTTTGCCAATCCTGGAGCTTGAATTTAGGTCCTGGAGCTGTCCCTGAGCTAGAGCTAGTGCTCTAGCAATTGAGCCACAGCTCCACTTCTGGCTTTTGCTCTTGATGTTTTGAATTGAGAAGAGTCTCATGGACTTTCATTCCTAAACTGACTTCAAATTATAATACTCAGATCTTGGCCTATTGAGTAGCTAGGATTACAGATTTATGCTACGTCTCTGGGCAGAGAACCTAACATCTTAACCTCCCACATTTCTCTTGTACTACACATGTGCATCTTCCAATTACCAGATGCCAGCACTTTTGTTTCAGAGTATTCATTAGCTATAATGTGAAATAAAGCCCTAATTTGGTCTCATAGAGTCTGTATTCACTCTTGTTACTTTCAAACACTGTTGAATTGGCTTTTACATTTTCTTTTCTCAAAAGAAAATGTTCCTAATGGAAGTAAACTAATTTTTACTTTGTTAAGAACTCAGTCCCAAGACTGAGCTTCTCTTTCTCTCAAAACCCCCATCTAGTAATTTCAGGAAGAAAATAAAAGTATGAAATGGTCCAGCCACTTGGGATGAAAATTTAGTGGATTTTGATAAATTTAAATATATTCTTACTCTTCAATCCAGCAATAATATTGCTTATTAGGGAACATTATTTGGTACTAACAAAATATAAACTACCAATCCATGATATCTACATGATAACCGAACATGGAAAAGCTTCATGCTATGTGATTTCAACCATATGACATTGTTCTGAAAATCAAATCATTTTGAGATATGAAAGGGTAAGTGATCACAGGGGTTTGGTAGAAGTTGGTGGCTAGGACGAACATGGAAGATTTTTAGGGTAATAAAAATAACTCAATATGATACTATCATGAATTGTGGAATCAATGGAATCACAATACCAAGAATGAATGACCACCTAAGCTATGGACTCTGGGTTGGGTCAATGTAGGTTCATCAACTACAACAAACCATATTAGTGGTACCCAGATTTTTTTTGTTTTATTTTCCAGCTGCACTCTAAATAGACATAAGTGTTAACAACTTTCAGTTTTCTGATTAAGGTTGTTAAAAAGGTAGTATCTATTATGATTTCATAAAGTTCATTAAGTATAGTGTAAAATTTCTTTTTATACTTTTTACTTTTTAGGATTTTATCAATGACCAGGAAAACCAGTAAGGGGTCCTTGAAAGAGGATCTGAAATCCCTTGGATTCTTAGTAGCATTAATATTTATACTTTTTTACTACATTGGTCTGAATTTTATGTCCTTCCCAAATTTATCTACTAAAATTCCAGCTCTGAGCTAGTGGTGTTGGGAAGGAAGGTCTCTAAGAGATAATTAAGTTATAAAGGAAAAGCCCTAATGAATGTGATTAGTGATTTTATACAACAGGCCCTAGGCATCCCTTTTGCCACTGGAACCATGTGAGGACACAGTAAGAAGGTGCCTGTAGAAACCAGAAAATAGACCCTCAGCAGACATAGAACCTACAAGATCCTTAGACTTCTTATACACCTGGATGATTGGAAACACATTCTTAGGTTTATCTAGCTTATAGTATTTAGTTATAGCAACTCAAATGGACTAACTCATTGGCCAGAAACAACTAACTAGATAAATGGGACTTCTGACCTCTCTGTTACCCAGTGTTTGTTACTCACCGGTTCCCCCCACCCCGCCCCCCGCTTTCCAATAATTTGATGAAGTTCTCATGGAAATTGTACAGTAGAAATGCCAGTTTTTTTTAACTTTTTTCCCATTGCAGTGGACATGTTTGAAATTCAAATTTACTGATAATATCTTCACTTTCTGATAACATTCTTAACCATCACAACAAAAGAAAAAGTTCACTCATTTTAAGTGCTCTATTATGACATGACTAGTGGATATGTTGATCAACAGTGAAGAGCTATAGAGACTATTATCTAAAAGAATGAACTACAGAACGTGGCTTTTCTTTATTCAATCTGGAATCTCTAACTGAAGGAAGGAAAAGATGTAAGTTTGCTATCCATCCACCAAATTCCAGTAAAATGGACTTCAATTTTGTTTAGGAATTTTCTTAACCTGGTTCACTTTCTAAAAATATTTTATTGGACTTCAGTAGTTGTAGAAAGAAGTTGCTGTTCAACAAGCAGTTTATGAATGTAATGGCCCTTAATCAATGTCATCCCTTTCAACATTCTCGCTCATCCCTCCCAACCCACCCCTTTCCTCACTTTTCTGAAATTTTGTAAGTTATGTATTGAATTTTTGGCTGCATTCTCAGTACTTAGCCCTGACCTTCTTGTATACCTTTGTTTGTGTATCACTTTTTCCTTTGTTAATACATCAAGGCAAAATTATAAACTCATATTTTATGATTTTAGTATCTTGAAATTTAGTTCCTGATTCCAATATCTCATGGGAGTAAAGGATGAGGGAAGGGGACATCTGTTTTGTCTGGAATCCCCTGCTTTTCCCTTCCCAACCCTCCTTCTCCTGTCCCCTCCCTCACAGTCTCCATTTACACAGTCCAACAGGCAGGCCCGCCAAACAGTCTCAAATGGGCTCCATCTGCTCACTACCTAATCTCTATTTAAATCAAGCTAAATGAACACTTCTTTTTCTGGGAGAACTGGGCACATTTCTGTAGTGGTATTGTGTGGAAACATCTCGCCTCCCATCTTCCACAGCATTCTTTTCTGGGGTTTGTTATTCTTTAAGTTCTTTTCAGACTATGTTGTAATTAGCACTGGAGCTTTGCTTATTTTTAAAATGATTGTCTGGCTAACACACACACAAAAAGAAACGAAAAGGAACAGAAAAAGCTTGTGGTTATTTGGTTCATTTTGTCAGTGAAGCTAGACACAGCAGATAATTATGCTTCTCTTTTTAAAGAAAGCATTCAGAGAATGAATTACTCTGTTAAGTTACCTATATTAATCTCATCCATTAGGTTGTTTGGGCACTTTGTCTCAGGATGGCTACAGGAAAGGTATCTACTCCCTATGACCTTTCACATTTGATGTCCCTTTCCTCTTTCTCCACTTCTGGTCCTCAGTTACTCTTTTAAAAAATCAAGGAAAATGAAAGCCATATTACTGCATTTATAATGGTGAATTTGAAACCTGATATGATTTTTCCTGTATATTGTATTCTTCCAACTCTTTATGTATAGGAAGAAAAGTGGATCTTACCAAAATCAGGTTATTTGAGCTATTTTCAGGAAGACTAGGACCAATACTAATGTCAATATATTTTTAATAATGCAAAATTATTCTTTCACTGAAGTCAGGTATGTTTACAATGGTTACTTAATTTTCCCGCAGAGATTTTTTTTGTCTGTGATAACTTTTGTTCCAGATATGTGAGAGAGAGGAAGATGGTTTTAACAAATTATAATGGAATGTCATGAGAGGTTCTTTTCTCTCTGAAACGTTAGAGTAAAACTTAAAAGTTTTGTAATTAAAAGAATATAGATGAGGGCTGGGGATATGGCCTAGTGGCAAGAGTGCTTGCCTCATATACATGAGGCCCTGGGTTCAATTCCCCAGAACCACATATACAGAAAACGGCCAGAAGTGGCACTGTGGCTCAAGTGGCAGAGTGCTAGCCTTGAGCAAAAAAAAGAAGCCAGGGACAGTGCTCAGGCCCTGAGTCCAAGCCCCAGGACTGGCAAAAAAAATTATAGATGAGTTTTATCCTGGTTTCCTGTTTTCTTGATAGTCCAGTATTTTTTAAGGTGCCAGGATTCTGTCTGGCCTAACAGGAGTATTACTCAGCTATGCTCTGATATCTGTGCATTATGAGTTCGTAACTTCACTGTTCAGAGCACTTTAGACATCACTGGCAACTTTGATTGTATCAGGCCCATTTTCCTCTTGACAGTTTTTTCTCTAGACAATTTTCAAATTACTGTCATTATCATTACTAATTTGTTGTTACTGCTTTGAATTCCTTGTGCACATGTAGTCTGTTTTCCAAGCAGCCATCCACAAACGCACGATCTATTAAGATAACCCTTCCAAATTCTTATTATTTACAGTCTTTTATTTAGAAGACTGGAAAAATGATCCTGGCTCTTGTCTTCAAATATTCCCCTAGCAATGATGTCATACATTCTCCTGAACAATATTTCCTAGTGCCCCTTTGGCTATGTAACCATACTGGTAATTTTTTTAGCATGATGTCTCAAAACTCAGGGTACTATAAGCAAGGGCCTTGCTCCTTTTATTTTATTTACTCTCAGAAGAAATAGGCTTTACCAAAAGAAAACAGATTCTTCCCTATGCACAGTAATTACCTACATTTCCAAGAAGTTTGTCTCTGTTTTGGTCACTTTCCCTCTGTAAGACTTTGGATAAATTAATTAGCCTTTTTGATCTGATGTCTAATCAATTTAATATGACAACATAATAATCTATATCTCATGGGGTATGACATGAATAAAATACCATAGATTTAAGGATAGAACTCTGTTTTCTTAGTATCTACAGAATCTATTGTTTTCTTTTTAAAGTCATTTCTTTATTGTCAAAGTGATGTACAGAGGAGTTACAGTTTCATACATAAGGCAGTGAGTACATTTTTTATCCAACTTCTTACCACCTCCTTCTTTTCCCCCACTTCCCCACTCCCCATTTCCTTCTCCCTCTCCCATGAGTTGTACAGTTGGTTTACACTATATAGTTTTGTAAGTATTGCTCTTGCATTGGTTTGTCTTTTTATCCTTTGTCTCTTGATTTTGGTAGTCCCTTTCCTTTCCCTAGTTCCAATACACACTTATACAATATGCAAGGTATCAAAATCAATTACAGTGATATCAGGGGTAAAAACCAACCATGCAAAGGAAAGACAAAAGAAAAAAAAGCATAAATTCGCATGGTATGTTGAAAATAACAACAACAATGATAAACCACTTGTTTCCATAACTTGGAACTCATTTTGCTTAGCATCATCTTATGTGTTCATGGACATAGCTACTGAGCTATTGTGATCTTCTTCTAGGATTATCCTAAATGTGTACTAATTATTCCCAATGAGGGAGACCATAGAGCCCATGTTTCTTTGGGTCTGGCTCACTTCACTTAGTATGATTTTTTTTCTAAGTCCTTCCATTTCCTTGCGACTGGGGCATAATATAGGAATCATTTAAACGGTCATTGGATTCCATGTGCAAAGAGTAGGAAAGAGGATTGGAAAGTCAGTGATATGAAAAGGCTACTTGGTGATAAGGAGATTTTTTAAATTTTTTTCAAAGCAAAGATTACAGAATATAAAATAATATAAATGACTAAAAGTTTTGATAGGAAATTAAAAGCAACTATCTTCAGGTATTTTTGCTTCCCATTTCACACCTTGAAGCAGAATCTAAGCTAAAAGAAGTCTTGATGCCACTTTTTTAATTTTAATTTTGTTGACATAAAGGTGATGTACAGAGCAGTTATAGTTATATAACCCAGGTAATGAGGATATTTCTTTTTGGACCATATCACCCCTTGCTTTGCTCTCTCTCTCTCTCTCTCTCTCTCTCTCATTGATGACACTCTTTGTAAAGCATTTCTTAATGTACTATTGATGTCAACCAGCATTACAACTGTAAAAACAGCAAATACTGTTAGAGCACTTGTAACTTCTGGCCACTCTGTTAAGTGCCTTATTTGCTCTATTTTACTTCATCTTTAAAGATGACCCTAAGTATTTAGTACCAGCATGTTCCCCATAGAACGAAAGGTAACATGACTTAGTTCCACAGCAAGCAGTGTGTGGACAAACCACTGTTGAGCCACTCTGTTCTTAGGATCAACTCACCAGCATGCTTTCATGTAATACTGCCTTTACAGAAGCTCTGCAATTTCATGCAATCCCATTTATTCATCCTTTCTTTGATTTGTTCTATTTCTGCATCTTTATTTAGGACATTTTGATTTGTGACAAGGAGCCCTAGTGTTTTTCCTATCACTTCCTGTAATATTTTCAGGGCATCTGCTCTTACCTTGAGATCTTTGATCCATTTGGAATTGAGTCTGGTGAAAGGTAATATATAGGAATCTAATTTCAGTTTTTCTACATGTATGTAGCCAACTTTTCCTACACCATTTGTTGAAGAGGCTGTCTTTTTTCCATCCTGTGTTTTTGGCTCGCTTATCAAAGATTAATTGGACATAGGTATATGAGATAATTTCTGGGTCTTCAGTTCTATTCCATTGGTCCTCAGGCCTGTTCATGAGCCAAAACCAAGCTGTCTTTATAACTATGGCATTCTAATAGAGTTTGAAGTTGGTATTGGTATTCCCCCAGCACAGTTCTTCCTGCTAAGGAATGTTTTTGCTATTCAGGGTCATCTATTATTCCATAATGACTATATATCTTTTTACTCACTAATTGAATGCCTAGGTATTTATTTATTATATCTTGAGATTTTTAGAATATTGACAAACTTGTGTTTTTGGAAGACTCATTTTTTTCTTTTTTGTAATTTATTTATTAATTAAACAAATTTTTTTTGACAAGGTGTTGTGCAAAAAGGGTACAGTTACATAGTAGGGCAGTGTGTACATTTCTTGTGATATCTTACACCCTGTTTTTCTTTCCCTTCCCTAGGTCAGGTAGACATATATACAATACACAATGTACCAAGAATATATACAGTAACCACGTGGCCTACGCCAAAGAAAATTTGCCTAGGGCTTTAAATGTAATGTCAACATTAGACAATATGTCGACAGTAGTCTTATATGAACGTACATACATAGGTTTTGAGCTATTGTATTCCACTGAGAGGTCAATTTTTTACCTTTATATGTTGAGTAGTTGTTTGGTTTTAGTTACATAGTGTTGGATCGCTGACCCAATCCTGTGCGAAATACCATTTGACAAACAGTTTTTGGTTTCACAGACCTGGTCTCTACTGTCTCTCCATCACCCCATCTTAAGAGTCATATATCAGGGAGATCATGCCCCTTTGTTTTCTGTGTTGTAGGCTTGTCTTGCTCAGCATTATTTGTTCAAGTTCTGACCATTTCCCTGCGAATAACAATATTTCACCATTCCTAATCGCTATGTAGTATTCCATTGTGCATAGGTACCATATTTTTTGGATCCATTCATCTGTGGAGGGGCATCTGGGTTGATTCCATATTTTGGCTATTGTGAATTGTGCAGCGATAAACATGGAAGTGCAAATGTCTTTTTGATATCTTGGTGGAAGACTCATTTTGAACAGCTCTCTTAGTCCCATACACGCCTACATTGATACATTCTGAGCTTCTTTATGGAATAGTCCCTTTCTATACCAACTTAGGACTTTCTCACCTGGTTCAAGTGTTGACTTAGTCACAAATGCATTTCTGTTGCCAGGAAGAGAGCTAGAGATACATTCTGAAGGTACCATGTATCTTGTAAGATAACTTACTCTCAATCATTCATAAACAAGAAAGAAAAAGTCAGAGCCTTCCATGGAATCAGAAGGCCCAGAAAAATCTGAGGATTCAAGATTTTTAAGTTCATTGAGTTAGAAGTTTCCATCTAAATTTCAGATCTTGGATTAGATGAATTGCCACAGTTGAAAAGTATAGGCAACCAGCTCTCTTCAGCTGAGAGCAATTGAGAGTATAGCCAACATTCCCAGTAATTGAGAGAAGGGATTCATTCCTGAAAGCAATCACACTAGGTCTCAACATCCATTTGTCAACTCGTTTAGGTAGAAAAAATATCTCATTCATATTTATAAAGTCATTTTCCATCATAATGCATAGCACAAAATAGGCATAAAATAAATGTGGTTGATTCAATGAATGCAGGTGACAAGACAACAGACAAAAACTAGTCAATGTAATGGAGATGTTTGGAAATCTTGACCTGCTGGGTTTAATGAACCCTTTTTTTGTTGTTGTTCTTGTTTTCTTTTTGTTTCTGGCATTTGTGTCCCAAAAAAATTTCACTCAGAACTTAAATCTAAAGGACAGCTCGGGCAGACATAGCTTGGGAGTTATCAGAATACAAATGTTGTTTGAGCCCTTTATCCTACTTGGCAGAACTGCAATTTTAAACATGAAACCGTACTTCCAAGTCTTCTTTGAAAGTGAATACAGCTGTAGGACAGAATTGTGTAAGGGCATGTTTGAAGGGATATTTTTTAAAGACTCCTTAAAAAAAATGATAGGCTCTCTCACCTTCTGTCATTTTCCTGATTGCCTCATGCTTAAACACCTGCAGATAAAAATGGTGGGAACTGTGTAGCAAGTCACTGACTGAACACAAAAGAGCAGCAGACATCAGCCCCTTTTATCCTGAATTAGGGTATCCCAACCCAGAATTCTGCCATATGAAAAAGTATAGACTCCACCCATGTGCACATTTGTATTTTTAACATATTCATATGCTACATAAATCTGTAATTGACAATTATCTTGGAGGAGATGCTTCCCCACAGATACTGAGAATTGGAAGTGTAGATTATGTGGGGGTAAAAAAAAACTGAACAAAACAAAACAAAACAAAACTGGAGATAGTTGGGAGCAGTGAGTCACACATGTAGTCTGAGCTGCTTAGGTGGCTGAGATTGGGAAAAAATCATCGTGTAAGTCCAGCAAAAGATTTGTGAGACCCCATCTCAACCAATAAAAATCTAGGCATGGTGATTCACAGATTTGGCATTGAATAATTTGTGTAGCCTACTTTAAAAACCTAACACTTCCTACTCCAGTTGAAAAGATAATTGATAATTCTCAGTGACCTCCACTAAATGATAGCTGAGCACCAAGCTAGTACAAAGTACTATGTATTGCAATAATATTCAAAACAGAATGAGAACTTAGAATCTCATCATTTATAGAAAAGTTTTCTGCTCTACTGGTGAAATGTGACTATTGATTGCCTTGGGTTATTAAAATGTCTTAAATTTCCCTTATGAACTCTTTGAACAAAGACTTAATATATTTTATGTTACTTATACAGTACAGAACCCCAAATCTTTTACAGATGCTAAAAGATACATAGGATAGAATTTAAATATGTGGTTTAAAAATTATGCAATTGGGTCTTAAATCAGGTACACTTATTCATCCAGATATAGTTGGCTTTTGCTAGTCTGTTCATATTTTGTAAGTAGGTAAAATAATAGAAAAATACTTCTGAAACAAAGAATATTATGAATGTTAAAACAATAATAGAGTACATGTGTCGTGTTTCTTCTATGTGTGAAATTTACAATTTTTCTCACTTTCTTTGTCTAATATATCAATAATAGATTAACCTCACTTTGGCAATTGTTAGAATTCAGCTATGGGAGGGAGGAGCTGCCACATTTTCTTGTGTGTGGATCCCACTTGAGGAGAACTATGTTGCTGGGCCTGACTTCTGTTGCACAATGAATGGATTTCTATTCTTCCCCCAGGCCACTCTAGAGCCATAGATCAGTAAAACTGTCGATTTACAGGTAATTACTAAGCAAGTCAGTGAAACAATAGGCACCAATTACTACATGAAGAAACATGAGGGGGACTTGGAAGATGAAAAACACAAGATAAAAAACACTTATTATTTTGTACACTGGGTTTGCTAGCAACAGGTCTGAGTGGGAATGAGGAGAAGGAAGGTGGCAAAGGAAGACATAAACAGAGGCCAACTACTCCTGGGAACCTGCTTGAGATAGATGAGTGAGAATTCTTCCTGTTTAGATCACTATAATTTCAATTTCTAACTCTTGTAACTCACCAAAAGCTTTCCCAAGGGACCTCACAGACTATAAATGTTTTTCACAAGTTTTGAAAGATCCTGTTTCCTCAAGGTATTTTACTGTTACAATTGTTGAAGTGTATAGAAAACACTGTATCAAGGAACAATGTTAGGGTAACTAAATTGCTCATCAGAGGACACTTTTATGTGCTTTACCTGCTGGAGCACTAGTCACAGGAAAAGAATGAGATATACTCCAAAAGGGATAGGTAAAATATCAGTCATGATTGACTCTATTCTGTGTAAACAACTAATATAACACAAAGAGTCTAAAAAGACAAAGTCTTAAGAGATTGGCCAATTTGTGTAAGTGTGCATATTCTTATCATATTTATTAAAGAGATTTCTTTAGGAAGTTAAGTTCAGCAAAAAAGTCAATATCTTTCAGTATATGGGGTTTCAATTGACAATTGTGTCAGAGAATATATGAGATGCATTAATAATAATAAATTCATATCCAAACAAGCCTGGAAACAACAAGAAATTACTACTTTTAGGGAAAACTGAAAATATTGCAGGAGAGGAAAAGTAACCATGGAAACACATGTGGTTCAAGTGAAACTAGTGGAGATATAGTCACAACAATGTAAATAATGAATATTGATGTGCTCAAATTTGTTTATTACTGTCTTTAGGATGGAGAGTTGATGGGATGTGTTGTGGATGTGCTCTGTGTGTGTGTGTGTGTGTGTGTGTGTGTGTAAATATATAGTAAAGCTGGGCACCAATGACTCATGTCTGTAATCCTAAATAATTAGAAGGCTGAGATCTGAGTACTGTAGTTCAAAGCTAGCCAGGGCAGGAAAGTCCATTGGACTCTTATATTCTATCAACCACCAAAACAAAAAAAAACCCAACCAACCAACAACAACAAAAACCCTGGAAATGGATCTGTGGACCCAGTGGTAGAATGGTAATCTTGAGCAAAAAATCTCAAGAACAGTACCTAGGAACCTAGTTCAAGCCCCAGGAAAAGCATACACCCCCAAATAAAGTGAAGTTGAGTAAGGGAGTAAATAATATCCCAAACCTAGAAAGAATAACAGAAATATAAGCATAGTAGCAACAAATTTCATGGCACTTGTAAACATAAAGAGTGACAAATTTTTTAAGTGGTTGCCTCTGGAAAGTGGGAAATGATGAGCAGAATGCTATTTAGTGATTCCTTTTCCTTTTTAAAATTTGCACATTTATTTAATCTCAGTGCACATTTTTTAAGATTGTGCTTCTATAGTAGTATCATGAAAAGTTCTAAAATACATTAAATTGTCTATAAGTCACAAATAGAACAAAAATATGTCTAGCAAAGTAATATTTGCTTCTTTAAGAGTTAGTTGTTTTATTGTATGTAAGTTGTTGTACAAAAGAGTTGCCAATCAACATTCCAGTTTATGAATATAATCCATCTTGGTCAATGTTACCCCTTTAAATGTATTCACCCCTCTTCATTCAGTTTTCTTCATTTTGTAGGCTGTACATTGAATTTTTTAAATGAAATTTCCCCCTTTCATCTCTCCATTCTGCTTTTCTTAACAAGCTCTGGAGAACATTCTTACTCCATAAAATTTGTAACTGTATAATTTGTAGAGTGAGGGAAGTATTGAGAAATGGGGGAAGAAGGAGGACTTCTATTTTATCCACATCAGTGAATATGATCATTTGAATGATCAGCTTTTTTTTTTTTAGTATTTTTTTCTTTATTGTCAAAGTGTGGTACAGAGGGTTGCAGATTCATATGTAAGGCAGTGAGTACATTTCTTGTTCAACTTGCTACCTCCTCCCTCATTATTCCCCCTCTCCCCTTCCCCCTATCCTCCCCCCCCCCCAAGAGTTGTGCAGTTGATTTACACCGAATGGTTTTGTAAGTATTGCTGTGGGAATGGTTTGTCTTTTTGTCCTTTGTCTCTCAATTTTGATATTCCCTTTCCCTTCCTCAGTTCTAATACCTGTATTAGAACCAGGGTATTCCAGGGTTTTCGGATGAGATATAGTGGTAGCAGGGGTACAACCACAGGAAGGGAATACAAGAGGAACAAAACTAAACAAAACAATCAAACAAAAAAACAGACAAGAAAAAAATACAAAATGCAAAAGGTACAGTTTAACATGGCATGTTGATAATAATTGCAACAGTGATATAACTCTTGTCTCTGTAACGTGGAGTTCATTTCACTTGGCATCATCTTATGTGATCATATGGGTGTAGCTATTGGGGTATTTTGATCTTCTACCACGACTAGCCTAATCATGTACTAGCTATTCCTTATGAGGGACACCATAGGGTTTATGTTTCTTTGGGTCTGGGTCACTTCACTTAATATGATTTTTTTTCCCAAGTCCTTCCATTTCCTTATGAATGGGACAATGTCATTCCTTCTGACGGAGGCATAGAATTCCATTGTGTATATGTGCCACATTTTTCTGATCCACTCATCTACTGAGGGGCATCTATGTTAGTTCCATGTTTTAGCAATGACAAGATGTGCTTCGATGAACATAGTTGTGCTGGTTGCTTCAGTGTGGTCTTGCTTGTAGTCTTCTAGGTAAATGCCCAAAAGTGGGGCTGCTGGATCGTAGGGGAGCTCTATGTTTAGCCTTCTTAGGAACCTCCACACTGCTTTCCAGAGGGGTTGAACAAGTTTGCATTCCCACCAGTAATGCAGTAGGGTTCCCTTCCGGCTACATCCTCACCAGCATTTGTTATTATTGGATTTCCTGGTAATGGACATTCTTACTGGAGTGAGGTGGAATCTCAATGTTGTTTTGATTTGCATCTCTTTTATGGCCACTGATGTAGAGAACTTTTTCATGTGACTCTTGGCCATTCTCATTTCCTCTTCAGAGAAGTTTCTTTTTAGGTCTTTACCCATTTGTTGAGAGGGCTGTTGGTTCTTTGATTGTTTGTTTTGAAGGAATTTAATTTTTTGAGTTCTGTGTATATTTTAGATATGAGGCCATTGTCCATTGTATGTCTGGTAAAGATCTTTTCCAAGTCTGTGGGATTTCTATTTATCTTGCAAGCCATGACCTTTGCCCTGCAGAAGCTCTGCAGTTTGATGCAGTCCCACTTGTCCAGCCTTTCTTTGATTTATTTCATCTCTGGGCCTTTGTTGAGAAAGTTTCTTCCAGTGCTGAGGAGTCCTAGAGTTTCTCTTATTCCTTCTTGTAGTGTTTTCAGGGTATCTAATTTTATTCCTAGGTCTTTGATCCCTTTGGAATTGATTTTGGTGCACAGTGATAAATAAGGATCTACTTTTAGTTACAAAGATTAGGTAGCCATTGGTCAGTGGTTTCATTTCTGAGTCTTCAGTTCTGTTCCACTGGTCCTTGGGTCTGTTTTTGTGCCAGTACCAAGCTGTTTTTATTAGTATAGCCTTGTAATACAACTTAAAGTTTGGTATTGATATTCCTCCTATACTGTTCTTTCTACTTAAGATTGTTTTTGTGCTATTCGAGGTTTTTTTTAATTGTTCTATCTGAATTTCTAAATTGCGTCCTCTATTTCATTGAAGAATGGTGTTGGGGTGTTGATGGGCATTGCATTGAATTTGTAGATAACTTTTGGTAATATTGCCATTTTCACGATGTTAATACTCCCAATCCAGGAGCATGGGAGGTTTTTCCGTTTCTTGAGTTCTGCCTTAATTTCTTTTTTTAGGTTTTTAAAGTTGTCATCATAGAGTTCTTTCACTTCTTGGTTATGGTTATTCCTGGGTGTTTTATGTCTTTTGAGGCTATTGCAAAAGGTGTTGCTTTTCTGATTTTAGCCTTGCTCTTCTGATTGTTGGTTATGTAAAAGCCATTGATTTTTGAGGATTAACTTTATATCCTGCTACTTCGCCAACGTTTTGGATCAGCTATAGTAGCTTGGGAGTAAAGTCTGTTGGGGTCAGCTGCACCTTTAAGGGGCCACAGCTGACCTCAGCCTGTCCCTCCCTTTCCTGTCTTGAACAGGAAGAGAAGGAAGTCTGACATCACTTGAGGGACAGCTCCTTGGGACCAATCAGGGGCCCCTCTCTTGTGCCCGCCTTTAGGGTATATCTGGGAGGCTCCTCATTTGAATAGACAGAAGCCCTAGAGGTTTTCTCCAGGGACCCACGCGTCCGTGTCGTTCTTGGCGGCTTTGGGGCACCCTGCGACCACACGCCACCGAGGCTGCCCGTGGCCATCGCTCCCACGTGAGCGATCATGGAACACCCAGGAAGGAGTGGACAAGCCCCTTCCCCCCCCAAGCGAGGGGAAGTCGAGAGAGAGACGAGGCTACCTGTGGCCATCGCTCCCATGTGAGAGCGATAAAGGGCCACCCAGGAAGGGGCGGACAAGCCCCTTCCCCCCCCCAAGCGAGGGAAGTCGAGAGAGCCCACAAAAGTCTATAAGGTTCTTTAGGTATAGGATCATGTCATCTACAAAGAAAGAAAATTTAACTTCATCTTTTCCTACTTGTATTCCCTTTATGTTTTCTTCTTGCCTAATAGCTCTTGCTAGGAATTCTAGTACTATGTTGAAGAGGAGAGGAAAGAGAAGGACATCCTTGTCTCGCTCCTGATTTTAAAGGGAATGGCCTTAGCTTTTCACTGTTTAGTAGAATGCTCACTGTTGGTTTGTCATAGACAGCCTTTATTATATTCAGGAATGTTCCCTGGAATCCCAGTTTTTCCAGGGCTTTTATCATAATTGGGTGCTAGATTTTGTCGAATGCCATTTCAGCATCTAGGGAAATAACCATGTGATTCCTTGCCTTGCTCCTGTTGATGTGGTGGGTTACATTAATTGACTTGCATATGTTGAACCAACTTTGCATGCCTGGAATGAATACAGTTTGATCATGGTGTATGATTTTTTTGATAACTTGTTGAAGTCGGTGGGGCAGAATTTTGTTGAGAAGCTTTGCATCGGTGTTCATCAAAGATGTGCATCAAGGGTCTATAGTTCTCTTTCCTTTATGGTTCCCTGTCTGGTTTGGGGATTAGTGTTATACTAGGACCATAGAATGTGTTTGGTAGTGAGTTTTTACTCTCTATTTCATTGAAGAATTTGAGGAATGTTGGTGTGAGATCTGTTTTGAAGGCCTTGTAGAATTCCAATGTAAATCCATCTGGACCTGGGCTTTTCTTGGAAGGGAGATCTCTTATTGAAGCTTCAATTTCATTGCTGAATATGCATCTGTTCAGTAAATTTAAATCTTCTTTATTGAGTATGTCCATTTCTTCCAGGTTCTCGAATTTGTCAGCATGTAGGTTTGCAAAATAGTCCCTTATATTCTGGACTTTTTTTTGCCTGTCCTACAGAATGCCCATTTTTTTTTTCAAATTTTTATTATCAATCTGATGTACAGAGAGGTTACAGTTTCATATGTTAGGCATTGGATACATTACTTGTACTGTTTATTCTGGATTTTTGATGTTTCTGTGGTGACGTTACCTGTTTCATCTCTGATCTTGTTTATTTAAGTGTGCTGTCTTCATTTTTTGGTCATGTTTGCTAGGAGTCTGTCTATCTTGTTAATTTTTTCGAAGAAACAACTCTTCATTCTATTTTTTAAATTCTAAGTCATTTAATTCTGATTTGATTTTAATTATTTGCTTCTGCCTATTGGCTTGGGTTTGGATTGTTGTTCTCTTTCAAGGTGCTTATGATGCTTTGTTAAGTTGTTGAATCAAGATTTCTCCAATTTGTTGATGTAAGTGCTCAGGACTATAAATTTTCCTCTGAGAACTGCCTTTTCTGTGTCTAAGAGGAGCTGGTAATTTGTGTGTTCGTCTTAGCTTAATTCCATAAATATTTGAAGTTCTGTTCTGATTTCCTCAATGATCCATTGGTGGTTGAGTAGCCATGAGTTGTGGGGTTTTCTTTTGTGGCCTTTGGCATTGAATTCTAGTTTTATCCCATTGTGGTCTCGAGAATGTAAGGAATGATTTCAATGTTTCTGAATTTGTGCAGGTTTGCTTTGTGCCCTAACATGTGATCAATTTTGGAGAATGTTCCATGTGCTGCTGAGAAGAATGTATATTTTGGTGTTGCTGGATGGAATATTCTGTAGATGTCAGTTAAGTCTAAATTGTCTCTGCAGTTGTTTAGTTCTGAGGTTCTCTGTTCAGTTTTTGGCATGTTGATCTGTGCAGAGGTGAGAGTGGTGTGCTAAAGTCTCCAACAATCAATGTGTTTGGGTCTCTGAGAGATTTTAGAGTCAGTAGTGTTTGTTTGATGAAGTTGGGAGCTTCTGTATTTGGTGTGTAGATGTTTAAGATGGTTATGTCCTCCTGTTGGAGAGATCCCTTTATTAGTATGTAGTAGCCTTCTTTGTCACTTTTTACTGTTTTTAGATTGAAGTCAATTTTATCTGATACTAAGATTGCAACACTGGCCTGTTTGTGGGGGCCATTTGCTTGATAGATTTTGTTCCAGACTTTCACTTTTAGAATATATTTGCTTTTGCTGGCAAGGTGTTTCTCTTGGAAGCAGCAGAAAGATGGATCTTGTTTTTTGATCCAACTTGTCAATCTATGTCATTTAATTGGAAAGTTAAGTCCATTAATATTGAGAGTTAAGACTGAGGGGTGATTGCTTGTTCCTTTCATTGTATTAATCATCATAGGGGCTATGTCTTCCCTTTTTGCTCTACTAATCTGGAGTTTTCTTTATGGATGCTTTCCCTGTCTGGATAATGGTCTTGGTGGTTTTCAATGTGGAGGACATCTTTGAGGATATTCTGTAGTGCTGGTTTGGTGGAGATATATTGGTTCAATTTTTCCTTGCTATGGAAGACTTTTATTTGACCTTTGGCTATGAGTGAGAGTTTAGCTGGTTACAGAATTCTTGGTTCATAGTTATTTTTCTTTAGGATGTGGCAAACAGCATTCCAGGCTCTCCTTGCTTTCTTGGTCTCCATTGAGAAATCTGGGGTAATTCTGATTGTTTTTCCTTTATATGTGATTGTTCTCTTTTCCTTAGCAGCTTTAAGAATTCTTTCTTTGGGGCTGGGGATATGGCCTAGTGGCAAGAGAGCTTGCCTCGTATACATGAGGCCCTGGGTTCGATTCCCCAGCACCACATATACAGAAAACGGCCAGAAGTGGCGCTGTGGCTCAAGTGGCAGAGTGCTAGCCTTGAGCAAAAGGAAGCCAGGGACAGTGCTCAGGCCCTGAGTCCAAGGCCCAGGACTGGCCAAAAAAAAAAAAAAAAGAATTCTTTCTTTGGCCTCTAATGATCCTGTTTTGATTACAATATGATGATGGGAAGTCCTGTTCTAGTCTGGTCTGTTTGGGGTCCTAAATGCTTCGTGTATCTGGGTGGGCCTATTCTTCCTGGTGTTTGGGAAGTTCTCAGCTAATATTCTGTTAAATAAGTTGCATTTTCCATTAACTTCTTTCTCTAGTTTTTCTTCAATATCTATTAGCCTTATATTGGGCTTCCTGATTATATCTTGAAGCTCTTGAAGTGATCTGTCTTGCTTTTTTGATTGATTTTGTATTGTTTTTTGTGGGGCTGTCCTCAATTTCTGAGATTCGATCTTCTGCTTCTTCCAGTCTGTTCCCTAAACTTACAACTTGGTTTTTTGTCTCCCTACCTTCTGATGGATCTTTCTTCATAGCTTCCATATCTCTGCTGTAATTGTCTCTTAGGTCCTGTATGGACTTCCTTACTTCATTAATTCGGTTCTGGGTGCTGTCTCTAATCTCTTTCAGCTGAGTAGCTATCTTTTCATCAGACTCTTTTTCTTTTTTTTTTTTTTTTTTTGCCAGTCCTGGGCCTTGGACTCAGGGCCTGAGCACTGTCCCTGGCTTCTTCCCACTCAAGGCTAGCACTCTACCACTTGAGCCACAGTGCCGCTTCTGGCCGTTTTCTGTATATGTGGTGCTGGGGAATCGAACCTAGGGCCTCTTGTATCTGAGGCAGGCACTCTTGCCACTAGGCTATATCCCCAGCCCCAGACTCTTTTTCTTTCTGTTGGAGTTTGTATATCATTCCGTTTGTGGAGGCCATTAACTTACGGATGGATTCATTGCGTTCACAAATTATTCTTTGGTTCGCCTCCTCACGCTCTAGGATACTTGTCTGGAGAGACTCAAGCTTTTCTTTATCATTTTTATCAGCATAGTTGGTAGAGCATTCTGAGGGCTCTCCTCTAGGATTTCAATTGAATGTTCTGTTTTGTGTTTTGTTTTGTTTTTTGAGTGGGTGATGAGATTCCCTGTCTTGCCATACTTTTTGTGTTTCTCCTGCCCATTTGGATTTATAATGCTAGTCTTCTAGCCCCCTTTCGCACTGTTTAGGACCTAAACCAAACCTACCAAGTCCTGTTGTATTATTCTTATAGACACACAATCCTAGACAGGTAAGTTCCCTCTCTTTTTATGCATATAGCAGTAGATTTAGTGTTCCCACAAATTTCCCTTTGAAAGTATAAACCAACCTTGAGCCCTGTATTCAGTAGCTAGATTGTATACCATTACAATCTTCTTCTTATTTTTGGAGGGGGTTGATAAAATTGCTCTAAGAACTCCTTTGACTCACTCAGATTGTCCCCAGATGCCTATTATCATGCGTACTATTAACCTGGGCTCAATGGAATCTGGAGTTCCTGGGCAGTGGTGCTTGTGTGGTTCTCTGAGGATTTGGGTACCCTCAGTGATTGGGGAACCAGTCTATTGCTCCTAAGGGGTTGGCAGCAGCAGCATTCTACCTCAGAAGCAGTGTAGCCTGTGAGACCTCTGGACTGCTGAGGGCAGGCAATTGCCCCAGGCAGGAGCCCCAAATTGGCTGCGGTGAGCCCCAGGTTGTGCCCCCCCCCCCAAACTGGCTGCTGTGGGCCCCAAGCGGGATCCTGGGGCTGCTGAAGGTGTGAGGCGGGCTTTGGCTGGAAAGATGGAGCTTCTTGTGGGGGAAGTTCTGCCCACCTGGGTGGGGCTATCTTCTGGGCAGAGCTGGCTGTGTCACTCACTGGGGTTTACAGGTAGTGGCTGGGTGTGCCCAGTCACTGGTGGACAATGTTTGGCCTGGGAAACCAGTCTGTTGTTGCCTCAGTGCACGGCAGTGATGGCAGCCTGGAGGCAGACCTCTTGTTTTGTTTACCGGTGTTGAGGGGCCACTTGCCCCGGGAGGTTCCTCCCATCTGGGAAAGGATTCCTTCCCTGGAAGGAGCTGGGACTCACTACTCAGCAATTTTGCCCTTTTCGAAGGTGGCCCCTTTGACTGCCTGCCACTGAAATCTGGATACTTGGATCTGCTGTTTCGTTTTTTTTCCTTCCTGGCTTGAATCTCTATATATCTCTATAATGTTGTACCTTACTTGGGCTTTCTCGGTAGAAGTTTCCCTGTGGAAGAAAAACTGGGTTCTTGGAGAGACCTTAGGTAAGGCTCTGCTGCTCCTCTGCCATTTTCTTCCCAATCCAAGTTACTATTTTATGGAAGTTAAATTTCTACATAAAAGAAAATTTATGCAACTTAATATTGAAATGATAGTGAATTACATAGTCATCTCATTTATTTCAGCAATTCTTTGTATACTATATGAAACACTGTACATGACATTTGAAGGGAAGGATTTGGCTGAATAATTCATTTGTCATTTGGAGACTGGAAAGATATAATGGTGAGATGCAAAGGGACAAAGTCTGATAGAGTGGTATATTTGATGAGTGTAAGTGATATCATTACATAAAAAGTATATTGTACATTTTAGAGTGCTACATAAATGCATGCATTAATTTTCACACCTGGAACATGTAAGCAAGTGATAAACCACAAATGAGCATGTCACAGTCCAGAAAAGGCTGTTTTTCAACATGACCCCAAACCACTTAAGCTTTCCAGAATTGATTAGCATGCAAATATACACCCAGACAGTTAAACATTTGGCTACAGGAGTCTGGCTATCAATTGTAGCATTTAAAGGACATTCAAGCTCCCTGAGTTGAGATTGATGGAAATCATATGTGGTTAACTAGGTTGCACAGAGAACTGGCTGAGTGCAGCCAAGTTTCTAGCTTTGATCCCCAAGGGGGCTGTCTAGCTTGGTTCTATGTCTTAGCCACAAACAGTGCTCCCAAACCCAAGAGCCTTAGCACTGGATGCCTTAGCCACAAGGTTAGATAGGGCTGAGTAGTTAATCCATGTAAATCACTAAAGTGGTTGAACAAATCATTCAAATGTTACTCAACAGTGGAGGGAACTAGTAACACATTTTAGAGTAGCCAACATATGACTATGTTATCTGGTGCTGCTTTAATGCTGCTGCTGACAGTTATGAATATGAACACTTCTCTTTTCTCTAGGCGAAGATACCCAGATTCTCAACATTGGATGGGACTTCTTATTCACTGAATCCATTCCATTGAGTGATGCAGAAATTCACAGAAATATTTTTTTATTGAATGCTAATTACCTAAAAGGGGTTCCACCATGTTATTTCACACATGCATACATAGCTTTTAAATCCAACCAGTCCCTTCACTTACTCTCATGTTTTTTCTCTATCCTTACTACTTCCTTCTTATTCAATAGCTTTTAGTAAGTTTTATTTTACTATGTTCCATCACATATGAAATACATTTCAGTATTTCTTTAACCTCTAACAATCTTTCTTCCTCTAATCCCCTTAAATGGTGCATGTATGTATGTATATATACATATATATGTATATATAATACATTATATGTAATATTTGTTTAATTTGGGATATGGGAGTACTAGCAGGAAGGAAGTTAGTATGCTCAAAATATTTTATTTACATGTGTAGAAATGGCACACTAAGGTTGTTGCTTATATAGTCATGTCAAAGAAATCCACTTGTAAAGCCCATTCTAATTTTTAAAGAAATTTATGTAATTCCTAGAACAATAATGTTGTTGGTAGTTGAGGTAACAGAGAGGACTGTTTTCACCAAATGGCCACTCCCTGGATTTTTGGACAATAATTGTTTGCTTCTGTGGTGGATCACATAGTCCTAGTTTTGCTATCAGAAAAAAATGAATAATTTTCATTTTTTCTTAAAATTTTATGTAATCAACCAATGTTCTTCTATGTCTTTTTATCTTTGCAAAGTAGTTCTTTAACCATCTCCACAAGACTGCATTTCAGTCTGACTGAAAAGATATGTTCCACATCATCAATGTTTCTCTGTAAAGCTGTGGTCCTACTTGAACAATAGCTCCCTTCCTCTGTAAAATATCTTGCCTGTATAGTTCTATGAAAACATCACTAAAAAGAAGAGCTATAGGCTTCCTGTATAATTCCACTGTTGGTCTTGCACATCCTACCCTGTTCTGTTGTCTAGTATAAAAACTACCAGGGCATCAGGTTAAGCACCAAATTGAAATTCTGTGTTCAATCTGGTATTGATTTTCAAGTCATATGGTTTCCACACCATTGCTCTCAAATGAAGACCTTATCAACAATCAAAAGATGCATCATTAGAAACTATTTCTATTAGAGAGATGTATGCAGTTGTTACTCATTGATACAACTGTAAGATTGCATACAAATGTACAGAAATGTGAAGAGAATTACTATAGCTTGGATATTTCTCCCCTCTCAAGCTCATGTTTAAATACAATTGTAATGACAGAAAGTTGTCATCATCAAGAAGTGAGTTGGGGGGTTTTCCTCTGCTATTCTTTCCAGTCCTGTTTTTAGTCCTTAACTCAGGCAATTTATCCAACATCTTAGCATCACTTTTGTCCATGGCCTTCAGTGATGCTGATGTAGAAAGCAAATTAAGCACATAATGGCTTTTATTGAACAGGAAACCAATGAGAAAGTAGAAGAAATCAATGTGAAGGCAGAAGATGAGTTCAACATTGAGAAAGGTCATTTAGTGCAGACTCAAAGACAGAACACTATGGAACACTATGAGAAGAATAAAGCAGGGAAAAAATTTGATAACTCAAGCAATGGTGAAGATCCTTAGAGCAAGAGATGACCCTATCGCCCATCTGCTGAACGAAGCAAAACAGAGACTTAGCAAGGTACAAACTCAGAAAGGCACAGACAGATACCTTATGCAGCTAGATGAACTGGTCCAACAGGGCATGTACCAGTTGTTGGAGCCCCAGATTACTGGGTGTTGTGGGAAGCAAAATTTCCCTCTGCTAAAAGCTGTGGTGCAAAAATGATTCCAATGAATAAAACTGAAACAAAAAAAAAAAGTGGCAATGTCCAGAAGGATCAAGAGGCCAATTTATCCCAGGAAGTAGCTGATGGGATTGAAAACCACAATGGGAACTGCAAGGTAAAGGTTTCCAACACTCAGGAAAGTCCACTGGTTCTCAGAGCACAGCTAATGATGCCAGAAGTCCAGGGAGCCTTGTCTGGTTAAAATGCCAGTGGGAAGTGTTTGGAGGAAGCCTCTGAGAGGCATAGGACACTCACTGCTCTACTTTTGAAAAGCCAAGATTCTTCAGTAGCTTCCTCTGCTTAACTGAGGTTGCTCCATATTTACCGACGAATCCCCCTCTGTGTCTAGCGCACTGGCCTAATGGGGGACTCACCGAGTGTGAGCCCCATTCCTGCTTCCTCTGAGCTTCTTAACATGAAGGTGGAATCACAGGGTGCCACGTGGACCTCACTTGAGTTTTCTTCTGTCTCTCTGCTCTTGTGTCTAGCGTAAGGGGTCCCTGAATGTTTTGTCCCCATTCTTTGATGTAACATGCATACAGAATGTGCATCTTTCCCAACTGTAGTAGTAATGTCACCTTTCTCCATCTGTAAATGTGACTTAAAACTTAAGCCATCAATATTCTTTATCTATTAAAACAAAAGCACCATGCATAAAACAGACAAACAAACAAAACCCAAAAACGTGAGTTGGCTTTGTGGGCTCTGTCCTTATAAATAAATTAATGCTACCAGATGTAAATAAGTTCATTATTATGTGAGTAGATTCACTGTGGGACAAATACAATCCTATTTTCTCTCATTCAATCCCTCTCTTTGCCCTTCTGCATTAGACGGTGAGAAAGAAAGCCCTCCAGATTTGCCTGATTCATTCTTGGACTACTCACCTGCCTAAACCATGAGCTAAAATGTTTCTGCTCATTATATTTACTTTGTGATATTGCATTATGGAAGCACAAAATGAATTAAGTGATATTTTTATGTAATGAAACTCTCCACTATCATTTATTAATGTATATAAGCAAATTATTTTAGTGCTTATAATCATGACAACAAAAAATTAATATTAAAGCTGAGTCTTGTTTCACTCCAGTGGTAAATAATGTTGCAAATACATTTAGGAAGCAATGTTTTAACACTGCAAATCATCTTGTTAAGAAATACATCTCCACCACAATTTTGCTTTTTATGCTAGCAAATATATGTTCAAATCTGTAATAATTGATGCTTGTTTAGTTAATTATAACAATTGGTCAATTATAATAATTGTCTCAACTCAATCTGGATATTTTCAACACTGACAACTATATGGTCATAAAAATTTATGACTTTATAAATACATTATATACATATTCTGCTTATAGTATTAGAATTGTTATAAAATTTTCAAATATGGAAATTCAAATTTTAGATATGGAAAGATAGAATCGAAATATGAGTTGTAGAAAAAACAACATGAAATTTAATATGGATTAAAAATGGAGCACATTTCTCTATCTTAAAGATGGATGATCATAGATTTCAAGTTATTAAATTATCTAAATTCCATTGAATACATTTAGGTATATGAAGTAGCTGTTTCATTTTTCAATGCTTTTTTTCAGTATTTCAGAAATTATATTCTTTGGAATTAAAGATTTATGTCTTTCTAAAATAGGTTTAATGAAAATTGAGAGATGTCCAGCTAAAACTGTCATATAAATTTTTTTAAATGAAAACTAAAAACATTTCAGGCTACTTTCCCTTATGTATGCAAAAGAGTTGAATCTCATTTCCCCACGTCTCTCCTTCGGAAGCTTACTTCTACTAAGCCTAGACTAAACCTTAGTAGAACTGTCTCAACCGTTTAATCCTTTAGTGTCCTTGGTAGAAGGCAAGGTGCCTAGAGCTGAAGCCATACACTGAACAGTCAGGACTTGAGGCATGAAGCCGAGCAGGGTACAGAGATAAGAATAGCATACATGGCCTTATGCTTAGTTCCCCTCCCCTATTACTCTTGCTACTAACAGCAACTTTTCCTATTACACCCTTCCTAGTATAGGAAGCTGGCATTTGCCCGCATTGACTATTCATGATTCAAGTATTAGATGTTTGCACTTGGACATAAAGATGTTCCTTAAGCATAGATCCAGCAGAATATCTATTTCACCTACTCGTGTGCCTTTTAAATTGTCAATGGCGTAATGACTGTCAGAATTCCATTTGTAGGCTCTCCACAGCCAATTTTCGTCATGCTGCACTTAAATGATTGAAACTACTCCTTGCTTATTGATTTTTATACCAGATGACATGAAACCCTGTCTCTCACAGAGTTTTGAAAAACCAGACAGTGATGCTGCCACAACCTTTGATTTGATTTGAGGGCCTCATTTCCTGCCTGATTGAACTCGTGTACTTTTATGAAAAATTGTTCAGCTTCATCAGAATGATTCAGTCCTGTGAGGAGCACTGGAATGGGAGGCACAAAACATCTTCCACCCAAAGAAAACAACATCTGACATAGGGAATCCCAGCAAGGAGAAAAAACAAGCTGGATGATACTGACCCAGGTATAGCCTGCAGAAGGGCGGTACTTTGGGGCTTCAAAAATGTCAGGGGGATTATTTGAAATCAACACAAGGAAACTTGCAAAATTTACTTGGTGGTTCTTACTTAATGTTCTAATTATTTCTTTTAAATAATTTTAAATAATTGCCAACATTTTTTAGCTTGGTTACATGCGAGCAGGGTGGGTAATTATATATATATATAATATTTTATATTATATGTTCTATTATATATTAGATGTTTTATTATATACATATTTATAAATAGAAAGCTTATTCACTTAGTTCCTAGCAGCAATATATCTGTACCTCACAGCATTAGGAGAGTTGTACACTAGGTTGTCTCCATAATTCCTTCTAATTCCATTAGTGGTAATCTATCCTATGTGCAGAAACATCAATAGAAAACCTTTCTGAGAATTAGAAATATCCTGCAGGGAATGGATTGATAATAAACCCAAATATCTAATGATCTTCCAAGTTAGGAGTAATCAGTGTCTAGTTCCAGATGAAGTAGAGGTAAAATGAGCCACAGTGAGTTCAGATTATCGAGTCATTGACTGGAATCAAAACTATGGTTGTAATCCTGTTCTAGAGAACAGCAATTTCTCAAGCCCTCTGTGTCTGTTCTCTTTGTATAAGAAAGAGATGTGCTATTAAAATAATGGAGGATCCTCTTTTCTCTGATCTGATAGTTCTTTTCATTAGCAAATCTGGTACAAAAATCTCTTCCCTGGGCTGGGGATATGGCCTAGGGTTAAGAGTGCTTGCCTTGGGCTGGGGATATGGCCTAGTGGCAAGAGTGCTTGTCTCGTATACATGAGGCCCTGGGTTCAATTCCCCAGCACCACATATACAGAAAATGGCCAGAAGTGGCGCTGTGGCTCCAGTGGCAGAGTGCTAGCCTTGAGCAAGAAGAAGCCAGGGACAGTGCTCAGGCCCTGAGTCCAAGGCCCAGGACTGGCAAAAAAAAAAAAAAAAAAAAAAAAAAAAGAGTGCTTGCCTCGTGTGCATGAGGTCCTGGGTTTGATTCCCCAGCACCACATATCCAGAAGTGACGCTGTGGCTCAAGTGGCAGAGTGCTAGCCTTGAGCAAAAGAAGCCAGGGACAGTGATCAGGCCCTGAGTCCAAGGCCCATGACTGGCCAAAAAATAAAAAAATCTCTTCCCTGCCATCTCCACTGTAGCACCCAGAGAAGCTAAATTCTCCCTTTTCCTTAGTCACTTCTTCCTTTGCATGCATTTCTGTTTCCTATAACCAAGACACCCTTCAACGATATTTCTGTTCCTCTTTTTATGCCCAAATGCATACTAAGCATAGAAATCCAGGATGCCAACAAGGAAGCCCAAACTAAGGAGAAGTATGCATCTCAGTGTTTCAGCCACCCGGGGAAATTTGGAAAGTGTGCCCTGGCATGTGCTACCTATCTTCCTGAATTATATTCTCTACATCTGAACTCACTTTGCAATGAAGTAAGTAGTGCTCCATCCCCAAGATATTTCAAGACCTGACACTTTTATGTGAATTTACTTGGAAGTAAGATCTTGAAGATGTAATCAACTTATAGATCTTGAGGGGAGATCGCAGATGTAAGATGGACTATAAATTCCATGACTAGTGTTCTTATAAGAGGAAGAAGAGGAAGATTTGAACCACATGGAATCAGGGAGAAATAAACTATATGAAGATAAAAGCAGAGATTGGAAGGCAGTCACAGGTAAAGCACTGCCAAACATTGCAGTCAGATTTGAAGAGAGAAGAATCATGGAATGAGCCCTTACTCCCTGAGTCTTCTTGGAGCACATCTTAGCACCTTCATTTAAACTCTTGCCTCATAAGCTGTGAGAGAATAAATTGTTACTGTTTTAGTTCATTAAGGACATGATTATTTACTGGGAAAGTCCTAAGAGCCTGGTGCTTGGATGCTGCAGGACAGAGTCTGTTAAAAAAAAGAGAGAGAGAGAGAGAGAGCTACACTTTAAGGAATAAAAGCCTATCACTGAAATGTCCTGGAAATCAGGTTTGGAACATAAGCAAGGCTTCCCTGGAAGGTTATTTCACTTGTCATGAAATCCCTATTCTAGAATATAACATAGGATTAGGAGAACTGCCAATGTGGTGAAGAAACATTTATTTCTCCAAGAGCCCTTTTAGTTATCTGAATTTTTATTTGAAGAAAATGAAGACAAGAAGTGAGAAGTCAGTCTGTCAGTAATCAAAGCATTATGAAGAATCTTACTTGTTTATAAATATTTGAGTTAAATGGATGTTTGGAAACCAGTGGAAAGTTTATGCTCATTATTGAATATGGGACATTAGGTGTGGGAGGAAGGAGGTTGTCACTTTATTGGTGAAAGCTATAGGTGCTACCTGTTCTACAGTTCTACAGGGTCAAGCTCTCTCCCTTTCAGAATATCCTCTCACCCTGTTGAGATATGCTGTCCTAGTGGGTCTCAGGGAAGCTCGGGAGCATACTGACACTTCCTTCAGCAGCCTTTGAGATCTGCACACTTGTCTCTTAGTGATGGGGGAATTAACTACCTTCCTTCTGCACTTTAACTTTGCACACACTGGTCAGACACAATGTCCTGCAACTTATACCCATCCTGCTTCCTCCTCCCTTTTTTTGGCTGGGAAAAGAATCTAGCAAATTCAACAACTAACTCATCACAAGAAAAGGAGAAGGAAATACGTCTTACTTTAAAATTTTTCTTTCTTAGAGATTTTACTATGTCAGAACTGTAATTGATGAAAGAAATGTCAGTTTATATGATTTATTTAACAAATTTATTATTTTCTTACTTAACCCTTTTTACATAAAATGAACCTCAATGTTGGAACTATGTTGTAGGGGATGGCTATGCCTTTAAGAGGGGATGGCTGGCTCTAGCCCGTCCCACCTCCTTCCGGCTTCAACCCGAAGAGAAGCCAGGCCAGCCCCCTCCTCTCAGCGATGAGCACGTGTGCCACCATGGCGGCCGGAGACCCCAGAGGCCCGGTCCATTGGGGGCTGTGGTCTCCGCCTATAGGGGAAGTTCCATGACATCACTTTGATGGACAGTTCACTAGCCAATCGTTAATACCCCATCAGTCCCTCCTCTTCCTGCCGCCATTACTGTTATATAAACCCCTCCCTTAAATAAAATCCTTTGGAAGCCGGTAGACCATTGGACAGCTCCCCCCAGGATTTCCGTGTGAGTGTCGTCTCTTAAACGTAAGAGAGGCTGGGGACATGTGGGGATTTTCGGCAGCCCTACCTCAGCTCAGCTTAGCCCAACAGGGACACGCTCCTCCCCTCCCGCTGGTGGGAGCAGTGCGCAGAGCCAACTGTCCCTCACAATTAAAAGCTTGATGTCTCCCCAGGGGAGATGTGGAGATTAAGCCCGACACTATGTAATTATTTAGTTTGAATGATGATGGTGTATTGGATTTTAAAAAGTGGTAAACTGGGCGTGACTAATATTAGCAACTCAGGAGGCTGAGAACTTTGAATCACAATTCAAAGAGACTCTTACCTCCAGTTAACTAACAAAATGCCTTAAGGCCGAAGTGGTAAAGTGCTAGCCTTGAGCAAAAAAGTCTCCAAGACAGTACCCAGGCCCAGAGTTCTTGCCACAGTACCAGCACAAAAAAGAAAAGTAAAAAACTGGTCAATTTTATAGATTAGAATTAATATTCATTATGTGTATAGTAGATATGTAATACAAAATGTGCTCATACAAAAATATGCTAGTTAAATTCTAATAGAAGAAATAAAATTGTAAAACCTAGTCTTAACGTAAAAAAAATTTCCAGTTAGTGAGATGAGCCAATAAAGTTAAAATCTATTCCTACTATCAAACTATTTCTTAGGAACAGGTAAGGAAAGACTGTGATTTGATTTCATCAGTTAATACATTATTCTCCAGTGATTGCCACTAATTTAAAATCTATATCATGCTTTTAAGAAGCAAATGTTATTAATGATGATAATTATGTAGAATAGTTTTTCATTGTAATGGTAATTTTTAGTGTTGAAATAAATAATAAGATAAAGAAAAGTCCAAGACAATTTCTAACTCTTTGAAACATCGTTTAGCTCAATTACTTTCTCTTTCGATAAAAAAGAGAAAATGATCACTTGGAATTAATGAAAGCTAGCTGTACATGGTCATAGGTAAAGACCCCCTGCATTTTCAGATTAACTTTCTAAGTTTTCAGTTTCCTGCCAACAATTATAGTCTAAAAGAATGACGTAGTTCTTATTAATCTCTAACTATATATGATTTACAAACTCAACTTTATCACATAGGTATATTTGTGTGTGCATATGTGGGTATTTATTATGCATGTATATGTCCATGAATATGTGTGTGTACGATGTATTATTTGAAGTTCCAGGTATCAATTCCAAGGTTTGGATATATTTTACACAGATACGATGTAACTACTATATTTCAGTTATATGCTAGACAAAATCAATATTTTTCTGATAAATATGTTTTATTACATTATGTAGCTCTAGGAATAAATGGTTTCACATTAATGACCCAAAGCTATTTTACACTAAGTAGCACATTGCTATAGCTGCTTTAGTCAAATACAGGAATGAGACTGAAAATGCAATATCCTTAATCATTCCCCATTCAAATGCTAGAAAGTCTCTTCAGGAAATCAAGGGAAACAAAGAAGGTATCTACAAAGAATGGAGAACATATTTGGAGAGCTTATGTAAATATTACTTATGGACAAGAAAAAGTCATACAAAAATGCCATGATTTTTCTAGAAAACCTAGGCCTAACTTTTTTGGTGTGTAAAGGAGTTTTCTTCTAGATCTGTTACCATCTAGAATTATTTTGAGTTAATATGCTATAGCAGAGCCAGTCCAGTGTATATGAAGCTGTAATAGTATGTGAACACTTAGTTTATTCATTCAGCCTCCTGAAAGGGCCTCTTCACACTAGGATAAGGTACTGTTGATGTTTAAAAGGAAAGTACTACTTTGAATTGTGCCTAGAAATATAGATGACCACAGAAAAGCTAAATGGAAAATATATACTCTCTCAAAATACACCTTAGTCTATAGTATTGGAATTTCCTAATTTTCTTAGTCAAAATTTCTATCACTTTGACCAAATATATGAGAAAGCAAAGATTTGAAAATCTATAGTAGGAAAAAAGAACCCAGATAGAAACAAACACAAAGAGGGCATGAAGACCTTAAGCAGTGCATAATAAACTGGGAGGACATAAAATAATGCATAAACAACAGCCATGGAACTGTAATACATTCTGGCAAAGAGGTATGGAGATCATGGGAGGAAAAATATTAACCTTGTTAATTATCCCCAGAAAAGTGGCTTATATTTGACTCAAATAAGGAGATGGAAGGGAAAGGAATGGAGACAAAGGCATTCAAAGTCAAGGAAATCAGTGAAATTATAACATAACTCCAGATTGTAATTTCTCAGTACTCCCTTTGTGTTCGGGGATGCTCTAAAAAATTTCTTGTAGGTATATCTACTCAGTGTTTTATAGTGAAACAAAGTGAATCAATACAAGAAAATGTTTAGAACATCCCCTGGCCCAAAGGAAGTACAGAAAAATTACAACCTAAGCCTAGAACAAAGAGACAAAGGAGCCTGGTCTCCCTGATATGTGGGTGTTAGAAATAATTAAGAAGAGACAAGACAAAAAACGAAGGACCCAAGGTACCAATTCACAGGGAGACCAAAAAAAGTCAGTCTTGGAAGAAAGGCACCAAAAAGTAAAACACAAACACTAATTCATAAGTACATAAATTAATACACAGGCAGTAAAGAACTTCAAAGATAAGGAAGCAAAGACTTCTTAGTAATTAGTCTTAGAGAATTTAAAGGACCCTATACCCTTTACCTCACACAAGGTGTATACACGGGGCACATCTAAAAGAAGTTAGGAGGAGGGCACAGAATTAATGGAAATTGGGGGGCGGGGGAAATGGAGTAGAAAATGCCCAATGGCTGTAATGGACACTGATGAGAACAAGGTAAGCAACTCAGGGGGAGCAGGGAGGAGGGAAGAAATTAGAGTAAAAGAAGGAACCGATTACACTAAGCAAAAGAAATGTATATGTATGTATCACCCAATCTGGAAGGAATGGTTTTATGGTTAATAATCATAGAGGTCACAAACATTGTAGACTACATTGACAATGTACCTCAAGGATAAGATTTTTTTTTGAAAAAAATATGAAAAAAGCAAGGGGGTGGGTTGAGAGGTTGGGGTGGAAAGGAGGGAGAAAACGAGGAAAGCGGTAACATGTATGACAAGAAACATATATATTCACTACCTTAAGTATGTAACTATAACCCCTCTGTACATCATCTTGACAATAAAATAAAAGTAAATTAAAATTAGAGTACGTAAACTTAAATTTTATGAAAAGGCCAACTCATATGCCAAGGGTGATGTTAACATAGCTAGGATTCTAGCACCCTCATAGCCCAATGTCCTAATGTACATGTGGATAGAGAGGGTGGTTTAATGTGGCTAAAGCATAGTTTATATGAAAATAGCAAAGGCAGAAATAGCCCTAAGGGCAGTTCATTCCTATCTTCTAGGACTATGCTTACAAGTAGAGATAATCCCAACAGAGAAGCTTTGAGAAACAGCCATTGTTTGGTGCTCTGCAATAACAAAAGCCAGAAAATAGGAAGGAAGTAGCAAGAAACATCCATCACTTGCCATATGTTGGTCTAATTACACATACAGATGAATAATTCCCAACCACTTTAAAGCTGTAACACTGGATTTTGTTCTTCTGTGACATTTTTATTCTCAAGCCAGCCTTCCTCAAGTGTTATATGACATGTATTTATTTTCAATACAGATGTTGTATTGAGGATTTTATGACATTGCTTAACATACTAGGAGATAGCTGAGGTGTGACAATTACCAGAAGGGCTGGTGCAGTGGTTTTATGGCTCCACTTGTAGCATACACACACACACACACACACACACACACACACACACACACACAGTTTCCTATACCTGGAGGGATTTTTCTTTCTGTCAAAAAAGAGCAGAGGCAGCTAGTGGAGGCACACTTGCCCTCAGTTGGTGCTAGTGTCACTAGGCATTCATGCAGCTCAATTAGTCATTGTCTCCCTTAGGAAATTGCAGCTGGCCACTCAGGAGGGTACCAAAACTAATGGCTGGTACTCAGGTCATAGGCAACAAATTTGTCCTACATGTTTCATGTGGAAAACTGAAAACTGAGAAAAGATCCCAGCAAGTAGAGATTTTAATCAGTGGACTATGAAGGCTCAAGTGTCATCTGAGATCCCTGGATTGATAGAGCCTCACACTGACCTCACAGTGACCCTTCGGATGCATTTGCACATGTATCATTTGCTTATATTCCATGCCTATTAGTAGATCAGTAGACATTTACTTGGGTCCTTTTGTTAGATATATGGAAGATAAGCATTTGTAAAATGGATAGTTATCTTTAAGACTGATTCTTTTTTGGAGTTTAATTTGGAAGAAGTAAAGGAAAAGAAAGAGAGGGATGTAAAGGAGGAAGAGGGGGGAAGAGGAGGAGGAAGAGAATAGACAAATGGGTCAGCATAAAGTCCCTGTATTATAAACACTGAGGTTCATCTGGCCACTAGTCAGTCACTTACCTGTTCCTAAGGCCCTAGATGGGACCCAGGTAGAGTAGAGCCTAGTCCCTGGAAAATATTAGAAGAAAACACATGCTAACTCTATTGCTTTGTTTTTGGATGTTCCTTATGTCTTTATCTTCATCTATGGGGGTCTTTGTGTTGCTGAATTAAAGGAAAAAAAGGGTGGTAAAGATATAGTTCAGTGTAGAGTGGCTGCCTAGCAAGTAGAAGGCCCTAAGTTCAAATAACAGTATTATCTAAAATAAAATATTTGAAAAAGAGAAAAACACCTTCTTGCTACTAAAAGATAGGACAAGTATTTTCATTTGATACTCATAGAAAAGCCATCATGAGTGAAAGACTGCATCAAAAATCAGGGAAAATGGAACCTTTCATATAATTCTATATTTTCTATAATTTCTCATATTCCCTTTTTACACTTTCAGAACTAATTCAGAAGGCATCACACTGTTTTTTCAGGGTTTGCTGGTCTGTCTGTTATGGTTTGGGGGTTGTTGGTTAAATAGCAGAAAAAAAAATGAGACTATTAAATAAATACACATTGGAGCTCTATTATTTTCTACTTACCAGAAATGAGAGTCTTCATTCTATTTTCTGCAAATATAGCATCCTTCATATAGTGGTTGGACCAGCACAAGGTTGCTCAGTAGCCTTGCTAAACAAGGATGGACTTTAGGCTTTTCCTATCTTGCCAACCACTTAGAATAGTAGAAATTACTAAGCATGCCTTTGAGTATGTTTGTAGAATTTACCACTGAGCAATAAAGCTCTTAAGCTAATGTTAAATGATTTTTTTCATCTAGTCCAAATGAATCATTTTATATTTGAAGGTACTTATATCCTTCATCAAATGTTTGTTTAAAAATTTCAGTTTGATTTCTAATAATTTCTAATCCTTCTTCAGTATATACAATACTGCTTGGTCTTTCACTTTATGCACAAATTCAGTGTCCCATGTTGTCTGGTGATAGTTGGGAATAAGCAGTGACAGGAGTTTACTTAGTCCCAGCAGTACTCAGTTTTCTGCCATCAGACCTGTGTGAAATGAGGGGTCTGAGGTGCAACATGAGGCTTGCTACAAGTAATATCCAGAGCTCTTTCCAGTTTATACATCTGCTGCAACTGCCTTCTTCAACTCTGACAGTGGTGCTGTGCTCTGAGAATAAGGCACTGCCATGGACTGCTGATCTGTCACCCAGTACCCCATATATACCCCATTATACATACATACCCCATTATATAAAGTGTCCTACAAGTTGCTGAAATAACATTTTCATTCCATTATACATCCATACCCTATTATATAAAGTGTCCTACAAGTTGCTGAAATAACATTTTCATTCCAGTAATAAAGGTTGATTTCTGAAATTCATCATGCCAATTAACAAGTTACTGATTAAAATTAATCTTTGACATTCGACATGTTAATTAACTGAATTTTCCTGTTGATCTGACTGAAGTACTTATATAGTAGCCACTTTCAGAGTGTTTCTTTTCAAATTTAAAAATTGGCAGGTTATCCCTAAAATATGAATTATTTACTGATTAGTATGCTTGCTGCATGTGGTTTGTACCTTAATCTTATCCACATACAACATATCACATTGTCTAGGTTAGCAATTCTTTACCTTAGCTGTACATTAGAATCACCTAAAGAGCTTTAAAAAGGGGGAAAAATGAATGCCCAACCACTAACCCCACAGATTCTCATTTAATGCGTCAGTGGTAAGGCCCAGACATCAGTATATTTTAAAAAGTCCTCTGGCCATTTTAAAGAGGAGGGCTGACCATCACTGGTTTCTGCTTATATATTTTGAAATGCATTACTACCAAGGTAACAGCAATTAGCTGAGCCAACTGGAGGCGGCTCTGTAGCAATAGAGCTAGTGTTCTCCAGGGGCCTCATGGGCACTAAATGTTAACTTTGTGGTTTCTCTGGCCCTCAGGCAGCCAGGGAAGCCATAGTAAGTTGACTTCTGGCCTCCAAAACATGTCTAGGCACTCCTATGTCATTCTTTGCATAATCAATCTAATTTTGAGTAGCCAGGCCTTGGGATAATACAAAGCAAAGAGAAATAAAAGTTAATTAGAAAATTCTATGTGCATGCAAAAGAACAGATATTTTACACAAAGGAATTTGTTTAAAAGAGTCTATTCCTGAAAAAAAGTCTGAGCTGAGTCAGGATAGCTGTTCAGAATAGTTTTCTTTTTCTAACTTCCTTATACTGCATGAGCAAGCTGTCCTGGATAAACAGCAGAGAGGCGAAAGCTGAACTTACATCATCCATGATGAGCAAAGAAGCAGGTAGATACACGAAATGTAGCTTGCAATTAACTAAACCACATTTTTATACAACAAGATGCTTATTAGGAAAATATACTTATTCATTATATTATTTATTTCTCTTAATTATATTACTTCTAATGCATCCCTTCCATCAAACATAAGAAGTGTTGACAGAAAAAAACTATATATGAATAATAGATCACCTTTTACTGTATATAGATTTGCCTATTCTAAGTATTCTTTGTTTTTTTTTCCCCCAACACACACACATACATATTACCCTTATATTTTAGGTTGTATCAGCTGTTAGCTGAAAAACAATTTCTATAAATTCTTAGTAAGGTGATGAGAATAGAAAGAGAGGTTGTCTTAAGTTCTTTGGACAGGGAATAAACTACAGTTGCCAGGCATAAATATTGGGGGAAAAATCATTAGAAGATCCTTAAACTCAGTATCCACATCTCTCTTTCCTCCATTGTCTCCAAATGACCTAATTTGTATATCCCCACTGCAAAAATAGAAACTAACCACAAACCCAAGGGTTTTGTTTATTGAGAACCTTAGATATTTAGAGCTCTCTCTCATGCCATTTAATGTTATGTTCCATCTTACTGCCATCCCCATGCCATAATTGAAATTTCTACCGTCTTTCCTTTCTACCACTCTGTTCCAATTATGATTCTCAAGTTTGGTTGCACAGCAAATCACTGAAGAGTCTTTTACAAATGTCCAATGCCTGAGGTATACCAAACGTCAATTAAATCAGAATATCTAGAGGCAGAATGGGACCCAGTAATATTTAAAAGATCCCAGCTGATTCCAATAACTCAGAAACACTGTTCAAAATCGAGTAACAGATGAAGCTCTTCCAACCCATTCATCAAATTCCCACAGTGATTCTTAGACTTTATTAGGGAAAAGATTCTCTTTTGGATAGGATGGTCAGATTAGCAAATAAAAATGCAAATTAAATTAGAATTAGAATTAGAATTGAATCTCACTTATACCAAGGATAATTTTTAGTGTAAGCATGTCCCCTTTGGGTTGCCTGAAATTCCTATTTGAAGGACATTTTATATCTTATCTGGCAATCCTCCTTCAGGGGAGTTTATAATAATACAGAATGCTGGACCCACTCTAATATAGTAAATCAGGAGTAGTCAAGCTAATCATATCTTTAAGAAGAATATGAATTTATGTCATTGCCAGTGATAAACCACATGTTGATAAATGTTGTTTCTTTCATCAACATCATTTTCCCATTGGTGACCAGTGCCTAAAGTTTCTAGCCTCTTGAAAACATCAAGATAGAACACTGACAAAGGTTGAGTTGTTGAATAGGTTTCTTTATATATGGTGACATTCATTGTCCACTTATCACAAGGACCAGAGCTGTGAGTAGTTATTAGAAGTGTACATTTCATTCCCCTTTACATTTAGACAATAATCATTTTGAAATCCTTACTTATTCCTTATTTTTATGTATGTTTTGATGATTAGCACTTACATTATTCTATATCCTGGCCTGACTTAAGCATTAAGAAGATCAAGACCATGACCACAAAAGTGTCCATGGAATTATAGCAGAGATGTTTTAACTCTGTCCAGGAAAGGCGAGGGATTTAAGAAAACGTGGTAACTTGCTTACTGAAAGCCATTCACAGAAGCTTATGATATGCCAAGCTTTGTGTTAAGTGCTAGAATCAAACAGACAAGTACAATCTGACCCCACACTAAGGCAGGAATTTTCAAACGTTTGGTTCTAGGTGCTTTCACACCTAGAAGAAGTTATTGAGAACATCCAAGAGGCTTTATTTATCCATTCATTGTTTTAAATTTTACAGTTAATCATAATACAGCATATAAATTGTTTTAATCATATTTGAACAGAAAATAACTATTTTATAAAGAATAGTGAAAGCAGTGGGATGTTTGGAGATTTTTTTGAATATCTGATTTAATAGAAGACAGCTGGACTCATCTGTTTCTGCATTCAATTTGTTGAGTGAGGAGGCTGAAGGACAGAAGGAAAATCTAACCTCACAGAGATATGTAGGGTTATCAGGACACAAGTGTTACTGGAGGAGCATACAGGGTGGCTATGTCATGGGTAAGACCCAGGAAGAAATGGTGATTAGATCAGTAATTTAAGCACACACTCACTTACATTCATCATTGCCAATTAAATATTTTTTCTGAAATATGTATATGTACACATTATTATCAAGCAAAGCACAAAGTTCACTTACAGCGATGTTCTTTGTTAATAATAAGTAACATAAGTCTATATTTAAACAGTGATGAAAATTTTATTTTCTGTTTCCTCCCAAATCTTTTTTTTTTTTTTTTTTTTTTTTTTTTTTGCCAGTCCTGTGGCTTGGACTCAGGGCCTGAGCACTGTCCCTGGCTTCTTCTTGCTCAAGGCTAGCACTCAGCGCCACTTCTGGTGCTGAGCCACAGTGCCACTTCTGGCGCTGAACCACAGCGCCACTTCTGGCCATTTCCTGGGTTCGATTCCCCAGAACCTCATGTATACAAGGCAAGCACTCTTGCCACTAGGCCATATCCCCAGCCCCCCTCCCAAATCTTGACAGATTTGATTTCATACTATGACTGATACAAGTAAAAATGCCAGTTCTTCCATTACCTTATTTTTTATGTATGCTTCCCTTATTAGCATTTATGTTAATCTGTAATCTCTCTTTAAGCATCATTTTGAGACATTTCATGAATGTGAACCAGAGAATAGAATTCACACAAATTGCATGAGCTACAAGGAGACTCTACCATCAATATTTTCACTTTAATTCCTGCAGCTTTGTGGGATCCCATTCTCCTCCTACTTTGGACAGCTACAATGACAAATTATCATTGATAGGAAAACTGAGGAAAGGTGCCAAAATCAAGAAATGAATTAAATGTATGAATCATGCTTAATTTTTTCTATTCCACCCTTCCAAGTTAAAAATTCTGATATTTGCTTTCTACCCACAAGTGTGGCCTGGGGTATTCCCTTCAAAGTGATCACAGCCCTAGAGGATTATAGGGCAGGGAAGAACTTATCAGGAGCACTTTAGCAATACCAGAGTCCAGGAAAAGCTTAATAGAGAAAAGGGTTCTTGAACAGTTTGAAGAACAGGAAGAGAGAGAGAGAGAGAGAGGGAGAGAGAGAGAGAGAGAGAGAGAGAGAGAGAGAGAGAGAGAGAGAGAGAGAATTGGCAGTAGGAGCAGAGCCTCCCCAAAAAGGAGAACTTGCATATGTTATTTTGATGGGAATAGTGTTGTAATCTTCATTGAAAATCCCAGAAAAAGTAGGAAGTATTGATTAATTAATGATCAAGTGACCAGCAAAAGCACAGATAGAAGACTCATGTTATTCATTGCTGTATACTACCTCATCAATCTTGCCAAATAACCCTAAATTTTTACATTTAGATACTTTTTCCATCTATTCATATATTAATTCAACTTATTTACTGAACTCTACTGATAAAATTGTCAACACACTAGATGAATACTTCATAAAGCATGTATGTTAGAGAAGGAGAAAAAAACTAAGTGACTTTAAAATGCAACCAGTACTGTGAAGAAAAAACAAATGGGCTGAGATAGAAAGTAACAGAAAAATGTCTACTAGATTGGTCAAAGATGACATCGTTAAAATGGTACTTAAATTCAGATCTAAAATATAAAAACTAGTCCCAAGTGTGATGGCATATGCTTGTTATCCCAACTATTCAAACGATAGGACGATCATGAATTTTAAGCCAGACTGCAGTTGAGACCTGGTGAGACCTTGTCAAACACAAAATAGAAAACAAAGGTCTGGGCACTTGGCTCAAGTGGTGGAGGGCTTTCATTACATGTGTGAGACCTTCTGTTCAACCTGTTCAAGCCCCAGAACCACACCTAATACCAAACATGCATAAGGGAAAGCGTGGTGCTGATGGCTCATGCCTGCAATCAAAACTACTCAAGAGGGTAAAGTCTGAGGATCCCAGTTCAAAGCTAACCTTGGCAGACAAATTCATGTGACTCTTTGTCTTCAATTAATCAGTGAAAAGCTAACATTGGATCTATTGTTCAAGTGGCAGTGTCAGTCATGAGACAAAAATGTTGAGTGAGAGTCTGAGGCCCTGAGCAAGTTCCCAAATACTGGCGTGTGTGCCTGTTGTGCGCGCGCGCGCACACACACACACACACACACACACACACACACACACACACACAGAGGAGGCTGGGGGGGGGGGGGGGCGGAGAGGGGAGAGAGAATAAAGGAAATCCTTTCCATGAATAACAAGGGCACATGAGAAGGTCCTGATGTGGGATGTGGATAGAATCTTTCATAGAAATCAACTTCTGCCTTTGCCTAGCCACATAGGGAACTAGAACTATAAGCAGTTGGCCTGTGAATAGCACTCTGGAATGACAGCTGTATTTCTCTGGCTTATAGGGTGTATCCCCTCCCTCCCTCCCTCCCTCCCTCCCTCCCTCCCTCCCTCTCTCTCTCTCTCTCTCTCTCTCTCTCTCTCTCTCTCTCTCTCTCTCTCTCTCTCTCTCTCTCTCTCTCTCTCTCTTTCTCCCTCTCTCTCTTCTTGCTTCTTACCAGTCCTAGGCCTTGGACTCAGGGGTTGAGCACTATCCCTGGCTTCTTTTTTTTTTTTTTTTTCTTTGTTCAAGGCTATACCACTCTACCACTTGAGCCACAGCGCCACTTCTGGCCATTTTCTATATATGTGATGCTGAGGAATCCAACCCAGGGCTTCACGTATACAGCCAAGCACTCTTGCCATTAGGCCATATTCCCAGCCCTCATATCTCTCTTAATTCTTCTTCAAGTGAATGAAATAGTAAAACAAAATCTTGCCATCTGATCCATAGCCATTGTATGTGTTGTCATCTTGACTTTTATGTTGACAAGTTTATTTAGATATGAAGTGGGAACAAGTTGCAGTATGGTCAATGCTCAAAAAAAAAAAAAAAGGAAAACCTACAATTTTCAAGGTAAAATACAGATTTGAACAAGAAGTTGTAAGAATATAGACAGGAAAATCCAAAGTCATGAAAGGAAGTAGAAATATTTCTTTCTAAATTACATCTAATAATGTAGTATACTATATTATGATCATATTTTTCATGTTATGCTATCCTTTAAAGAAACTTCAAGCATACCATTGCTCTAATAATTTAATATGTAAATATAAAAGATCCACAAGCAATGTATTTTCATGGTTGCTGAACTGATGATGAATACTAGGTCATGCTCAGATCTAATTTGCTTAGTTTTTGTAGACCCAACATTCTGCATCCAATTTCACTTAAGTGATATCCACCGAGAGTACAGAGTTGTAGCACCAAAGGGATTGGGATTTAGATGTGTGCAGGGTACATTTCATTTTCCTTGTCTCTGACACTCACTTAGCAACAATCAATGAGGCACTGATAGCATATTGATCATAGTGCTGTTGATCTTAGGAACCATTGTAAGCCCTGCAGGCCTCTCTTCAAGGGATCTTGTTTCAAAAAATAGAGTAATTTTCAAGATGTGGTAAATTTGACCCTTTACCCTCTTGGAGAATAAGGAGCATATGGCTAGGAATTGGGATTAGCCTGTGACTGAACTTTAGATCTAGTACCTTTTCAAATTCTCTTATCATGAACAGAAATGTTAGGTCTGGTTTGGCCACAATCCCAACTATGTCTGCTCTTGTGGGACTCCGTTTCAAATTCTGCTGCTAAACATATTGCACAGGCTCAACCCTGTGAATCTCAGGAAATATCATTCCACCATCATAGAAATTCTGCCTTGCAGAAATGTTACTTTTGGAAAAATAGCTACTATGACATAATCCTTACATAAGCAAACACAACTTGAGTTGTAATAAGAACACAGATTTTATTTTCACTTTTACTTAAGATGTATTTAAATCATATTGCTGTTAGATGAAAACTCAGACAGGTCTGTGACTTCTAGCTATAATCCTTTCAGAAATTAGTTCCCAATTAAGCAATTAGAATATAGTCTGATATGTTAATAAATAGCTAACTTGACTGTAAGTTAGGTCTTTTTACATCTCCAGTTGATATTGGCATTGGACATACCTAATGTCTCTGTTGCTGTTCATTTGTGTTTTCTCCACTTTCCTCCCAAAGCATCCTATTTCTTGCTAACCAGTTTCTAATCCTTCCACAAGAGAGAGGGAAATTTTAATCTAGCCTCTGGTTTGCAAGATGGTCTCAGGCTCTCTAGTGATGGAGGGCCACATAAGTCATTTTAATTTTCCAGTAGCTACGTTAAAAATGAACAAGTAAATATACTGTTGATAATATATTTTGTTTAACATATTCATATTTACAAACACTTTAATATACAACCAGTGTATCAATTAATAATAGATGCTTTATAATAATTCCTTTTCCATCCTAAATCTCCTAAATCTAACATGTAGTTTATAATCAAAGCACATCCCAATTTGGATGAGCCAAATGTGACTGATGGCTACTATGTTAGACAGAGAAGAGTTACCAAAAATCCTTTATGAGCTTCAGTTTGGGAAGTGTGTTATTAAGGAATAATTGTCCTTAATCAAAATTTCCCATTTTAAGCATACAATCCAATGGGACTTTCTTGTTGTTTTCTTTTTTAGTAAATTTACAGAGCTCTGTAAACATTTCCTCAATACAACATTAAGACATCATTGTCATCCCCAAAAGATACTTTGTAAACATTATCCATACCTAATCTAATTTCTGCCTTTATGAGTTTGCCTTCTATAATGTTTCTTATCAATCAAGTCCATATGGTATGTGATTTTTTTCATTTTCCATTCATCTTAATTGTTTGAAGTTCATCTAAATGTAGTATGTTTCAGTATTTCATTTCTTTTCATTGTCAAGAATTACCTCATTATATGGATATATCATAATTTTTCCATTCTTGGATAGTATTTTTACTTAACCAATTATGAGTGATTGTAAACAATTCTATTATGAACATTTATATTCAAGTCTTTGCATATATATACATATACACATATGTATGATTATATATATGAAGAGAGGGAGGGAGAGAGAGAGAGAGAGAGAGAGGGAGGGAGGGAAGGAGGGAGGGAGAGAGAGATCTCACTTTACTTTCTCCTGGTTGATTCCTAAGAGTGAAACTTCTGAGACATACAGAAAATTTGTGTTTAACTTGTGAAGAAATTGAAATTCTGTTTTCCAAAGTGGCTGCACCATTTCTTACCACTTTCTGGGTCTTTTATTATGCCCTTGTTCTTACAAGGACCTGAGAGTCAGAACTCTGGATGTATATCATTTCCATTAAAAACTCTGCATATGAGGCTCTGCTTTGGTATCTAATAGTGATCAAATGTCCATATCTATGTATATGAAGCCTAGAACAGCCCCATTTAACATTCTGTTATAAGTATAATCACTGATTCACAGAAAAGCTAGGAAATGGTAAGCACTCCCTAAAAACTGTTTCTAATAATTTCTCAAAATGAACAAGATGATACAGGATTCAAAAGTACATCAAGACAACATCTAGTTGCATAGAATTTCTAATGTAGCTACTATACACAACTAGTAGTTAAAGGTGTCATAGATAAGAAGATTTCAATGTATGTATATTAAAGCAAGACATGCTAAAAGCTCTCCTGCTATCCTAGGAAGGGCAGCATTTCTGGAGAAAGATCACTAGTGGCCAACATAACTTGGAAAGAAAGCTTGTCTCTCTCTTGACTGCTAAATTTTAAATAATAGTGTCCCAGATGGGAAAAAATACAAAAGGAAAGATACATTGTGAAGAATCTATGTAAAGAGTAGAAGGAACTATTCTGTTGTTTCTTATTTGTAGCAGCTTAATAATCCTGTTGGGGTTTTCAAGAAAGCTTAAAGGCAAAGTAAGGACTCCAGTGATTTTCCTTGGTGTTCACTGGAAAGAAATGGAAAAGACAATGTGTAGATTTAATCAGCATTTGATTTTCCTCATCCCTTTGCATGTAGAGGGGAGCAGCTGGCTGTAGGTAATCTTGCTCTTGGGAATTATCAAATAAAAGCAAGAGACAAGCAGTAGCTTCTACAAAGGCAGCTTTTATGAGGCTGAGCAAAAGCATCACCAGGGAAGCAGCTGGGTTCGCCATTTTCATCCAAGTAATTACGGGAAGAGATAGATGGTTTTCAAGGTCAGTGATAGAGAGGGGAACTAATGGCCAGCCCTTCCTTTGGGATAACATTCACACAAGAGAGAATGGATGAAGACATCAATTTCCTGCCTGCCAGAAAGAAACAAGGGCAGTAGAATCTTCTGGGTGGAAGGCTTTTCTCATTATATAGCTCTTAGCTGTTGGACTTCTAGCACAGATCTTTACTCTAAGCTTTGGTTACTTTATTGGAAATATAGAGACAATAATATCCATCTTGCAGATAATTTGTGAGCCTTAAATGAGATAATGAGGTAAGGTTTATTTCCATCCCCTTTGAGTAGCTAAATCAACCAATTTATCTACAAATGTCCATCAAATATAACGAGTGTCTCCCTGTCCTTCCTTGGTTTTTTTTCCTTCCCTTTCACTCCGCCTCTCCCCTCCCCTCCCCTCCTCTCTCTTCTCTCTCTGTGTCTCTCAATCTTTTTCTTTGTCTTTCTCTCTGGTGGTACTAATGCTAGTGCTCTGGTCCTCTAGTGCATCCTAGGTTAGATACTTTACCACCTGAACCCTTCTCCCAACCCTTTCAGCTTCTAGTTATTTTTCAGATAGGGTCATGCTTTGGTCCCCCTACTTTTGTCTCCTTTAGAATTAGAAATAAGATTCTGTCCTTTGCTTTTGAAATTGTTTTAGCACATTTTCATTATTATATTTAAGTAGTAGTACGAGGGAGTTGTAATTTAACAAAGCAGAATATTGGCAACATTTTTATTAGTTTATTTATTGTCAAAGTGTTATACAGAGAAGTTACAATTTCATACTTAAGGCAATGAGTACATTTCTTATCAAACTTGTTACTTCCTCCCTCATTTTACTCCCTCCTTCCCCATCCCCATCCCCCCATGAGTTGTACATTTGGATTATGGCATATAGTTTTGTAAGTATTGCTGTTGCATTTGTCTCTCCATTTTGATATTCCCCTTCACTTCTTTCATTCCAATAAACAAATATACAATAGCCAGGGTACTGAAATCTCTAACAGTGATCATCAGGGGTAAAATCTTGGGGAAAAAAGACAAAAGAAAATGGCATAATTTCACATGGTACATTGAAAATAACGACAGTGGTAAACCACTTATTAACTTAGAGTTTGTTTCACTTAGCATCATCTTATTTTTCTTCTTATTATTATAGCTATGCTATTACCACATAGAAGACCTAGAATCTTTTAAATAGATTATCTTGAAAACTGGAATCAAAACATTTATTTTTGTAAACAAAATTCACTCCAGGTTTATTTTAGTGCACAGTTGCTCTTTTGATCAAAGCCAATTGATAAATTATCATAACGTACAAATTTCAGTACTTGGTTTTCAGTATATTCCAACTTATTCAACAGAGAGCTGGTCTTTGCCAGGGTCCTTTGGTTAAAGGGATTCTAATAAAGACAGATATAAATTTATGCAGAAGAAGAGTTTGGTTAGATAGTTTTACACGCCAGTCCTTGATAGCTGTTAATAGCAATGCTGAGCTAAAGAGGATTGTTTTAGTCGCTACCAAAAAACCAGTTTATGCATGGGTTTATTAGCAGTCAGAGAGCTCATATTTTGGATGTGCGGAAGATAAGGTATGCGCTGGCATACACACCTGCTTCCTCTACTACCTATAGTCCGAATTGTAGAGTGTGTTCCAAGTTCACATAGGTCAGAATCTCCAAGAACATAGACAAAATAAAGATTCTTGGACTTGACCTATTAAAACAGACTGAAACTGTTTAGCAAACTCCATTTCAAACAACATTACACATGAGACATATTAACCAAAGCAGAAGAAATCCTACATGATCAGCACAATAAAGAAGACAGTCTGCAGAACTAGAAGGAGTTCAGTGTATTCCTCTCCATTTTCTTTTTTTAAATTTTATTTATTTATTTTTTTATTGTCAAACTGATGTACAGAGAGGTTACAATTTCATAAGTTAGGCATTGGATACATTTCTTGTACTGTTTCTTACCTCCTCCCTCATTCCCCCCCACCCCTCCCCCTTTCCCTCTCCCTCATGAGTTGTTCAGTTGGTTTACACCAAACAGTTTTGCAAGTATTGCTTTTGTAGTCATTTGTCTTTTAACCTGTGTCTCTCGATTTTGGTATTCCCTTTCACTTTCCTAGTTCTAATACCAGTATACACAGTTTCCAATGTACCTGCACTATCACTATATCTTATCCTCTCCATTTTCTATACACATAATTTTCTGGAAATGCTCTATTTTGAGAGTTATGAGTGATTAAAGAAGAACCAGAGGGTCTAGTATAACTCATATACAGGGCATCAAGGTGATTTGTTATTGATGAAAATAAAGTCATATGTTTGCAATTCTTGTCCCATTTTTCCAAAGAAGATGGCCTCTACCTCAATGACACACTATAGCCTCCAGTTTTAAAAGACTTCATTTAAATATTAAAGGCAACCAAGGCTATATTGACAATAGATTGCCTTTTCTTTTTTACAATGATAGTCATTACTCTTGCATTCTTTCTTTATTTTCTTATTAAATGATTGTGTTACTTTGCCTCCCACTAGATAATGTTCAATATACTTTTTTAACCGCTTTATTTTCAGGGTTAAAAGGAAATAAATCAATTTTGTTGCTCAAAATGCTCAATATTTGGACTTCAAGCCCACTGGGTTCCACTTTGCCTCTCTGGACAAAGCATACCCCCTCTGGGTTTATAAATGGGACCGGCTGTTGTCTGCAGGTGCAGTCATTTTGTAGGAGCCCAAGTCAAGATTTACATATGCAAATGTGGATGGATGTGCCCAAATTGAGTAATTGTGCATGCAAATAGGTGATTAAATAGAAAATTACCAAATCTGCATGAACAAATGGAAGTTGTGCATATTCAAAAAACAAGGGGCACCTGAACACAATGCAGACTGAAGTCTTGCCTCCAATCCTGGGAAAACCTGGACCCTGGGCCTCAAAGTTGCTATATCTGAGAGCAAATTAGGATCTCAAGTTGCACAAGTGGAATTTACACTTTGACCTCAGCTGCCATGGTGATGACCAGAGCTCTGATAAGGTCATCTACAGGAAGAACCATAGGAAAGAGGTTTGATTTCTACCATTTATATACAAGATACAGAGAATGTATTAAAACAGGAGTTTTTCTATGATCAGCAGGAGGAAATGATCTTTGGAAATTTTACTTTACCATGTTACAGGTCCACTTCTCTAAGTTTAAAAAGAATAAAAAATGTGTAGAGAGTTCAATTCAAGATAAAACAACATATCATAATGGACACAACTGCAGAACATGCTTTCTCACATCTGCGGTGCTGAAAATGAAGGTAGAGTTTGTTCGCCCATAGGTAGCAGTTTTTAGTCTGTCTTCATGGGGTAGAGCCAAATACCCATTGCTTTTAATTCTCCATTTCTTCACATTTGGAGATCTCAGTTCTCTACCTCCCACATAACAGTGATGGATGGTGTTGTCAGTGAAGTACATCAATGAGAAATGATTTCACATATCCAGGGGGGCTTTTCTGACAAAAGATTAGTGGCAATGCCTAGACTAGCCCACCAGGAGTCAGAGATAAGTAGAGTTTGAGACAGCTGAAGAATACTGATTGCTGAAATTCTTATATATTTCAAGAAGGTATTTCATTTCTAGGATATTCTGTTTTGCACACCTTCAGTTTTATAGCAACTGCTTCAAACCTCTTACTTTACAAAGCAAGGGATGTTATTACTGCAGACCATAAAATCAATTACTAAATTCAATCAATACCCTAGTTAAGTGGAATAATTTCTTTACTTGGCAACCTGTCAAGGAGAGATTTCAGAATATCTTACCAGGGGACAGAAGTGAATGGAAATACCCAGGATCTACAGATGTAGACAACAGTAAGCAGTCTGAGAAGTCACGTAGATATAGAGAAATATGAACTGTAGTTACCCAAGGCAAAAGACACACTATGAACATCAGTTCTCTTATGCAGCATTTCATCATGATCTCTGTGCAGGTACATTAGAAGCTAACCAAAGGACTCTTTCATAATTTGCAAGTGTCATATGGACCATCTGGCCATGAATACATTTAGTGGAGAAACTAACTTCACTAGTATAGAGTTAGAAGCCCAAAGAACTAATCTATAGTTGTAGTAGTAGTAGGTGTTGTTGTTGTTTATCTCGAGTAGTTGTAAAAGGAGACATTAATTCAACAATCCAATTTATGAGTACAAAGGTCATCATCAATGTCATTCCTTTTATCATTTTCCCCTATCTCTCCCAGCCCCTCTCCATCCCATCAAGTTACTTGGTTCCATTTTCACATATGTACATTGAATATCATGAGTATGTTTGCCCACCATTCCAACTACTTCCGCACTCAACATAAATAAAACCTTCAGTTCTTTACTTTTCATGAATATCCAAAAAATTTTTACCAATAAACAAAAAATGGCGTAACAAATACTGCAATGCAAATATTTGTCCATATATAAGGCTATGTCTCCATCTTTATATACATATACACAGTGACACTGACACTGATGATTAAAAATGCAGCAGCCTTAATGAATCACTATGATGAAATGTCAGGTAATTACAAAGGAAAGAAAAGAAATGAATTTCTATTCAAAGAAAAAAAAAGAATTTCATTTTTGCATGTACTTGAAAATAGTAAAATGTATTTATCTAGTGTCTCCACATTTCAGCATACTTCTTAGTGTTGTTTGGGATATAATGGGAAGTATACACCAGGCACTTCCACATTGAGAAGTACTCATGCAATTTCTTGAGTCACAAACTGAAGTAGATATTTTTGTCCCCTGAAATATCCCTTTATTTGAAAGGGTAACCATACAATAATATTGTGCAGGCTTTGGTATATTGTAGATGTTTGTTAAAGTGAAGAGCTTTTCACTTTAAGGAAAAGATCTGAAAGAACTAATAGTATTTGTTGTTGATAAAAACTAAAGCTTTTAAGCAACAATTCAAATTCTGACAAACTTCTGACCAACACTGTGGGTTGCACACTTTCCCTGTTCATCAACTGGCATGCTTCTTGACAAATACTCAGTACCATTGATATCTTAATTCTGTGTGCAATCATAAACTAAATAACTTGAAGGAAAGGAGGCATAAGAGCAGGGTAGGTACAGGGAAATATCTGGGACATCCTTTTTGCTGAATGTCAGTGTTGATATTGGAAAATGAAAGATTCTTTGCCACTTAACTATAGGCATAAATATTGGTTTAACTTACAAAAGGATAGAATAAAATATATACTATAAAAGCAAGTAAGAGAGTAGGATATAGCAGTATGGTTAAGATTGAGGAAAACTTTTTAGGTGGTTCTGAGTTCAGGGTAGATAATACATGGTAAAGTAAAAATCACAATGTCAGACAATGGAGTCCCAGGTCTTTACTTTTAACACCAACTCTCTGCTGATAGTTAGATCAAAACCAACCTAGAGGCTTTCATTTAGCCATCACAAAAGTGTTTCAACTTTAAATCGATCTCAATCCATTACTGCATTTCTCTTATTTCTGTGGCCACTGTCAATTATAACTTTATCCACTGTGCCAATAAATTGAGTTCCTTTGGAGTCCTAGGTAATACTGGCTTCCATGGAATGTTATTGGAAGGCTGTTCAGTGTCCAAACCTCATCCACCAATTGGAATCCACCAGAATTATTTAAATAGATTCCCCTCTATTCATCTAAAAAATAAGTTTCTCTCATCCCTACATCATGAGGCTTGGCATCCCCAATGCTGAATCCATATTGATTTAACACTATTGAAACAAAATCTAAGTTCAAAGAAAACCATTCCTATTAGCAGTAGCAACATCACAACATTTAGGATTTATTGCCATATGAAGGAAACAAATTTTTCTGGCTCTTGTGTGCCCTTGTTTGTGAATTTGCTGCACAGTTTTAAAGATTTAGTTCTTGAGCCTCGTATTAGTTATCAAAATAAAACAAATACCCCCAAAACACTACAAGAAGGAGTAGGAGAAACACTTGGGCTCCTTGGCACTGGAAGAAACTTCCTTAACAAAGGCCCAGAAATGCAACAAATCAAAGAAAGGTTGGACAAATAGGACTGCATCAAACTGCAGAGCTTCTGCATGGCAAAGGATATAGCTTGCAAGATAAACAGAAAACCCATAGATTGGGAGAAGATCTTTACCGGCCATACAACAGACAAAGGCCTCATATCTAAAATATATGCAGAACTAAAGTAATTAAATTCCTCCAGAACAAATCCTCAAAGAACCAACAGCCCCCTCAGCAAGTGGGCTAAAGACCTAAAAAGAGACTTCTCTGATGGGGAAATGAGAATGGCCAAGAGACACATGAAGAAGTGCTCTACATCACTGGCCATAAAAGAAATCCAAATCAAAACAACATTGAGATTCCACCTCACCCCAGTAAGAATGTCCATTATCAGGAAAACTAACAATAACAAATGCTGGAGGGGATGTGGCCAAAAGGGAACCCTACTATTTGGTGGTGGGAAGGTAAACTTGTTCAACACCTCTGGAAAGCAGTGTGGAGGTTCTTAAGAAGTCTAAACATGGACCTCCCTGTGACCCAGCAACCCAAAAGATTACAAGCAAGACCACACTAAAGCCACCAGCACAACAATGTTCATCGCAGCACAATTAGTCATTGCTAAAATATGGAACCAACCCAGATGCCCCTCAGTAGACGAATGGAGCAGGAAAATGTGATATATATATATATATATATATATATATATATGATATATATATTCCACTGGAGATATATATATATATATATATATATATATATATATATCTCCAGTGGAATTTTATGTTTCTATGTGAAAGAATGACATTGCCCCATTCATAAGGAAATAGAAGCACTTGGAAAAAATATACTAAGTGAAGTGAGCCAGATCCAAAGAAACATTGACTCTATGGTCTCCGTCATAGGGAATAATTAGTACAGGTTTAGGCTAGTCACAGCAGAGGATCACATGAGCCCAATAGCTATGCCCTTATGAACACATAAGATGATGTTAAATGAAATGAACTCCATGTTATGGAAACCAGTGTTATATCACTGTCATAATTATTTTCAACATGCTATGTGAAACTGCAGCTTTTTTTTTGTTGATGATCCTCTTGTATCCCCTGCCTGTGGTTGTCCCCATGTAATCACTGTATCTTATCTGAGTACCCTGGATACTGTATATATTGGTATTAGAACTAGGGAAGGGAAAGAGAATATCAAAATCGAGAGACAAAGGATAAAAAGACAAACTACTCCAAAAACAACATTTACAAAACCATTTGGTCTTAACCAACTGAACAACTCATGGGGGGAGAAGAAAAAGGGGAGGGGGAGGGGGGAAATGAGGGAGGAGGTAACAAATTGTACCCACTGCCTTACGTATGAAACTGTAACCCCTCAGTACATCACTTTGACAATAAATAATTATTTAAAAAATTTCCTTTCTTTAGGTTCTTGCTTGCAGTGAAAATGTCTTGAATTCTACTCCAATTCAATTAGTTATTGAATTATTTTATTATAATTTTTATCTTTAGTTATACAAAGGGGTTTCAAATCAATATATTAGTTTATGAGTGCAATGCAACTTACGTAATGTCCCCCATTCTATTATTTCCCCTCATCTTTCCAGACTGTACTCATTTTTCGGTTCAATTTTATAGCAAAAATGTACACTGAATTCAATGGATATGGAATATTATGACTATTTTTGCTAACCTGTTTTATTTTAGGATTTCACTTTCCTCTAGACCTATCGGCCTTAGTTCAAATACTACTTGGACAACTGCTTCCCCATGCCTCTACCCTTGTATTTTATCTTTCCAAACAACTTGCACCCGGTTGCTGACAGTGGTGACCCTGAGGGGTTGACATTTGTATTCCAGAAACCTTCTCAGCTTCCACTTCTCTCATATCCCTGACAACGTAATACCTGAAGTATGGGGCTTACACTGTCAATTGAACAGTCAAAATCCAGATAAAAATCTCCAAACTATTTCTGATGATAAGGAGAGCTCTGAAAACCCGGGGAAACCTCAATAATGACCTCAAATTAAACTTGCCTATGAAACTTCAAATTCTTTTCCTTTTGGACATTGTCATTTACATGAAATGAGTACATGAGAGTGGAGCCGGCAGGGGGGAGGAGGGCAATGTTAAAGTTGTGTATCCTGGTTTTACTCATCAGCACAGAGTTTGAGCTAAAATGATGGAGCGTGTATTGAAGAGGCCTGTTTTCAGACCAGATCCAATAGTAATTAATTGATGTGAAGTTAACTGGCTTTTTGCTTTTGGACTGGAATGAAGAAAGGATTAACAATGGCCAGTCTTTTCCCTGTCTTATCTCATGATAGACAATCTTAAAATGTTTAGTGTTTATTTCTTTTTTGCAGTTGTTTCTGCTTTCAGATAAGCAAAGCAAGGATTTTTATCTGGCTCCCTTTTATACAATGAGGTTATTCAATGCAAAAATTTGCAGCTTGGGAATTGGTTTCCAGTGGAGTGCAACTTGTCTTCAGGACCCTCATCAACGAGCCTCTTTTTTGTGGGTGGCTCAACCAGAGAAGCTCTGCTGTGAAGGCAGGAGAGGCATGGACACAGAGAAGTTTTGGCATACCAAGTGATACCTGCTCATCCATCATTCCATTTAGACAAATGAAAGATTACAGCCCTGTGAGAAAAGGCAGGCAAGCCACACAATGCTTTGTTGCACAAAGTAAATTGCTAGTTTCCTGTGATCTTTCTGACAAGTAAATTACTGCAGAAAATAGCATAGATGGGAATACAATGACAAAAATGCAGAGGCTTGGTCCTTCAAAGGAGTTATTAGACCTCAGACACAAGCATTTTGAAAGGATCGCAGAACTTCCCTCCACCCTCAAATGGAGGATAGTTTCCCCCCTCATTGTTCCACAGCATATGATGAAGAAAAATAATATGTGCTGGTAGGGTGAAGAGTGGATTCCTCAGTAATCAAAGATCCACCTTCCATCCTCAGGAAGATGTTAAAGAATGTGCAAAAGAAGAGGCTGAGAGGATTGCTGTGATGATCATGTTTCCAACTTATCATGGAAGACAAAAGTCATAGACTATTAAAAAAATGGTCACCACTTGTCCTACTAGCCCCAGAGGAATCAACTAGAAAGGAGGTTCTGAAAGGCCAGAGCTGTTCTACTTCATTGGGATTTACAAAGTTATGTGGAAATTCACTTATTTTTCCATTTTTGTAGTACTGAGGAATCAAACTCAGGGTTTCATGCATGCTAGGCAAGCACTCTACCTCTAAGCCACATCCCTAGCCCCTGTTCTACCTCATTGGATAAAACAAAAATAAATGGGATATTTCTAAATACTAAAATAGAAAAAAGGGTAGTGGTCTTGTCTTCGTCTTTTTCTTCTCCTTGCTCAGGCAGAGCCCAGCTCCCGGAAGATTCCTGCCCACCGTCCTTTGGAGACTGAACACCATGCCTTCAGTTAGGGTGCAGAGTTCTGATGGAGAAATATTTGAAGTTGATGTAGAAATTGCCAAACAATCTGTGACCATCAAGACCATGTTGGAAGATTTTGGAATGGATGATGACAGAGATGATGATCAAGTTCCTCTACAGAATGTTAATGCTGCAATATTAAAAAAGGTCATTCAGTGGTGTACCCACCACAAGTATGATCCTTCTCCTCCTGAGGATGATGAGAACAAAGAAAAGCATGCAGATGTTATTTTTGTTTGGGACCAAGAATTCCTGAAAGTTGACCAAGGAACACTTTTCCAACTTATTCTGGCTGCAAACTACTTAGATATCAAAGGTTTGCTTGATGCCACAAGCACGACTGTTGCCAGTATGATTAAGGGGATAATTCCTGAGGAGATTCACAAAGCTTTCAACATCAAGAATGACTTTACTGAAGAGGAGGAAGCCCAGGTACCCAAAGAGAACCAGTGGTGTGAAGAGAAGTGAAATGTGCTGTAGCACTAGAAGAAGTGTTCCAACTACTAGTTGCACTGCTCTGTTTATAATTGTTAATATTAGACAAACAATAGACAAATGCAACATCATGTCAGTTTTATTAGCATAATATTGTCCTCATTGCATGTGTAGTTTGAATATACATCCCAAACTTGAAGTAAAAACATAATCTCTGGAAAGGACTCTATAGCTAAACAGTTTCAACCCTCCATATTATTTTTCACTTAATAAGAAATAAAATGTAAATGCTTACTTTGTGGACTTAATGAAACAACAAGAATCCAAGAATCCATCTCATTAGAATTCAGTTCCCTTTGATTCCAAGACACAACCTGTCAAACATTTTCTAAAACTTGTATGAACCATTGAGACAGAAAAAGAAACCTTATTTGCTAACTGTAATAGAGTAGGCAAAGGTGTCAGATAGCATATATCCTAACAAATATCATATATTAAACACTACACATTATCAACTTCTGAACTTTAAATTCCTCTGAGAAGTATCTGAAAGTTGATAGACTTCATAAAGCTAAGTCAACTAAGGTTTGCACTGAGATTGAGTGACATGGAAGGACCTTCCCAATGCCTAGGACAAGGCACACTAATGCTGACACTAGAAGAATAGTATGGCATCTGTGGAGTTTCTCACTCTTTTTTTTTTTTTTTTTTTTTTTTTTGTGTGTGTAGTTTTCTTTTTTTTTTTTTTTTTTCTCAAATTTTTATTTTCAAACTGACGTACAGAGAGGTTACAGTATCATACGTTGGGCGTTGGATACATTTCTTGTACTGTTTGTTGCCTTGTCCTAGAGTTCACTCCTAGAAAATGTCACTGAAGGACCTGTAGTCATTGAAATCCTCAGCCAGATGATCTGACCCTAGGCCAGCTTAACCAATGTCTTGTGTGATCTCACAGGAAAGGCAGAAACTCTTCATACCTAATGAAAAGAATGAGGTTGCTGGAACAGGCTGCCTCAAATGTCAGCAGGTAAAGCTTAGGATTCAGATAATTTTAATCACGTTATATCTAACACAATAAAAAAATAACCCTTGCTTTACTGGATCAAATTACAGAAGTCATAATTTAGCCAAATTGTCTAGTAAGGCATACATCAAGTGAATTGAAAACAAAACAAAACACAGGGATTTCTGTAATCCTAGCCACTGAGGAGGCCAAGATATGATGATCTCAATCTCCAGCTCAGCACCAAAAAAGAAGCCAGAAATGGAGCTGTGGTTCAAGTGATAGTGCACTAGCGCTGGGCAAAAATGCTAAAAGATGGTGCCCAAGCCAAACTCAAGTTCCAGTACCAGGACAAAAAAAAAAGGAAACTAGGAAGAATAAAGAAAAAATGAAAAAGAGAAAGAAAGAGAGAGAGAGAGAGAAAGAAAAAGAGAGAAAGAAAGAAAGAAAGAAAGAAAGAAAGAAAGAAAGAAAGAAAGAAAGGAAGGAAGGAAGGAAGGAAGGAAGGAAGGAAGGAAGGAAGGAAGGAAGGAAGGAAGGAAGGAAGGAAGGAAAAAAGGAAGGAAAGAAGGAAGGAAGGAAGGAAGGAAGGAAGGAAAGAAGGAAGGAAAAAAGGAAGGAAGGGAGGGAAATAGACAAAGAAGGAAAGAAAGGAAGGAAGGGAAAGAAAGAGAGAAAGAAGGAAAGGAAGGAAGGAAGGAGGGAAGGAAGGAAGGAAGGGAGAGAAAGAAAGAAAGAGAAGTAGAAGAACGAGGGAGGGAGGAAGGGAGAGAGGGAAGCAAGGAAGAAAGAAATGAAAGGAAGAAAGGAAGAAAGAAAGAAAGAAGAAAAAAGAAAGAAAGAAAGAAGAGAGAGAGAGAGAGAAAATGAGAGGAAATAAGTGGTAATTATTTTCCCCAAAGCTGAGAGCCTCTGTGGTAAATTCTTCAAAAACAAAAACTACATATGTGTGTGTACTATATTATATATTTGTATGTTATGTATTTTGTCTTATATATATTATATATAAGTATATATACTCTATTTATATGTAAGTATATATAATATATTAGTATATGCACTCATTTAAGTATAGAGTATGTATACTATATGCTATTAACTATACATATACATGTAATATACATGTATATGTATATAAATGTATATGTATACATGTAATATATATAAAATGTGCCTCATTTTCCACTTCTTTATTGTTTTGTCATAGCTGCATCAAGTCCACCTTCATAGAAAAATGAATGTATGGCTATAAAATCACAGACATTTTAGATGTCAGACCTATCTCTTGTTCCTTTACAGTTAAACAGTGTTGTTTGAATTCTGAACAAACATGTTTGTGTCCTTGCTGTGTAAATAAGACTTTGTCCCTGCCTTTGAAGACTTGTTCAAAAGGTAGACACATCATCACATAATGACCTTTGGGACTTAGCTATAGATTCTCTGTCTTTTTTTCAGCTATATCTCAAATAATCCTTTAGTCCAAGGCATTTGGGTAATGTGTGTGTGTGTGTGTGTGTGTGTGTGTGTGTGTGTGTGAGTACAGAAAGGAAAGACTTGCTTCTCACATGAAAAAGCAAGTAGAGTGGACATGCTTGAAAAAGTTAAATTCGGGCTGGAACGTGGCTTAGTGGTAGAGTGCTTGCCTCGCATACATGAAGCCCTGGGTTTGATTCCTCAGTACCACATATACCGAAAAAGCCAGAAGTGCCACTGTGGCTCAAGTGGCAGAGTGCTAGCCTTGAGCAAAAAGAAGCCAGGGACAGTGCTCAGGCCCTGAGTCCAAGTCCCAGGACTGGCAAAAAAGAAAAGAAAAGAAAAAGTTAAATTCATCATTCCCTTTTCTGCAAGCTGTTTATTTGAGGAATCCAAAGCTTACTTGGTTACCATGAAGTTTGACTGAATAGGTCTCACTCTCTGATTCAGAGGGAGATGGGAGACTTAGAATTTGTATTTCTAAATTCCCAACTGATTTTGTTTTGTTTTGTTTTGTTTTGTTTTGTTTTTTGGCCAGTCCTGGGGCTTGGACTCAGGGCCTGAGCACTGTCCCTGGCTTCTTTTTGCTCAAGGCTAGCACTCTGCCACTTGAGCCACAGCGCCACTTCTGGCCATTTTCTGTATATGTGGTGCTGGGGAATCGAACCCAGGGCCTCATGTATACAAGACAAGCACTCTTGCCACTAGGCCATACCCCCAGCCCCTCCCAACTAATTTTGTTATTGCTGATATAGAACCATATTTGAGAATACTACTAAGCAATACATAAAGTTAGTTGTGTCTATATGTACTGTGTAATGTCTAAAAAAATTCATGGCCATGGACACTGTTGAAGAATTTTTCCTTTTCCTTCTGTGAATTCTGTGGTTCCAGATCTTAAGTTTAAGCCTTCAATTCATTTTTAGTTAAGTCTTACAGATGATGTAATACAAGTTCCTATTTTCATTCTTTTTTCTTCTTTTTCTAAAATTTAATTTTATTTTCAAAGTGTTGTATAGAGGGTTTACAGTTACATACATAAGACAGTAAGGTACATTTCTTTACCCCCCTCTCTCATTTTTCTCCCACCTTCCCGCCTCCCCAGTCTGTCTGACCTCAAGTTGTTCTTTTGCATGAGGGCATACAGTTCTCCTGGCAATATTTGCTGTAAAGACTATCCTTCCTTCCTAGTGTCAACTTGGTGCCCTTACTGACACAAAGTTAAGGGACTCCGTGCCGCCTCTGAGCTTTATTACTCACAGCTAGTGTTTTACAACTTGAGCCAAAGCTTTACTTCTGGATTTTTGCTGAGTCATTAGAAATAAGAGTTTCAGGGACTTTTTTGCCCAGGCTGGCTTTGAACCATAATACTCAGCTCTCAATCTCCTGAGTAGCTTCAGGAATGAGGCACCAGCACCTGGCTTGTCATTGTCATTTATATATCAGAAGGCATTAGACATTATTTCTATTTTTCTCAATCTTTGGCTTATCCTTTCATTCTCTTATAGAATTTGAAACACATGAGTGGTTCGATCAAGTCCAATTTATCAGTTTTTTCATTAATGGATCTTTCAGCAGTATAGTTAAAAATAACTTTGTGCCTAAGTGAAGTCTATAATAATTCTCTTATGCTTTCTTTTTGAAAGATTTGTAGCTCTTGAGTAGACATTTATGTGTATGACCTGTTCTGAACTAAATGTAGCATGTTATATGCTAAATAAATTAAGCTTTGGGGCATTTAAGAAGATAATTGTGCCAGTGTCACTAATTGGAAAAAAATTTTCTTACTCAAAATGTCTTACTTCATCATTTCTCTCAAAAATTAGTTTTCCAAATGTGTGGGAATATTTTGCTCTTTATATTTTATTTCACTGTATATTTGTCTGTTATTCAACATTAATACCACACTATCTAAATAAATGTAGCAATATATCCTCAAGTTAGGTATTGTTAAGGTTCCCAACTTCATCCTTCCCTGTTCAATACTGCTTTGCCTACTCTTGTAAATTAACATTTCCATATAAATTTTAGAACCAGCTCATCACTACAATATACCTCCTGGGATTCTGATATGGATGTGTTTGAACATATGAATCATATTAGTCTTCAAAATACTGAGTTTTCCATATTAAGAAGTAGATATAACTTTAAATTTTATATCTTCTTTAATTTCCCATACATGGTAGTTTTCAGTGTACAGGTTTTACCTTTATTTTCCCAGGTTTATCCCTTAGTATTTTATATGTTTATGTTTTTACAATTTTTGTTGCATTTTAATTTCTAATTTTTGTTGCTAGGATGTAGAATGACAACTGGTTGATGTATAACAATTTATCCTATACATTTGATATTGTCCCTTGCTATTTACTATAACTATTTTTAGATTCCATCTGATATGTACATTGGCAATCATATCAAATGTGAATCGAGCCAGTTTCACATCTTTCCATCCAAACTGGATGCCTTTTATGTCTCCTTGACTTATCATCTTTTTTCATACAACTTCACGTCAAAAGAGAAGATTATACATCCTTACTTTGTTCCTGATTTTAGGAGAGAAGTATTGATAGTCACTGACTGGCTAGATGATCACTCAGTGAGTTCAAATTGAATGAACACTCTTCCTTTCCTAGAAGGCTGAAAGTTTTTGTTTATTATGAAAGGCTGTTAATCTTCATCAGTAAGTTTTCAGTGTCTATGAATATTTCTCTTTTTATTTTTTTGATATAGTGAATCATAATAACTACTCTTCCATTCCTCGATGAGTCTTTCCTGGCAACAATGAATTGTATTTATTTAGAGTTGTGTTTAATTTCTAAAAATGTACAAAAAGATTGAAAAAACACTACCTCAAAGAAAATATAAGGATACCACATAATCATATGGAAGTGATTTCTAATATCATTCACTACTGGGGAAATATCAATTAAAATAACAAAAATATATTATACTATTCCTATTAGAACGACCTAAATTAAAACTGCCAACTGCTGACAGGAATGCACAGCATTTCTGAAGTCATAGTTCTTGCTTAAAAAAATATTTTCCTCTTTGAAAAATGCTTTGGTAACTTTTTAAAAAGCTAAATATGCATATCATATATATTATCACATAATCACTCTTTAAAACAAATTTACTCAAGAGAAATGAATTAATATGCCCATATGAAATACTAAACAATAGTATCTGTAAATGCCTGATATACAGTAGCTCAAAACTGGAAACAACTCCAATTTCCCTTATCACATGAATGGGCAAAGAGTTGCATATCCATGCAATGGAATACTAGTTAGCAGCATAAAGGAATGAATAGTAATATTGCCCAGACAAGATAAATCTCAAAATAACTTATGATAATTAAAGAAACTAGGAAAATAAGCACACTTGTAACTACTTGTAACATTTGTTGAACTTAAAAACTAACCTATAGTTATAGAAAGCAAATCCATGGTGCTTGAGTGAATGGTACTGAACAAAGAGAAGAGAAAAGAAGGAGGATAAAAAGGGGAAGGGAATGTTTTCTTTGGGGGAGGGGGGTTGATGACTATGTTTATTTTCTTGACTGTGATGATGACTTTACAATTCAAAGAGTATGTCTTAAATATGTCAAAGTTGGTTATGTGTGAATAATGGTGTTTTAAAAAGACTGGTATTGGGCTGGACATGATGGCCCATGCCTATAATCCTAGTTACTTGGGAGGGAGAGATCCCAGAGCAACAGTTCAAGACCAATTTAAGAAAAACAGTGAGACTCTGTCTCAAAGAAGAATACAGGTATGACAGTACATACCTAAAATCCTAGAGGAAGGATTGAGTCTCAGTTGGCCATGGGGAAAAGCGTGAGATCTTATCTGAAAAATAAGTAACAAACAACAACAAAAAAAGACATACAACAGAAAACAAAGGAAAAAAATGTCAAGCAGGGGCTAGAGGAAAAGATCAAATGGTAGCGTGCTTCCCAACTCCAAACCCAAGTATAGTCAAAAAAGCAAACTTAATAGTCTCCATCTATGAAAATCTCCTCTATTTCTTGAAACAAAAATACAACCAAGTAGAAAACTTGGCAAAGTTCACAAACAGGAAATTCACAAGCAAAAGAAATATAAATTTGAATATGTCTTTAAATGCAACATTTCTCCAATCAAAGAAATTTAAATTGAAACATGCTATCTTTTAAAGTGAATAGAAAAATTAAATAATAGTATCATGTGTTGGAAAGAATGCATAAAGAAAGGCAGTTCCCACATTCTCTCACGAGAGAGAAAATTGATACAACCCTTTCTGAGTACAGTTAGGCAATGTATGTATCAGGAATGCCAGAAGTAATCAAATCCTTTGACCTCTGTACTTCTACTTCTTGGAATTTATCCAAGAGAAATAAACAGAAAACACACACAGACAAATGTAATGAAGGTTCGAAATGTAAGTTATAAACAGAGTTCTGAACACACTAATATCTAAACAGAAGGTTCCTGAAAGAATTTAGAATATGTCTAAATGGTGAAAAGTTGTTTGGCTCAATAAAAATAATGTTCAGGAGCAATATTAAGTGATGTAAAAATACATTGGGTTTAATAGGTTTCAAACATATACAAGGAGTCTGGTTACAGTACTGATTAATATTGACAGATGACATATACACATACAAACATATCCAGACATGTGTTAGATAATTAGAAGTTAATTTATTGCAAAAATCTAAGGGTATTATCTTTGGTCAATCATTAAACATGATTTTTCAGATGTATTTTTATTCCCAAGTTTATTTTCTCTTGAAGCATATAATTTCATAAAATATAAGAAAGCATTGTGAAAAATATTAAGTAACTTTTATCTTCTATCATGTACACACATATATGTGTGTATATATATATGGGCTTGAGAATAGAAGAGAAAGATAGTATAACAAATCATTTGGGATAATTCTAATTTTCTTGATATTTTTCCCCCAGAGAACTGAAATAATGCCAGTAAAACATTAACAGGCATGACTACATATAATGTCACTTCTTCCATCAGCTCAACCTCAAACCAGCCTCTTTTTATATTGGATGTGAAATCTAGTTCAAATTTTCTTTAAGAGAGCTGAAGTGAAGATTTTCACCTACAATAAAATTAGTTTAAACCAGTCATGAAGGAAATGAAGGTGGAAATATAAGCAGAAAAATCAGACAAATCTACAAACCACTGGGTGCTGGTGGCTCATCACTATAATTTTAGCTATGCAAGAGGCTGATATATGAGGAAGGCAGTTTGAAGCCAACCTGGTCAGGAAAGTCCATGAGACTCTTCTCTCCAATTAAACATCCAGAACATTGAAATTGCAGCTGTGGTTCTAGTGGTAAAGACAATGTGAGAGGGGGAGTGAGTGAAGGGAGGGACTTTCAAAGTCAGAGTTCCAAATTTCACTTTCTGCACGAAGTACTTGAAAAATTCAAAGAAAGGAAGACATCACTCATAGATAACAGCAGATGGAAACACTTGATCAAAGGGAGAGATGGTGATCACACTTAGCATCTAATCTTCCAACGCCAGACTGGTCCTTGCTAAGTCCAGCTTTGGTTTGTTAAGATTAACAAGGTTCTCTCTAACTGGCAAACTCTAATTTTCCTGAGGGATAATTCAATTTGGAGTTACGTCACAGTTAACATTTGGTTACCCAGACCATACATCTCATTTTATGAGCAAGTTAATCAGACATTTCTGTAATTATAATTTCATATTCTCCAGTTACATTCATTTTTCTTATAAAACAGCCCATAGTCTCTTCCAAAATTCTTTTACATGACACTGATTTTTGTTGGAAGAATTATTTATTATAGTTTTGATATAAATTCTTAAGTTTTATATGTGTAGTATCCTCCCAGCACCTCCTCTTAATCTCAATGAATGTCTTGAAGGGCATATTTCAAGAAACAAGAATTGTAAACTATCTAATATCTGATGTTGGACAGTCTGTCCCATCGTTATTTATCAAGACTAAGCTGTGAATTTATAAGAATGGAAACAAACAGCTTCAAATGTTCCTGCCTTTTGTCATGTACTTTCATCACCTCACTCCTGGTTGAGCTCCTTAGCTGCTCCTGCGGTAGGGTTTGGTGCTGGTGTGAAACACCTATCATTTCCAGAGTCCAAGGTTTCAAATATTCAAACAGGTAATTGTTATCACAATTATACATCTTTATTTACATTCAAATAAAAATACAGAAGAGCTAACATCACTAATCTCAGTTACACAGAAGGCACAGGTAAGAGAATCTTGTTCCAAGGCTGCCTAGATAAAAACACAACGCTGAGAAAAACAAGGGAAAAGGTAACAAGTTTGATAAGAAATGTACTCACTGCCTTATATATGAAACTGTAACCACTTTACTTTAACAATAAATCACGCTGACAACAAAGAATTTTTTAAAGTAAATTAATTAATATTTTTTTAATTAAAAATAATACTAGGCTATAACTGAGCTGACACCTGTAATCCCAGCTACTCAGGAAATTAAGATCTGAGGATCATGATTCAAAGTTAGGAAAGTCTGTGAGACTCTTATTTCCAACTGACAACCAAAAACCAGGAAGGGAAGTATGGCTTAAGTGGCAGAACAATAACCTTGAGCAAAAATGCTAAGAAATAGCACCCTGTCCTAAATAGAAATCTCAGAACTAGCAGAAATAAAAGAAATATTATATGTATGTGTGTATATGTGTGTGTGTTTGTGTGTGTGTGTGTGTGTGTGTGTAAAAAAACTAAAGTAAAAAGGGCTGGGATGTGATTTATGATACAATACTTGCCTAGCAAATAGTACACCCTCATAGCTTAAAAAAAAGACAAAAGAAAAAGAAAAAGAGAGAGAGGATAGGAGACAAGAAGTGAACCAGAGTGACACAGTATAGGATGGTAAAGAATTTGATTCTCATATTTTGTAGTATAAAATCAATAGTTAATGTTCAGAAAGAAAAAGGAAACATATACTTGTGAAAGAAATAAGCAATTTAGAAATGTGGAAGAAATAGAAAAACAAAGCAACAAAACAAAGTTATGAACGTAAAAGAGGGACTTCTAGGAAAGGGAAGGGAAAGAGGCAGCAATACAATGGTGGCTTAGTATCATGGAGCATTAAATGCATGCATTCAAATAACCTGGCATTATGTGCAATTGAATATATTCCAATAAGGTTATTCAGGCACCAGTGGATCATACTTGTGCAAAACCATGAATATGAGCCCCAATACCAACACACACACACACACACACACACACACACACACACACACACACACACGACAAAGGCAAAGAAGTTGTTGAAAGGGATTTCCTCTGGATATTTGGGCAAGGAGATCACTTCTTTGCAAAAAGCCTCCTAGGAATATTGAACTCTTTTACATCATGTACATCAACACTTTCTCTAGAGCTATTAATAAAAACAGGACAGAATTGTGGTATGAACACTGAAAGAAAAAAGCTGATGCCTAGTTTACTTTTCGGTTTTTGGTTCTTCTCAGATTTCTATCTTGAAATGCTTTTCTTGAATTTTTTGTGTGCACTTTTAATACACAATCTTTGCCCTCTGCAATCTATAGTCTAATAGAAATAATGCAACATATACTATTATAGCAATAGAAAATCATTTTATATTCTGAGAAATTTAATTAACAAAGACAGCCCATTGAGCTACAGGAGGATTGGTGGCAGAGGTAGTGTTGGAGCCATCTTTCAGCATGGAATGCTATCAAGAGAGACCTCATGGAGTTGGATAGAGAAAGCTTGGTTGTCTGCAGGGCTCCTCATGTGGTATAACTTGTCGTTCAGAGCATATGCAGGGTGAATTAAGCTGGAAAAGCTGGCTGTAAATATATGATGGAGGCTGGTTCTTCCAGCTTAGAGCTTTCTGGGACTTCAAATGCTGTTCCCATGTACTTTGACCCATTGTTGTCAGAAATGTAAATCTGCAGGAAGAGGATGGCAAAGTCTAGCTATTGCATTATTCATACAACATGCTGTCTCAAACTTTCCACCTCTTGAATCTTCCCCATATCCTACATAAGGCTTTACCAGTATAATTAAACTTTAATTTCCCAAAGGATTTTTTTTCATGTTTTGGGCATGTTTTACCAGAAAATCTAAGTTGTATTCTTCCCACAACGTAAACTAAGCCACCCCGGGCTCACAAAAAAGTTACTCAATAGGATAACAGTAAATATCTTTAACTTCATGATTATTGAGTCCACTTGGAATTTGTATGGAGTAAGCAGTGTCTATTTATGAACAACAGGTACAGAAAAAAAAAAAAAAACCTTCATCTATGAGGGAGGAGGGTGGGTTGTTGGCAGGCCTTTTATGTTCTCCCCTTCACAATTCCCATTCTGCTGTTAATTTCTTTGAGGGCAAACTGACCTCTAATCCCATGAGATGAGCATTTTGCACTCCCTCAACTATACAAATATATCAAAGGTTAAAAATTCCTGTTAGGACAGTCTAGATTAAAGTCTTCTTATAGCTAGGAACCCCTATCAAATTGTGAGAAACAACTAAGAAGACAGCCATTTGAGAATATTTGTCTGTGCTTCCTATGTCTCAGTCTTTGCTCTTATATCTATCCAATTAGGCCTCTACTCTCTTCTTGGCACCCCTCCAATTCTAAGCTTTGAGTTGTTAAAGCCCCACAGATATTTTCTCAGGATTGTGTTGTGGACCCTTTCACTGACCCTTAGGATCAGCCCACAAAGTTTACTTCTATATTATGAATTCAACAGGACTTATCAAGGTAACAGTCTAGCACATCTCAGATTTTCTTTGTAGCCATCCATTGGACTTGATAGAAATAAAAACAACTGAGTGATCTGAGCATCAAGTTGATTTAGCCAGTGAACTCATTGAATAATACCTCTCCTTCAGGGGCAGGATCCTTGATTTTCATTCCCCTCTTACTGGTTTCTATGGAGCACAGCTAAATATTTGGGGCTGGCAAACTCAATGCTCTTATCTATTGCCCCTGGAATAAAATTTGTGGCAAGAGAGCTACCATTCAATGACTAATTTAATGCTGGAAATCCTAACCAAGTACCAGGGATTTTACAAGGATAAAGGCAAGGGAATAAAATTATCCATTTACACGTTCAGATAAAAGAATGGTGATATTGTTGGAAATATGGGTAGCAGCTCCATCTAATTTACTTGAATCACAATAAAACCAGAAAAAAATGAGACCAAGAGAAAAGTTAGGAGAAGATGAGGAAAAAGGAGAGGCAAACAACTTGGTGTCAGTTAATGATTTAGGAATTATTTTACACTATGTCATTTGACATAAAAAAATCCTTAAAGGACAAAGGAAAGATATAAACAGCTTGAAAACTGTGTTACTCCACTTTTGCTGTGCTAGTAAATAAGACTAAAATTTGAGTTAATAGTGAGTCATGTATTTGTTGCACAGCGTTTGCAGATTGGTTTTAGCTCTGCTTTTTATGAAAAAGAAGAGAATCTTTAGAGGAGTAAAAGAACCATACAATGTCTATTAAAAATCATTTCTGCTCAGAACTATCACTCACACCCAGAATCTACAGTTGGAAAGTTCTTATACATAAGAACCAATGGGATTAGAAAGAATGGATAAGTCACATGACATGGGACCCATTACTGTTACTTTTACCAGGGGAGAAGATGTTGTTGGGTAAAATAACCCAATTAATCTCAAGCTCTCACCCATCCAGTTCATCTGTTCCTCTTTTTAAATTTTATTTCACCATAGCAACAATAATCAAGAAAATACATAGGGAAATAAAAATGAGACTTGGAGATGTTAACTATTTTGTCTAAGGATTGATAAGTACTGGGTTAAGGATTTAAATCTAATGTGTTTAATCCTTAAATTGCATTTCTTTCATAGTTTGGTATGAATTCAAAATCTGAAGTTTAAAATAATCTATGAGAGCTCCCCTACGACCCAGCAGCCCCACTTTTAAGCATCTACCCAAAAGATTACAAGCAAGACCACACTAAAGCCACCAGCACAACTATGTTCATCGCAGCAGTTTTGTCACAGCTAAAATATGGAACCAACCTAGATGCTCCTCAGTAGAAGAGTAGATCAAGAAAATATACACAATAGAATTCTATGCCTCTATCAGAAAGAATCACACTGCCTCATTCATAAGGAAATGGAAGGACTTGGAAAAAAATCATACTAAGTGAAGTGAGCCAGACCCAAAGAAACATGGACTCTATGGTTTCCTTCATAGGGAACAAATAGTACACGTCTAGGAAAGACCTAACAGAAGAACACAATAGCTCAAAAGCTAAGCCCGTATGAACAGCTAAGATGATGCTTAGAGAAATGAACTTCAAGTAATGGAAACAAAAGATATATCACCGTTGCAGTTATTTTCAACATGCCATGTGAAACCGTGTTCTTCTATTTTTATTTTCATATTCTCTTCCTGTGGCTTTTACCCCTGATATCACGGTAACTGATTTTAGTACCTTGGATATTGCATATATGTGTATTGGAACTAGGGAAGGGAAAGGGAATATCAAAATCGAGAGACAAAGGATAAAAGGACAAACCAATCCAACAACAATACTCGCAAAACTATATAGTATAAATGGGGAGGGAAGTGGGGAGGGTCAAAATGAGGGAAGAGGCAACAAGTTGGATAAGAAATGTACTTAGGCCTTACATATGAAACTGTAACCCCTCTGTCCTTTACTTTGACAATAAAGAAAAAAATAAAATAATCTATAAACAGAAATTAATTATGTATGAAGTAAAATATAGGGAATTATTTGAATGCAGAATTAAAATATAAACTTGATATCAAGTTACGTGAGAAACAATTTAACTGAATGATAGAAATTGTTCTTAGAAGCTAGGTGCTGGTGGCTCATACTTGTAATCCCAGATACTCAGGAGTCTAAGATCTAAGGATTGTGGTTCAAAACCAGCCTAGGCAATAAGTCCATGACACCCTTATCTCCAATTAATAAATAGAAATGGTGCTGTGGCTTAAAGTGGTAGAGCACTAGCCTTGAGCAAAAGAGCACAGGGACAGCACTCAGGCTCTGAGTTCAAGCCCCACGACGGACAAAAAAAAAAAAGTTCTTTCATAAGTTTTATAGTACTACCTTTTACAAAGATGAGATAGGAAAAAAATAAAACTTGTCAACCTTCAACAAAATTGTAATAAAAATTCTTTTCACACTCTCCTTTTTCTTCCTTCTAACCTACTCCTTCCTTCCTTCCTTCCTTCCTTGTGTCCTTCTTTTCTCTCATCAGTAGAGGTCAGTGCTATTCGGCCCAAAGGCTGGCTATTCATAGCGTTCTGTTGTAGTCTCTTCCTTGTGTTTGCCCTTTCAATACTGACCAAATTCTACAATGTTCCCCTTTCTGGTGCTACATAAAATCTCCAGTGAGCAGGGTTCTCAGAAAAGGTTCATTTTAAAAGAGGATTCTTGAAATAGCTATGTGTAACCCCAGAAAATGTGTTTCTCATATGACCATCTGACCCTTGGCCCTATTACTAAAAGAAGTAAATTTGAGCAGGCAGAACATCATGATAACTGTACAACCAAGCATGTACACTCCAATTAATCCGTAAGCATGAAAAATGATCTAATTCTTGTGAAGAGGAAAAAGCCCTCCTTTCCTCTTATTCATGGTCCAACGTCAAGTGGATTTTATGCCCTGTTGAGAATAGATGTGTGTTTGCCAGCTGGGATGCCTCTACCATTTTTCCCATGAGATTCTTCTTATTTGGAAAAAAATAAACAAAGGGGTTTTTGGTCTTTTCACTTGGGAGAAGTCATTCCATGCATATTGATGGTAAAGAACTGTCTCAGAAATGATTACTGTTTTTAAGCCCTTCCTCAACACCTTCCCTAGCCTCTAAATCCACTGAACCAGAGACTTTAAGGGAAAAACAATAATGAGTGGGAATTTTTCCCTCTATATTACTCTGGTTAATGTGACTGGTTTCCTAGACAGCAAATTTCAAAATCAGGCATATTGCAAATAAAGAGAAAGAGAAAGAAAGAGAGGGGGTGGGGAATACATAATGTTCTTCCTGTAAGTCTGGAACATGATGATATTTAATGTGTATTTGCTGAATGAATGAATGAATGAATGCATTGTTAGTCATCAGGCCTTAGAATTTCCTTAAATATATTAAAGGATTCTTATCTATCAGTTTTTTCACATGCAGACGTATTAGAGAAATAGGTACATAAATAGCTTATAAGCTTCAAAGCCATCACCAGTGCTATTATCATCTATTTATATTTTTAACAGTTTTCTTTAGAAGACCCCAATATGAGCTTTGCTGTCTAGCTTCCATGCTTGTATATGCATTGCCAAAATATTCTTATGATGTGATAGTATTAGGAATAAATTGCCAAGAAAAGAACTATTTTTTCATGATGTGTGGAAATTATATTTGCACATTTAAAAAGAGACACCTATGGTTTAAGAAACCTTCCATTTATGAAGAATATAGTCATGCATGAACAGACCACAGCACATTATATGGTAGCAAGCCTTTTCTTTCATGTGCAGCTTTTCCTAGTCTTCTGTTCACTGACCTTATGGTTTGGTTTGGTGAGAGGGGAATAGAGGTTGATAAGAGGAGAGGACTGTGAATAAGTGGATCATTGCTAATGTTAGAATTCCAGAAATGCTTGAGATGCCTAGATGTCTGCAGCATTCCTGCAATAACATAACAAAATCCACCCCGCCCCCAACCCTCAGCTCTGGAGATTCTTGCCTCATTTATTTTGCACTGGAAAACCATTGCAAAAAGAAAAAAATTCCTTAGCCTCGCTGGAGCACTGACTGACCTACCCTTAAATTGAAAGAAACCAGTAACAGTTTTACTCACAATCCCTAATGCCAATATGTCTGAAAAAAATATATATGTTGTGAAGGAAGAAGAAGAGAAGGAAAGCTTTCATGAACATAACTTATCTTTGACTGTCACAAAATCAATAGGCTTTACAGAGCAAAGGAAATTCAATAGCTTGGTATTCATAATAAACATTGGTTTGGGTGATTTGTCTCTCTCTAATAAGGCAGGCTTTGGACCCCGAGTTCCCTTCCTTTAAAACTCAAAAGGGGTGGGGATTTCTTCATCACAGCCAAGTCCCTCTTGCTTGTCTATTGTCAGGACTTTACAATGGTGCTACTTGTCTGGCCAAGCCTTGCTTCACCCAGGAGAACAGACCTCACATTGGGGCGTGGAGAAACAGATGCCCAGCTATAAACCAGCATTCAGCCTCCCTCAGTCTGCCTGACAGCCTTTCCATGCATCATGGATTCATCTGTTTCAATGAAAACCCAGAGCAATGCTGTAATTATTTTTTTTCCTGGAGCCTACTTTATAGAATGGGTCCAGATAGTCACTCTGGAAACTAGACCCATTGCAGAAACATGTGTAAAAAGATTTGAGTGCCCTGACCTGACCCAGCTCTCATCTGTGCAAGCTTGTGCCCAGGCAGGCACCCATCCATGTATTTAAACAAGTGGAGAGGATAAGGGACAATGAAGAAATTAGATATAGTAGCTGAACTACCATGCCTGAGGCTTGCTTGAGTTTTGGTGCACAGTATCCAACTCAGGTCCTTGAATATAGTAGGGAATCAGTAGATGTTAATATAATACAGGAAAAAGCCTAAATTATATTGAATTCCTAACCTGTGCCAGTCATTTGAGATACTACTAACATGTCTCTAAAACATGCTTATGAACAGATGTTAATATCACTGCTCTGCCCAAAACCAAGAAGCAAAAGAAAAACATAGTTCAAAAAGGTTTAAAAATGCTGAGAGTGGCATTTTTTCACCCAGATTTTTGTGAAAAGCCATAATCCAACTGTTAGGTATCTGACTCTAACTCCATACTCCTTTTAACTATTCCAGAAGAATTGTTTTAGTTCCATTGCCAGGCTAAGGAATGAGCAGGCAGAACCTGTGTTAAACATTCCTGAGTACTAGTGTACTCCTCTAACAAACATTGTCATTATCTTTGACTTTAAATCCCTGAGTTTTAGTCCTGTTTCTGTCCCTAACATCCTGTGTGATCTTACTAGCCCTTCTGAGCCCACAATTGCTTTCTGTAAAATAGTGATGAAGGATCCTCTTTTTGCTGCATGAGCACACAAGAAAAAGAATGAGGAGGCAATTGCTAACTCCTGGGTAATCTAGAAATGTACTTTAACAATTATAACAGGGGCAGAGTCCTAGCTGGAAAGAAGAAAGGATTAACCAGCAAAACATCAGAGAGACTGGGCAGTTCGAGTTGGGTCCAGGCTGTCTTTTCTGCCCACACTGCTCTAACAGGAAATGAACATCAGTCAGTCAATAAGTAACTATTGCATACTTGTTGGTGTTGACCCTTGATTAACCTGCAAGCCACCTGCTGGATGGTTCAGAGGATAGGGGGCTAAGGCCAGATTGAAGAAGCAAAATGATAGGACCCTGGTCAAGAGTGACAGCAATGAGCAATGGGGACATTCAACAAATCAAATCAGTGAAGCCATAAATTCTTCAGTACTCTCCTTAGTTAAGACAAGATCTCCTGACTAATCTCATCTCCATGTAAAGAGTGATCCTAGCACAGAACTGTAAGAATGGAGGGATTTGCTCTCTTACCCAGGGTAAGCATATGAACCTAGCTGAGGTTTAAGAGAGGAGGTGAAACTAATGCAGAGTCATGGAAACAGCTCTTAGTTACTTGAAATGTAATGAATGAATGACCAAACAGCAAGAGTCAGAGTGGACCTGTTCCCACCCTTGTTTAATACAGGCACAGCTATGGAAAAATAAATGAAGATTAGGGTTTGTTAAGGCCCTCTGTATTATTACATTACATTACATACATTACATTTTACATTACATACGTTAGGGTTGAGTTTCCTGAGACACAAATGCAAAATTAGAATGTGTGGACAAAGTGGCACAATATTTCTGTCATACATGCACATGAGTATGACCCCAGTATAAAGATAGTAGTCCAGGCCTGAAAACAGAGGCTCACAAACTCATAGGGTTGGCTCTATTTTACATGCCATTTTATCATCTCATCTTCAGCCTCAGAACCATCTAACGATCCAGGATAAAACTCAATTTCTAATCACCATCTCTGGTTTCTACCAGCAAAAACAAACAAACAAACAAAAATTAAAAAAAAAAGGAAGGAGCACCAGTGGCTCACACCTGTAATCCTAGCTGCTCAGGAGGCTAAGATCTGAGGATCTGAGTTTGAAGCCAGCTGAGGCAGAAAAGTACATGTGATACTCTTATCTCCCAAAAATATAATACAACTCCACTCAAAAACTGGAAGTGGCTCTGTGGTTCAACTGGTAGATAAAGCACTAGCCTCAAGCACAAAGAGACTTAGGAACAGCACCCTAGCCCTGATATCAAGACCCATAACAGACCAAAGGAAAAAAAAAAAAAGGCAGGAGCAAAGAGAAACAATTCCCTAATTCATTCAGTGAATTTCTCCAAAACCTCCAAGGATATTTCTATTTGTGACTCATTGTCTAAAACTAACAGGACAATTGGACAATCTAGCTGAAGGAGATTCTTGACCATTCCTAACTAAATAAAATGTATCTGATCTATCATTAAAGGAGAAAGGGAAGATGACTTTGAAAAAAATTTGCAGTTACGTGCTATCTAGACTTAACAAAAAAAATGCTAGAATTTCTATACCACCATACCCTGACTACAGTTACTCAACCTGGAGACATTAGTCAAAAGGCTGAACAAAGATCCACTGTCACCCAACCAAATAAATTAATCTCAGAATATAACACAAGAAAATACACAGGAACACAGAAGAGATAGGTAAGGAAGGAGGAAGAGAAAAAAAGAAAGTTTGAGGAAGAACAATTTATATGTTGCATGAGAATTTTAGATGTACAGAGATCACTGGAAATCAATTCTTGGTGTCCCCCTAAAACATACATACTTGCCCTTAAAAAACACACATACAGATTTTTACATCTATATACCCCATACAAGATTCTCAGTTTTACATGTCTATATATTCACAGTTAGGTATCTGCCACCAATTCCCAGATCTGTCACCAAATCAGCTGTGTTTGAGAAGTAGTTATTTCATAAACTAGGATTTATATAAACCAATAATCATGAAAATGTAAACTTTATGTTATCTGTGACTTCATTTGGAAGTACAAGTTATACCAAAAGTATAGAAAGAAGTGTTTTCTTCTTTTACCCTGTGATTGAAAGTGGTTCATGGGAATAGAATTTGACCTTTGCTTAAAAGGAAACTTTGGGGACTTGGGGATTTGCAACAGCCCTTTCACAGACCCAGTGAATCAGCTAATCACCACAGAGTTGGTGCCATGTAAAAAAAATGTATTTTTTAGATAAACAATCTATGTAAAGCAGGTCAGTTAGTATGGCATAAAATGTGATTCCAAATACTCATTAAATGGAAAGCTTAAAATGCATAGTATTACTGTATATAAAAAGCCTAAGGTCTTCTGAGAAAAACATAAACTTGGTTGTTTATTTTCATTGCAAATAGTGGTGAATTAGCAAGGGGAAAATGTTAGTTACTTGCGGAGAAATAAAAACTGAATTAGTAGGGCTGGGGATATGGCCTAGTGGCAAGAGTGCTTGCCTCGTATACATGAGGCCCTGGGTTCGATTCCTCAGCACCACATATACAGGAAATGGCCAGAAGTGGCGCTGTGGCTCAAGTGGTAGAGTGCTAGCCTTGAGCAAAAAAGAAGCCAGGGACAGTGAACTCAGGCCCTGAGTTCACGGCCTAGGACTGGCAAAAAAAAAAAAAAAGAAAAGAAAAACTGAATTAGTGGACAAATTCAGAAATTTTCAATTCAAGAGAAATAGAATATATAATAATGGTCACCGAATATTCAGTTTGTTTCTTCACATTCCTTAGTAACCTTTCAATTAAGCTGAAACCTTGGGGTAGTTTTGCTCAATACAACATGAATAAATATGACTTAATATTTCTAGCCCATGTCCAATTTTCTTATTTTTTCCTTTTGCTCTGTGATTATGACTAGCGAGCCTTCAGATTTCATACCTTAGAGATAGAAAAAAGCTGATCTTGGATTCCTGAGTGAGTCTATGGAGCAGAACTCAAACCGACTAACGTGATAAACACAACATGAAAGATAAATAACGTTTTCTTTGCTTTTAACAGTGGAATTACTTATTACAACTGAACAATGCAGCTGATCCTGACTAAAACAAGAAGTGTAGTGGACCCTTGATATCTGTGGGCATATAACTTAAGTAGAGTTCTGTGAGGAGCAAATAAGGTATACCCAATATGCATAGGTCATAGTACTACACTGCAGATGCTTGATTCATTGTTCCCATAACATCATTGAACTTCTGCTAAAGACATTCTTCCTTTCAACAAAGTAACATTTTTGCTTTATTACCTAAATTAAGCATGTTGACTGGCTTTTATAGATTACCATAATTTTTACCTCATTTTTGAAGAAGGTATAGTTACACAAAGTTAAACACAGGAAAACACTGAGCAGATCCCACAATTTAAACATACTGACTATAACATGGGACTAAGAGAACTTCACATCAATTGAGCTCCATAATACATGCAAGAATTTAAAATTTTAAGTTGAAACTTCTTTAGATTTTACTTGCTTATTTAATTACTTTTAATCGTGCTTGTTTAAAATAAAATGTAATAAATCCATAAGAAAGATATTATTACTGTAATTAACTGTCTGGTGATGACCAAGTTCTGAAATTAAAAATGAAGCAATAAGAAAAACTATCAAAAAAGATAACATGGAAACTCCCACAGTTTAAATAACTCTTTAAGCAAAAATTTCTTGCTGCGCTGTATCCAACAAATAATTTCATGTATCCAACATAAAAATCATTGCTAAAATATTCTGCATGTTCTTAGCAAAACTCTGTTTCATTCAATTGCCAAAATGCTTCTCAATTTTTGACTTATTGGTCAATTAATTTACAAGTGCTTTTGTGAATTGTTTTTTATCTAGTTACTTCATCATTGAGGTGAACAGAAGTCCAATGTGAATAAGCTCCCCTTCCAGATGCCTGATTTGTTAGGTATCTGATAATCAAGAGACCGATAAAATTATAATAGTTTAGAAAGAGTACATTTCATAGTTTCTGACAAATTTGTGAATTATATTATGTCCGTGTGCTAGAAAATCCTCAATGAGGACCCAACTACAATATTTTAAAAAGACAGATCAGAGACAAAGAGTAATATCAAATTGGTGCTTAGAATAATGACTTGATGGAGCCTGGGCAAACTTCTAAGAGCAAAAAGTCTGCCTTAATTAAGCCAAGGCACCAGGTGTCAACTGAAGAACTTTAAGGTGATTTCTAATTTCATCTGTTTCACAGAGCCCAGATATTTGAAGTTATCCTTTGGAAAGAAGTCACATTTATCAAACATCTACAGTGCTAATTGGTAGATATTTCCTAAAACAGATTTACATTGTACAGATTAGGCAACTGAGGTGAAGCATAGGAACCTGGTCCAGACACTTCTATCATATCATATCGCCACACTGAGCAGCATAGAAGTGGATCCACATAGCTGTACTCATTCTGATGATAGGAAGATCTTACAATAATCCAAATGCAAATTCTAATACAAATTGATACTAGCTTTTCTAATCAAAATATCTGAGTCAGTGGACATGGATGAATAATTTCAGTCTCCATAGTTAAATTGCACAGATTTTAGCATAATTCTACTTTGGAATGGAAGGTACAATAAGATCACCACACGCAAGAAGATTTTTCATGTTAAATTCATGCTGTACAATCAATAGGTAAGAGGATGCTGGTAGACAAAAATGCTAAACATCATAATTAAAAATAACATTGACTCCTTGTTTGCAAGGACTCAGCACAGTGGAAAATATTTTTTGTTCTTTCTCTGTTTCGATTCTTCTTGTATACATACTAAAATATGCTTAGATTTTTTACTTTATGTTGACTGAAAGAGTTAAGTCAGAAAGGATGATAATTCTCTGATTTCTTAATCCTGCCTATTGTATGCTTCTTGAGCAGAGACAACTAGTATACCACGATTTCCTGGTATTTACACTTTTTGAGAGTTGGATCTTCTCAGCCCTAGGTAAGAGGCAAGGAGAATGTTTTTCAAGGCTTTGTTCTTTCATTGCACAATAAGTCTTCTCCATTCATTCCCAGGGCTGTATACATTCCATGAGGAAGGGCTTGGAAAGAAATACCTAGAAGAGAGAATCATAGACCTGCCATCTTAAAAGTTACACTGCTGAAATACGTTTAACTTTCTAAATATAAGGTAATATTTCCACATGAATATGCCCTGTTTTGCTTTGATAAAATGTCAATCTGTAAAATTAAATAGTTGAATGAGAATTGAAGAAGAAACATGACTGGAAGAAAGAAATACCTGTATGAATCATAGCATGTGATCTACTGAGGGCCTTTCATGTTTCCCAAAGCCTGTTTTATATCTGTGCTCAATGTTTACCCAAGTTAGAGCATCTGGACTTCAGATATCATTTAAATTTATATCAGTTTCTATGGAGCATGAATAATAGTTGGTAACTAAAATATTCTTAAGAAAAAATTCATTTTCTTATCTAATAATTGTTCTATCTACTTTCTGTGCCTCTATGATAGCATTGTTTATTACCACTGCACATCAGAGCTGACCCTAACTAAAGCAAGATGTGAAGCTAGCCCTTCATATTTGTGGCTATATTGCTCAAGAAGTTTTCAAATGCTTCTGCTAGGTTTCAACTTCACTGTAAAAGTCCTTCCTGATTCATCAAGCAGTACATTTTTCCCATCTAAAATAATTATCCAATGTCTTTTGAGGGATTACCCAAAAACAAACGGTGTTTGTGCTCCGGCTCTAATTTCTTGTACAGAACATAGTTTTGGTGGGCAACCAGAAGTTTCAAATGTTTCCTTCTATTATATGTGTATGTCAAATGCTGAATATTTCAAGTTACCAAGGATGACTGTAAGAGCTAGTCGTTTAGAAAGAAAGTGAGAAAAAAGTAATTACTTTTGTCTTTTACCATCCACTGTGTTTATTTATGGATTTATTGGCACATTCTAGTTATGATAAATGAGGAAAACCATGCAACCTACTTCTTTAGGTCTGGCTTACATTGCTTAATTTTTTCCAAGTTTCTCCATTTCCTTACAAATGGTACAATATCATTCCTTCTGGTGGAAGAGTGGAATTCCCTTGTGTATATATACCACAGTTGCTTTATCCATTCATCTACTGAGGGACATTTGAGTTGATTCCATGTCTTGGTTATAGCTAACAATACTGCAATGTGCTGGTAGCTTTAGTGTAGCCTTGTTTGTGGTCTATTGATAAATGCCCAGGAGTGTAATTTCTGGGTCATAGGGAAGCTCTATGTTGGGATATGGTAAATCATACAGGTCTCTAGACACAGAGAGACCAAAGGAGGATATTCTTAGGAGAAGATTACAAAGGCTGAATAGCTCTGTGCATGTGATCATATAAAATGGTGTTTATCAAAATGAATTCTAAGAACTGAAAACAAGAGGTTTTTTTCTCATTTGTTGGTGTTTTTGTTTTCTGTACCTTTTGTCTTGCTTGTAAGTTTATCTGGGGGAGGGTGGGGAGCACAGAAATTGTAGGACAAAGGGTGAACAAATGCAGTAGTAATACTCACTTGACACTATGTTGAAAATGAACTCTACAACTTGGGAGGGGAAGACAGGAGGAAAAAACTGGAAGAAAATGAGGGCTAGCATGACACTGTTCAAAAAGAAATGTACTCATCTGACTTATGGACCTCTACATCACCTTTACAATAACAATGGAAAAAGAATAGTTATTATCAAGAAGTTAGAGGGCCTATCTGTTGAAAAGTGTTTTCATTGTTGTTATTTTTGTTGTCTTTTTAATGTCTTGTCTCTTTTACATTTTTATGTTACAAAGAAATAAGAAGTATTTTTTCTCAGATGCCTTAGAGAGTAAAAATTAACAAAATGATTATAGCGTTCTAGCTTCTCTTGTCTACATACATATTACACACTCTCCAAGTACTTTTTATTCCCAGTCTTTTATTTTCTCCACATTTACAATGTAAACTACCATTTTTCTCACAATTTTGAATGAATGGCAGGGTTGTTGTTGTTTTTTTTTTTTAAATAAAATAGTTTGAAACCTTTGTTCAAAAGAAAAAAAGCAGGCTGAAATTTTGTACCTCCCTTTATTCTGGGAAAAGAAAAACCTAACCAAATATTTTTGCCTTGTCTTCCCTTTGAAATGCTTAGACAGTAACTGATTTCTGTTAGGACAGCTCTTGCCCTGAATAAAATTTCTATTTATAATGTCTGCACATAATCCCAAAATGGAGGAATAAAGAAGAAAATTATATACATAGAACTTCAGTTAGTAACTATGATGAAAACCACAAGTGAACTGGTCAAACAGAAGAAATGGGAGTGGGTAAGGTTGGGGAGTTTACTACTCTCAGTATAGATAGGCTGGTTTCTGGCTGAGCTAGGAGGTCATCCTCAGGCCATTCTCAACCCTTTTCAGTGGGGAGGAAACTGAACTATCAGTAGCTATTACTGCAAGCTAGGCATATGTAGTCTGCTCATTTCTTCTCCACTGAAAAAAGTGAGTGAGGCTGGATGAAGTCACCCTGAAAGCCTCATAGTAAAGTGGAATGACATCCGGGAAGACCAGAAAAGTAGGTCTAGTAATTTTTCAACTCTGGAGTCCTAACCTGGCCTACCTTACTTTGCTCTCTGTTCCTCCTCCAGATTAAGCAGTTGGATGCATGAGATTGATGATGGTGCTGATCCCCTTTGCCAAGGTCACAATAACAAGATAACAAATTATGATGTACAACATACAACACCCTTAGTTCTTACCCCTTCTGCCTATTTCTTTTTTTTTGTTTGTTTTGTTTTTTTGCCAGTCCTGGGCCTTGGACTCAGGGCCTGAGCACTGTCCCTGGCTTCTTCCCGCTCAAGGCTAGCACTCTGCCACTTGAGCCACAGCGCCCCTTCTGGCCGTTTTCTGTATATGTGGTGCTGGGGAATCGAACCTAGGGCCTCGTGTATCCGAGGCAGGCACTCTTGCCACTAGGCTATATCCCCAGCCCCCGCTTCTGCCTATTTCTTGATACTTTACCTACCAACAACTGTTGCTCCAGAAATACCATGCTCCTTATTTTTCTTCTGATTTTGACACCTGTAAAAACATTTATCCTTTGTGTTCCCATGAGCTAAGCATTTCCTTTAGTTTTTGTTGTTGTTCGGTATGGGGCTTGGGCACTGTTGCTGAGCTCTTTTGCTCAAGGCTAATGCTCTATCACTTTGAGCCACAGCTCTACTTCCAGTTTTTGAGTGGTTAGTTGGAATTAAGAGTCTCACAGCGACTTTTCTGTCCAGGCTGGCTTTGAGTTGCGATCCTCAGAGCTCAGCCTAATGAGTAGCTACGATTATAGGAGTGAGTCACTGGCTCCTGGCTTGTCACTTCCTTTTTTTAATGCTATCTTTTCAGTGTGTGTGTGTGTGTGTGTGTGTGTGTGTGTGTGTGTGTGTTGTTCTTGTTCCAGTCCTGGGAAGCACCAAAAAAAAGGAAAAAATCTTCGAATTCAGTGCTCCTGGTTGCACAAAAATCTGGAGTATGAATCAGTGCCACTTTTTCTGTTAGATGTCTCCCAATGGCTTATTATTAAAGGCTTGGTTCCAGGGGCTGGGAATGTGGCTTAATGGCAGAGTGCTTGCCTAGCATGTATGAAGCCCTGGATTCTGTTCCTCAGTACACATAAACAGAAAAAGCCAGAACTGGTGCTGTGGCTCAAGTTAGCAATAAAGCTCAAGGATCGTGCCCAGGCCCTGAATGCAAGCCCCAGGACTGGCAAAAAAAAAAGGCGGGGGGGGGGGGGGGGGCTTCGTTCCCGCCCATAACAATAATGGGGGGCAATGAAGCCTTTTAAGAAATGAAGATTATCAGGCATAAAGTCATGATGGTGTGCCCTTAAAGGGTTTCTGGGACCCTCATCTCTTATTCTCTTCTTTTGCTTTCTGATCTTTATGAGGTAGGCAGCTTCCCCTAACTCAATGCTCCCCACCAGAATGTGCTGCCTTGTCACAGGCACAAAAGCAAGAGATCCACTCACCAAGTATTTTATCCTCCTAAATTTCAAACCCAAATAAACCTTTCTTATTTGTAAGCTAATTATCTCTAGTATTTTTCTACAACAACTGAAAGCTGACTAGCCAAAAGATAATTTATAAGCTCATTGAGTTGAAATAATGTAAATGGAATGAGAGCAACTTCTCTATCAGTCAGTCATTCAGTAGTTACTTGTGGAGAACTACTTATGTCAGGAAGTCAGAGTTTGGATATACCACAGCTCTGCCACCTTGGAGCTTTCACTCTACTAGACTGAGACAAACAATACAAATAAGACATAAATAATCAAAGTATGAAAAACTGGACATTAGTGGCCCACATCTATAATCCTAGCTACTCTGATTGGTATCTGAAGACCATGCTTCTAAGACAGGGAGAGTAGAAAAGTCTGCAAGACTCATCTCCAATTAACAAGTAAAAAGCTGGAAGTAGAGCTGTGGCTCAAGTGGTAAAGCAACAACCTTGAATGAAAAAGCCATATATGATCATGACACTTTGGGTTCTAGCCCTATACTATCACACACACACACACACACACACACACACACACACACACACACACACGTATGCAATCCTGGCTGGTGGGATGGCCCCCTACCTCATTCCTAAAGCAGGGTGTAATCATCTGGAATGTCAGGAGGCAGCAGGGAAACCTTATACATGGAGAAGGGTTACCAGAAGTACTTAAATTCTGAGGCTGAGCTATGGCTCAGGCAAATACCCATGATATGGGAAAATTACAAAATTTCATAAAATGTATTTATACCAAAAACTTACAATTTTTCTCTAATCTTAAAGACTATTTGGATAACTTGTATTTTTATTTATACACCCTAAAAACCTTAATCCAGATGTTAGTGAGAAGAGAAAAGTCACCTCTGTCTGTTCTTTCTCTCTGCCTCTCTGTGCCAGTCACTGCTTCCTTATAACATTGCTTCCTTGGACAGCATTCCACCCTCCTTCATGGGAAAGTAACTTCAGATCTCACAAATTTTGCCATCAGAGGAATCTAATTTGGAGGTATACTGCTTCTAGGGGAGGACTCTGAAAGATGCAATAGGAGTGAGGGGTACAATGATCCAGAGGAAGTAAACTCTAGAAGAAACTCAGCTTGCCCTACATCTAGTACACTGGTTTGTTGGTGAGGGCAGCTCCTGAAGAAACTGTGTTAGATATGGCTGAGAAAAGAAAGAGTTGGGGCTGGGGATATAGCCTAGTGGCAAGAGTGCCTGCCTCGGATACACGAGGCCCTAGGTTCAATTCCCCAGCACCACATATACAGAAAATGGCCAGAAGCGGCGCTGTGGCTCAAGTGGCAGAGTGCTGGCCTTGAGCGGGAAGAAGCCAGGGACAGTGCTCAGGCCCTGAGTCCAAGGCCCAGGACTGGCAAAAAAAAAAAAAAAAAAAAGAAAGAGTTGACTAATAATGCGTAGGCAAAATATATCTCTACTCAGATTCTACGCTATAGCTAAGACAGTGATTGATCAACTTGATTCAGTAGCAAATAGAAATACTAATAAAAAAGAAATCCCCTCTCAAAGTGAACCTCTCAAATGTAACTTTCACTGGAAATACATTGCCTGTGATATATGTCTGTTTTTACTTGTTTGTTTTATTTTAATGTGTTGCTGTTTAAATTAGTATTTCATTACTTAAACCAGTATTCTTCTTAATTGGTTTAACATAAACCAAAGGCCTTGAGAGAGATACTCTGTAAGCATGCTCTGTAATGAAAGGGTAGAGCTTCCTGCAACTAATAATTTTTTTTACAATAATCCACCATCAAGATAGTTTACATTTGGCTGATTACAATGTTGAACTTCCTATCCTGACTTTAATGCTACTTGAATGGACACACATTTCCTAGCTTAAAATTACAATGCTGCTTTGGTTGCAGAACTTGGAATTATATTTAAAAACAGCTTGCACACCTGAAGTTATCTCTCTCAGAAGCTTTGGATACACTGGTGACAGTAATTTCACAGAATTCAAGTGATTTTGCAATACATCTTGCCCAATAACTGTAATTATGAGGTGTCACCACTTATAGCTGGCTGTCGGGGTGCCAAGGTGGAGAAGTGTCTGTGATGAAAGAAATTTACAAGCAAACTTGAGTGTGAGAGTGTTTTTCTGGCAGGAGAAGAAGGAAAGTGTGTGGGTTCTGCTGTTTGGGGTTGTGGGAAGCTGTTTGGTTGAATAGAAATTGTGCCCAGGGGTCACAGCCAAAACCCATCAGAAACCACACATTACAGCTGGAAGTGTATGCTGTGTGCTCCCCTGTGGAGCTGGGGAGTCTTCATCTCATACATCATTTATTCCTCCCATGGAGGGATTTCACAAAGGAATAGTCTGGAATAGTTATCAAGCTGCTTGTGGGAGCCTACTGTTTGGGGGACCATATCTCAACCAATTTGGTTTTGCACTCTCCCTTTCTTTCATGACAAACTTGTTTGTTAATTTGACTATAAAATGATCCTTTTACACTTCTCTGGAGCTGGATTCTCTAACCACATCCAGTCACATTCTTACTTGGTAACGTTGCTAGGCAAACCTTCAGTGGAGGAGATTGTTCTGGTCCTTTCTCTATCATAACACATGAACACAAGCTGGCAGATGGCAAAGCAAAAAAGAAATATATCTGATGGCTTTGTCAGTAAAATGACTTCCTGACCACTTCCACAGGCTCTTCTTCTTGATTTCACTCACACATGGAATATTCCTTAAAATATGTGTGTCCTGGTGGCTCATGCCTGCAATCCTAGCTACTCAGGCTGCGCTATGAGGCTCAAGTTTCAACGCAAGCCTAGGCAGGAATGTCTGTGAGACTCTTATGTCTAATTTAACTACCCAAAGGCCAGAAGTGGGGCTGTGGTTCAAGTGGTAAAGAACTAAGCTTGAGCAAGATATCTAAGGGACAGCACCCAGGCCCAGAATTCAAGCCTCAGTATTAGCATATACAAATAATAATAATCTATTGTGAGATTTCTCTCATAGCAGGTACCACCAATGGTCTGAAGTTTTACAAAGAAGCACTGGGCATTTAAGAACTCATGTAAAGACAAGCTCAAATGCAAATAATTTATGTTTATTTATTTATTTTGTAAGATAGGGTTTTGCTATGTAACCAAGGCTGGTCTCAAATTTACCATCCCCCTGGCTTCAGCCTCCCAAGTGCTAGGATTAGGGAAAAACGAGTGTTCATTTTCTTTACTTTCCAATAGCAATATGTACCTAGTTGAGATGTCAGACTTCTTGGTCTTAAGCATTGATTTAACATCTCAGATACTGGCACCTGTTATTCCTTGCATCATTTAACTTGAACATAGCTCTCTGAGCACCCACTAGTTGCCCAGTACAGTGTGGGTGATGTGAAAAGACAGTTTTTATAACCTCTCATCATGGTCTTGAGAAACAAGTTTGCATCTTCCAAGGTTTTGACATGTTCTTATAGAGAAAGTCCTTTCTGGTGCTAGACCCATCTGTGTGTGTGTGTGGGTCATTCCTAGGCCCTCAGGTCACTGACCCACAGGGGAACAGCCTCACCCTTGAGCTCTGGGCTACTGAGTTCACTAAAGATAACCCGAGGCAGGAGGGGCCTGGACACAATCCCAGAGTAGATTTGTTCTTTTTGTCCATTAGCCAGGGCGCTATTTAGGAAAGAAGGGTAGCTCTGGCTCAGCTTGTTTCGGAATCCCTCTCCTCCCCAGCTTTTGTTGTATTTCAGCTCAAACCCCTAGCAGGACATGTTGGGAGAAAAGCTGTCACCATAAAAGGCTTCAGCTGCCTTGCAGTACAAGCAGCTCTGCCAGCTCCTTTGGCCTTGGCACTGGCATCAGCACCATGCTTCCATTTACAGGAAAATGAAAGGGGAAATGAATAGACTTAAACCCTTTTACATATCCTTTTCAAGTATACCCCACCTCTAGGCACCCCCAAAATGGCCTCCTCAGGTTTTTCTTGCCTCCATTTCTAGTAAGAAGACAATGGGGGGAGGGTAGAAAAGAAATACTGCTGTTAAAAATGTGAAAGGATTCAATACTGGATTTTCTATACTAATCCAGAATGCTGCTCAACAGAAGAATAGGGAAATTTCCCCCTTTCATAATATTAATTTATGTAAGGCCTGCCCCAGTTCCTTCCTCTGGTTCCGTTCGAATTTGTCTGATACTCGCTTAATGAATTGCAGTTTTTATTTTCATCACGAAGATCTTTGTAAGCTTATGGAAGCCAGGACAGAGGAAGTCAACTCATTTCTGCTGCCTTTAAAAGGTAGCAGTCAATCATCAAGCCAGGGATATCCAAATATGATGTAGAGAGTAGGTAAGAAAAGGCCAGTGCTTTTGAATGTTGCCAATTTGTGCACATTCTCTCTGTGTCTCTGTTTCACTCCTCAATAGGCTGTTGATAGTCAATGCCTTTACCTCTCTACCCTCCCAGAGCAAAATCATTGTATTGCCATGGGAATCAAAGCTAGCTGTTTGCTCTTCAGCTACTTTGAAAGAAGACCTATGTCATCACTAGCTATGCCTTTCTATGTAGTTTGTTAGGGGAGGAAGAGGAAATGTTAAACTAGAGAAAGTGGTATAAAATAAGACCAGTTGAGTAAAAGGTTGCTAGCATTAGGAAATATCCTTCCTCAAGGGGTGTCTCTGCACCATTGCTACAGACAAGAGTTTCCTATAAGTAACCTCATTTTTTAGATTACTGTACTTCCCAAGTCTTTCATTTTCTCTGAGCTCCTAAGTCTAGTTCATTACTTCACTATATTTCCTTTCACGTACATAGTTGGGATCGAGCTTTTCTTTGTTTATGATGAAAAACAACTTGAAGAGCATTGCACAGAGATATAAAGGGGCATTGTTGAGACCCTCCTGTGAAACCCTCCATGAAACCTACAGTCCCCTCCAGGACTCACAGGAGTCCTCCACCTACCTTTGTACTCCATGTTCCTCATGATCAATGGACTTAACCTCATCTATCAGGGAAACTCAAACTTGAACTCATTCTTCAATGCCTAGCAAAATAGACCTTCCTCTGTAAAACTCAGTGATTTGTCAAGCACATAGCTCCACTTCCTTTGGTCGTAAACATCCTGGGTAAATAAATACTATGTGTTTTGGGCTAGTGTTTGTGCTAGATGACTGGTTTCCCATCCCCCAGGTTCTGTTTCCAGCACTGCAAAAGAAGAAAAAAGAAGAAGACGAAAAATAATGCCATGAATATTTCCTTCTGCACCTGTGAGACAGCCTTGTCCAGAACAGAAATTGTGTCTTTCATCTTTGGTGCTGTGAAGCCTGGCACATAGGAGAGTCTGTGTTTTCCCCATAGGCTGAGAATTTTCCCCACATTTATTTCTCTCCTATTTTGCCCAAATTTCTGCTAATTGACTTAGAATATTTTCTTTATCTTGCTGGCCTATTGAGATAGTAATGCTCACTATGAAGCCTCTTTGAGTATGGAGTGATAGGAATATTAAACAGACTGTAGGGAAGTGTGTTGAATTTTTTAAAATAAAGTATATATAAATACTACTGTATACATATGTACATATATAGCATTTGTAGCATTTGTATTGTTTTGTAAGTCAGATACTCCTAAGCTTTTTCCACCCCCAAAACAGAATCTCAGACTCAAATTTTCCTGATGCAATTTACTTAATGAATGTATTGACACTCTTTTTCCTCCTCTGTGAAAGGCCAGGATTGAATAAGAGGTTCTCCATTCTCTTTCGGGTCTGGATGTTCCCTGAGGACTCATCTCAGTGTAAGGAGCAGGTAAAAGATGTGCTGGGAAGAAGTAATAACAGAGGCCCACCCAACCCTCATAGACTTAAAGGAGTAAAATCCCTCAAAGGCCTATTTTGATTGGTACTCATGGCTGCCAGCTGCGACTCCAACCATATTGACAAGGGTGGAGGGATAAATTGCCTTCCTCATTAAAAATCCTACTTGAGAAATGTCCTAGGGTAAATAAAGCCAGGAACAAATACCAAATACTAACCATCTTCTCTTGGACTAACTATAAATCATTTCTTTCCTAAACTTTTTGCTATGTAATGCAAACCTATTTTAAAAATCAATTTTTTGAAGGGAAAAACTGGGAGAGTGTGAGGGCAGGGGTAACATTGCCCCAAAAGAACTATACTACTTACCTGACTTACATAACTGTAATCCTTCTGTACATAATCTTTATATTAACAATTAAATTTTTTAACAAAATTAATATATCTGATTTTTCCATTAAATAATATCTGGCAAAATAAACATGCTCTCTGTTGGAATAAATATATCAGGCAATCTTCCAAAAGGTGGCCAATGAAAAAATAATAATTAAACAATAGCATATAGTCATTGTACAGCTTGAAGTTTCAATGATTTATTTGTATAGATCTATTTCAAGTCAGGATTTTCAAAATATAAACCAGATGCAAATAATGTCCAGTAGAAAAGCATGGAAGTAGCCATGGAATGACTATTATCATAATTGAACTTTTGAAAAATATTTAGCAGTGCATTTACATATGTCTGGTCAAAAAGAAATGACAATGCGGAAAATTTTCCAGTGACATGGTACTTATGAAACAATAAGCTAGGTTTTTTCAGCTTTGTTTTATTTCTTATTTTTAATAGTAGTGTGTTAAAATATTAAAAACATAAAAGTAATTAATATGTGTCTACGTTTCTATAAATATGTACATATAAATTTTATATATCATATACCTGTATATAATATATAAATGTATATTCTATATATGAATCTCTCTATATAATCACACATATTTCTATATATGAAGTACCATTTAGGAAATTTCCATTTTGCTAAAATGTTTTGACACTCCATTTAGGATATATTAGTAATAGAGAAAGCTCACTGTCGAAATCCTTCATGGCTGGCACACACAAACATGCACATTATATTTAAAGATACTTTCCAGTGACAAAATTCTTATATACACACATGTATATGTGTGTTTGCCCTTTGTCATCTGGCTGTAACTGTAACTTTGGGTGTATGTTTGTGTGTATATGCATGCATGTTTTGTTTTGTTTGTTTGTTGCCCATCCTGGGGCTTGAACACAAAACCCTGGCTCTGTCCCTGAGCCTAGCAGTGATCAAGGCTAGGACTCTACCACTTGAGCCACAGCACCTCTTACTGCTTTTTCTGAGATAAAAGTCTCATGGACTTTCCTGTCAGGCTGACCTTGAACCATGAGCCTCAGATCTCAGCTTCCTGAGTAGCTGGGATTATAGGCATGAGCCACTGGTTCCTGGCTAACTTTTTGTGTTTTGTCCCTAAACCAAAGCTACACTCATATTATTTGGGCCTCAGAATCAAATCCAATTTCTTTCTTTGAAATTACTGTGTGTTCAACTTGGAAATAAATTCCCTCAAAGATGGAAATTCCTGTGTATAGGCTACTTTATTTTTTTTAAGACATGACTGTACTGAAAGTGTTGAGAGTTTATTATTGCTTTATCTCATTACTTGATTTTGATGTCTGCTACTACCACATGCCATCTTCTCTCTGCATTCTCCTTGAAGCTCTCAGTTCTTCTCCTCTTTCCTTCTCGCACCCCATTCAGTATCATACACAGCAATGTCTGTGATGCCACCTGTGAAGGAATGCCATGGGATGATAGTCTCATGGGTATCCTGGGCTATAGTCACCCTGTGCTTTCCTCAGCAAGCAAATCCCACTATTGGCCTGAAATTCCATCCTGACTTGTGACTCATTACAAATCAAAACTATTTGTGTATATTTTTGTCAGTGCTTGTGTATGTGTGATTTTAAGGCACCCATTGACTTGTGAATTTTGTTCTATTCTTTTGATCATTTTTAAATCAAAAGCATTAGTAAATGTATCTCACAGTTAGGAGCCTCTAATGATTTCCCCCATAACTGACTTTGTCTCAAGAACTCTCACTAAAATGACAAACAGTACTAGGATTAAGAGGACCCTGACCAACCTAAGTGAAATTGTCAACCCCCCAGAGAGGCATTAATAGTTTATTGGGTATGGAAAATGTGTGGCAAAGTAAGGGAAAAAAGGTTAGTAACCTTTAACATTAAAAAAAAATAACTATCATTGTGACCAGTGTAGCATAAAGCACAAACAGAGTACTCTCTGGGCAACAAAACATAACATGTAGCCCACCAGAGCAATTAATAAAATGAAAGCGCCATTTCTTGCAAATGGATATGCAGGAGAATAATGGTGCAGGGCTGTGCTGAGCTGTCATGCATCAGATACTACATCTGTTATGGAAATCAGGGGGAAGTGGGGGCCTTTTGTTCATGCGAGAGCCCTCCCAACAGGGATTTGGCTGGAGTAGATTTTCTTGTTATTAAACATGATTTCTAGCTAGTCGAGAGCAGATGCTTTTGCAGCATTTGGAACTAATAACCAACCTTCAAGTGTATGCCACCCCTTAAAGAGTCTGGTACTGTTGGAGAGACCAATTTCAGCTCAAAGATAATGTGTTCAGTTCAGTTTCTACTTTGCACATGAATGACACTGATACCAGATGAGCCTTCTGGCGGGGGCTTGCTGAATACAGCCAAACAATGACACTGGTCCCAGAGAATATCAAATTGCATCCATGCCTATCTTTGCCTCAGAGTAAAGAGTGGATTCGTGAGGGACCACTCTGAGCCAACTCAACAGTGGTGGACTGTACTTGGAGACTGGGGAATGGAAGGAAATGTGCAGACTTACACTGAACATGACAGGTACTCCAGCCATGTCTTGCCCAGGCACTGACCTCTGCGCTTCGACTCCAGCTGAATAATTCATGAGTCCTCAAATCACAACCTGATTCACTAAAGAAAAACATGGCTTCTTGGTAAGCTATTTAAATTAAACTGTTCAACATCTTATCTATGATAATTAATATGATTTTATTTTTGTCAAAAGCCAACACATTAATTTTGCATAAGTCAGACAATAACAAAGCAAAACAGATCAAACATCCATTCTATTCCATAATATAGACAAGAAGAAACTATTCGGGTCAAAAATCTTTGCAGTTATAAGTGAAATTCAACTTATAGAGGCTTTATGTCTAAAACATAAAATCAGTATGTGAAAATTTCTAAGATGCAAAGCCTACAAGCAGCAAATAAATATTTTTACATGTTATCATGTTCTTATTCACTGTTACAATATAAACACTTGTGGAAAAAAGTATGAATCTCAATGCCAACAGTGAATTTACTTTGCAAATCATTTGGCCACCTTCTTAGTTTAAGAACTGTCCTATAATTATATTTACCTCCTTGGGAACTAGACAGTAATTCAGGAATGAAGTCTATACCAACATTGATGATTCTTGAATTTATAGTATATCTGGAATTTCTAAATACATTTATCCATTTTATTCTAACTTTGCCCAATTTTTACAGTTAACATTTCCAGATTGTTTATTGAATTCCTGGAAAAAAGCATTTGTCTAGCAATGTAGGCTTTGACTGCTTATCTCAAATTGCCACCTATGATTCCCTATGGCCCATCCCATAAACAGCTGTCCCAACCTGTTGAGTTCTTTTTTATTTTGCCTACCCATTCACAGGTAAGCTGTTCCAGTGAATCCTTTCCAACATTACTGTAAAATTGTTACTGAATTTACTGATATATGGTATGAGTAGTCTGTATTTGTAAGTTGATTTCAGCTCATTTTGTTTTTTCATTTGCTTAATGGTATTTGATCGGGTCTTCACTACTATTCAGAGAAAGTAGTAGATGAGTTTTATTACCCTCATTTTCCAAATGGAAAAATTGAGCCTGTGGTCAATCAAGTAGTTCACTGGGTATTACACAGCCAGAAAGTGGTAAGACTGGAATGAAAATCTGAGACTTCTGCTCCAATAAGAAAGGATCCATTAAAAAAAAAAAAACAACTTTACTTTTAAATTGTCTTATGTCAATGTTATTTTGAAAGTGCATCTGGTACTTTACTTCTGAGAGCACAGTACAATTCTTGTTAAAATAGCCAAGGTAAATGTGCATTTTTAAAGCCAAGGTTGTCTTTCTGTGGCTGCTAAGATGTTGCTATGTTTAAAGGATGCTGGGTATAAGAAAGTTTTCAAATTATACATAAGCCAACACATCCCATACACTGGTGAACCATGAAGATATAGTGTAGCAAAGACCTATCTTTTTATTATTATTGTTTTATTCAAACTGTGCTGTTAACCCTAATGCCCTGGCCAGTTTCCAGAGAAAGGATTATAATTTGCCTTGCTAAAAAATGCTCCCTGCTGCTTTAATTAGATATGGTATTTCCCCACCCCTTACATGCAGTCTGGGGAGCTGCTCTGCCCTGTCAGCCAGCTGCTATCACTCACTCTGGGAGGATAAAGCGATTCTTATAATATCAAAAGACAAAGCAATTGCCTCAAAGCTGCATTTCCAAACAATTTATAAACTTAAATAACTGCTGGTTGATATTTTAAAAATTAAATAATAGAGTAGAAAAGGAGCTTTTCAGATTATCTCTTTAAGCTGGATCATAGAGAAACCACATCCATAGGAAACCAGAACACCAAATTAATTTAACCAACTCTGATATGAAAATTCCACCCAATTCTGCTAAAAACAAAACCCAGACCATTTGACTTTTTTGCATAAATGTCTATCTGTCAATTTGTTATTTAAAATACATGGCAAAAACAAAAGTTCAACATAATCTTAAACCCTTACCAAATGATAAATAATTTTGTATTCTTTTGTGGCATCCTAAATTTGAAAGGCAAACATTTACTTAACTCAATGAACCATTTAATCCAAAAAAGTAGAATAAAAATAGTAAAAAAAAAAAAAGGAACATTCCATATTTTGCAAGTGAATTTGTGAAGAAAAATGAAATATTCATAATGTGTTACTGTAAAACAGTTTTCATGGGATTATGTGCAAAAGGCTATATCCCATATGGTCTTCCAGGCTGGCATCCCAGAGAGCTGTCATAAGGTGAGAGCTGGCTTGACAGAGGCAGTGCCCATCTGCATCTGGGGTGCTGCTGCCACTGAGAGAGCCTTCTCCTAACTGGACATGGCACAAAGGCCAGATGCTCCTTCCTGAATTCACACAGCATGGTCCTCGCTTAATAATCATGATGGCTATGTCTAACTCCACCTCTCAGCTCATGTAGGGCCCTGCCTCCCCCATTGAATCCTCCATACTTACATATCTGTGGATTACTTTAGTTCACAAGAACCCCACCGTTCACATGGGTCTCCCTCTTCTGTTTCACTCAATCCATTTTCTCCCTCTCCTTTCTCATGAACAACTAAGGATGGAATTTGAAAACTTATTCAAGAAATCACAAGTCTTCACAGTTGCTTAAATGAGTGAAAGTTAAATGCCAGACACAAACACATGGTATGTTCATAGTTTAGCACATGGAGCTTCCCTTGCATGCCTTGTACTCAAGAAAGTTACCATGAAGTGAGAGATGCTAGTCTAACACCATGCTTCGTGGAAAAAAACCAAAGCTCTTCTTCTCAGATAAATGTGGCAGCTCTTACAATTTGTAAATTATAGTAATGAGTATCACATTTTAAGAAATTATATCAAGGTCAAGCTTAGGATGCCTCCCAGTATTTATCTCCTCAGGAGAGTGGTTAGAATGTTACACTGATATTGAATTCCTTTTTTTAATAAAAGGACAAGCTTAGTTGGGTGCTCATGACTCATGCCTTTAATCCTAGCTGTTCAGGAGGCTGAGATCTGATGATGATGATTGGAAGCCATTCCAGGCAATAAAGTCAGCAAGGCTCTCCAATAAACTGTTCAGAAAAAAGCCAGAAGTGGTGCTATGACTCAAGTGGTAGAGTGCTAGCCTTGAGCACAAAGAGGCTCAGGAACAGCACCCAGGCCCTTAGTTTGAGCCCTAGGACCAGAAAAATAATAATAATAATAATAATAATAAAAGACCAGTGCTGGATAGACAGAAGATTGGTTTTCCCTGTCATCCAATATAGGTAAGATGTCCCATAGATTAAATTCATAATAAGGGGATTGAAATACCATGTCCCTACCTAAATTCAACAGTCAGGAATGAAGTTGCTTTCAGGAAAGAATGCAGGGCCTCTGACAGTTTTCTTCCAACACTTTGAAATCACTAGTGAAAATATCACTTACATTCCTTTCTATTATCTAGGTTTACTAGAGATATGTTGAATTCTACCTAAAATAAAAAGGAAATGATTTTTTACCTTAAAATAGTTCTGTGCTATACTTAATTATGAATATTAATAATTGCCTTTTAAATGCCTGTTATATGTTAAGAAAAACATCATCATGCCTTGGGGTGCTAATAAATTATATTTATTAAAGACAAAATTTTGTACAAAGTATAAAAATATAATTATAAATCCACTAATAATAAAAGTGGATAAACTTTCTAAATCATAATTATATTATATAAGAAATACCTCAATGGGTAATAAATGAGATAAAAAATTTACTGTTGTGTATTGCAAATGACATTCACTTGGCCTTTCAACACCGTGATACCCTCAAGATTGTTTGTAAGTATCATAGGTATTACATTAGTCTTCCTCACAAGTCTGCCTCCTAGAGTGTGATCTCACTGCCATGACTTTTCTGTGGCTACTGCTCCTTCTATATCACAGCTCTCCAAAGTGTTTGCAGAGACATATTAGTAGGCTTGCTGCTACTGCTACTACAATTTCTGATGTTCTCCAAATCTCTCTCCTCTGAGTCACAGCAGTTCCACTCACTATGAAAAGGAAGAAAGAAGTCTGCTCTTCCCAAGAACATACCACATCTGTTTTCATTGATCTCCGGAACATCACTGTACATTTCCAGAGTCCTAGCGTGACTCTTCAAAGCTGGTACTGTGATTCTTCACTCCTGATCTGATAAGATAAGCCCTCAGAGTGAAGGGATCCTGTGAGATTATCCTTTAGCATTTAAGTAAATAATTCCATCAGATTCCCCCTAAAGTATGAATGAGGACCTACTTTATCTGTGAAATTAAAAGTGCATTTGGGGAGATTTTCTTAAAGCAAACCATTCAGGGTTAGGTTATACAAAAGGAACAAACAATTCCTGACTCTTAGTGGCTTACAAAGAAAATCAAAGATTAATTCTTAGTCATATGATCTATTCATCATGGATTAGTTACATGTTAGTCATGAGGTTATGGGTTTTAAATCGCAGAAGAAAGGTCATTTGGTGTTGGAGGGGCAGCTCTTCTTGGTAACAGCTTGTCCTAACTAAAAGCTGTTATAGCCACTATTTTCTATGTTCTTGGTTGGAAAGACAGAAGGGGGAAAAAGTGTAAAAATTTATAGACACTGGCTTTCAATGCTTGTGATCAGCAGTGGCATATGCCACTTAAACTCACAATGCATTTGTCAAGTCATGTCATACCTAAGTCCCAGAGAGCTGGGGAGTTTACTTTGTGCCTAGAAGGCAAAGAGCTAAAAATATTTGAATAAAACAGTGATTATCATTACTTAAAACAATCTCCCATGACAATGAATTGTAATTTTTGCCCCTAGTCATAGAAAAGTAGTCACAACTTTAATGACCAGTTTTCTGCCCTTTTCAAAAGCCACTTAATATTTCAAAAATCTCAAGAATCAGTATCGTACAACAACTGGGTGAAAGTTATGGTTGTTTACTTGGTTCAAAGGAATGAATGGCTCAGATACTGAGGAAGTTAATGAAGATAACAGGAAAGAGATAAACTCTGAAAGGAATCTAAAAAGGAAGGACTTAGATTTAATGCTGTTCCAGGCACTGTGGTAGCACAAGCCTGTAAGACTAGCTATTCAGGAAATTAAGACCTGGAGGATCACACTTTGAAGCCAACCTGATAGAAAAGTTCAGAAGACTTCAGTCCTACAATAATCAGCCTAAAGCTGGCCAGGAGGTATAGCTCAAGTGGTAGACCACCAGTTGAGCAAACAAGCAAGTCGAGTAAGTGCAAAGCCCTGAGTTCAGACCCTAGTAAGACCCTCAGATAAAGTTAATGAAGAAAATCCTGCAAATCACCTATGTGGAAACACAAAGGCAAGGGTATGAGGGGAGAAGAAGGTGACACTGTTTATTTCCCTGGTGGATCTAAAGTACAGTAATCATTGACATAACCTTGAGTGGCAGTTAGGAAACATAAAAGGCCAAGATAAAATGTGGTCTTTGTGCTACCCAAAATAAAGGGTCACCTAAAGTTTCTGAAGACAGGTTGCTGATTGCAATGTAAGAAGATAAATCGGATGTAGAAGTTGATGGATTAGAAGAAGAAAGACTGATAGAGGGAAAGCAATTAGTGTACTATTGTGTCAGCAAGGTCTAGACTAGGAGAATGACAACAGGAATGGAGAAGAGAGACAGATGGGGAAAACTTAACTGGGCAACATTTTAGAAAATCCAGTGATTAAATCAAGGAAATCAGGAGACCGTACCCAGATCCTTGATCCTTAGTCCTTTTAACACTGCTAGATTCACAGCAATCACTGAACAGACTGGCACACGTGTGTATGTGTGTGTGTGTGTGTGTGTGTGCATGTGTGTGTTTTCTCATGCATGTGTCTACAGGGGTGGATAGGACAATAAGAAGGAGGGAGAGAGTGAATGGCCACCACAGGTTCTTTTCCACCGTTAAATGTCTGAAAAGTCTCCCATAAAACTTTTTCCATCTTGTTGTGGAAATTCATAAGACTCTAGTTACTATTAAGGCATATTCAGTGTCCCATACATTGAGTAATGTTATTCTGATGATCATATTTTTCTTGTTAAGTAATTCATGGCTGAATGAACACCACCACTTTGAGATTTCAGTATTTCATTCTTTCGATTTGTCAGTCCAGATTGTTCTAAAACAACAACTAGGTTTGGCTTTTTATTTATCTGGCACCACCAATATTTCCTTTATTAGTTCAAATTATACTACAGGGTTTGTGGTTTTTCTCCTAGCAAAGTCTTTGCTTTGATTTACCAGAGACTATTTCTTCACTTTGGGCATTTGTTTTACCTGATAATAATGTACTTGTGGAAACAGAATATTAATAATTATAAATGGTTTCTTTCAACTTACTCAAGAGGTTTTTGCTCATGCCATTCTTCCAGTTGACAGATTTGAAGTGTCCCCACGATGAAGTGTAATTTCTCCAAGTGATCAGGGTTGAAGAATGAGCTGTACTTTCTATCCTCTATCCTTTGTGTCTGGCAGCAGTGGGTGATAACAGATGATAACTGCTCTTTTAAAATTCTCAAGTACTTATTTTATTCCTGCATTTCTTTTGTTTCTTGCACAAACTATCCACAACCTGAACTGACACCATAAAATAGAAATCAAGATATTTGAATTTTATACCCAAAGACTTGAGAAGCAAAGTCATTTTATAGTAATGGTAGATAGTCATTACACTATCCAAAATGTTATGGGAGCTCTATTAAAGCCACAGTCCTGAGAAGTCAGTTATGTATTAAAAAAATAGATCAATTTTAGAAGAATAATGTCTTGAAGAATTCCAGTACTTTTGCTTTAGAATGCATGATTTAGTACATACCTGTCAGTGAAAGTCAATATAGATTAACTTAACTAGAATATGGTGATGTCAGGGTTGTGTGAATTAAGAATATGCAGGGAAAGTAAATGGCTATCACCCAGGACTCAGGGTCACAGTTGGCCTGACTCCAGTGACTGCACAATTAAACAGTACTCTTGGGTTCGCTTGCCTCCAATGTTGTCAAAGCACTATAAAACTTTAATAAAACAGGGTTGGGGGGCTGGGAATATGGCCTAGTGGCAAGAGTGCTTGCCTCCTATGCATGAAGCCCTGGGTTCAATTCCCCAGCACCACATATATAGAAAATGGCCAGAGGTGGCACTGTGGCTCAAGTGGCAGAGTGCTAGACTTGAGCAAAAAGAAGCCAGGGACAGTGCTCAGGCCCTGAGTCCAAGGCCCAGGACTGGCCAAAAAAAAAAAAAAAAAAAAAAAAACAGGGCTGGATGACCATAGTAATAGATTAAAAAAATGGACCAATAGATTGTAAGAAGGCATATATATCTATGATTGAATTTGGTATACAATGAGTTGTTATATGAGGAAAAGGTGAATGATTTCTTAAATACGGTTTAGAAAATAGGATGTCTTGGGAAGAATAACATGTGACCTCTCATCAAGTAATATACACACATACTATTGGATGAATTGAAAAACTAAATATAAAAAGCGAAAACCCTACAATACCTTAGAAATAACATGAAATTATTCAAAATGATTATACTTTCATCTGTATTTTATATAATTATTCAAGTACTAAAATTAAGTGTATATTTGTTAAGGTGTATAAAGTAAATAATTTCTTGAAAACACAAATAGTGCAATTCTTCTATGTAGTGTCTGTGTATAAATAAGCATGTATGTACACCCATTTATATATGTGTATATATACATATATTTGTGTACACATTTGCACACATATGAAAAATATGTTTCCACATATACATTGAAGAAAGTGAAGACCATTTTTACCCTTTATTAGAGACTGAAAGGTTTATTAATGATTCAAATGCTATTGCTTTTCCCTCTATCTTCTCTTCTATTGCCTTTAAATACATCATGGCTCTGTGTGTGTGTGCGCGCATGAGCGTGTGCGTGCATGAGCGTGTGCACACACATGTACACAGGCTGGTCCTGGGGCTTGAATTCAGGGCCTAGGCACTGTCATTGAGCTTTTTGCTCAAAGCTAGCCCTCTATCACTTGAGTCACAGCTCCACTTCTGGCCTTTCTGGTGGTTAATTGGAGATACGTCTCATGGACTTTCCTGTCTAGGCTGGCTTTGAACCATGATCCTCAGATCTCAGCTTCCTGAATAGCTAAAATTACAAGCTTGCATCATTTCTTTTCTAAAAATAGGCATTATTGTTTGGCAATGAAAAGAATATTTATGCCAACCTCTCAACTAACAATATAAGTTGTTTAGTCTTAACAGTAGTGAAATGAGAGCACGATCAGCTACTCCCAAAGTTCTCCCTGCCTTCATCTGCAGCCTGACTTTCTTGTGCCATGTTCTCCCAGTGTGGAGGACAAAGAAGATTACACTGTACAGCCCACAAAACTTGGATGTCGCCTTCCTTCTATATATCTTAAATCATTGTGGTTTCTTAGAGCATCCTAATTTTTTTCCTTGTATTGCACAGCACAATTTATACTTGAAGATTTTGGATTTCTTTATTTTGATGCTTTATCCTTCTGTAGTCATTATGACAACAGGGAATGTATGTTTTGGTTTGTACTGAAATCCCATCATTTGACAGTGCTAGACAAGTAAAGAGAGAGTAAGAACTGACTGAATGAATGAGTGAAATTAAGTGCATGGGTGACTAAATTCATGCATAGATGAGAAAATAATTTGAGTCAGAAACCACTAATTGCAAATATGTAACTAAGAAAAAAATGAGAGACATAAATATTGACCACACATAACCATAAGAGGATTTAAGCAGGGTATCTAGAGAAGTGGCCAACAAATGAACATTAGCTCGTGATTTTCTTTGGACTTTTTTCCAATAAAAAGCATGCCAGGAAGTGCTAAGTGATGAAGGTCAAATTTGTTATTTACAAAGCCTGCTTGCATTCTCCAGCTGCATTTCAGGTCAGGCCTGGCAAGATAACATGATGCCCAGGAGAGTTCTTCTTTGATTCTGTAAATGAATGTTCTAAAAGAAGCATACCAGTGAAACACACAGCCCTCCGACCCTGGAAGGAGCATAATTCAGGGCTGGCCTGAGAGGGGGGAGAAATCAATAGCCTTAACAGTGAATGAGACCTGCTTCTTTAGAGCTCATGTTGGCAAAGGAGGAACCCTCAGGGGCACTGATATTGGCACTGGCTCAATCAATTTCCTCTGGCTCTGCTTGATAGCAGATAACAGCAGGGCTGGGGGATGCAGAAGGGTTTGCTGAGCCAGGGAGAGGCGACCAGGAAAGCCCAGCTGGCTGTCAGGGCTGGTTTTCCCTGCCTGCTTCTCTCGTCTCAGCCATTGGAAAGAAACCCATGGGGCATCTACTAAGCAAGAGCTTGACCCTGGGAGCGTTAATTATATTCCTGAATTGGAATTAGAGCTCAAATCCTGAGCTTTCTTTTCATCAGGCATTGCACTGTGCCCTATAATGAGGAAGAAATTAAAAGATTTTCAAAGTTAAGATTTCATTAATGAGGCTGATAACTCTCAATAAGCATAGAACTTCTCAATCCAACCACTAAAAATAGGGGGAGGTTTCAAACCTAGACTTTTTTCTAATCACAGGAGCTTGTCATCTTGCCAAGAAAAGGAACTGATTTCTTAGGACTGTGTCCATGAATCAAAATCAATAGCCAGAAAAGCAATTTTTGTTTTGTTTTGTTTTTTAAGAGAAGAATGTATTTGAGAAGAGAAATTTGATTCTTTAGCAAGGAAATACCCTAAGCCCCAATCCACACTAAATTACCCATTCATCAGAGAGGAGAAATTACTTCTTTTAAAACAATGACATCATGAAACCTGTTAGTCACTGCACAATCTTTTACTGTTTGAGTATTTTGTTTATTTGTTTACTTGCTTAAATACAAGCAATTACTTTAGATCCCAGGCTTTCCTTCCTAACTTTAATTATGGCATTGATCTAAAATTCACACAGTGTTGGGCTGGGAATATGGCCCAGTGGTAGATTGCTGGCCTCACATACATGAAGCCCTGGGTTTGATTCCTCAGCACCACATATATAGAAAAAGCCAGAAGTGGCACTGTGGCTCAAGTGGTAGAGTGCTAGCCTTGGGCAAAAAGAAGCCAGTGACAGTGCTCAGGCCCTGAGTACAATCGCCAGAAATGGCAAAAAAACAAAGAAACAAAAAAATCACACAATGGGAGAAAGGATTACTATTTCCTCTGAATCCATCTTTGGTAAATGAAAACATTCTGGATACACATATTTGTTTGCCACTCCACAACAACTACTTTCCCCCTAATTTTGAGTATAATATGCATATATTTATTTGGTTGATAAATATTATTATTATTTATAGATTATTGTATGAATTTTAGGATCTTTCATAGTCAATCTGAAACCACAGAAAAGAACATGTTTGATGAAAGTCTATATGTCTTAAAAATAATTCTGTATGGGGAAAATATTAACTTAATATCAGAGGGGAAATTGTCCTATGTTTTCCATTTCTTGCCATGTACTAGGAAATAGAAGACCCAATTATAAACCAGCATTTTTCTCATTTTGCTATTTATAGAGTAAAGCTTATTACTATTTGTGAACTTCAGTGCAAGTGTGTGCCAGTATCTGTTCTGGCTTCTCATTTCTGCAGTCCCCTGGAGAAAGAAACCGAGAACAGGTCTACCTAGGCTAGTCATGGACACTTAAATGCAAGGATCTGGTGAGCTGAAGTTCTGCTCATGATCTTTGCTGGGAGCAAGGACATTTGAGCTCTGCCTGGCTTTAAGAAAGAAACTGAAAAACAACTACTTAATTTCAGTCATTTCTCATTCTCTCATGACTGCCCATCACTGCATTTTCTTAAATACCAAGCAGGAGTTCTTGTGGCTGAGGAAGAAAGCAGGGAGCAGTTCTGTGTTCAAATACCAAGTTCACAGCATATTTATCTCTACTTTTAGTAATACATACTGCATATACAAAGGGTTTTTTTGGTGGTATTTCCATACATACATGTAATATGCTTTGATGAAAGTTTACCCTCTGCATTACCCTTTCTCATTCCTGTTCTTCATGCTTAGTTTTAAAACAATTTTAGTGGGATGCAACATACTAACTTGCAAACTTACACAAAATATTTCTTCTTGAACCTTGTTTTCCTATCTGAACCCCAATGTTAGTATGAATAAAATAGAAAAAGTCCTTAGAAATTCAATGTACTATTTAAAAATTTAATGTTTTCTAGTAATGAAAAGTCAATATACCTTTTGCACTTCTGCAAATACTTATATTTCATAGACACAAACTCAAATTGCCTAATCTTTAAGAAGATTAGTAAACTTATTTTTGCCAGTCCTGGGGCACTTGGGTTAGGGACTGAGCACTGTCCCTGGTTTCTCTTTGCTCAAGGCTAGCACTCTACCACTTGAGCCACAGCGCTACTTCTGGTTTTTTCTATATATGTGGTGCTGAGGAATCGACCCCAGGGCTTCATGTATATGAGGCAAGCACTCTACCACTAGACCTTACTCCCAGCCCCAGTAAACTTTTTTCTTTTTTTTCTTTTTTTTTTTTTTTTTGGCCAGTCCTGGGCCTTGGACTCAGGGCCTGAGCCCTGTCCCTGGCTTCCTTTTGCTCAAGGCTAGCACTCTGCCACTTGAGCCACATCGCCACTTCTGGCCGTTTTCTGTATATGTGGTGCTGGGGAATCAAACCCAGGGCCTCATGTATACGAGGCAAGCTCTCTTGCCACTAGGCCATATCCCCAGCACCCCAGTAAACTTTTTTGAATGAAGTAATATCTAAGGATAACTGTCTTATTATTGTTTCTAAAGTTAGTATTGATATTTTTCTCTTTTACATAGTAAGAACATACTTATTGAAAGCAATATTAGAAATACAAATTTTAAAAGCACTCCATCTATTAAACAAACATAATAATGATTAATATCAAAATAGACTTTACTCATGGTCTATACATATGCATATATTGGTTTTATCATAGAGTTTTACAATGTCATCTTTCCTTAAAATAGGAGTCCTATTAGAGCTCTATAAGAGTTAATAATACATGACAGACTGTCATATGACTTAAAAGAAATAAATTCTTAAAATTCTTAAAAGAAGTAAATGCCAGAAGGCTGGTAACTTGAAGCATGGAAAACATAGTTTAACCACATAACATCTCAGAAAATCCTATCAACTATTTAAGATATAGTTGGTAAAAGCAAAAAGAAAGTGTCTTCTATGTAATACAAGATAAATATACGTGATACAAGATAAATATACTTAGATATGATTGAGAATAACTATCTGTAGAGATGAACAAGCATACTTTTATAACAATCATGGGAGATACTCTATTTTAGACATATCTCAATTTATTTAATCAATTTCCTGTTGAGTTTACAATACTTATTAGTGAGTGATGCTCACCAACTGTGATAGAATATACCTGTAATTCCATCACTCAAGAGGCAGAGGTAGTAAGTAGGACACAAATACGAGGCCCACCTGGGCTGCAACCCTGTTTCAAAAGCAGAAAGGAAAGAAGACTCTCAAAAACCAGCTGATGAACTTGGGCAAATTACTTCATCTCTGGAGGGATCTTTTCTTGCCTGCTTTTTGTCTTTATCATTCAAAGTGGGCTGAGCTAGTAAATGAGTAGATGACAGTAGAAGTGGCAGCAAAGCTAGATCCCTGGCAAAAGTGACACCAACAGCAACCTGGTGGCAACTCCGTGTGGCAGAGGGGACAGTATCAGCTGGAGGCTCTTCAGAAAGTGGCTTGGCCAGAAAGGATAGGCAGCAGTGGTGAGGTACAATGAGGCTGTGAAGAACTGAGGGGGGTAAACAATGAGCCCTGACCGCTGGAAAAGTTCTAGGAAGCTGTCAAAACCTTAGGACAAGGGATTAAGCCATCTCAGGTCTGAGAGTTGTAGCACTGTTTTCACCCAGCGCCTGGGTCCCATTTGAAAGAAATAATATTAGAAAGTGTCATCTGTTTCTGTTTACTGTTCTTTGCCATGCCACCCATTGTTATTGGAAACTGAGCATTATAATGGCTTTCAAGTACTAGGGTCACAGCTGACTAAAGCTCAGAATATTAAGCCAATAATCTGAATACCTGGAGCCATAATTCTGTCTTTCAAATCATGAGAAAATAGCCTGCTACCTCTCATAGGCTGTAAGACTCTGGGTCTACCAGTCAAGCCTGTAGGCCAGGAACTCCAAGGGCTCAGGACTAGAAAAAATTTTCCCCTCATCTACTCACAATTCCTTTCTTGGTGAATCCAAACAACCCCAGAGAGCTAACTGGCAACAGTGAAGTTATGTTTCAGTCAGTTTAAGGTAAGTTGAAAGTATCATAAGTCAAAAAGCAAATTTAATAAATTTGCTAGCAGACATGATACCCTAAACATGCTCAGATCATTTACGTTAGTCTACAATTGGAAAAATTATCTAATACAATGCCCATTTTCTAACAAAATGTTCAATAATCACGTAATTGACAGAACTCTTTTTAAACATCCAAAGTTTGGAGTTTCCACAGCAAGGAAATTTCCAGTTCTCCATTTATACCAAGTGAAATCTGACAACTCAATTTAATTCTGATACTAACTACATATAGCAAGCACAGATGCCACAATTTAAAGGCTCTGTTGCACAAAAATGCTCCCAATATTTGGAACAGCCATAGCTCATAGTTTTATTTACAATGACAAGTTTTTCATAAAAAATACAACTCAGCTACATCCAAATTGAAGTGATGCACTGGACAAGTTATGGAGCTGGGGATTCTAAGGAGCTTCCAAGCTCCTTGCTGACACACCACTATCTCAGCATCCTGACATGTCCACCGACGCACAACCTTCCCAAAGAGTGCTGCTGTCTAGGGTTTTATGGATGCTTCACTACATAAAAGGGACAGATAAAAGCATAGGCTGATAGTGATTGAATTGATCGGTAGGTCCTTTCTGCTACATGGAAGTAAGGAAGTGAGACTGAAATTTCTAATTCTAGTCACACAGGTGTTTGTTTTTTGCTTTCCTGGCAACCAGTCCCCCCTCCTCCTGGACTTACCTCATTAGCATAAATTCAGGTGTGACTGAAAAGTGTTTATTATGAATGAATGAAAGATGCCCATCTCACCCATATAATTTAAAAGAAAGTATTTAGAAACTTCACCAAGAAGTGTAGGTAGAGACTAAATACACATTTCTGATGATGTTTCTGAAATATCTAGTACTGTAGCATTGGAAAAAGAAACAATACTAACATGTGTTTGGCAAAAATCTCCAGACAACCTGGAACAGAGCCTCAAACCCTACCGGGCTTCCTTCTCCTACTTAATACTGCTTCCATGAGCCCCAGGCTTTTCAAAGGATATTAAAAAGGCAAAGATTATACTTGCTTTGCAAATGCTTGAACAAGAAATACATTCTTTCCTTTTTATACCCTTAGGCTTATGAAGCTTTGGGCAGAAAAAAGTCTAAAGGAAAAAGAGCACAGGTGAAAAATAATCTCTCAATTTAACTACTGATATAATATACTTTTAAATTGAAGTTTTGATTTTGGAGTTGATAATACTGGTTTTGTGTCTTTAGGATCCCGACAAGGGATTTTAAACCAAGGAATTAATAAAGAAAGCAATTTGGAGCAATATTAAAATATTAACCAACTAAATAATTTGTCTACCATAGTATCCACACCAGTGTTGCTATTTGACTTCTTGACTTTAACTTAGAAAGTTTATGTCCTTTCTGTATGTACAGGTTTGTAATAGAAAGTATGATTTAAATTACCTGGAATTATAAAAAAAATACTATCAAACTGTGGAACTATTCAATTAATCATTAAGTCTGAGTTAATCACTTGCACAATCACTTTGGTTGTACTTTAAACAATGTCAACAATTTAAGTAAGCCAAATAATTGATTCAACATGTATTATATACATTCAAAACCTAACATGGAAATAAGTTATTTTCAAAGTCATAATATTTTATTATGTGATATGATCTCAGCTCTACACTGGACAGATTTAATCAAAGCAAATTAATATTAGGGGAAATTAAGTAACAGTCTGTATGAACTAACCTTCACATAGTAAAGTCAAATTTTAGCTATTGTCTAACTTTGGTTATTTAAAGCTGAAGAGTCAAATTAAGGAATATTTTAATTAAGCAGGAAACAGCAAATTTGTGCTGGATTTTATCTGTATGGAGGACATGTCCAGTATCTCAGAAAAGAATTTTGCTTTGAGTGACAGCTCCTTAAATTGCTGCAGTTTCAGAGGTACACACTGAATGTGGGTGTCTCCACATGTTTTGCCTCAAGTGAAAAACACAAATGTTCTAAAATTGAAGAAGGAAGAGGACCACACATGTAAATGAAAGCACTTACAGACATTAAAATAAAACTAATTACGTGCATAGAATTCTTTCTGGCCACATGTGCTTTGAAGTAAAAGATGGCAAAGCCAGGAACTTTCATGTGTGAGATACTACCAGGATAATATGTCCTCAAAAAAAGACATGCATAAACTATGCTACAAGTTCTCCTCCAAATCAGTGGAAGAGCAGGTTTTTTTGTTCCAGAGGTTACCATACAGGAAACAATTGTGTTTTTGAAGATGAAAGCCTGGTAGAGGCCTGGGAAAGAGCCAAAAACTACTAACATCTTCTGACAGGATGGGATGGATGATTTTTTTTTTAATGTAAAGAACAGAGATATAATCTTTGGGTTAGACTTTTTTTTTAAGAAAGAGTTAAATATATATATATATATACAAAACAAAATATTAGACATTTCAATATCTGTAAATAAAGGAAATTTTAGGGCTATTACTTATTCTAAGAGCAATAGGTGTCACACAAAAATAGAAATATTTTTAAAGTCATATTTTAAAATAAAGATGTAACAGATTTTAAGTACTAGCCTAAACTTATCTAAAGTATCTCATGTGCAATCAAGGTTCACATCTAGTCATTTTGACTGTGTTCATACAGTTTAGTGAATATGTTTTAGAATCTTGATAAGAATAGAAATTCTACCTTTTTATGTGCCATAATTGCATGGATCTATTTTTATTGTAAATTTTATAAAACAGATATTCCAAACTTGCTATGTGTCATAATAATTCACAAAATGTTGTTTCTGAAATTCAGCCTCAACAATTTAAAACACAAAGCAATTGATATTTATATTTTCTTTGTTTTGTGCCTTCATAGCTACACCTCTCTTCTGCATAAGGTACTCTTTTCGCACAGTTGCTTTTTGCAAAATATACCTATTCCTTCCTTTAAGAAAAAAGCTTGAAAAAAATTATACTAAGTGAAGTGAGCCAGACCCAAAGAAACATGGACTCTATGGTTTCCCTAATAGGGAATAATCAATACAGGTTTAGGCTAGTCGCAGCAGAGGATCACAAGAGCCCAATAGCTATACCCCAATGAATGCATAAGATGATGCTAAGTGAAATGAACTCCATGTTATGGAAATGAGTATTATATCACTGTTGTATTGCTTTTCAACATGCCATGTGAAACTGTAGCTTTTTTTTGTTGATGATCCTCTTGTATCCCCTTCCTGTGGATGTACCCTCACTATCACTGTATCTCATCTGAGTACCCTGGATACTGTATATACTGGTATTAGAACTAGGGAAAGGAAAGGGAATATAAAAACTGAGAGGCAAAGGATAAAAAGACAAACGACTCCAAAAGCAATACTTACAAAACCATTTGGTGTAAACCAACTGAACAACACATGGGGGGGAGAGGGAAAGGGAAAGTGGGGGAGAGGAAATGAGGGAGGAGGTAACAAATTGTATAAGAAATGTACCCACTGCTTTATGTATGAAACTGTAACCACTCTGTACATCACTTTGACAATAAATAAGTAATTATTCAAAAAAAAAGAAAAATGCCTGATACAATGACAATGGGCTAAACCATAGTGAAGGTAAACAAAAGAAAAACAAATAATTTCACATAATATGTGAAAATAACAACAACAATGATAAACTTCTTGTTTTCATATCTTGAGTTCATTTTGCCTAACCTGAGTATTGTATATATGTTTGTCTGAGTTAGTGAAGTGAAAGGGAACATCAGAATGGTGAGACAACAGGTAAAATTCGAACCAATTCAAAAGCAATACTTACAAGACAGGATGTTGTAAACTAACTGTACAACTCAGTGGGGGGTAGTTGGGGAGGAGGGAAGGTGGGAGAAAAATGAGGGCGGAGGTAACAAGTTTGAAAACAAATGTACTCACTACTTTACTTATGTAACTGCAATCCCTCTGTACATCACCTGGACAATAAAAAAAAATTTAAATAGGAAGAAAAAGCCTGACTTTTAAAACTTGTAGTACCGTATACATAAAACTTAGTACTTCAGGCCTAGGTGAAGACCTTGAACTTCTTTTGCCAAAGACTTGTACTACTTGAGCCAGAACTTTCCTTCCAGCTTTTTTATCAGTACTTTACTGGAAATATGAGTTTCACAAATTTTCATGCCAGGCTGACTTCAAACCATGATCCTTGGACCTCAGTCTCCTGAGTCACTAGGCGTACAGGCCTAAAACACTATCCTAGCTCTAGAAGTTCATTTTTAATATTCTAGATTTTAATCACTTATCAGATGAACACTTTGGAAATACTTTATCTTATTCTATACCTTGCCTTTCTGCTCTCTTGATAGTTGCTTTGATAAATGAAGTATTCATCTTTGATTAAAATCATTTTTATGGTGAAAAGTGAAAGTCCAACCTCATAGTCTATGAATATTTAGTTTTTAAAAACTCATATGTAAAAGGATGATATTTTTCCTTGTTGAATGATCTTGAAATAATTGTAAAACATCTATACAAGTAAGTACTTCTTTATAGTCTCTCTAGTCAAGTAATCTGTATGTATAACAATACCAGTATCATACACTTTTTATTATTACAGTGATTGATTGTGAACTTTGAAATCAGAACACTAAACTCTCCAATTTAGCTGTTTCTTCCTCTACTCCAAGATATGATTGTTTGGCCATTCAATTTTAGGATGCATTTTTTTTTTCAGAGTTTGAATATGAAGCCTCATGTTCCATTACTTGAGACACACCTAAAGCCATTTTCTGCTTTATTTTTCAGATAGTCTCACACTCTCTCCCCTGGCCCTTCTTGGACCATGATCTTTATCCGTATGTTTCCTGCATAGCTATCTGATGTTATAGATATAGGTATGAACCATCATATGCAGCATGTTTGTTGATGAGTCTTGCTAATTTAAATAAAATATTATTATCTTCAAGTAGTTCAATCTTGCCAACTTTTTGCCTCAGCTGGCCTCAAACCACAATTCTCTCGACCTGACCTTCACCTTCCAAATAGCTGAAATTATAGGCATGTATAACCATACTTGGCACAGATTTTTGTATTCTTATACATGATACCCTTGGCATTTTAGGAGGGAGCCTACTGAGTCTGGAAGTTCTTTTGGATAATATAACCACTCAAACAAAATTATCTTCTAATATTCCAAGATGAATAAATTCTTCATTTGCTTAGATCTTTTTTATTTCAGCAATTTTTTTATTTTTCAGCATTTTAGCTTCCCACTTCCTTGGTTAAACTTATACCTATTTTATTGTTTCTACTGATGTAGGCAATGAAGCTGTTTATTTGATTTCTACATTGTTCATTCTCAATGAATAAAAATTTAGCTTTTTTGTGTATTGATTTTGTATTATTAGACTTTGTTGAGCTTATTAACTATTTATTATTCTCTGGTATGTATGTGTATTTATTTCAGTGTGTCTATGTATGTATATGCGTAATATCTTTAAAGTTTTCTACTTACGCTAGCATCATGTGGGATTTATCAACAAAAATAATTGTACTTCTATTTTCTCCATTTTAAAGGTCATTTATTACTTTGTCTTGTCCAGTTTTTCTTGCTAGAACTTCAAACTGAGTTGAAAAGAACTGACACAAGTGGGGGTTCTTTGTTCTATTTCTATGTCAGGGGCTAAGCTATTGTCTTTCACCATTGACTATGATACTAATTGGGGCTTTTTTTGTCTAATTTCAGGGTCTACTAACAAACTGAGAAAACAGTTTGATCAAAATCAAATAGATGGTAATATCTACAGACATATGTTTACATATGTCTGTATTGTTTCAGTTTTTATGACAAAAAAGTTAAATATATTTAAATGATATGTATGTAGTACTATACTTAACAATCTGTGCAAAAAGGTCTTTCCTTACTAAACTATGATCATAAGTGAATATTAAGCAATAAGTTTTATTCAAGGTATAATTTTAAGGTCTTTTATGGTTTGGTTATCAAATCCTAATGCCAACAACTAAAACTATTTTTCCTCACTTGAGGAAATCAAGATGGATCTCTTATTCAGATTAGCTTGGCAAGATAATAGAGTGAGACAAAAAAATCCTTCTTAGAGCCATAACCTTTTTCAAAGTTCTTATCTAGTGAATTCCTAAATAGTAAACTGAAGCATTAATGATTAAAAAAAAAGAAAGAAACATTGTCCTGTGGGAACAAAGAAAGTCTTTTCCTAGTCAAGGAACTATAGCAACTTCAAGAAGCCAGGTTCTGAACTCACTAGAGTTGTGTTATTCCTCTTAATTCTTTATCCATTTACTCATTCAATTATTCCTTTCCTCATCCAAAATTTATTGAGCATCTGCTAGGTTCCAGGCCCTGAGCTAGGAACTGGGAACATATGTTTGTTAAAGAATCATAAATGTCAATGTAAAATTATAGCTGTGAGGTGCAAAAGAGGGGCACAGTGTTCTATGGGAATGTCAGATGGGCAAATGACACTGCTGGATGTTTAAGAAAATTTTTCTAGGGTTCTACCAAATAGGATAGAATGGTGTAGGTATTTTGAATTACCTCAGGAAAAAGAGAATTCTGTCTCAGATATAATAAGCAATAAAGAAATGGGTGAATCTGGATTTGAATCTCTTTGTCTCTGATTCTTATAATTCATTGTGTATCCACCACATCAAGGAACTCTATATATCCTTCCATCACACGTCCTTGTTTGGTTGGAATTATATGTACACATCTATTTTTTTTCCCATTAGATTGAGATATTGAACTGAAGCTGGCACTGGTGACCCACGCCCGTAAGCCTACCTATTCAGGAGAAAGGGTGAAATATGAGAATTAAGATTTGAAGGCAGCCCCAGCAGAAAAATCTGCTAGACATTAACCTCCAATTAGCTAGCAAAAAGCCAGAAGTAGATGTATGGCCCATGTCATAGAGTTGTGCTCTATGACTTGAGTGAAAAAGATAAGCTAGATTGCAAGGCTCTGAGTTCAAGGTCCAGTAAAGGAACACATAGAAAAGAAACAGAAAGAATAGAGTGTGAACTGAACTACAAGTTATATAATTCATAGTTCTATATATATATAGTATCGCAATCTAAAAGTTTATCAGATGATAAATAATATATTCAGTACAATTTTGTTTACACTTTAGTTGGAAGAGATTTTTGGAGAATGTTTTAATCAAACAAAGTAATAGTTAGAACTGATGCCTTTTCTTGTCTTTGTCCTCAATTATAGAAATTTTTTTTGAATTTTCTTTATGAAAGTAGAACTGATCTTAAATTTTTAACATTCTTTAAAAATGGCCTTTGTAGCCCATAGGTAAAATTTGAAAATGCTCCTCTTTGTCTGCTTTACTAAGTAAATCAAAAGCAAATTATTCTCTGTCTTAAAGGAACTGTGGCTCTGCATTATATTTAACTCCATTCAATTTATTTTCTTTATGTGTTTATGTTATTATCTTATTTTTCACATGTCTTATAAATTACCTGTAATCTTTTTTGATATAAGTAAGTCATATCTGAGAAAGTCTTATAAAGGAATTTTTGATTTAGAGAACTAAAATCCCATAAATCTAGTTCTACTAATATTCTGTTTTACTTTTATTTTAATTTTTTATCTGAAAGAAACTATTAAGGGAAGCCCTTTAGCAAAAAGTAAAACAATGAAAGAGAGTTGAAGGAGGTGCATAGAGCCAGAGTTACAGAAGTGGATAACTTACTGTGTCTCAATGACAATGATGATGGCAATAGTGGTGATGGTGATGAAGGGGGTTATGGGTTCATTGTGAAGTTATAGACTAAGGGACCTTTATCCCAAGAGAAAATAGTTCTGTCATCTGGTTCCTGATTCACTGCCAAGTGCTAAAATTGTCTGGGTAAATAAAGGTGATAAAAAAAATAAAGTATATAGATGTTATGACCAGGGAACAAAAATTTTTTCAACAAGAGGTAAGGCTTACATCCTGGACAAGGGTGTGTAGAAGACAGAACAGACATTGCACAGGGCTAGTGGTACAGGTAACTTTGTTTTTGGTCTTGCTATTCTAAAAGAAGACCACATTCTATTAATTTATTACATAACCGGTGCACATAGGATTTCTATATCTAAAACTTCACCTATTTCACTATTATTATCTGTGTAATAAGAGGCCAAAATTTATTTCCCTAAAATTCCCAGGCATTTGCAAATTTAAAGTGAGAATCATTCATTTTCAAAACTGCATTAAAACAGTCTCTAACTGGAGATATATAGCTATATCTAAAACTGCATAGCCCATAGTAAAAAAAAATACTGATTTGTGGAGATTAATTTTTAAGGCAGAGTGAACCCTAGCATAATGAGAACACTGTAAATGAGTGTGTTGTTGACATAAAGCAACTGTCTCAGAATTACCACAGCCAAGAGACAATACTTTTAGTTTGAAAGCAATGTTGTTTTGTGCAAACATTTTCTCTGGACCAGTTTGTCTACTATTAAACAAAGACTGACATCTGAAAAAGGAAAAATTTAGGACCCTATTTTAACGATGCTTAATTTAGTGCATAAGGGGAAAAAAAATCTCACTTTATAGAACAATAAAAAGGTAGTAGAGCAAAAGATAGGTAAATCAGTTCAAGGAAATTTCTCTAATTTACTTATTCATTAAACAGCCTTCCAAGTTTTAATTTTAGAAATGAGTTAAATAATGCCAATAATTATTTAAATCCCTTGTAATTATCTATATAAATTACCATATTTATATGAAAGGTTTTTCCTTTTCTCTCTTTGCCTTTCTTTGTCACTATGACGATATAGGAATTGAAATCCTTAGAATTCATTTCTATAAAATATTACAATATAATTCAATGAATTTTGTTAATAATGTGCCTGTTTGAAATTTTTTTCGAGAATACTTCATTTACTAAACAATTCTTCATATGAAGAAGGCTCATATGTTTCCGTGAAAATAATTTTTATTATCTATTGAACAATGCATATTAAGTAATAATTATATGGGAGTTCTTATGTTTTGTAGTGAGATGTAAAACCTAGGCTCATTAATTTTACAAATAAATAGTCTTTATCACGCTATTGGAAGGCTTCCCAAGGAAATCAAATTTAGAATAAGGGGTTTTTGAGAATTTCATTTCATTTTCTTTTCAAGCATTTTTAATTTTATTAGTAATGTTTAAAAAAGACATATGATTTTTGTTTTGCCTCAGTAGTATGCTAAGTCACACTATGGGATCTTATTGGGAGAACTACAATTATGGAAAGTTGACCATAGGACAGAAGCAGCTATACTGGGCTAAAAAACAAAAACAAAAAATTAACAGGGCCATAAGGCAGCGAGAAAAATGCAGAGGATGAAAAATTATAGATAATCTGTCCAGAAAAAAAAATCACTCCTATGTAATTATCTGTTACTTAAGGATGTGGTCTTTGTGGGTTTGAGATAGACTTGTTTGGGGCATGTTTGTCTGAAGAGTTAGCTGAGATTGTAGGTGGAGATGGGAAGACAAAGAAAGATAAATCTTGTGGGGGAACAAACAAAAAATAATACAGTGAACTTTTCCCTTTTTTAAATGTTCCCACTGTTTCATGCCCTATCTCCTTGGTAGCTTACAGGAGTTCTATGTGTTTGTGAAGAAGCCAGTGAGCAAACAAACAAATGGGAAAAGGCCTAATATTTTCCTATGAGAACAATGGATGGGAGAGCTTCCCTAACTCATGGCTTTTCCCAGCTAGTAGGTAATATACTATGGGAAGGCTTCATCAGTTTTATTTCTACCTAGGTAGGAGTCTGTTCCTGGACTCTGACCCTCATCTCCATCTCCTTTCTGGTTCTCATTCTTTCACATCAGCAAGCTTTTTGCCATTGTATTTGCATTTTCCTAAGACCTGTTCTAGCTCATTAGAGAACTAAGAATCCAACTCAATTTTCTCCTTGAGTGATATCAAGAGATACTGAGGAAGTCACTGCAACATTCTAATCAGAAAGCTATCATCTTCCCACCCTTCCGGTCTTAAGAGAAATGACATAAGTAGCTATGGCATGGAAGGATCAATTGCTTGGCTTTGGATATTTTTGGTTGACAGCTTCATTTCAAGACCTTGCTTCATCAACCATATCCAGATCTATGCCACTGGAAGGTTGATTTTGGTATCTGATGTCTCTCTCTGTTTTAAAAAATTATATACCCAGTTATTTATAGTTAAATTAGCCTAAAGAAATGTCCTACCATCTCCACCATCTTCATTCTACACATGCAGAAAGAGTGCCTAACTATTGCCAGAGATGGGTTTAACAGATCCAAAACCGTGTATTAGGATAATCTCTCACAGAAAAATGGCTTGGCATGAAAAGGAGAGAAAGATGTCAATCACATGGTTACTCACTATGGAATTGAGGGTTTATTCTGTCCCTTAGGATAGCTCAGCTGCTACTTTTATTTTGTTCTCAAGATTAAGTAATCCATATATATATATGTGTGTGTGTGTGTGTGTGTGTGTGTGTGTGTGTGTGTGTCCTCATTTCTCTATCAGTTTATGTACATGCTGCTGTGTTTGTATATCAAAATGCTACTTATTTTATTATTGATTATGTACATTAGTGTATTCCCATTTTTGTGCACAACATCAGAATACCTGAGTCTTCTTCCAATTCCAGGAAAAACAGAGGTTTACATTATACATATACTATATATACTATATATTACATATATGTATATATGTCTCCAATATATTTGGACTGCAGTTCCCATTATCTGTGGTTAAACACAATTTCAGACTATTAAGTGGATATTTTCTGAAATAAACCATTTATAAATTTTAATGTTATTTTGAGGAGTATGACAAAATCTTACATGCCTAATGTTATGGTTATAGGAGTACATGTATATGTATAAATTTTCATAAATGGATTTTGTAAATTCAAACAGTTTTTTATTTAATATTATTGTCAAGGTGATGTACAGGGAGTTACAGTTACATAGACAAGGTAGTGGGTATATTTCTTGTCAAACTTGTTACCCTCTCCTTCATTTTTTCTCCCACTTCCCTTTTCCCAGTTTCTACCTCCTAATTGTACAGTTAGTTTCCAACATATTGTCTTGTGAGTATTGCTTTTGCAAATAGGTTTTATAAAGAAAAATAATTTTAAAACCAAAAAAGCTAGGAAACTGGATCAGCTAACTCTTGATATTTCTTTCACCTATGAAATTTCTAAACTTCCAAGAAAACTCTAAAGACTTACTAAATCATGACGCATTTTCTCATTGTTCACTTTCTGCCTTCTTATTTACCATGCCATGATACTTCAACATCTATGTATGCCCAAATTCACCAAACCTGGAGTTTGACCTTTCTGTCTCAATTTGATGTTAGACCTTTCACTTCTCCAAATTCCACATGAGAATCATTGCTGTTATGCTACCAGATATATGAATGAACTTTTGAATAGGCTTACTTTAACAAAAACCGTGGCTATTTTTCCTTCAGATATTCTTTTCCCTCAGGACCAACATTATACATATCACTTACTCCAGAGGAAGATGGATGTAGTGGAAATGCTTACTAAGAATATTCAGGGGCCGGGGGAGCAGTGGGGTTAGGTAATGGGTTAGAATCAAGGTCATGAGTGAACGACAATTCCTGATGGTGAGGATACTTGCAGAGAGTACTCTGGGTTTGTAGTAGCATTTTCATGACCTCCTCATCAGAGAAAAAAAGACATAACATAAGGTGAAAAAGTAGGTGAAAATTTGTTTAGTGTATGTAAATAGTATCGAGTGCTTTTGTAATAAAGCAATATATGCTAAGTGATTTAAAACAACACATTTTTTATTATCTCACAGTTTTTTTAGGTTAAAGTGCAAAACAGATTTTAGACTATATACTTTTATAGCCCTTCTGCAAACTTGAGGGAAAATCTCTTGCCTTGGCCTTCTGGCTTCCAGAATCCAATGGAATCTTTTCATTCAAGGCCTCCTTTTTCTTCACATCAAGCATAGTAGTATCTCTAAATCTCTTTCTCTTTGCCCTTCTCTTCAAGCTTCTGTCAAGAAGCCACTGTCTGATTCCACCTCCTCCATGTAACTTTTATAAAGATTTGTGATTGCATATTTTCCACCAATCACTCAAGATTGCTATGGGATTGCATCTGCAATTGCTTCTGCCATAAAAAGCTACATTCATTGTTACTGTAATTAGGAGGTAGACATGATTTGATTATTATTCATTTGACAATAACTCTTTCTGTTTGCTTACTTTACTTAATTATTGTGTCATATTCTATAGGAAGATTTTGTTCATAGATATTATTTGCAGAGAAAACAGCATGAAGAGAATTTATGTGGCTGTGTATATAAATAAGTGGTAAAAATAGAGAGCAGAATAGTGTGCCTGGAACTGAAGGAAAAGTAGTTTTTAACAACTCACTACTTGTCTCAAGGGATATAAAAAATTAAAGGTCTTTGCGCTTACTAGCCATATATTATATGCCTCACATCTCCACCATTTTTTCTGGAAAAATGGAAGAGGTTTTATATAGTGGTAGTAAGATGATGATAGCAGAATTTTAAGTTATAATAGTATTATAATAATCCAACCAATGTGCATTAGAGCTAAATAAAATGAGGATATTCTAGAACATATGCTGATTTATGGATCCATTGTGCTACTATGACAGAATATCTATACTGAGTAATTTATAAAGAACAGAAAGTTGTTTCTCACAGTTGTGGAGGTCAGAAAGCCCAATATCAAGGTGTCGGTATTTGGTGAAGGCTCTTTCACAGCATTCTCATATGGTGGAAGCCAGAATGGCCAAGGGATAAATCCTATGTCCTCATGTCGCATAGAAGCAGAAGAAAGAGAATCCATGTTTGCAAGCTCTTTTTCCTCACAGCATTTTTCTGATTCCTCTCCCCTCCCCCCCTCCCCCCTCCCCCCCCCCCACTTCTTAGTCCTGGTAGTTCTGCTAAACACCACCTGAAAGACCTACCCAATACTGCCAAAGTAGGATCAAGTTTCCAGTATGCATATTTGTGTGTGGGTGGACACATTCGGATTGCAATGCTAATACTCATGTGCATTTATGTGTGCTGTGCAGAGGGAACAGTGTGGAGTTGGAGTAGAGATGAGATGAATGCACACCAGATATCACATGACACCAGCTCTGTGTGCTTTCGTCTTCATAGGGCATTTCCTAGCCTGAGGAGACTTTTTTTTTTTTTTGGCCAGTCCTGGGGCTTGGACTCAGGGCCGGAGCACTGTCCCTGGCTTCTTTTTGCTCAAGGCTAGCGCTTTGCCACTTGAGCCACAGAGCCACTTCTGGCCATTTTCTGTATATGTGGTGCTGAGGAATTGAACCCAGGGCCTCATGTATATGAGGCAAGCACTCTTGCCACTAGGCCATATCCCCAGCACCCTGAGGAGACTTTTGAGACATACAAAAAGGATCCTATCAATTGTACTTAACTCAGAGTGTTAGAGATAATTCAAGTTAGGCCTTTGCAATTCTAAAATCATCTTTGCTTATCGTACTTCAAGACATTCTTTAATTCATTAACCAATTAATGAAATTACTACCCACTGTATTTGGTAATGGGTTTATACTGTTGATAAATCACAGTCTTTTCTAAGAGTTAGGGAATTTCATGGCACCCTAGATGTTTACTTAAGAAGGGAGAAAATTGCCACAAAGTCACCCATAAAGTCCAAACCTTCCGTTGCTCTTCAATGCTGTTGAAAAGACTATGAAAGTCATACTGGCTGAACTTTGATGACTATAAAAGATTTCTGGGATCAGTTGGGAAGAGTTGAATTGCAGGAATCGAGCAGGTAAAGGAACCATATAAACAAGAGCAATGAAACAGATTTCATTTCTATAAGTAGCCAGTAGCATCTTAAGGAGACAAAGCTTTACTAAATACATACGTACACTCATGGTGACCCATGTAGTATGGTACCTGTGCCAGCTCAACTGACAGTTATATCAAGTGGTGACCACCATTTGAATAGAAGCCACTGCATTGTTTGAGTTGAGTCAAATCTATGTTCTTCCCTATTCTCAAGGGGGAAAGTCAGCCCATGTGAAAGACGTAATTTGCTTTTAAATACCCTTCAAAATTTTAAACAGCAATTTATTCAGTATGTGCCCCCCGGGAAACTGAAAGAAGAACATAAAAATTAGCTTCTGACTTCCTCAAAGTAAAGTATCCACAACCGAAAGGATGTGGTGAAGGCATTGATTGACCATCATTTATACTACCATGTATTTATCATACCCATAAAAGAGTAAGACACAATTTGGTAGTTGCCCAACAGTCAAAGTGACATATCATTTTTCTTTTTGGCTGCTTGTTTTATACTGCTACAATCTAAAAACATCCAATTTAGATTGAAGGATTCTAAAACTAATGTCTTGGAATAGTTCTAGCAGAGTTCTAGAAGCCCTGGGTTATGAAAAGGCACATATCAACCATCCATGGGAGGATCCCTTTTTTTCTACTTATAACAATCCTGACACCCAAGAGACAGGATGAATATAAGTGCCAATGAACAGAGGCTAGAACACCGGACAATGATGGGAGTCAAGATGTGGTCAGAATCAGAAGAGGACTGGTGAGGGTGCAGTTGGGGGAGGGGGAGGTCTGGGTTGATATTGCCATACCATGGGCTCAGAGTATAGCAATGGAGTAGACCTTGGACATCATACACAAAAAATATTTTTGTCCATGATAAAATAGTGTTATGGTAGAATTGGAATTTCAGGGCTAACTGCCCTCCTGAATCCTAATCTTGGCTCTTCCAATAACCCTTTGGAGACAATGTCTTATTTCCATTTTGCTGATGGTATTTAACTCATTGCATACATTTGCAGTGGGGGAAGGAGTGAGTAATAGGAACCATTTATGACAGTGCTTAGCACATAATTTGTGCAAGTTCAGTCTTAGCTCTTACTCTGACAGTGATATAAACCAAATATTGACCTAGTTTCCATTGTTGTAGAACATTTTTTTCTTCTACTGGCAGCTTTAAAATAGAGATGCACTGTCAATACCTTCATGATCATGAAAGACTCATTAGTTCCCTTCAAAAGAAACAAAATCCAAAAATAATTCTAAAGAGGAATTGTTTAGCAAAGACATTGTTCAAAAAGAAATGGACTTATTACCTGACTTATGGAACTATAACTCCTCTATATATTATCTTTATAATAATAAACAAAATTTAAAAAAATGAATTGTCTTTTGAAGTCCTGGAAAGTTTTATTTGCAGGTGGGATTCATTAGATTTTGTTCCCTGTGTTTCCAGGAAATGGCAAAGATGAAGAAACTTAGAATTCAGTTACTGAAGTCTTTCTAGAAGAGTTTTAGACCACTACAAATTGTGTATTTTCAGCATTATCGAAAATCAGTTCTCTATTTTCAGTGAAAGTATGCTATAGTTTCTTTATTTTGACATCTTCGCAAAACATTTCTTAAAATTGCTTTCCCAAATTTCTCAGCTACTGAATATTTCCCAGGTGCTAGAAGGTATGAATCTGCAGCAGGGCAGTCATATTTACTAAAAAGTTACATTATACTCAGCTGAGAAGTAATAGGTTCCACTGGACTTCTGAAGTCATAACAATCTGTATATATTGTGCAAATACTTCAGTGATCACTGGCCACAGGATTATTTCATTGCTCTTCTGTTATCAGTAAACTAACTTTAGGAGTTAGGATGCATTAAAACATTTCTTTGCACAGTATTATAACATTATAAATGTGATATAGCATGGGGCTATCCTGTTGGTGCTCATGGCAACATATTTTACTAATGACCAACCCAGTATCTGTGATTCAGTTTGCCAGTACAAATCACAACCAGGTCCAATGCACGCTGATTTGTTCTTGAATAGGCCCCTAGATTATGAACTCTCTCAGGCTTAGAAGACAGCGTTTTAACCATGATTTGGTCTAGCCAAATCTAGAAAGCTGCTGGGCATGTAACAGGCACTAATTATCTATTTGGTGAAAGGAAAAATAGAAGAAGTGAAACCGTTATGAGTTAGAGGAGAATACTGATGTCAAAGTAATCTATTAAATAGAGAAAAAGCAGGTTTAAGAGTTTCAGGATTCTTAAAAATGAGGCCACTTAAAAAATCTTTCTAATAAAGCTAATTCGCTGGGTCATTTCTCAAGTTTCCTGTTACGACACATTCCCTGTAAGGCTAGCAACTTTTATTCAAGTGTTTCTGGAAAAGATTAATAGAGGTGAGAGAGACATAGTAAAAGAGTTTGAAAACCACGTTTTAGTATTTAAAAAGGCATTAATCATAATCACTAGTCCATAGAAAGGAATGTTCACAAAATGCTTAGAAGATAGGTTTTCTTAGGCAAAAAGTTAGAAAATAGGAAGGCATACACACTTAAAGCTGAGGACAACCTTTTTATTTCCTTTTCTATTTTAACAAATTAAAGTTGCTGAGAGAAAACAATTGACCAGAGAGGACATGACTGCATGCCCTATAAAATACTGCCAAGGTCAGCAGAAATCCCCCTTCCTCCGCGCTTCACACACTGTGGCACTGAAGTTACTCAACACCCAGGAGTTGGGAAGTACTTTTGTTTCCTTTCCCATTTGATGACTGGAATGTGTTTTCAATATATTCAGATAATTTCTGTGTGTTATTTTTTTTAGGAATTATATGATTATCCATCATTTGTTCGCTCATGCCAAATCCTAACTTTCCCTTGACTTTGATCTGAGAATTATTTCTAAGGAAATAACTCTACATCAAAGATATCTAAAGTGATTTTTCTTCGAGCCATAAGGATTTGAATGGCTTAGCTATGCAGAAACAATTTTAAAATCTCACAAGGAATATCTTCATATATTCACAAAAACCTCGTGTAAAGATTTTAGCTAAAGACAGAATAGCAACTGGGTTGACAATCCAAGTTCCTCATTATCCTAAGCTTATTTTATGCTTACTTTATGACTTTTATGAAGCCTGTTATCATTATGCTGTGTTGCTTAAAGATGCTACTACTATAAGCAAGACTACATTTGATTTACTTTTTATCCTCCACCAACCCACCTGTTACAATCACCAGGTCCTAGGGTGATTCTGACAATTGTCTACTTGTCTTGCAAGTTGAACGCCTGGGTTAGGGACCAGAACTCTAAATTCCAGAGGACAGAGATCCAACCATACTATTTCACTATTACACACTTCAAAGAATTTTCAAACTGCTTGAAAATTAATCCTCTAGGCAGAGTCACAACTTGTTTTGTATATGGTCAGATCACTAAGTCTAAGTATCTTTGATTTTTTTTTCTTCTGATTTGACCTCAAACTTCTATATCCAGACTTTTTAAAAATAAACTACTGGAAAGAATCAAATGCCAAAATCTACCAATCCAGCTAAAGTAAGGCAAGATTCTGCAGCTCTTCAATGAAAGAACAAAGCTAAACAACAAAATCAGGGAATATATAATAAAAACACATTTAGACAGACATGGTTACTTTTTTATTTGAAGGAAAAAAAGTATGTTTTAATAAATACTGCAGAAACATTGACCAAACAAACATACAAAGTGACTTCAACATTTAAAAACTGCAACAAAAGTTCTGCTTTATAACAGTTATAACTTACTTTCTTTTTACAATATTTAAATACAGAAAGCACTTGTCAGCTATTTTGTAATACTGCCCCAAGCATAATGCTGTGTCAATCAAAGCATATTATGTTGGTAAAAAGTCTGGTATTTTGTGGGAAATGCCTGGAAGGGTATTCTTCTTACAGAGACAAAACAAAGTGCTTGTAAGACACAGAACTGAGTGTGGTAACTACCTTAACCTCTTCTCCTGCCATAATTTTATGGGAGCACAGCTTCAACACTTCAAAAATGAAGCATTACCATGTGAAAGAAAGCTCGTTTTCAACAAGCCTCAACAATAAACAGGTCATATCTGGTTTCTTTTCTGAAAGCATCTCTAAAATGAACCGGTCCAAAAAAATATATCTGTAAACTATTTTAAATGCTGATGATTCTACTTTCACATAATGAACATTACATTTTGAACATGGCTTTTGGGAGTCTGGGTAGGTGAGCCTTAGCAGTCACCCTAGACGTACCCCAGTGTGATGTCGGGATTGACATGTAATTTTCTACTAGGGATTCTCCAAAGCTTGGATAAATGGATCCTTCGCATATGTTTAATTACAGAAAGTGAACTGAGCCAACAGATCATTAGATGCTGCCAATTTTGGAGCCTCATCCCAAAAGAACAGTCCTTTTGCTTTGTATATTTGGTAACTACCTTCCAGACAGTTTTACTTACAAACTGAGCTTTCTGCTACTATTTCTTCCTTTATTATCTCTCTTGGTGAAAATAGTACCTATATTTTTTCCTCCTGGAATCATTCTATGACACCAAAGCAAGACACTTTTTATTTGACTTTGCATTTTTATCAACGATGGCAAAAAAAAAAAACCTAAAATCACAACCCTCTTCTCTAAACAGGGCACAAAAATATTACATTGAGCAATATACCACTTGTTAATGACGATCACATTGAGGAACAGAACCATCAGACAGAATAAAAAGCGACACCATTTTTTTTCCTATTCGATCTAGGCAATCTTTGTAGTGCTGCTGGCCTATACATCTTGCAAGGACTCAAAAGCCTTTCTTTAAAACTATCTTGCTCAGTAGCAATCTTCAGGAAGGCAAGATTTCAAAGCCTCATGAAGTTTTCCTCTGGAATCCCATAGGTCCTGATACAATTTTCATTTTAATGATGAGCTAGGAGGAAATTAGATCACATCCTCTTAAAAAAAATCTAAACACTAAGGTCACAGTGCCAGTTCCCCAATGAGGACGGTATATTAATATATACTTTTTGTAAAGGAGACTAAAACATTGAAAAGTTAAAATCAAAGTAGAGATTCATGAACAAACTGTAAGGAAACAACAATAACAAAAAATAAGCAAGCACCATTCAGAGGGTGATTTTTTCTTCTTGTAAGTACTCGCAGGAATTCCTCCTCATTTATCTTTCGCCCATCTGTATATCTCTCCCTCTTTTTATTTTTTGGCATATCTTTCAAGTCACACGTTGAAACTCTTCAATATATTCACTTCTCACCACTCCATCTACGCGCCAAGGACAGGATTCCATAAACAAAGTTATCCTTTCAGGGGCCTGTGGTATATGTGACTTTGGCTGTGCACTTCACTCAGATTTCTTTTTTTTTTTTTTGCTCTATTTCTTTCTTTCTCTCTTCCTTTCTTTTTACACACTAGATTCTCTTGTCCTCATTCAAGACCAGGAAAAGTTTCACATCACAGTGCAGCTCTTCGCTTTGTCCTTTCGTAAGTCCGTAGCAACTGCTGAGAGTTCTGGTCTGCTAGGCATGTGTGAAATCCGCTTTGTGGCCCTCTGGGATTTGTTCCGCTTAACGTTTTTATTTGTCTTATTTACACATGCCAAGGTGGCAACGTGAAAAATGTCTCTGACGCTATTTTCTGACTGTAAAGCTGAGCATTCGATGTAAGTAGCTGCTCCAATCTGTTTGGCCATATTTGCCCCCTGAGAAGCAAAAGAAAAGAATTTTAATCTGTAGTAAGGCTTGAAGGGAAGGTTATAAAGTGTCTTCTCTTGCCACAAAATAACACTTCACTGCAAAACATTTTCTAATATGTCAACTGTATTTTCCCAGTGCCAATGCAAAAAAATAAAGACTAAAAAAATTAACCTGTCTATTTGCAGTCAAGACAGAATCCTAAGATGCTCAGTTACCATTACTTAATAATAGATGTCGTAGATTCTAAGGGTTGATCTCAGGTCAGTGATCATCAAGTACTTTGGATAAAATGACTCTTTGCTCATCTTGCTACTGTAGGGGATGGGCTAAGGGAACTGGACCCAAAAAATAACTGGCCATGGAGGCCTTCCAGTCATAGCAAGGCTCAGAATTTCATTAGTGTATAGGGCAGCTGAAGATCATGAACATAACTATACATCTTCTACATGGATCTGGCAGAGCGCTTTGGACTGTAGAGTTGGTTCTAGCTCCCCTATAGGGCACTCTCTTTTCTTTCTTCTTGACTCTGAATGACAATGAAAGCTAGTCAACAGGCTATACACAATACAGGGCCAATAATGAGTTATTAATGCTATTACATTGAGTTTACAAGTAAACTCAAAATCTGTACTTTTTAAATGTGCATGATATTACCATTATACACAGCAATTAGCATATGTATACAGTCAAAATTATTTGCTTAAAGAAACAAATATTTCTTCATTAGAAATGCAGAATGAAGATAACTATGGTATTTTTTCAATTTTTTTTTGTGGTACTAGGGATTAGAACCAGAACCTTGCTTGTGCTCTACCACTAAACTACATGTCTAGTTCTGAAATGCAATAATTTACTTTCTAATTTAGTTTATTTTGTTAATATTTTAAAGGTAAAATATTAATGTGGACAGCATCTTACCATGTTGTTCAAGCTGACCTGGAGTTTTCTATAGAACCTAGGCTGGCCTTGAACTTGAGCTCCTCCAGCCTCAGCTTTCCAAGTAGAATAGCGAATGCCCACAATATAATTGGCTCAAAAATGCAGTATTTTAAATGATGAATATTCTCTATAATTTTAGCTACTCCAACATAAACTCTTTAGAATCTAGTTACGAATTTTAAAAGGATGAATGTCTGAAAGTGATTGTCCTTTCTAAAAGCTCGTGAGAAACACCTGTAGAAATGAATTTCTTAAAAGGTTGTTTTATGGAGTAGGCTATTTTACTGCCATCAGTCTGGTTTAGTATTTTATTGGGCAGGTGGGTATAAAATAAGAATAGTGCTCTTAAAGAGACGTACTGATTCTGACCACATTCTCTCTCAAGCTTACTTACTTCTAAACCTCCTGAGGTTTCAGATACTTACAAAGGTAGTATATAATCAAGCACTGATGCACTCAAATATGTGGTTTTGCTTCTGAATGATAGGCATTTCACATTTCACAGTGGCTCACTGGCTGAAACCTCCAAAGAAGCAGTTGATTTGTCTTATTTATCATGAATAACATTTTGTTTCTTCCACTCTTATTGAAATGTATTTTTCCACACTAACAACACACATACCTGGTCATAGGATACTGGAGTTTGCCTGTGATTTGAGAGCTCTACTAATGTACTAACATCTGTCCGCAGATCAGACTTACAGCCGACTAAGAGCATTTTGGTATTGGGGCAAAACTCCTGGATTTCACCTTTCCACTATGAGGGAAGGAAAAAAAAAGAAAAAAGAAAAAAATTAGCAAATTACTGTTATCCACAGAGTAAGAACAATCCCTAAAGACAGAAACTGGAAATGAGACTTCCAATGAAGAAGCCAACTTTATTTCTTAAGTTGATCATTAAGTTTTACTTTATTAAGTTAAGAATGCCTAAGCACACTGTTGTCAATTATCATCTGTCTCTATGCAAGGCATTTTGGGTATTGAGAAAAGGTAGTTTCAGTTGTATCTTAATTATTGGAATATCTCTGAAAGATAAGTGTTTTAGTAATAATCACCTATCCTAATGTGTGTCTGCTAGTAGAAGATGAGCCAGGAAGGATGCTTCAAATAAGACAGAGCTAATGCTTGAATAAGTACTTCTTTACAGATTCCAGCAAAAAAGACTAAAAGATGTCACCATATGTTTCTGCTTAGGTATCTGATCTACAAAATAGAATGTCCTGCCTTCAAGGGGTTAAGTCCACATAAAACCATGACATGTGGAAGGCCCTAGGCTACCAGGAAGACATCATATGCCTCTAAATTAGATTCTTAAGTTGCATAAACTGAACATTTCAAGCAGTTCAACTTGACTAGTTATGTCATGTCTTAACAAAAGCTCTCTCGCCTTCAAGAATGCCTGGCAGGGAATTCCAGATGTCCTCTTTTAAAAGAAAGCCAGCTGACTTTTCATAGTTGTGCATCAAGTTTGAGGATTATCAGTGAGAGGCAGAATCAAGGCCTCACGGAAGAGCTCTGGCACTGAGAGATGAGGATAAAAGGACTGACATACTTCCACCCACATCCACAAATATGTCCTAAGTGCCCTACAAAGTTCTGTGATGATGACAAAGATGATTAAAATACAGCCCTGTCTTCCAGAATAGCAGGGGTAATGGAGTCTTACATGTAAGTATAACACTAGATAAGGGTAGCTAACTGTAAAAGTAATTATACTAGACCACCAGAGAAGGCATCTCCAGGTCTACAGGTGTTCTCTCTCTCTCTCTCTCTCTCTCTGTCTTTTTTTGTTGTTTGTTTTTTGGGCCAGTCCTGGGCTTGAACTCAGGGCCTGAGCACTGTCTCTGGTTTCTTTTTGCTCAAGGCTAGCCTAGCACTGTACCACTTGAGCCACAGGGCCACTTTGGGCCTTTTCTGTTTATGTGGTGCTGAGGAATCAAACATAGGGCTTCATGCATGCTAGGCAAGCACTCTACTGCTAAGCCACATTCCCAGCCCAGAGGTGTTCTTTAAACAAGAATTCTAGTCCACAGTACACCAATGGATTGAGGACAGTAACACACTTCCCATAAGAGCCTAATGTGTCCACTGAGGCTTTCCTTCCTGAATTATTTAGAAGTACCAACCATGTGTCAGCTAGCACTGGGGTTAGAACTAGAAAGACAACTGAAAAAGAATTTTAAAAAGAGTAAGAGATCTTTCTTTCTTTACATGCTCCAATTTCTTTTATATTCATGGACTTCAAGAGTCAATTAATCAAGAGGAAACATAGCAGGGGTTATCGAGAGCCTTAAGCCTCACATGAATGTAAAACACATTCATTAATACCTACCTATAAGGCCAAGTTACTATTCATTTTGTCTTAAAAGACAGAAGCAAAATAAACAGGAGAAAAGCTTTTCATTATAAATTATGCATAACCTGATAGAACATCAAGTAAAAACTCCAGCAAATAAGACACCTCTTTTATCTACAGACAGAATAAGACATGTTGTTATGTTGCTCTTCAGTTGTGTAATGACTCTGGCCCCTTTCTGCAGGTCTGGCAATTGTTGGCAAGCATTAAAGACAGAGTACATTCTTGCCTGAATCTGACAAACATTAGCCTAACCTGTTCCATATACATTACTTAAGAGTTTAAAGGAGGTAAAAAGTGAAAACGACTTAGATCTACCATTTTTTTTATTTAGTTATGCAATGTTTAATAGAGATAGAGGGAAAATGATGCCTCACACCTAATTTTATAATTACCAAAAAAGTAATCAGATATTATACCAAAATAGAAATGAACGAAACATGTAACACTCAAATTCCACTAAAGCTGAAGCCAAAAGAACCCAACCAAACCAATAGAAATCAAACCCAAGCCATCAACACAGGCCTTTATTTTTTTCCTTCTCTTCCATGCTCACTGTTCCTTGGCCACATGAATAATACTTCTTTATCCTTCTTTAGCCATTTCCAGTGTCCTAGTCCCATACAGGGACAAACGTAGTTAAGTAAAGGTTGACTCTGAAAGCCCAGAGCACTCAAGTCAGGGGACAGACAGGGCTTTTAAGTAATAAGTGCTGCTCCATCAACAAGGACATTATCTGTGACAACCCCAGGGGTTGAGTCTCAGGCTTCTGGAGGCCAAGGATTGCTGTTTAGCCCACTGTCCTCCCTAGAACTATCACTACATTGTCACTAATACCATTCCTTCTTGACTCTATTCCTTCTATCAAGAGTTTGTTTGGGTTTTTCTTCACACAGAGAATCTGGTTTACTTATACCTCCTGAAACCAGGAATAGATGATAGTTTATAACAGGTTGACAATTAATTTTCTTTTTATTACTATTTGACATACACGTAATCATAATTCAGCATTTTGTCTGATATGCCAGTATTGTCCCTAGTCCTCCTAGACTAGTTTCATTTGTTTGTATAAATAACTGAAACATTGCAAGATAAAGTGATCAAATGTAAACAACTAGGATGAAATCTATAAGAAGAAAGAAGATGTGAATATGACAGTCCTCAAATATAGCTATTTTCAGCTGTATCATTTCTTCCCCCAAAACAAATATAAGTTCTTTAAGGTAATTTGTTTCACAATTCTGTGAAAAATTATCTGTAGCATATTAATGATCAAAACTAGTAAGGAATATGGGTAGGGACTGTTTTTATGTTTGTGTCCTTTTCAATATTATAATTACAAAATATAAGGCAGGGAATTAACTAGAATCTTTGAGCACCCCGGCCAACCACATGTCTCTATTTATATATCATCCAGGACACTGAATAGTGTCATCAATCCCCAGCAGTTACCTTTTTTAGAACACTGTCCAGAGTCTCTGGTCTACTGATGTCAAAGCAAATCAGCACAGCATCAGAGTCTGGGTAAGAAAGTGGGCGGACGTTGTCGTAGTATGGAGACCCTGAGAAGAAACAAAGACACACAGGTGTCAGATGAAAGTCTCTGTGTCTCTCATGCATTAACTTTACTCTTTTGAACTAAATCCCCACATGTCCCACTTCTACTGTAAACAAACAATACAATGCAAACAAACACACAGCAGGGTAAGTTACATATTTATCTATACCTCATAATCCTTGGGGCCTCTTATCTATCTGTCCTGAGTGAGAGGGGAGGGCTGGAATCTAAAGGTGACATTTCAAAGACTAGGGCTAGAAGGAATCTTTGTAAAGTGGGGAAGCTCCTTGGGCCAGGTAACCAAGTTTCCCTCCTCCACTGACCAGGGAGGAAGTTGGTAGTCTTAAGACTCTGTGCCTGATTCTTTGTTCATCAAGTGAAGCATACAATTTACTTGGGAGGAAATAAACCCAGGCAGTGCCTTGAATTTAGTAAAGGATCCATAAGTGCTTATTAAGGTTATTGTGGCTATGTTGTCACTTTCATTAAAAGCAAGCACTGAAAACTGAGTTGCTTTGGGGAGAAGATAACAAATCTCCAGGTTGGTGCAACAGTAGATGGGAATAGGTCGGGGAGGAAGAAGGAAGGTTCACTCATGCAAAGGAAACCACAGTAAACCACATAAGTGTCCTCTGCTTTGAAGTTACAAGTTTGGATAAGCCATTGACCTTTGAGCTTGCTTACTTAAGCTTATCCTCAAATCCTATATGGTTTTTCTTCCTGTTACAACATGAGTGTAATAAATGCCATGTTGCATCATGTCATCGGTTTACATACCTCCACCTCTAAGAGTGACTGAGAGGGGATCTAAGGGTCCTGGCCCAAGCTAAGTGTAAAGTGTCCTAAAAGTTCAAGACACCAGCCAAGAAATTGAACCCTGGACGTCTCAATCTTTTGCAAAGTTTGTTTTCGCCTTTAAGAGCTCCAAATGATGAACAGTTCCATGAAGCTAAGCATTTAGTACAACTATAAAATGAAATCCAGCTGGCCGACCGCTACATTTATGAAATCATATTTAGTATGCTGGCATTTTACAAACATACACAAAAATCATTTTTTCTAAGCAAACAGGAATTTTTTTACTCCAGAGTACAGTAAGAAAATTTAAAGTTCCAAAGTTTCCTTGACATTCCTATTTCACTCCAACATAATTTTCCATTTCTAGCAGAAATACATGACAGACATTTTATCCCTTGATACACCCAAAACCTCAATGTCAAAATCTAGAGAGGAGAAAGTTTGAAAAATCATCTTTCCTATTTTTATAATAATCCAATTTTTCAAGAGTTGTGACTAGAAGTTACAGTAGTTAGATGTGTCTGATACCCAGTATAGCCCAAGTCTCCTTAGAAGCTCAGTTATATACTGTGGCTTTCTCACCAGATTTATGAATAGAAAGCAACAATTTCATGTAGTGTGTGTGTGTATGTGCATGCATGCATGCGTGTGTATGCATGCATGTGCATGTGTGTGCCTGACACACAAGGAAGAGGTTATGTTCTAAAAATCAGGAAGAAAAGTGTGAATAAATAATCAGATCCAGAATTATCATGTGCCACAGCAGCTTCTTTTTAGTCACATCTGGAATTAGGATCCTAGAAAAGCAAATCCTGACAACAAAACTTGCAGGACAGAGAGTATAAAAATCTGAGTCATATGAAACATTAAATATATCACACTGGGGCTCTCTCAAACAAAACACGCTGGGGATGCCTTCTCAGTCACTAATATATTAGCATTATATATTCCTGTATTTGTGCTAAAGTTTACACTCTGTTGTAACTTTCCTTGTTTCTTTGTCCAAAGTCTAACATTGATACAACTACTATAAAGATTTGTACATCACTTTCTAAACAGGTAGAAAATTCCAGAACACTGAGCAGAGAAATCCAAATGCTGAACAAATTTCATAAGGGTTTCTCTACAAAGTTAGCAAGAGATAACCTGTCTCCAGACTTAGTCAAACTGCCTGCACTAAACCAGTATAAAAAAAATTCCCCATGCTTGGAAATTATTTACTTTAGGAAAGAGTTCTAGAGATATTCCAGTCTCAATTGGACCTGAACTTGAGATGTCTTCAGGTGCCACCTCCCTCTAGACAGGATATGGTAGGTAAGTATATCCCTGGGCACCTGCCATCCCAGACTGCTCTGCATGACAATAGAGACCATCTTTTCCAAATGAGGAAAAGCAGCCAAGGAAATCCAAAGGGACAGAACTAGTTTAATTAAAATGGGGACAGCCAGGAGAATCCAGAGGAAAGATGGTAAGATTGGGGTCACCACATGGCTGTGGGAATGCTCCACCCTTTGTGGAGTGTGATTCCTCTCCCCACCTGTTTTATGACCTGTAAAGGGATCTGCCTTTGTGCTGCATGAGCCCTTGGCAGAGCAAGGGCTGGAGATCTCACTAAAGGGAGGCAGCTTCTAGGCTTGAAGATTATATGCAAATGTCTGCAAAATTCACCCTCTGGACTCATTTCAAAGTGAAACAACTTTCTCAAGTGACACAAAATTCTTACAAAAGTTTGTTTCTGTTTTTTTTTTTTTTAAATCTAACAGTTTGAATGGAATAGGAAATATATAATAGGAAGGATAACTTAATCTGGTACTATTACTTTGGTTAGTAAACAGTGCTGCTAGAGTTTCTAAAAGTTCTGATGAAACTAATCTTCACACATTATTTATAAGTATAATCTTTCTGACCATCAAAGATCAGAATAACTTGCTATTAAAGATAATAAGACTACTTATTCATTTATGTTTTTGATAGCTTAACACTTTTGGAGTGGAAGAAACTATTGAGGACTTTTGAGGGTAGAGTAAATAACTTGAAAAAGTTTATAAACATTTGGAATTCCTTTCTTTCTGGTAGAGGCCATGTGACTGTGGAAGGAAGTTAGACAGCAAAACTACAGAAGGCTAGGTGACCTCAGGCATGTGAGGGATAACTCAGCAGGAAAAGGAGGAATCCCAGGAATGCTTTGGTCAAGCAAGAAACCATAAGGGGAGGCAAAAGGACACAGTCAAAGCAGAAACAAAGCCCAAAAAGCAGGAACAATGTCCCTCTGACTCCTTTATCTCCTACCTAGGAAATTCCAACAACACATCTTGAAACCAAACAGTGAGAAAAACAATTGACTTCCATAGATTTTTTTGTTGTTGTTGTTTTGTTTTTTGCCAGTCCTGGGACTTGAACTCAGGGCCTAAGCACTGCCCTTGGCTTCGTTTTGCTCAAGGCTAGCAGCACTCTACCCCTTGAACCACAGCACTACTCCCTGATTTTCTATTTAAGTGGTGCTGAGGAATGGCATACTGCATGCTAGGCAAGCACTTTACCACTAAGCCACATTCCCAGACCCCATAGTTTTTTTGTTGTTGTTATTTTAAGAAGCACGCGAAAAGCTTTGAAGGCGCTACCTCTATGACTATAAAAGAGAGCTGAACAGTTTTTAGCTATGTATACAAGGATTAAACTGTCATTGAGGCACAGTAGGTCCTTTGTACATGTGGTATATGTTCTAGTGTCTTAGAATATATTGCAATTAAAGCCCGGTAAATCTAAGTACTAAGTTTTTTGGTAGACTAAAGCTCTTTCTCAGCATGCAGAATAGGTAGATTCTAGCATTTCTCTTACTCTTGGTGAAATTTATAACCCACAGTACTATTGTTCCAAGATTCTTTCCAAATAACCTACCAAATATTCAAAGAGAAAATTGCAAGGAACAAGATTATTATAACAAAATCCACCTCTCCCCTCCAAATACCTATACCTTCCCTTCAGTACAGATTGGAGTAAATATGCTTTCAGGATTCTTAGTTGCTCAAGTTTGGCAAACAATAGTGAAATTCAAAAGGGATTTTTGAAATTGTACTTTTACTCATCTTTGTCTTCAAGATCATTAATTTCAAGTGAGAGCAAAATTTCCAGCCCAAGAATAGTCACAAAGTGCCTCACCCAGAAACCAATTCTTCAGACACATACCTGCGTGTTGAAGTCACCCATCTGCAGAGATAGAACATGCCATATATGTACATCATTAAATGTATATGGAAGAGTCATGCCCACAGGGAGGCTTTATGGACTTAATGAAAACCAGTTCAAACACTGTCAGGCTTTAAAAGAGTCTGAGAATTGAAATCATTTTTTTTGTTGACTATTTGGTAAGTGTAGCTTTTTATTCTTGCATCTTTGTATGAAAAGCTTCTCTATCAAGGCCAGTGGGTTAGGTCTACAGCAGACAGGATTTGTTAACTTTCAGTATTGTTAGTGGTCACCAAGAGTCCAAGGCAGCTAACAAGCACAAGAGACTGCATGACTACCCAGTTATTACAGAGGCTCACCCCCATGCCATCTCTAATCATACTGAAAGCTTTAAATCAGCAGCAATCTCAGGAATGTGAAGCTAGTCTGGGCAGAACTTTCATAATCTGATTCAACACAAGGCTCTGTTTTGCCAACTAACTGTCTGCATTGCACATGCCAGACCCCAAATATGCCACAACAGTCTGGGGAAGGAAAGGATATTTTGTTTGTTTCTTCTATAGAATGAGATGAATCACAATTTCCATTGAAATTATGAGAAGATCTTATGAAAATTTATAGACACTTTTATGTTGCTATAAAAATGTAACCAGTATTTTCTGTTTCTGGGGGCTATGCAGATAGATACACAACTGGATAGAAAGTCACAAAGGCAAAAGTGACATTGATATTTGGGGGCTTCAAATAAAAGTGAACTTTAAGCTCCCAGTCTTATTGAGAAAACTTAAAAATATCTAAGAATCAAAACAATTTACTAATAATGGAACTGTGATGAGTTATAGAGGAATTAAGAGTTGCATATGTATAACTAAGAAAAAAAACTTACATTAGTATTCAGTTTAGATTGAAGCTTTCTGTTTCACATGGTATTCCTGAGTATACAGCCTCATAAGTGAATTCACCTACTGTGGTAAATTTCTACATTTTCAGTTCATTTTTCAAAACCAATGTACACAACACCTGGTTGGACAGCTTTCCATTCCATATCTATAAAGTTTCTACTTTTGTCAAAGGAGACTAAGAAAGTTGCCAATATGTAAGAACTCAGAAGACATTTCAAGGCCATCAGAAAATGATCAAAGCATTGCTAATTCACTTGGCATAGCCTGCCAAGCACCATGAGATACTTGGAGATAAAATGGTCCTTGGTGTCATATTTGTATGCAAAGTAACTGGATTAATGAGGAAACATCTGGTTATTTCAGGTGGCATCAGAATGATCAATCTGGGCACTTCACTGAAATGTTCAACTTATGAAAATACTGGTTGAAAAAAAACCTGGCACTAAATGGGATGAGAGAGAGAGAGGGAGGGAAGGGAAGACTTAGGGATTCATAGCTCCTCCTCTATTGGGAGTGAGTTTCATAGTTTAATTGGAAACATGCATGATAAGACAAATCTCGACATGGAGTTTTCTGTTTTGCTGACTAGAAACCATCATCCCAGCTATCTGTTCTGCCCTAGTCCCTATCAATGTTCCCTACAATGTTCAAAATTCAGGAAATGAACCTTACTTGGGAACCACAGGCTCCTAGGGATCATTACTACTTCATGATTTGGAGCAGTTGTACCCTTGATAATTCACATCATAAGCACCCATGCTCCTCCACTACTTTGTAAATCCTTAACTCTGTCTCTTTTTATGACAAACCTAAGTTGGAAATCCCAAGTTTCAGATTCATGTTTTCCCTGGTAGCCATGCAATGTAAGCAAGTTCACAAGTAAGAAAGCCTCTGAAAAACTGAGTCAACTTCAAAAGAAGGAAAGGAACTGTGATGGTTACAATGAGCAGACTGTAATTCAGAGGCTTGGGCTGGCCATTTGGCCTTCAGTAACTCCTTGCATCTTGTTGCCTGTGGTTGAATCTAGCTTTCACGCTTGTAGGCTTGACTCCTATAACTAGGACCAGGAAATATCTCCATGTCCCTCCTTAATATAGCCTATGGATATTCTCAGATTCCCAGGAAAAAAAAATGTCTCATCCATTTGCTCAGCATTTTAAATTGTATTATTATTCATATTTTCAATGTTGTTTGTTTGCCTTGTTACTATAACTAGGCTACGAATAGCTTAAGGGCAGAATTTACTCTTGAGTGGTCTGATACCTCCACTTCCTTCCAAAAGCCTCAGCAATGCATAGAGACAGGATGCCCTGAAATAGATTGAGAGACTTCACACTTATGTCCTCAGTCTTCTTACCCAATGTGTTCATTTATATGCTAAATCTCACACACACACACCCCACATACAAACAGACCTGTGATATCTTTTTAAGCTGTTTTCTAAATTGATTGTACACAAACCTCCAAAACAATAGCACATTTCCATTCCTCTGAGAAATATTAGCACTTGTCACGAAGATCATTCGTCAAAAGATGTACAAGCTATAAATACAACATTGTGGATAGATTTATGTTTATAGGAGTCTGCCTTCAAAGTGAAGCCATCCATAGGTTTTTCTTTGCTCTAAGTTCTTTTAAATATAAAATTAAATCAATACTACATTCTTTGTTGATAATGCTAAATTTTAATATGAAGTGTACTAACTTTAACTATTTAAAGATAATAATCTATTTTTAAGAGACTATAACTTTAGCACCCATGGCCTAAAATAGCTTGCATCAGGATAAGATTCAAAAGTGCATGCATGAAGCAATAGCATAGTTATTATGGGGAATCTTAGCAGCTGAATTAAATACTGTAAAACTAATAATATGCTTTAAATAAAATGCGCATTAACTTGCTTTGGTTAAAAGCTGGCATGAATGACTATTACTCCCTAGATCACAAGTACTAAAATTACACAGCAATCAAATCTCCTAGGAAAAGATATGGTGATCCTTAAATGACTAAGTTCCTATTATTAGTAGGCATTTGGCTTCATGCTACAAATTGCCTATATGCTTGGCAAATGTGGCAGATTTTGAAAGCACAAGGTATTAGAACAACTTGGGTTCCACTGAACACTTTAAAATGTTGAATCCATTACCTTTTTGTTTCTCCCAGAAATTTACTGGGTAAATCTGAAAATCACTCAGAGGATTTCTGCAACTGTGGATAAAAATGTTCCAAATGAAGAGGAAATGTTTCTCAATAAAATGAATAATACCATCAAAAATCTCCCCATAATTTCCGTGGTATATTTTAAGAGGTTTTGTTTAGCTTGGTTTGTGGATTGGAGTACTGTAATAGCCCTAAGAACCCTTTGTGGTTGCTTTCACTGGTGTGTGTCTGGGGGAGAGGAGAGAGCAAGTTTTCTACCTGAAGATATTCTAGAAGGTCTACAAAGCACTAGGGAAGCTCAGTAAAAAAAACAAGAAAGAAAAAAAAGTGGAATAGGACATAAGAGTTCAAGAACTTGAATATATTAGGCACATCCGAGGATGTCAATGAAAGGAGCTTCTTTTTCTCCAATTCCCCAATGCTTCTAGACCATGGTACCACCTCAGGCCTAGCAGAGGACTTGCTCACAGTAGATGCACAACAAAGGAAGAAAGAGCAGAAAAGAACTGTTAAGTTCCCGGACTTTAAAGAGTGAGGGATGAATGATTTCCTTTTGTCTTGATGAAAAAAAAAACCCCACATATCCAACTTTTATTTTATGATCTCATGCCCAAATTATCAGTGTTTTTCTTATGCATGGTCATATGACTGCTGAAAGGGGTGGTGGGAAGATGAGATGCTATTCAAATAGAGGCTAGATGTAAATGCCACTCTACTGGGAGACTATCCTGAATAGGAATAGAACACAAAGGACAAAGTTTATGCTCTCACCCTAACAGGAGTGAGGCAAACCCAATTTTTCTAATATGGATCTCTGTAGGAAGGGGAGGAGGAGAAAATATTTAGGACTTGACAGATTTAGCTTTTTCTCTCCAGAGATAAATGATAGCAGCTAGGAAAGATAAATGCATCTAGAGGCATAAGGCATATGCAATTGTTTCACAACTTAAACAAATAAATGTGGGCAAAAAAATGTCAAGACATTGTCAAATTAATCTTCAGAAATTTTCCATGAAAACTTGGAATGAAAAGAGGCAAAATGTTAAAGATATTTGAAGTGACAACTTGCTGATATAAAGGTTCCATGGTAGAAGTGGGCTACTCTTAGAATTGAAGTGGTGCTTGGTGGCTGGGTTTAATTAACTAACATCTCACCTTCCAAGCAACATAATGGAATTCTAAATAATGTCCTTGTTATCTCTTTTCTCTTTTGAATAAGTCTAAATCCCAATATTTCAATACTGAATAATACTGCAGTGTAATACTTTCATAACCCCAGTTTCCAAACTTTATTTTTTAGTGAAACATTCATGTTTTTTGTCTCTTTAAATAAAAATACAAGGGATTTTTCACTACTGACTTCCTTTCAGGTGATTATCCATAATTTGATGAAGTTGGCATTCTTAGAGCACAGGTAATTTAGTGGGAATGTCAGGAAACCCCATCTCCTTGGAAACAACAAATATTATTCATGCATCAGGTTTTCTTGCATGACTACTGTGTACAAGAAGGCACTCTGCTATGTGTTGCAGAGACTATGAACTGTCAGATTTTGATTAAGTGCTTGAAAATCTCCAAAGTGATATTTATCTGCATGATGGAAGGAAAGTTTCCCACTACAAACGACCCATATTTTCGGTGTTTTATTCGCTAGCCTTTGAAAATTAAGTGCCTTTTCTTTAAAGAAAAAAAAAAAGAAAAAGCAATTTTGACCTTTAGCCACCTCATCTAAAATCTCTGCTGGTGGTCCTGAGACTCTTGGGGCTGCAGTCAGGAAGGTATAGCCCAGCATTCCTGTGAGGCTATCCATTCCCTCGCCCTAGCCAAATAAGTCTCATTCCTAAATCCA